>NC_140995.1:180578604-181193927 GCF_052327205.1 Somniosus microcephalus
CCCCCGATCACCCCCTCTTCCCCCCCCCGATCACCCCTCTTCCCCCCCCCGATCACCCCTCTTCCCCCCCCCGATCACCCCTCTTCCCCCCCCCGATCACCCCTCTTCCCCCCCCCGATCACCCTCTTCCCCCCCCCGATCACCCCTCTTCCCCCCCCGATCACCCCTCTTCCCCCCCCCGATCACCCCTCTTCCCCCCCCCCCGATCACCCCTCTTCCCCCCCCCCGATCACCCCTCTTCCCCCCCCCCGATCACCCCTCTTCCCCCCCCCGATCACCCCTCTTCCCCCCCCCGATCACCCCTCTTCCCCCCCCCGATCACCCCTCTTCCCCCCCCCGATCACCCCTCTTCCCCCCCCGATCACCCCTCTTCCCCCCCCCGATCACCCCTCTTCCCCCCCCGATCACCCCTCTTCCCCCCCCCGATCACCCCTCTTCCCCCCCCCGATCACCCCTCTTCCCCCCCCCGATCACCCCTCTTCCCCCCCCCGATCACCCCTCTTCCCCCCCCCGATCACCCCTCTTCCCCCCCCGATCACCCCTCTTCCCCCCCCCGATCACACCCCTCTTCCCCCCCCCGATCACCCCTCTTCCCCCCCCGATCACCCCTCTTCCCCCCCCGATCACCCCTCTTCCCCCCCCGATCACCCCTCTTCCCCCCCCCGATCACCCCTCTTCCCCCCCCCGATCACCCCTCTTCCCCCCCCCGATCACCCCTCTTCCCCCCCCCGATCACCCCTCTTCCCCCCCCGATCACCCCTCTTCCCCCCCCCGATCACCCCTCTTCCCCCCCCCCGATCACCCCTCTTCCCCCCCCTCCCCCCCCCGATCACCCCTCTTCCCCCCCCCCCGATCACCCCTCTTCCCCCCCCCCCGATCACCCCTCTTCCCCCCCCCCCGATCACCCCTCTTCCCCCCCCCCCGATCACCCCTCTTCCCCCCCCCCCGATCACCCCTCTTCCCCCCCCCCGATCACCCCTCTTCCCCCCCCCGATCACCCCTCTTCCCCCCCCCCGATCACCCCTCTTCCCCCCCCCCGATCACCCCTCTTCCCCCCCCCCCGATCACCCCTCTTCCCCCCCCCCCGATCACACCCTCTTCCCCCCCCCCGATCACCCCTCTTCCCCCCCCCCCGATCACCCCTCTTCCCCCCCCCCCGATCACCCCTCTTCCCCCCCCCCGATCACCCTCTTCCCCCCCCCCCGATCACCCCTCTTCCCCCCCCCCCCGATCACCCCTCTTCCCCCCCCCCGATCACCCCTCTTCCCCCCCCCCCCCGATCACCCCTCTTCCCCCCCCCCCCAGATCATCCCTCTTTCTTCCGCCCCAGATCATCCCCCCCCCCCCACCATTCAATCACCCCCGTCCGCTCCCCCTCCCCCGTCCGCCCCCCCTCCCCTCCCCTCCCCTGCTCCCCCTCCTCTCCTCCCCCCCGCCCGCTCCCCCTCCCCGCACCCCCCTTCCGTCTGCTCTGCCCTCCCCCCCACTTGCTCCCCCTCCCCCCGCCCAGATCGCTCCCCCCCCCCCCCCCCCCCCCGGATCGCTCCGCTCCCCTTCTTACCCCCCCCCCCCCCGATCGCTCCCCTCCCTTCTCTCCCCCCCCCCCCCCCCCCCCCGGATCGCTGCTACCCCCCCGGGATCCCTCCCGTTCACTCCCCCTCCCGTTCACTCCTCCCCCCCATTCACCCCCCCCCCCCCCCCCGATCGCTCCCCGTCCCCACCGTTCAATCCCCCTCCCCTCTCTTCTCTCTCTCCCATCCCCCCTAGATCAATCCCCCTCCCCTCTCTTCCCCCAGATCATCCCCCTCCCCTCTTCTCTCCCCCCCCCCCCAGGTCAATCCCTTCCTGTTCCCCCTCCCCCCATCAAGCCCCACCCTCAGGTTGTCTGTCTCCCTGTGCTGTTGTCAGTGCAGTGGGACTTGGTCAATGTCTTGGATCAAGGGAGCCCTTTCAGGGGATGCAGTTAAATGATCTAGCCTATGATTTAAATCGATTGATCTGTGCATAAGATTAGGGGAGGGGCAATAGCTGCACCCTTTCTCAAAGCGAGATCAACCGACGAGATCTCTGGCAGCCTATAAATAAGTCTCACCGTTTGACCTGGAGACTGCTGTGAAAACGCTTCCGAGTCTGTTTCTCATGAATGTGCGAATCTGTTCCTTGCCTAAATTAACTATTTAAATCCGGTTTTGCCTCACTTTGTGACCCTGAGACCCAGAAGGGAAATGATGCAGCAAGTTTGTGTGGCCCGAAGTAGAACCCACTTTGAGAATGTTTGTTTTATTTAAGGGCGTCTTCTGCAAATTTTAGCAGGATACAGAATACCTAATCATACGCTATGTAAAAACAGATCCATTATGTCCAAGATCAGAGCCTGTTACTTTCCAAAAAAGGAAGTGTACTAGATTTGGCTGAATCCACAGATAGGACTACGTTCTGCCTATTTGGTAAGAGATTACTTTATTGTGGTAAAGCTCTTGAATGAGCCATATACAGTACTGGCAAGTTTTCCTTTCATTACAGCATTTTTGATTTGTTAACTGTTACACTGCTGAAATTCTGATGTGAATTGGCTTGTTTGGGCTTTATGATTTTCATGTTAAAACTGCTAAGAACATGTAAATTTAGTTCTAATATCCAGTTTTATCAATTAGATTTGTAGCTCAATATTTTACAAGTACAGTGCAGGAGCTCTTTCCTCCTTTAAGATGCTCCTTAAAACCTACCTCTTTGACCGAGCTTTTGCTCACCTGCCCTAATTTCTCCTTATGTGGCTCGGTGTCAAATTTTTTGTCTTTTAAAACTCCTGTGCAGCGCCATGGGACGTTTACTGTGTTAAAGGCGCTATATAAATACAAGTTGTCGTTGTTGCTATAATTCATCTTTTCTTGGGAAGTTGAGGTTTGACTGGGTTTGTAAGTTGGACAGTTTCACCTACCTGGTTAGACCTGTGATCGCAGGGGGGAAAAACTGGGTGAGAAGACTCTATACGCTAGTGAAAGTAAAACCTAAACCTTTCTTCTGTGGTCAATATCTAATTTTGCAGAAAATTGTTACTGAGGCGAGATGTTGACTTTTGGGAACTGGAACGTTTCTCCATATCAGTTATCTTGTGTTGTCCTCAACCACTCCTGGATCAGATAGCATTAGGTTAGATGTACTCTCTTTATTCTGCTCCCATGACCTGCCTCTGGCTCAGAAGCAGCCCCATTTCTAGTGCAGCAGGCTGAAGATTTTATTTATTAAACTAGCCACTATGATCTCTCAAGTAAGCTTTTTACGTTGTCCTGCATTAAGAGGGTCTCGGTTGTGATTAGCCAATAGACTTTCATTGCTTTGAGCTGAGCTGGTGTCGAGTCTAGGCCACAGGTGAAAGGCTAACAAACTAGCACTCCATCACTAGTATAACAAATTTTAAAACATAGTAATAATGGTATATTGCAGCAACTGACGTGAGAATGATGCAATTCACCTACAGTGCTTGTTTATTTCTTGCATCTCACCTCTCATTTAAAACTCTCGTTCTCTACTGCCCACCTAAGTACGATAAAAATGTTATCACCGAGATATCCTCACTGCTTTCCTCTCTCAGCCTCTGCACCGAGTGACTTCTCATCCTTGGTGATTTCAGCCTCCATCTCAATTCATCCTGCTCTCTCTCCTCTGAGTTCACTAGCCTCCTATCCTCCCTTAATCTCTCCCTCCATGTAAACTCCCCAACCCATATTCATGGCCACCCCCTTGACCTTGCCATCTCTCGTGGCCTCGCTACTCCCATCGTGTCAATCGCAGATAAGGCCATCTCTGACCACTTCCTTGTATCGCTTTCCACCCACATTCCCCTTCCCGCACCCAACCCTACTTCCTTCTGTGACCGCCCCTGGAAAAAAATCTCTTCCCAACTCTCTCACAACTGTACTTACGAAATCCCAACTGTCCAGCCTTTGGCCCTCCATTCACCACAACATTTCTGCAGCTACTGATCTGCTCAACCACACCCTCACCACCACCTTTGATGCCCTAGTCCCTATTAAAACCATTACACACTCTCACCCTGGCCGCTCCCCCTGGTGCGGCCCACATCTTCACTCCCTCAAGTCCAAGGGACGCAGACTTGAACGGATATGGTGGACAACTGGTTTAGCCATTCACTGCCAGATCTGGCTGGACCACATAAAGCATTATCGGGTACTACTCTTGTCTGCCAAAACTGCTCACTATTCCAGGATCATTCTGGAATGCAAAGATAAACTCCGGCTACTATTTTCGACTGCTAATCGTCTTCTTAACCCCCTCTCCCCTGTCTCCACAATCGCCTCCAACAACAAGTGCGATCAGTTACCTCTGCCACTTTACATAGAAACATAGAAGGTAGGAGCAGGAGTAGGCCATTCGGCCCCTCGAGCCTGCTCTGCCATTCGATGAGATCATGGCTGATCATCCAAACTCAGTACCCCGTACCTGCCTTCTCCCCTTCTTTCCTTCCCCATGCCCACCGGGCCAAACTTCCTCTAAGGTTCACCCCTGCCCTAGCCCTGAACTCACATCTTTCTCTAGTTTTTCTCCGATCTCCACGCTCATCCTGTCCATGAGACCCACTTCCTGCTCCCTTGACCCTATTCCCACTAAACTGCTGAGCACCCAACTTCCTTTGCTGGCTCCCATGTTAGCTGACAGTGTTATCAGTTTGCTCTCCTCGGGTACTGTCCCCTTCTTCAGATCTGCTGTCACCATTCAAAAAACCAACCCTTCACCCCTCCGTCCTTGCAAACTACCACCCCATATCCAACCTTCCTTTCCTCTCAAGTCCTTGAGCGTGTTGTCGCCTCCCAAATCCATGCCCATCTTTCCTGGAATTCCGTGTTTGAATCCCTCCAATCAGGTTTCCGCCCGTGCAACAGTACCGAAACGGCTCATCAAAGTTACGAATGACATCCTATGTGACTGTGACAAAGGTAAACTATCCCTCCTCGTCCTTCTCGACCTGTCTGCAGCCTTTGACACATTTGACCACTCCATCCTTCTCCAACGCCTCTCCACCGTCGTCCAGCTGGGTGGGACTGCACTCGCCTGGTTCCATTCTTATCTATCTAATCGTAACCAGAGAATCACCTGCAATGGCTTCTCTTCCCACTCCCGCATCGTTACCTCTGGTGTCCCCCAAGGATCTATCCTTGGCCCCCTCTTATTTCTCATCTACATGCTGCCCCTTGGCGACATCATCCGAAAACACAGCGTCAGTTTCCACATGTATGTTGACAACACCCAGCTCTACCTCACCACCACTTCTCTCGACCCCTCCACGGTCGAAATTGACACACTGCTTGTCCGACATCCAGTACTGGGAAGACCGAAGCCATTGTTTTCAGTCCCCGCCACAAACTCCATTCCCTAGCTACCGACTCCATCCCTCTCCCTAGCATCTGTCTGAGGCTGAACCACACTGCTAGCAACCTTGGTGTCATATTTGACCCTGAAATGAGCTTCCGACCACATATCCGTGGCATAACTAATACCGCCTATTTCCTCCTCCGTAACATCGCCCATCTCCGCCCCTGCCTCAGCTCATCTGCTGCTGAAACCCTCATCCATGCCTTTGGGGAAGTGCAAAGAGACCTGGGTGTTCTTGTGCACCAGTCGCTGAAGGTAAGCATGCAAGTGCAGCAGGCGGTTAAGAAGGCAAATGGTATGTTGGCCTTTGTAGCAAGAGGGTTCGAGTACAGGAACAAGGATGTCTTGCTACAGTTGTACAGGGCCTTGGTGAGACCGCACCTTGAGTATTATGTGCAGTTTTGGTCGCCTTATCTGAGGAAGGACGTTCTTGCCATGGAAGGAGTGCAGCAAAGATTCACCAGGCTGATACCTGGGATGGCAGGAATGACGTATGAGGAGAGATTGTGTCGATTGGGCTTATACTCACTGGAGTTTAGAAGATTGAGAGGGGATCTCATCGAAACCTATAAAATTCTGTCAGGCCTGGACAGACTAGATGCAGGAAGGATGTTCCCGATGGTCGGGGAGTCCAGAACCAGGGGTCATAGTCTAAGGATAAGGGGTAGGACATTTAGGACTGAAATGAGGAACTTCTTCACCCAGAGAGTGGTGAACCTGTGGAACTCTCTGCCACAGAGGGCGGTGGAGGCCAGTTCATTAAATATATTCAAGAAAGAGTTGGCTATATTTCTTACGGCTAAAGGGATCAAGGGATATGGGGAGAAGGCAGGGACAGGGTACTGAATTTGGATGATCAGCCATGATCTCATTGAATGGCGGAGCAGGCTCGAAGGGCCGAATGGCCTACTCCTGCTCCTATCTTCTATGTTTCTATGTTACCTCTAGACTTGATTATTCCAATGCATTCCTGGCTGGCCTCCCACATTCTACCCTACGTAAACTTGAGGTGATCCTAACCCAGTGTTCATGTTGTTAGTGCTGTACCTGTCAGCCATGGCTCAGTTGGTAGCAGTCTCGCCTCTGAGTCAGAAGGTTGTGGATTCAATTCTCACTCCAGAGATTTGAGCACAAATCTAGGCTGTCACTCCAGTGCAGTGCTGAGGGAGTGCTGCACTGTCGGAGGTGCTGTCTTTTGGATGAGATGTTAGACAGGGCCTCGGTTTAAGATCCCAAGGCACCATTTTGAAGACGAGCAGGGGAGTTATCCCCGGTGTCCTGGCCAATATTGACCCCTCAATCAGCATCACTTTAAAACAGCAGATTACCTGGTCATCACCACATTGCTGTTTGTGGGAGCTTGCTGTGCGCAAATTGGCTGCCGCGTTTCCTACATTACAACAGTGGCTACACTTCAAAGAGCGCTTTGGGACATCTGGTGGCCGTGAAAGGCGCTATATAAATGCAAGTCAGTCTTGTACACGTGGGATGTCAATATTTCATCTTTTGTATGTCTTATTTTAACATGTGGTCTGTTTACATTTCCCATTACTCTTGACATTGAATGGTAGGTGGAATGCAATTGTGTGCGCTTTTTTCATGGCTTCCTGAATGCCTGTCAAACTTGTCATCTGCTCTAATGGTGCTGACTTGTGCTGTGCGCGTTCAGAACTATACCAAGTGGCCATTCTTCACTTGTGAGCTTAAGCAATGAGTGCCGGTACACTACTGCTCATGGAGAGCATCATTGACCAGGCTGATTCTCTCCTCATCTCACAACTGCACGCTCCACATTGCGTATACTGGCTAGTGAGCAGGGGCGAGAACCAGGAGTTTCTTTTTAAATTTCTCTTCAGTCTTTAGTCTAGGGGTACTGGCGTAAGGACAGCCTTCCAAATCTAAACCCACCCCCTGCTGAATAAACAGCAACTCTTGGTTTTGGCAGAATGGTTTGAGAACCTTCTATGTTGCCTTCAATTCTGTCTTAAAGTTAGCTGCCTCAATGGTGTCTTTTTCTAAAATCACGAGACTTTTAACTAAAATTGGTATTTAAATATGTCTTTGTATCTCTAAATACACCCTATTCCTAAGGCGTTGGTACAGCAACGCACATTACTGACCAGAGCAGAGCTCCTTTTAAATATAGATAGGCTAGGATGCGACCACAGAATGTAAAATCTCGTCCGAGATCTTCTATATTCCTATTCCACCAAGTGTTTTCATTAATCATTTGAATTCAATACATTCGACTTTCTATTGCAAAACTTGCAGAAAGGCCGATGCTGACTGGTTACAACAGACATCAGGCAAACCAAGCAAGTTAATCATGTCTCTTTTTATGTTATACAGTACTTGGTGTAAAGAAAAAGCTGAATCTGGTTGTGATTTACAAGTATCGGTAGCATTCAGTGATAGCAGGAGGGAGGCGGCTCTCGGTATGGGCAGGCTTTCTAACTGGAGACAGATTGCCAATGCCCTGCTGCCTTTGCATTGCGCTGATTGGCTGCACCAATTATGAGGACTGTACGACCATTGCACTCCATTTTCCTTGTAAGACTCTGTTCCCTCTTTTATATCTTGGGTTTATATTTTGAGTCACCATTGTTTGTTTTTATAAACTGCCTCAATCTGAGAAGATTTTGGCTGTCTGGGCAAACTGTTCCACTCTTAACAAAACTATGACATGCATATTATCCGATTTGTACTTTTCATGAATTTAATTGTAGCATCATGTATATATTTTAAATACATTAATGTCTGCAATGCTGCCCTGTAACCGTTGTTTTGGAGCAGACTAGCTGGACTTTATAGATATACACATTTTATAGATGGGTTCCAAAATACTGTCTTAAAGTCTTTGGGCTGATTTTGCAGTCAGCGGCGTACCTACGGAGTACACCGCCGGCATCCGAATAGAATACGAACTTACCTGCTGGGGCCCCTCCTTCATGAACTTGCTCTCTGATGCTGCATACTCGAGGGCAGCGTAATGGTCCACAGATCCTGGGATGCAGCGTGTGCGGAAGCGTACCTGGGATCACATGGGCCTGGTGCTCCAATCAGTATGCCAAAGGAAAAGTGTCTCCCTCCAATACTAGTAATGTTCTTTGCATTTCAGATTAGAGTATTATCTGTAATTGGATGTATTTTCAGAATATTTATAAGGACTAGGAGAATAAATAGTTCCAAAATGACCCACGTGCGTGCGCCTTTTTTTTTCCTCTCAGACCCACCTAAAAAAAAATTGGAAATTAATTCTTAAATTAGACTTGGGAATTAGAGTTCTGATGAATTGTTCAACCTCTGAAATTTCAAATAAGATACATCTATAACAGAGCCCAAACAGAGATCTGAAAAATCTGTACATTAATCGTTGGAGGTGTTTTGGACAGTTTTACAATTAATAACATCACACTCCTGAGCTAATAGAATAAGTAACTGCCTCTATCTAATCCCCTTACCTGCACCTGTTTGCATCAACCGTAAAATTTTCATACGTAATTGCCGGGCAGTTGGTGGGCAATTAGCCCAACTCTGTGCCAACAATTGGGATTTCCAAGGCGGTGTGGATCATCCATTAAGGTGTAACTTGACAGATCACAAGTTCGGGATTTAGCGCGAGCAGAAATCCCGAGCTTGTGGTCTATTTCAAAGGCGGTATGATGGCGTACTCTCTGCCAGTGTACTGAGAGTACGCCGTCATACCCACTGCAAACTATGGCCCTTTATCTCTGTTCTTGTCGGTATCCCAAACATTTGTATTCTCAGTGCCATTAAAAGGCTGCTGGGGAAGTGCATCCTAGAGATGCTTTGAAAACTAATTATTAAAACTTTACTATTGGGTGGAATATTCTAAAAGGATACTACTGTAGATTGATCCTGTTCTATGAAATTCTGCAGATCAAAGCTTTGGCAGCCTCCTATGCATAGATTCACATTTTAGTCTTTTGTATAGATGGCTAGTATAAAACTAATTTTTTTGCAGTGTTGTAACCAATCATCATGGCAGGGTGGTCATAAATGACTTGCTCCTCCTGTTCCCACTGTGTTCCATACAATCCAGAGTAAAGATTGGCCACTATCTTTATGGCTGCTTCCTCTGGTTAAAACTCCATTCTTGGATCACTGGTACCCAAGTCACTCATTTCTCCTCTTTCTCCCATCCCGCCCAGTTTGAAGATCATTAAGGACTGACGTAAAGTTGTGAACTGTACAATGAATCTTGTACTAAGGTGTGTTTTGAGTAAACTTTATATCTAAGAAACAAAGGAGAATGCTTCATGCTTTACAGTCTGTTAAAGGTATCTAATGGCAGAGGTAGATAGAATCCTGCAATACAGTCTACTCTTGGGAAGTCAAAGTTTTTTGTGCTTTTTAAAAATAAAAAAAAAAACAATAATTTGAATTAAACTTTGAGCTAAGAAAAAAACTTTTTTTTGCTGAAAAAATGGATATTGGGACCTGGTTTACAAAAATCCAATGACTCTCATCCTATCGCTCCTTATTTTGCCTATAATGTAAATCAATACAGCACCAAAATTGGCGCACTGGAGCAACCCATACTAATAGACCGACGCGTGTTCCATTGACATCCCGTGGGTTTTTTGCTGGAGTTGTGATCATTTTAGTTACTTACCAGAATAAGGTGGTCAGTAGAGCTCTCGGGAACGCTGCTATACACTGAATTATTTCCTGATGATTTCAACTTGGCTGAAATAAAGCATACTGCTTATGGAAATATTGTTCTCGTCATATGTTACCTTTTAGTTTTCAAGCAGATGTTCTGCTTTTAAATATGTACATTGTAAATGTTACTTTTCAGTAACTCGGTTAGCAGTGAAAGCTTTAATTCCAAGTCTCGAGACAATGCATTGTTTACCGGCACAGCCTCTAGGTTATTTATATACTAAAGATTTTTAAATGATTCTTTCAGTTGAAAAGTTTTTTTTTGTTTTCCTCCTTTTCAGAACAAATTCTGCACAACATAAAACAGGAGTACAAACGCATTCAGAAAAGGAGGCATTTAGAAAGTTTCCTGCACCAGACGGAGGGCAGTTCAAGTGATACACAATCTCATCTTCCAATTTTACATGGACCAGCTTTGCAAGGTATGTGCAGTCTTAAGTGTGGCTATCCAAATTCCTTGCTAAAATCTACATTACTGACTGGGTTAATGTTTGTCTGTTTGTGATCTGTGTGCTTCAGCAGCAGCAGCTGGGACATTTTTCTTAAATGTATTTTTACTGAAAATGACTACAAATTCTAAATCTTTGAAATGATTTGTGGTTTTAGACCAGAAGGTCAGGATGCAAGGCACTGATTGTCCATCACTGGCTGGTGGGGGCTTGACATGTCTCACCGTATTATCCTTTGAATGGGTTCCCTTTGTGCAAGAATTATGTGGTGTTGCTTCACAACTTTTTATACATTTAAAGCTAGATTGCAAATACATGTGTAATTTGTTTTTTTTAATTGTTTTGGTTCATTCAGTATGAGCAGAAATGGATGCTGGAAACTTGTCTTTTGTACCTGATGATGTGTACCACAAACTAGTATTGATTTGCACTACAATTATAATAAATCTCTTCAAGTGATCATAAGTTTGTTTAAATGTTACCAGATATTTAATTTAGATGAGCAAGAGTTTAGCATTGCGACTGACTTCTGTACAGAAAACCACTCCTATACACAAAGTGGACCACTTCCAAGCCAGTGACCATGAGAATAGATTCTAATAATGAACAGAATTACTTTTTTTGTTCTTTTTGCGCTTAACTCGCGTAATGTCAGAACTAGGAGCTTCTTGCCACTTGGCCTTCTGTTGATGTGGCAGTTTTGAATGACATCAGGTCGCACTGCCATTGGTGAATGACAAGTCATTGTATATATCAATATAAATGTATATAGCCAGCTGCTATATTAGAAATTCACAAAACATTAGTTCTACACGCATTCTTTCCAAACAGATTCAAAATTACAATATTATTCCAGTAATTTAGGATATTTTTTGTGCGCAAAACAATGTAGATCAATAATGTAGTGTAAGCAATTAGCAATATTTGTGGAAACTATTAATGTGGTTACTGTACAATTTTTGTAGTTACCAATTTCCTAGAGATATGGCTGAAGTATCTGATATTGATAGGTTTTACCTAACGAGCAGCCTGGACTAGATGACAATATCCTAGGATACTAAAGGAGATTAGTAAAAATATTGTGGGATGTGAGCCATATTCCTGAAGGAATTATTGGGCACAGTTGAGGTTTCATAGGATTAGAAGCAAACACAGCACCTATACTTGGAAGTGACAAAGCTGACCCAAGCAACTAGAGGCTCATTAATCTAACATCAATGACATGTTAATTAATGGAAACCATTTTAAAGATCAGGTTTGAGCAGTGCTTGTCACTGATGGCGTAAAATGTCTGCATGGATTTAGAAGGGACAGAGTGTGCTTGATGCCTCTCCTAGAATTTGAGAATGTTGCAAATATAGCTCATGGAGTTCTTTTGGCTTTTGACATGTTCCACATGAAAGGCATCTAATTCTATTAAAGCCACAGTACTCTAATAGAACAAGATAATAGAAAACATAGAAAAATAAGAGCAGGAGTAGGGCATTCGACCCTTCGAGCCTGCTCCGCCATTCAATATGATCGTGGCTGATCCTTTATCTCGGTACCATATTTCCACTCTCTCCCCATACACCTTGATGCCTTTTGTGTCTAGAAATTTATCTATCTCCTCCTTAAATATATTCAGTGACTTGGCCTCCACAGCCTTCTATGGTAGAGAATTCCACAGGTTCACCACCCTCTGAGTGAAGACATTTCTCCTTATCTCAGTCCTAAATGTCCTACCCCGCATCCTGAGACTGTGACCCCTTGTTCTAGACCCCCCAGCCAGGGGAAACATCCTCCCTGCATCCAGCCTGTCTAGCCCTGTCAGAATGTTATACGTTTCAATGAGATCCCCTCTCATTCTTCTGAACTCTAGTAAATACAGGCCTAATCGATCCAATCTCTCCTCATACGACAGTCCTGCCATCCCAAGAAACAGTCTGGTGAACCTTCGCTGCACTCCCTCTATGGCAAGTATATCCTTTCTTAGGTAAGGAGACCAAAACTGCACACAGTACTCCAGGTGTGGTCTCACCAAGGCCCTGTATAACTGTAGTAAGACATCCTTGCTCCTGTACTCAAATCCTCTTACAATGAAGGCCAACATACCATTTGCCGTCCTAACTGCTTGCTGCACCTGCATGTTTGCTTTGTGACTGGTGTACAAGGACACCCAGGTCCCTTTTATACATCAACATTTCCCAATCTATCACCATTTAAATAATACTCTGCCTTTCTGTTTTTCCTACCGAAGTGGATAACTTCACATTTATCCACATTATACTGTATTTGCCCACTCACTCAACTTGTCTAAATCGCCTTGAAGCCTCTTTGCATCCTCCTCACAACTCACAATCCCACCTAGTTTTGTGTCATCAGCAAACTTGGAAATGTTACATTTGGTTCCCTTATCCAAATCATTGATATATATTGTGAATAGCTGGGGCCCAAGCACTGATCCCTGCGGTACCCCACTAGTCACCGCCTGCCACCCCGAAAAAGACCCATTTATTCCTACTCTCTGTTTCCTGACTGTTAACCAATTTTCAATCCATGCCAGTATATTACCCCCAATCCCATGTGCTTTAATTTTGCACACTAACCTCTTATGTGGGACTTTATCAAAGGCCTTCTGAAAATCCAATACACCACATCCACTGGTTCTCCCTTATCTATTCTACCAGTTACATCCTCAAAAAAAACTCCAGTAGGTTTCTCAAACACGATTTCCCTTTCATAAATCCATGTTGACATTGTCTAATCCCGTTGATATTTTCTAAGTGTCCTGTTATCACATCCTTTATAATAGACTAGCATTTTCCCTACTACTGATGTTAGGCTAACCGGTCTGTAGTTCCCTGTTTTCTCTCTTTTTTAAATAGTGGGGTTATATTTGCCACCCTCCAATCTGCAGGAACTGTTCATAATCTATAGAATTTTGGAAGATGACAATAAAAACATCCACTATTTCCATGGCTACCTCTTTTAGTACTCTCGGATGCAGATTATCAGGCCCTGGGGATTTATCAGCTTTTAGTCCCATTAATTTCTCCAGCACTTTTTTTTACTAATTTCCTTTAATTCCTCCTCCTCACTAGACCCTTGGTTCCCTAGCATTTCTGGGAAGTTATTTGTGTCCTCTTCCGTGAAGACAGAACCAAAGTATTTGTTTAATGAACATGTTATAGGAATAGGAAACTGTACTATGAGGTGCAGTGTCAGGCTGTTGGTGAAGGAAAGGGAAGGGTATTATCTGGAGTGGTGCAGGGGTCAGTGCTTGGATCCTGTTGCTAACATAGTACTGAAAAGAATAATAGAATTGATCACACTTGCAGAAAACACTAATGCAGGTGGCAACAAAGAATGCAGGATAAGGGGAAATTAAATTTAAGATACCGACAATGTAAATGATTACACTTTATGTGAGGTACAAGTATAACAAATGGAATAGAATTAACACAGAGACTTATTGTAGAGTGTGGAGGAATGAGAGATGGAGGGTCTATTGGGAAGGAAGAGCTGGTAGGTAAGCTCTAGACATGGGATTTAGACTGGCTTTTTTTTGTCATTGCTGGAGTCAGATGTTTGTGGGAGAAATCCTCAACTATTCAAACTGGGACGTGCCTACCTACACAAAGTTTTATTGTACAAAATAATAGGTCTCCTGTGGTGATTCTTGTGAGTTGGAGGATACAGCCATTTATAATTATGGGGGCATTATTCCATGTAACATATAATCGGTAATGTATTAGAAATTTTAAAAGCTGCACGCCCATCCTGTCTGCGAAAGCTTACTTCTCGTAGCACATCTGTAAAGGTTTCCCATTATACATTCCTGTATCCACATCTGTAATGAAACTGCTAGTGTAATGACACACTTCAGCCTCACTTTTCTATCACCTAGTTCCTTAGCCTGCATTGCAGTGAATTTCTATGCTCTAACTCTACTTCTGCTTCCCAAATTGCCATCAATTTTGTTCTTTAACTCTCAATATTATAAGGTCAAAGTAGTGTATAAAATTAAAGGCAGAATGTATGACTTTAAAATGGAGACTGAATTACAGCTGGATCAGTTATCCCTGCCCTCTAACCTCATTTCACCATCAAATACACTTAGTATAAAATAGTTAATCTTGTGGCAGTGTTCATGGATTTTTAAAATGTATCTCTAACTGAACTCTGCTTTCTCACATTTTCCTTTTATATCCTCCTGTTGCATGCAGTGACTGTCTCGCAGTCTCGTTGTTTTTATCTTGTTTCTCTTGTAAGTCTCTCATCTGTTTTGTCTCTCGCATGTGTTTCTTTACTGATGTCTTATCTTTTAGACTGTTTTTGAGGTCTATGATATGCAGCAAGGTAAGAGGCATATTCCGGGTTGGATGTGGTGGTTATTGGGGTCAGGTGTGGAGAAGCCATCAGAGAGGTTCTGTAAGAGTGAGAGGAGGAAGGACTGGGATAGGGTTGGGGTCAGGCTGGGGGTGGGTGGATGCGGCTGGCTAGAAGCTGCAGCTATGAGAAAGTATTGGGTTGGCATGTGAGGGGAGTGGGTGGAGCAGGCCACGGCCTGGGAGGTAATGATGAGCTTTAACCTAGGAGTAATCATGGGGTGTGAGCTCTGGGCTCTGGATTTTTTTCTTTTAGGATTATGTGTCTGGGGCCAAAGAGAAATTTGGCAGGGTGGCTGGGCTTTGGGAGCACGTATCAGGGAGGCACTGGGATGTGGGAATATTTTGAGGGGGTGGGTCCGGAAACATTGGGGATGGCAGGTGATACCTGGAGACGGGGAAGACTGGTTCAGCAGAACTGAGGTTGGGGTCGGTGCCATTGAAGAAGGATCTAAGAGCAGACATGTCTCATTGAGGGGGAACAAGATGAGTGGTGTAATGGGGTCTGGGATGATGCACTAGGGAATGTGGCTGGAAGTAGTCCATGATACAGTTGTGGGCCCCAAGTATACACTGATGTCCAAACGCAGCCAGCTCTGGGCACATAGAACATAGATGCCATGTGGGAGCATGGCAGAGTCTTTTGGGGTGTGCAGAGAAGGTACAGCTTAAGAGGCTGTGGAGCTGTTTGTACATGGAAAAAACAGAAGTGCTAAAAGGGATCTAGTGTAATTCAAGTATGGTTAGTGTCTTAATGGAGGAAGGGAGGGGTGGAAGAGAGTGAGCTGGGCATGTGGGCAGCACTAAAAAAAGAGCTGGATCACCCAGCAGTACGAACCAGCTCCAGGAATGAAACAAAAATGAAGTCCTGGGCCCCTTGGAGCAAAATATATTGTATGGATTTCCATCGGGGGTTGGGCAGTTTGAATGGTAAGTTTAAATATTGTTGCAAATTATATTAAGGGTTTATATTTTATAAATTGTAATTTTTAGGTATGGTTGGCTTACTGAGGAAACCTGACCAGTCAGAGAAATCATCGTTTTTTTTCCTGGCAGTTCCTAATTCCTGACTGATATTGAGAGGGATAAACATTTTAGCAATTGTGCTAGTTTGTGATTGGTAGTTTTTTTGTCTATATTTGAGTACATCAGCGGCTAGCTTAACTGTAGTTATTTGAGCCAATTAGATATGTGTAATGTCATGCAGCACATGTGGACTTCATCACACCACCGCTTCCTGGCCCCCAGACATTTAACTTTGCAGTGCTTCATGTTTCTCCTCCCTGTTTTCTGTTTACAATCACTATGTTTTGCCTAATCACAGCCATCCCCATGTAACCCAGAATGTTGTTGTGTCTGCTCGTGTGTGCCTTTTAGTTGCCACTCCAGACCTGAACCCATTTTTTTGTCTGCTTTATTTTCTCTCTCTCCTCCCCATCCCTTGCCACCTTTCGTTTTTCCCTGAGGTTACTTTACGTCCCTGATCTCCACTCCAACTTTTCTTTTCTCTAAATTTCCCTCCAAGTCGTACACCATCCCGACTTGGACATATTTCACCTTTCCTTTGTAGCCACTGGTTTCTGTCACCATCTTAGACTTGAATGCACTCTGAACAAGTCTATGGCTATCCTCTAATCTCCTCGCCATTTTCTGATGGCCCATGATGGAACCTGTCACTGCTTCCTTAAGAATAGTAAACTGTACTGCCATATCTTTCCCTCTCTCTGACCTTTCAGCCCAACATACCCGCTGGAAGCAAACTTTACCAAACTCCTTCCTGTCCCACTCACCCCACCTACCACCACTTCCTGGACTTGATCACTGACCCGTCTTCATTTACTGCCGGAATAGTTGCTCACTTATGAGCAAGGTCCCTTTCCACCCATGACCTTATTGTGGATGCTTATATTGACGTTATGGCCTTGATTGAAACTTGGTTTATGGGTGGCAAAACCTTACCCCTTACCGAAGTCTTTGCAGCTGCCTATACTTTTCACCACCTGCCCCACACTAACCGCTGGTGTGGTAGCATGGCTTTTATCACCTTGGCCTCTCTACTCCCATTCTCATTTGAACCCCTCACACTGTCCCACCCCTCACTTCTCCTTCAAAATGTTTACCGTCTGCCTCAACATTTTCCCTGAGATTCTCCCTTCTTTCCGCCCTCAGCTGTAGCACCAAATGATAACTCATCCTTGGTGATTGCTGTCTCCATCTCAGCACCTGTTGGCCCCTCCCCTGAGTTCACTGCCCTTTTTCCCCTATATCTCCCTTCATAAAAACTCTCCTATGCATATTCACACGCTCATCCTCACCACCTGCCATGGTCTTGATCATCAACAAGGCCATTTCTGAAAATCCCTCACTGCTCACATCCTCTGCCCCTTAAATGTACCTGTTGTGCACCTGGCTTAACCATCCATTGCCAAACCTGGCTTAACCATCCATTGCCAAACCTGGCTTAACCATCCATTGCCAAACCTGGCTTAACCATCCATTGCCAAACCTGGCTTAACCATCCATTGCCAAACCTGGCTTAACCATCCATTGCCAAACCTGGCTTAACCATCCATTGCCAAACCTGGCTTAACCATCCATTGCCAAACCTGGCTTAACCATCCATTGCCAAACCTGGCTTGATCACCAAGCTCTACCAGGCAAAGATAAACCAGGCTCCTTTTCTCTACCTCCTTAAACCCTTATCCTCTGCCCCTTCTAACTCGGGTGCAAGGAGCTCAGTAATTTCTTCGTCATCAAGATAAATATCATCCATTCAACCGCCTTTGCTGTTCCCTTCCCCCCCCCCCCCCCCTTCCCACCAAATTAACTACATCTTCTCCCAGTCCCCCTCCTACCCTAGCCCTGAACTAGAGCCTCTCACCAGTTTCTCCTCCATCTATCCCCATGTCCTTTCAAGATCATCTTGTCCATGACACCTACTCCCATTCCCATGAAACTCAAACTGGACCAGCCACAAATGTTGTGGCTACTAGAGCAGATCAGAGGCTGGGTATTTTTCTGTAAGTGGCTCACCCCTTGCTTCTCCTACCTACAAGGCGCAGGTCTGTAGTGTTAGGAATACTCTCTCCACTTGCCTGAATGGGTGCAACTGCAACAAACTCGAAGCTTGACACCATCCAGGACCAAGCGGTCCACTTGATCTGTAGCCTACTCATCACCTTAAACATCCACGCCCTCTACCACCGGCGTACCGTGGCCGCAGTGTGTACTATACAGGATGCGTGTAGCAACTGACTAAGGCTTCTTCGACAGCACCTCCCAAACATGTGTCCTCCACAATGAAGAGGGCAGCAGGTGAATGGGAATGCCATCACCTCCAAATTTCCCTCCAAGTCGTACTCCATCCTTTGTAGCCACTGGATCAAAAACTTGGAACTTTCAACCTAACAGCACTGGGAGTACCCTCGCCACGTGGACGACAGCGGTTCAAGAAGGTGGTACACCACCACCGTCTCAAGTGCAACTAGGGATGTGTAGTAAATGCTAGCCTTGCTAGAGACGCCCATATCCCAAAACTGAATTTAAGAAACAAACTCCTGACTTTCCCCTTCTGGTTTTGTTTCCCCCATGCTAGCTACCATTGTAAAATATTTCCTTGCATCGGGCACTATCCTCTCTATCTACCGCCCCCCCCCCCCCCCTTTCAAAAATCTCCGTTCTCCCCCAAAAAACGGAACCCTCGGTAACCACCGTCCTGTAGGCAACCTCTATTTCCTCTCCAAGATCTTTGAACATGATATTGTCTCCCTCTCCTGCAACTCCCTATTTTAATTGTTCTAATCTGGTTTCCACCCCTGCAACAGCACTGAAAGGCCTTAACCAACGTCACAAATCTCATTCTCTGTGACTATGGTGAATTATTCCTCCTTAACCCCTCTGCAGCCTGGTAAGTCACACCAACCTCCTGTAGCACCACACCTCTGCTTTCCAGCTTGGTGGGACTGCCCTCACTTTAAACATTTTTTTTATTTATTCATTGATGGGATGTGGGCGTCGCTGGCTAGGCCTGCATTTAGTGCCCATCCCTAATTGCCCTTGAGAAGATGGTGGTGAGCCGCCTTCTTGAACCGCTGCAGTCCATATGGTGTAGGTACACCCACAATGCTGTTATTGTTTTTCGTAGCAGTTGTTTACAATTGAGTGGCTTGCTAGGCCATTTCAGAGGGCATTAAGAGTCAACCACATTGCTGTGGGTCTGCAGTCACATGTAGGCCAGACCAGGTAAGGACGGCAGATTTCCTTCCCTAAAGGACATTAGTGAACCAGGTTCCACTCCTACCTATCTGATTGTAACCAAAGTATTTAGAACAGTGGCTTCTCTTTCTACCCCCTCAGTCATCTAGGAAATCCTCCCAACGACCCATCCTTGGCGCCCTCAACTCCCTCACTTGCATGTTGCCCCTTGGTGTCTATGGGTATGCTAAATGTCAGTTCTGCCTCTCCACCACTTCTCTCAAATCAAAAATCAAATCAACTTTTATTGTCATTGTGATGCGCTATCAATTACTCATAAAAGACTGAGAGTTAAGAGAGTAACTAAAGGCTTTTATTAACAAAAGAATGAAGGTCTGCCTCGAGTGGTCGACCGGTCCAGAAATACAAAGGGCTGGGGAGCAGTCACCTTTATACTAGGACTTGTGGGAGGAGTCAGCCGAGGCATGTACACAGTGGAATACAAACAGTGGTTTACCGCATTCACCCCTTGTTTAAAATTGAGTCCGGCGGGGTGAAGTGTATTAAAAGTTAGTGTATTGGAGTCTCTCCGGAGGTCTTGTCTGCCGCTGTGATCGGCGTGGCGACGGCAGGGGTAGTGGAGCTTCCGGCGTCGAGTCCTGCGTGGGCTGTGGCACAGGCATGTCGTCCTCGTAGATGTCGAGCGGGTCGCGGGGCCCAGGCCTGCCGTCTGCTGGGGCTGGATATCGGATCGTGGGGGGGGGGGGGGGGGTGGTGGTGAGTAGTGGGTTACTGCGGCCCCCGAGGGTGCAAGGTCTCTTATGGAGACTGTGTCCTCCCGCCCGTCCGGGTATGCAATGTAAGCATACTGGGGGTTGGCGTGGAGGAGGTTGACCCTCTCGACCAGGGGGTCCGTTTTATGGGTCCTCGCGTGTCTTCTCAGTAGGACCGGCCCTGGGGACGTCAGCCATGGCGGTAGCGATGTCCCCGATGTGGACTTCCTTGGGAAGACAAACATTTTCTCATGAGGGGTGGCGTTAGTGGCAGTGCAGAGCAGTGACCGAATAGAGTGGAGCGCATCGGGGAGCACGTCCTGCCAGTGGGAGGTTGGAAGGCCCCTAGACTTTAAGGCTAGCAGGGCGGCCTTCCAAACTGTCGCATTTTCTCTTTCCACCTGTCCGTTCCCCCGGGGGTTGTTACTGGTGGTCCTGCTTGTGGCAATACCCCTAGTTAGCAGGTACTGACGGAGTTCGTCGCTCATAAACGATGAGCCCCGGTCGCTATGGATATAGCTGGGGAAACCGAACAGGGTGAAGAGGTCGTTCAGACATTTAATGACCGTGGCACTGGTCATGTCCGGGCAGGGGATGGCGAACGGGAAACGGGAGTACTCATCAATAATATTGAGGAAGTACACATTGCGGTCGTAGGAGGGGAGAGGCCCTTTAAAATCAACGCTAAGGGGTGAGTGGCTTTTATCAGGTGGGCCCTGTCTAGTCTATAAAAGTGCGGTTTGCACTCAGCGCAGACTTGGCAGTTCCTGGTCATGGTCCTGACCTCCTCAATAGAGTAAGGCAGGTTGCGGGCCTTGATGAAGTGGAAGAACCTGGTGACCCCCGGGTGGCAGAGGTCATTGTGGAGGGCCCGCAGTCTATCGATCTGCGCGCTGGCGCAGGTGCCACGCGATAGCGCATCCGGGGGTTCATTGAGCTTCCCGGGCCGGTACAAGATCTCGTAATTGTAGGTGGAAAGTTCGATTCTCCACCTCAAGATCTTGTCATTTTTGATTTTGCCCCTCTGCTTGTTGTTAAACATGAAAGCAACTGAACGTTGGTCAGTGAGCAGGGTAAATCGTTTTCCGGCCAGGTAGTGCCTCCAATGACGCACAGCCTCCACAATCGCCTGGGCCTCCTTCTCAACAGCGGAGTGTCTGGTCTCCGGGCCTTGGAGGGTTCGTGAAAAGAAGGCCACGGGTCTCCCCGCCTGATTGAGGGTAGCGGCCAGGGCAAAGTCGGACGCGTCGCTTTCCACCTGGAAGGGGATGGATTCGTCCACTGCGTGCATGGTGGCTTTGGCAATGTCTTCCTTGATACGGTGGAAGGCTAAGCGGGCCTCTGCCGTCAAGGGAAAAGAGGTGGACTTGATCAGCGGATGGGCCTTGTCCGCATAGTAGGGGACCCACTGGGCATAATAGGAGAAAAACCCTAGGCACCTCTTCAGGGCCTTGAGGCAGTGGGGCAGTGAGAGTTCCATAAGGGGACGCATCCGGTCGGGGTCGGGGCCGATGACTCCGTGTTCCACAACACAGCCAAGGATGGCGAGGCGGTTTGTGCGGAATATGCACTTCTCCTTGTTATATGTCAGGTTCAGGAGTTGGGCGGTACGGAGGAATTTTTCGAGGTTTGCGTCATGGTCCTGCAAGTCACGGCCGCAGATGGTCACATTGTCCAGATATGGGAAAGTGGCCTGCAACGCATTTTGATCTACCATCCGGTCCATCTCCCTTTGGAAGACGGAGACCCCGTTGGTGACGCCAAAGGGAACCCTAAGGAAGTGGTAGAGGCGGCCATTTGCCTCAAAGGCAGTATACTGGCGGTCCTCAGGGCGGATAGGGAGCTGGTGGTACGCTGATTTCAGGTCAATGGTCGAGAAGACGCGGTACTGCGCGATCTGGTTGACCATATCAGCTATGCGGGGGAGTGGGTAGGCGTCCAGCAGGGTGTAGCGATTTATTGTCTGGCTGTAGTCGATGACCAGGCGCTGCTTCTCGCCGGTCTTAACGACCACAACCTGGGCTCGCCAGGGGCTGGTGCTGCCCTCAATAATCCCTTCCTTCAGGAGCCGCTCCACTTCGGTTTTAATGAAAACCCTGTCCCCGGCACTGTATCGCCTGCTCTTTGTGGCGATGGGCTTACAGTCGGGGGTGAGGTTAGCAAACAGTGGGGGGGGGGGGTGACTCTGAGTGTGGAGAGGTTGCACCTGGTGTGCGGCGGGCAATTTGGGAGCTGCTGGCTGCGGACTGTGAGTGGGGGTAGGGGTCCACCGTACGCCATCGTAACACTTTTAAGGTGGCACTGAAAATCTAACCCCAGCAGGATGGCAGCGCAGAGGTCGGGCAGGACCAGAAGTTTAAAATGATCGTACACGGTCCCGTCTACTACGAGTGTCACTACGCAGTAGCCGCCGATGTCCGCCGACTGGGACCCGGGGGCCATAGAAATCCGCTGGTGCGCAGGCAGGACTGGGAGAGAGCAACGCCGCACCGTGTCGGGGTGGATGAAGCTCTCCGTGCTCCCAGAGTCAAAAAGGCAGATTGTATCGTGGCCATTTACCTTAATGTCCATTGTGGAACTGGCCAGCTGGTGCGGTCTCGCTTGGTCCAGTGTAACGGAGGCCAGCGTAGGGGTCGGTGTGTCGCTGCGGGTATCAGATGAGGCGGTGTTGGGGGCCTGCTGCGTTCTGGCTGTCGTCCAAGATGGCGGCGTCCATGATCCCCATGTGGCTGGAGGCGTCCAAAATGGCTGCTGTACCGGTGGTTCGCACATGGCCGGGGAGGCCCAAGATGGCGGCCCGCATGGCCCACACGCGGCGCTGCTGGGGTTCGGGGTGGCTTTGGCCCTGCAGACGTTAGCGTAGTGTCCCTTCTTCCCGCAGCCCGAGCAGATCGCGTTTTTCGCCGGGCAGCGCGCTCTGGGGTGTTTTGCCTGGCCACAGAAGTAGCATTTCTGGCCTTGGGGCACTGCTGTCTGGCCTTGGGACACTGCTGCGATAGTTGGGCCGTTGCTGGGGTGTGGCTGGGGTGGCACGGCGCTATGAGGCGGTCCTACCGTGTCCCAGGCTGTCATTCCCCGCGGCGTCCACGGTGCAGAGGAGTAGGCATCCATGCCCCGGTAGGCTGCATCCAATGATAGTGCGAGTTCAGAGGCCTTGTTGAGGTCAAGGTCATTCTGCTCCAACAGTCGCTGTCGGGTGTAATTGGATCTGTGGCCCGCTACAAAAGTGTCCCGGATAAGTTCCTCTGTGTACACGGCGGCCTTTACATCCTTACAACCACAGGCCCGGCCAAGCACAGACAGTGCCTGAAGGTATTCCACGGTCGATTCCCCAGGTTGTTGTTTACGACTCCCCAGAAGGTGCCTGGCGTACACTTCGTTCACTGGGCGCGTGTACTGGTCCTTGAGGAGCTTGATAGCGTCCGCATACGAAGTCGCGTCTTGGATGACCGAGTACACTCGGTGATTCACTTTGGAGGTCAGGACATCCAGTTTGTCCTCGTCCGATTTAATTGCTGCGGAGGCGGTCAGGAATTTTTCGAATCACTTAAGCCAGTGAGTAAACTTGGTGGATGAGTCTGCCTCCCGATGATCTAAGTCCAGGCATGCTGGTGTGAGGATCTTCTCCATTATAAAGATTTTGTTAATAAAATTGATGCGCTATCAATTACTCATAAAAGACTGAGAGTTAAGAGAGTAACTAAAGGCTTTTATTAACAAAAGAATGAAGGTCTGCCTCGAGTGGTCGACCGGTCCAGAAATACAAAGGGCTGGGGAGCAGTCACCTTTATACTAGGACTTGTGGGAGGAGTCAGCCGAGGCATGTCCAGGCATGTACACAGTGGAATACAAACAGTGGTTTACCACACATTGTTAGTGCACAAGTGCAGTACAACGAAATGTAGGCTTGCGGCTCCCGAGAGTGTACATTTAGATTAAGACATTTAAACATTCAACATACATTTGGCTTGTAATACATTAACATAAGCATAACCATAATAAAGTGCATTGGCAGATGTGCAGGCTTTAGAGTTTATTTGTGGAGTTCAGTAGGATGACAGCCCTGGGAAAGAAGCTGTTCCTAAATCTGGTCGTACGGGTGCGAATGCGTCTGTAGCGTCTCCCAGATGGCAGGAGGGCGAACAGACTGTGGCTGGGGTGGGTAGGGTCTTTGATGATGGACCGTGACCTCCGTAAACAGCGTTTCTGGTATATGTGCTCTGGTCGGTAGCCAGGTGCCGGTAATGCGTTGGGCAGTTTTGACTACCCGCTGCAGGGCTTTCCGGTCATAGTAGCTACAGCTGCCATACCACACTGTGATACAGTTTGTCAGGATGCTCTCTATTGTGCAGCGGTAAAAGTTAGAGAGGATCAGGGTGACAGGTTACATCCCTTCAGCCTCCTTAGGAAATATAGGCGCTGCTGGGCCTTCTTCACCAGAGAGGAGGTATTGAGGGACCAGGAGAGGTCTTCCGTGATGTGGACTCCGAGGAACTTAAAGCTGTCCACTCTTTCCACCACAGCCCCATTGATGTGGATGGGGGTGTGACTTCCGCCTTTAGACTTCCTGAAGTCCACAATGATTTCTTTGGTTTTCTTGATGTTCAGGGCCAGGTTGTTATCGGCGCACCACTTCACGAGATGCTGGACCTCCTCCCTGTAGGCTGACTCATCGTTGTTGGTGATCTGGCCTACTACCGTGGTATCATCCGCAAACTTGATGATGGTGTTGGAACCATGAACAGCCTCACAGTCATGGGTGAAGAGGGAGTAGAGGAGGGGGCTCGGCACACATCCTTGTGGGGCCCCCGTGTTCAGGGTCGGTGGGGGGAGGTGTGGTTGCCTAATTTGACAGACTGGGGTCTGTTTGTTAGGAAGTCCAGGGTCCAGTTGCAGAGGGAAGTGTTCAGGCCAAGAGTGTGGAGTTTGGTGGCCAGCTTGTTGGGGACGATAGTGTTGAATGCTGAGCTGTAGTCTATGAACAGCATTCTGATGTAGGTCTCTTTACCATCTTAAGTGATTCAGTGCCGAGTGTAGAGCAGTTGTGATTGCATCCTCCGTTGATCTGTTTGCACGATAGGCAAACTGGTGTTGGTCAAGAGAGGCGGGAACACTGGCTTTGATGTGAGCCAGGACCAGTCTCTCTCAACACTTCATTATGATGGGTGTGAGTGCGACAGGTCGATAGTCGTTCAGGCACGTCACAGCCGTTTGTTTTGGCACAGGAATAATGGTAGTGGTCTTGAAGCATGTAGGGACTACTGCCTGGGCCAATGACAGATTGAAGATGGCGGTGAAGACATCAGCCAGCTGATCACATTCCTTGAGTACCCGTCCAGGGATGCTATCCGGTCCAGCAGCCTTTCGTGTGTTCACTCCGCGTAGAACACCTCTTACGTCGGAGGTCGACAGAGTGAGCACCTGGTCTTCCGGGGGTGGCAAGGCTTTGGTAGCCGGCTCCCTGTTGTCCCTGTCGAAGCGAGCGTAGAAGTTGTTAAGCTCCTCCGGAAGGGAGGCATCGCTAACCGGGGGGCTGGTGTTTTTGCCCTTGTAGTCAATGATGGACTGGATGCCTTGCCACATGCGCCGGGGGTCCGAGTTGTTGTGGAAATGATCCTCTATCCGCAGTGTCTGTTTCCTTTTGGCAGTCCTGATACCCTTTTTTAGGTTGGTCCTAGCTGCACTGTAAGCCGCCGCGTCGCCAGATTTAAATGCTGCGTCGCGTGCTTTCAACAGCGAGCGGACCTCTCCGTTCATCCAGGGTTTCTGGTTGGGGTATGTCCTGATATTTTTATGGGTCGTGACGACCTCGACGCAGCTGTTAATGTAGAATAGCACTGTGGATGCGTATTCCTCGATGTCATTATGGGTAAACATGCCCCAATCAGTGCGTTCGAAGCAATCCTGAAGCTCTGAGACTGCCCCCTCTGGCCATACTTTCACTGATGATCTCACTCTTTTGATGAGCGGTTTGTATGCCGGGGCTAGAAACAGGGAGAGGTGGTCAGACTTCCCAAGGTGGGGGCAGGGAATGGCCTTATAAGCATCTACAATGCTCGTGTAGACTTGATCCGGTGTGTTCTCCCCTCTTGTGGGGCAGGAAACATTCTGGTGGAATTTCGGTAGTACAGTTTTTAGGTTTATGTGATTGAAGTCCCCCGCGACGATAAAAGCTCCGTCTGGGTGCGCAGTTTGTTGTTCGCTGATGGCCCTGTAGAGGTCCTTCAGTGCTAGTTTGGCATTAGCGTGTGGTGGGATGTAGACCGCAGTGATGATAACAGCCGTGAATTCCCGAGGCAGGTAGAAGGGTCTGCACCTTACCATGAGGAATTCCAAATCAGCCGAGCAGGATCTATCGATTATGTCCGTGTTAGTGCACCAGGCATTGTTAGTGTAAATGCACAAACCGCCTCCCTTGCTCTTACCGGAGTCTGCAGTTCTGTCGGCGTGGAAGACCGTGCGTCCTTCTAGTTGGATGGTGGTGTCAGGGATGCCGTTGTTCAACCAGGTCTCTGTGAAGATCATGGCGCAGCATTCCTTTGTCCTTTTCTGTGAGGAGAGATCAAGTTTGATCTCATCCATTTTGTTTTCTAGTGACCTGACGTTGGCCAGGAAAATACTTGGGAGGGAGGGTTTCTGTGGGGCCCTCTTCAGCCTGTTTTGGATACCTGCCCTCTTACCCCGCTTCTGCTTGCGTTGTCTGCGCCGACTTCCGGCTGGGGAAGGACGCCACGCTGGTCCCAGGGGTTGGGCGATGTCGGGAGGCGGATCGATGTCGCCGAGTGTGAGCCGCACGCAGTCGGCCCCGATGTCGAGGAGTGTCTGCCGGCTGTACAGTCGGTCTGCCCTCAATTCCCGTATCAGCAGAGTCCAGAAGAGACTCAGAAGGAGGGTGAAAACGCTCAGTCTCGGGAGAGACAAAGCCGCTGCGTCCGTGCGCGCCGCCCTTGTTTTTTTTTTGCCACTGTACTGTCAGACTGCTTACCTGACATCCAGTCTTGGATGAGCCACAGAGCATAACTCTGCATCTGACCTATTGTATACTGAGTACCTGCTGCTGACACTAGGTAACACTGGAAAAAGAAACTCCATGTCCAGCCTTCGCATCCTTCACCTCTGACAAATATTTAAAAATCTTAATGTATTGCATCCAGGTGGTCTTGTGTTGTGGGATTCTTGCATTGTCCTTCTCTTTTAGATGCTGACTGACTTGCTGTACATTTCCAGCATTTTCTTTTTAATAAAAGGTTAAAATTTCAAGACTTTACTTTTATTTTGCTCTTTTTAAACCCCAGGCACTTCATCTGGATCATTGTCACCACAGTCAAAGAAAGACCAGCCACTGTTCACTTTGAGGCAAGTTGGAATAATCTGTGAACGTCTGATTAAAGAGCGAGAAGAGAAAATCCGTGAAGAGTATGAAGAAATACTGGATACAAAGCTGGCAGGTAAACCTGGGCCTTCATGTGTGGACTTGGGCATTTTGTAGAGTGGAATCTCATAAATGAAATTTCTCTAGAAGGTTTTTTTGGTTTGAGGCAGCACAGGGGTTGGACTGAATTAATGCCCGGGTGGAGCGCAGCAGTCTCGCTCGCCTCTTGCTGAGCTCTGCTTTTCTTTTGGGGGAGCTGAGATAACACGGCTTATTGGGATACTTGATTTAATTAAATACAAATATTTACATTTGTGGTTGGAGCTGTATAAAAAGAATCTTCATTTTATTTACGCTCCACCACCCCAAAAGTGAAAGAAAACTCGTCGCAATCAGTCTCATAATACAATCAGTAGTTTTACATCGTTTTTCTCGGACCCAGGTTTTAATAATCAGCAGTTTTCAACTTTTTCCCTTTGCGGGCGACATCCAGCAAAGTAACACATTACTTTGGAGGTGCTATTGCACTCCGAGACCCTAAGTCATAACTTCCAAGACCAGCTCGGCCACTGGAAGAGTAAACGGAGGAGTTGCAGAAAATAGTTTTTGTAGCGTACAGTAACCGAAATAATGTGCTAGTAATGGTCTCGAGATCCTTTTGCGGACCCCAATTTGAAACCTTGCACTCTGCTAGTCTGTGTTCAACCGAGAAGCAGAAATGCTATAAGTAGAAATGAAATGACTCTTGTTATAGTCTTGGCTCCCAGTGCTGTGGAATCTGCCCTGTGTGTGTTGCATGGTGGGTTTTGCAGCATCAACAAAAGTGCTCTGTCCCTGGCCAGAAAAATTGTAGCTGGCATTGTAGGAGTCCAATATTTAAATGACACCCCTCTAATGGTAAACCTAGCGGCAGTCGGGCCCACTGCTAAAGTTGGGACTCCTCTGGCATTGATAGCTTACCATGTATACTTGTTTCAATTTGTGGCTATAAATGTGTTGAGACCTGCTATTGCTGTAATTTTATTTTAATTACATATAGGCTGCCCCTGTAGTTAGCTTGCACCAAACATTTGAGCCCTCCCACCCTTAACTCTCCAAAAGAAGCACATGTGCTGCACCCTGAAAATAAGATTTTTTTGTTTCAAAAGCACAAATATGGTAATTTGAACAGTCCAGGATTAGTCTTGGCAGTATGGGAAATCATAGCATCATGGCCACAGAGAAGTTTTGTGGTATTCAAACTAGTTCCTTTTCTTTTTGTGCAAAAATTTAGCAAAATAAACTAGCGGAAGTAATTGTGCTGTTTCGGTACTTGATCCCATGATTGATCTGCATTTGGGTTGTGTGTCCTGGGTTTACTGTTTTTTATGGGCTATGGATGTTGGTGTTGTGCAGTGATTTCTGCATCCAGGGCATGTGTTGGAAGGTATGGGTGGGGGGGGGGGGGTCCTGAGAGTTTTCTGGTTGGTTGACTTTTCATGGTGCAGCATTTGGGAGTTGGGGGTGGGGAAACATAGAAGATAGGGGCAGGAGTAGGCCATTCGGCCCCTCGAGCCTGCTCCGCCATTCAATGCGATCATGGCTGATCATCCCAAGTTCAGTACCTGGTAACTGCTTCTTGATCCCTTTAGCCTTAAGAAATATATCCAACTCCTTCTTGAATATATTTAATGAATTGGCCTCTACTGCCTTCTGTGGTAGAGAATTCCACAGGTTCACCACTCTCTGGGTGAAGAAATTCCTCCTAATTTCTGTCCTAAAAGGCCTACCCATTATCCTTAGACTGTGACCCCTGGTTCTGGATTCCCTGACCATCGAGAACATCCTCCTTGCATCTAGTCTGTCCAGTCCTGCCAGAATTTTATAAGTTTCAATGAGATCCCCTCTCATTCTTCTAAACTCCAGCGAGTACAAGCCCAATCGACCCAATCTCTCCTCATACGTCATTCCTGCCATCCCAGGTATCAGCCTGGTGAATCTTCGCTGAACTCCTTCCATAGCAAGAATATCCTTCCTCAGATAAGGCGACCAAAACTGCACACAATACTCGAGATGTGGTCTCACCAAGGCCCTGTACAACTGTAGCAAGACATCCTTGTTCCTGTACTCAAACCCTCTCGCTATGAAGGCCAACATGCCATTTGCCTTCTTAACCGCCTGCTGCACCTGCATGCTTACCTTCAGCGACTGGTGCACAAGGACACCCAGGTCTTGTTGCACTTCCCCTTCTCCCAATCTATTGCCATTCAGATAATAATCTGCCTTCATGTTTTTGCCACCAAAGTGGATAACCTCACATTTATCCACGTTATATTGCATCTGCCATGCTTCTGCCCAATCACCCAACCTGTCCAAATCATCCTGTAGTTTCTCGGCATCCTCCTCACAGCACTCACATCCACCCAGCTTTGTGTCATCTGCAAATTTGGAGATATTACATCTAGTTTCCTTGTCAAGATCATTAATATATATTGTGAATAGCTGGGGTCCAAGGACCGATCCCTGCGGTACCCCACTAGTCACTGCCTGCCACTCGGAAAAAGACCCGTTTATTCCAACTCTTTGCTTTCTGTCTGCCAACCAGTTCTCTATCCAAGTCAATACATTGCCCCCAATCCCATGTGCCTTAACTTTACACGCTAATCTCTTATGTGGGACCTTATCGAAAGCCTTCTGAAAGTCCAAATACACCACATCCACTGGTTCTCCCTTACCTATTTTACTAGTTACATCCTCAAAAAATTCCAGTAGATTAGTCAAGCATGATTTACCTTTTGTAAATCCATGTTGACTTTGTCCAATCCTGTTACTGTTTTCCAAGTGATCTGCTATTACATCTTTTATAATGGACTCTCGCATTTTTCCCACTACCGATGTCAGGTCTGTAATTCCCCGTTTTCTCTCTACCACCTTTTTTGAATAGTGGGGTAACATTAGCTACCCTCCAATCCATGGGTACTGCTCCAGATTCCATCGAATGTTGGAAGATGATCAGCAATGCATCTACTATTTCTAGGGCCACTTCCTTAAGTACGCTAGGATGTAGATTATCAGGCCCTGGGGATTTATCAGCCTTCAATCCCATCAATTTCCCTAACACCATTTCCCTACAAATACTGATTTCTTTCAGTTCCTCCCTTTCATCAGACCCTATGTTCCCCGACATTTCTGGGAGGTTATTTGTGTCCTCCTTTGTGAAGACAGAACCAAAATATGTATTTCATTGGTCTGCCATTTCTTTGTTCCCCATTATAAATTCCCCTGATTCTGACTGCAAGGGACCTACGCTTGACTTCACCAATCTTTTTCTCTTCACATATCTATAAAAGCTTTTACAGTCAGTTTTTATGTTCCCTGCAAGCTTACTCTCATTCTATTTTCCCTTTCTTAATTAATCCCTTTGTCGAATCCTAAACTGCTCCCAATCCTCTGGATTACTGCTTTTTCTGGCCAATTTATATGTCCTCTCCTTGGATCTTATGCTATCCCTAATTTCCCTCGTTAGCCACGGTTGAGTCACCTTTTTTGTTTTATTTTTATGCCAAACTGGGATGAACAAATTCTGTAGTTCATCCATGCGGTCTTTGAATGTTTGCCATTGCCTATCCACCGTTAACCTTTTGAGTGACATTCCCCAATCAATCCTACCTAATTTGCGCCTCAGACCATCGTAGTTTCCTTTATTTAAATTCAGGACCCTAGTCTCTGAGTCAACTACTTCATTCTCCATCTTAATGAAGAATTCGATCATATGATCGCTCCGACCCAAGGGGTCTCGTACAACAAGATTGCTAACTAATCCTTTCTCGTTATATAATACCCAGTCTAAGATGGCCTGATCTCTGGTTGGTTCCTCGACATATTGGTCCAGGAAACCTTCCCGTAAACATTCCAGGAATTCCTCCTCCACAGTATTGTTACTAATTTGGTTAGCCCAATCTATGTGTAGATTAAAGTCATCCATGATGACTGCTGTGCCCTTTTTGCACGCTTCTCTAATTTCCCTTTTAATGCCATCCCCAACCTCCGCATTACTGTTTGGAGGTCTATATACCTCCAGGGATGCTGGCATGCTTCAGCTCAGCATTCCAGAGTACCTTTTAAAGGGCCTTTGGCAGTCTGTCAGGTTTGATTGTTGTGGTTTCCTGGCGTGAGCCTCTACTGGAAAGGGTGAGGAAGACACACTGGTCCTGGAAGCAGGAGGCACTTTGTTTTATTTCCAAATGATAATTCAACCATCTTTGCTAGTGGGTATTTTTGGAGGTGGTAGATTTCTAATCATATTATTCATTTCATTCATCTGTGACGCTGCTAGGGGCAGGGTGGAGAGTTGCTATTTGAGCACAGGGTGAAGTGGGTAAGAGTTCCACCATATGTTGACAGTGTATGCTCATTCTTAATTATAGACAAAACTGCCGTGTAAAATTTGTGAAAGTTCCCTTTACGGATTTTATTTTTTGTTTTGATCAAAACAATTACATTTTTCGTCTTTTAAATGGTTTTTAATGTTCTTTCAGAACAATATGATACTTTTGTGAAGTTCACGCACGACCAGATTATGCGACGATATGGAGAGCAACCTGCAAGCTGTATGTATATAGACCAATTTATTTATTTTTGTTAAAATGTTGTGATCCTAAACCTGTGTGTGCCACATCCTTGACTGAGAGGACAAGATCTTCCCGTCTCTTGAGTCAGCAGCTAGTTGTCTTGAATATGGCCTGAGGTGACTTGCCCTCCAATTTCTTTGTTTTCCCTGAGGAAAGGTGCATGTCTGAAAAGAAAGGCTGAACCCACACTCTGCCACATCGTAGCATTGCAATTTTTTTTGCAATAATATGCAGTATCAACAGAAAACTGCTTTAGCAGTTACTGGGAGGAAAATATCCTCATTTTTAAAATGGAGTCATTCTTGGCTTTTCAATGTTCTAGCAACATGTGTCCAGAGCATAGGTGATGCTGCTTTTATATTGTAGAACTATAGATGATTCTATCTAATAAACTGGAGTTTCCAGTCCTGTGGAATTTGCTGCTTCAGATTACAACAGGATGGTGAGCAGAGCTCTGTAAATGTGTTTGAGCTTCCTCCCATCTCCCATACGGTCAGTTTATATTGCTGGACCGATAGTTGTGGCTTTTAGCTCCATTTACCCAATGGGATGGCCTTGACTACTTGTGGCAATGTGAGAGACAACTTTGCAATAGCACAGTTCAACAATCATGATTGCAACTTTAACAAAACACACGTTGCCAGTCTGTGTGGACGTGCTGCACACTCAGCCAGAATAAAATGGGCGGTGTTGGCTCATGTAGGTGACTTTGCATTTTGTACTGTGCCTTCACCACAGGGTGCCCCCATTTGCTCTGCTGCTGTTGGCATTAATGGCATCTCATTTATTTTGCAGCACCTTACTGAAGTCGGGCTGTTTTGGCAGCTATGCTGTAATTCAAAGGCTATACAGTCCGTTTGTTCAAAAACTTGGGAGGAAGCTAAACGAGGTGTCCTTGCTTCTTATAGTGGCTGATCTATTAAAATGGCCATTTCTAATTTAAAAGTCCCAAGGAAAAGCCAGTGCCTTATGGAATATTCGGTGTACTGTTCAATGGTAGTTGGAGGGTAACCTATGAATTGTTTGCCTTTTCTGTGCAAAAAAGGCAAGCTGTTATCTTTACAGCAAAACAGAAAAGTATGCTAATTTAAAACTTTATTTTAGTCTGGCCTGGAATTAACATTTATTCTCTTCTAATTCACAGATGTGTCTTGAATTGTTCCATGTTTCTGCGGAGTGCCCTTTTCCTTTTGAACACTGCAAGTTGGCTGTTTCTCTGAGACTTATAGCAGTGCCATATTAACCACCTGTGAGCACAGGGTGTTTTCAGCTTGTGTCAGTGGCAACCACTTTTCTGCAGCATATGTTTATTGGAGTGCTCCCTGATGTGTCATCACCTTATTGGACCTTCGCTACCTGTACTTATATACCAGTGGCTCCCTCTGTTAAAATTTTGCTGTATTGTTAAAATCTGAAAAGCTTTTTTCTTTAATTTTAATGACTTTAAAGGAGCAATGCTGGTATTCCAGAAATTTGCCCTTCGCATATAATTTCAGCATTGTATCTTAAATGCCAGATTTTTAGGAGAATAATCAGTCCAGTATGGTTTTGGTAATGAGCCTTTTTTGCAAACTTTGACTTCTAGCTACCAAAAAGGCAGAAGAGGGGAACCATCAATCTACTTTTTTATTACTATTCCTTGTGTAAGTGTTCTTAAATTTTCTCAAGCTGGATTTGTGGAGGCTTTGTGTTGTCTGGTTTTTAGAACCAATTCATATTGAGACAACACTGAGGTTCACTATCCGATCTGCAGGTGAACAAGGTGAAATGTGGCTCCTTTGTTTTTATATGTGATTTAGTATTTCCATTTGAACTAATTAGTGAAGCATAATTCAATCTAGTCATAAATGTTCTGAAGAGTCCAGACTATTGAACTTGAATGAGTTGCAGCAGCTTGATCTGTTTCCCTGACGGCCAGTAGGGGAGTGACTGCAGTTTGATCTTGTTTTGTATTTTCGATATTTACCTATGTTAATATTAGATATGTTAAGTCAGAATGTTGCTTTCCAAAAACTGTTTGGATACTAGGTGTTTAAATTGTATACAAATTTGACATTTTTTAAACCTGAGATTCTTGATTTCTATTAAGCTTATTACTGTGGTGATTCAAGTGAATTTTGAAAATGACTTACAAGAAACTAGGTCCGGTTAACCATTAAACTACAAATGCCCAAGACAGCTGATAATGAACATGCTTCCAAGAGAGCAGCTGTGAAGATGCAGTAATGTCTTCAGTGACTGCAGGCCTGAGATTAAGATGGCTGGAAGGCAAAGGTTTGCAAAGGCTCATTGTGCACTACAACACTTCTGCAGGCAAAAATTCAGTTTGAATGTTGGATGATGAGATTAATCATCCCTACTGTAGGATATGAGAGATTGCCTGCATGTAGCTGTGGTCTTGCCTGTCAAATGAAGGGTTCAGAAGGGAGTTTGTTCTGAGGAAGAGAAAAGAGGGATTAGGAAGGGGGTAACTGAAGCTTCATAGTAATTTTTGAGTAAAATAGTAAATTTTATTTATTCTAGCAGTCTTTCAAAGTTTATTTCTGCATTTTGACGTACCATTATTTTACTGTTCTTTGTAGTGTAATGGAATTTAGTTGACAATAAAAAAAAAAAGTTTCCATCCAGTTTTAAGGAGTGCTGTTTAATGTCGTGTGAAGAATGTGGTGAACCGCGTTACAAAGCATCGAGTAAAAAGGAATAATCTCCAAACTGCTTAAGACTTGAACATTCATTTTTTAATACCTTGTGTTGCAATGTATTTTTGCTTTCTGACTAGTGGGATATGACTGACTCGGGGCATTATAACTAATGTACAATATTAATGGGAGTCATGTTTGACTGCCATTTCAGCATTTCTAGTCTGCAAAATGGGCAAATAAGATCTACTTCTACAGTAGTTAATGTAGAATCTTAAAAAAAAAAATTACAGCACAGGAGGAGTCCATTCGGCCCATTGTGTCCGTGTTGGCTGAAAAGGAGCTATCCAGCCTAATCCCACTTTCCAGCTTTTGGTCTGTAGCCTTGTAAGTTACGACACTTCAAGTGCATATCCAAGTGCTAAATGCTAAAATCACTGCAAAAGGATTGTTTGTTTGAGAACACAGACAGAATTGTGAATTTCCTGAGTTACGTTCTACTAAGTGTTAGCTTGGCTCAATGGTAGCACACACTGCCGAGTCACAAGGTTGTAAATTCAAGTCCCATCCAGGACTTGAGCACACAATCCAGGCTGACACTTTCGTGCAAGTGCCATTTGAATTTATTGACCACTGTGCTTGAGGTTATGTTGGTGGACCCAAAGAAAGAGATGACTGATTAACTACATGTGTATCATTGTAACATGACATTTTTAGTACACTATGACATGGAATTGAATTTGCATCTTTCCCATCCAAGATGTTGCAGGCAATAAATTACCTTTTGCTGTGTAGTCAAACGTGGCAGCTAATTTGTGCACAGCAAAGTACCACTGAGCTTCAGTTTAACGTCTCTATAAAATGACATCCGTGAGAATGCAGCACTCCCATAGCTCTGCACTAGAGTGTCAGTTTAGATTATTGCTCAAATCCTGGATGGGGCTTGAATTCACAACCTTGCTACCACGAAGCCAAGCTGGTTGTGACTCTGGAAATGTCATGATTCTGTCTACTCTCAAACAATCCACTTGCAGTGACCATAGCATTACAGGCTTACAGTAGCTGGCTGAAGTCCCAAATGTGATCAATCTAGGTTTGTTTCACTGCATCATTTATAGACCTAGTGTGTTACACAATTTATTGTATTATTGCCCTGTAACTTGTGTTTTTAGGACTTTTCATCTGTTGTCAATCTTCATTGGCTTGTTGATAATTTAAAACTGTAAATGCCAATAATGTAAATTTTTGCAAGTTCATGATGTATAAATTAGTGTACAGTCCTCCAATCTAAGGGCACTGTGACCTCAATCAGTCTGGCTCTCTGAAAAGTTATGATGCAGTTGTAAGAGAGCTGGGTATAATGTGAGCTAATCTAAACCTTGGTTTGTGTGTGGGGGGGGGGTGAAGACATCAATCCCTTGACAAAGTACAGTGGCCAGCAAACTGCCTTCTACAACCTATGGGCAAGATTGGTAAATCTGGCAAAATGTTCCACATTGGGAAATTCTCAAACAGCACCGAAGGAGGCCATTTGAAAGAGCTATCCAATTAGTCCCACTCCCCTGCTCTTTCTCCATAGCTATGCAAATATTTCCTTTAAGTATTCAATTCCCTTCTGAGCGTTACTATTGAATCTACTTAATCACCCTTTCCGCTCACTCATTTCCATATTGCCGAATGCAAAATCTGTCATGAGCCAGCACAATTGGCCAGTGTTTTAAAACTTAATTTAAAAAAAAATTTGCTTTACTAACTTCCAAGTTTTTTGATGAGCGGGTTGATGAGGGCAATGCGGTTGACAGGGTGTACATGGACTTTGAAAAGGCATTTGATAAGGTGCCACATAATAGGCTTGCCAGCAAAGTTGAAGCCCATGGAATAAGGGACAGTGGCAGCATGGATAGGAAATTGGCTAAGTGACAGGAAAGAGAGTAGTGGTGAACGGTTGTTTTTCGGACTGGGGGAAGATATACAGTGATGTTTCCCCGAGGTCGGTACTAGGACCACTGCTTTTCTTGATGTATATTAATGGCTTGGACTTGGGTGTACAGGGCACAATTTCAAAATTTGCAGATAACACAAAACTTGGAAGTATAGTGAACAGTGAGGACAGTGATAGACTTCATGAAGACAAACAGGCTGGTGAAATGGGTGGACACGTGGCAGATGAAATTTAACGCAGAAAAATGGCAAGTGATACATTTTGGTAGGGAAAATGAGAAGAGGCAATATAAACTAAAGGGTACAATTCTAAAGGGGGTGCATGAACACAGACACCTGGGGGTATATGCACAAATCATTGAAGGTGGCAGGGCAGGTTGTGAAAGCGGTTAAAAAAGCAGACGGGTTCCTGGGCTTCGTAAATAGAGGCATAGAGTACAAAAGCAAGGAAGTTATCAACCTTTTATAAAACACTGGTTTGGCCTCAACTGGAGTATTATGTCCAATTCTGGGCACTGCAATTTAGGAAGGTGTGAAGGCCTTAGAGAGGCTACAGAAAAGATTTGAGAGAATGGTTCCGGGGATGAGGGACTTATTACGTGGATAGACTAGAGAAGCTGGGGTAGTTCTCCTTAGAGCAGAGGTTGAGAGGAGATTTGATAGCGGTGTTCAAAATCATGATCGGTCTAGATAGAGTACATACAGAGAAACTGTTCCCATTGGCGGAAGGGTCGAGAACCAGATGACACAGATTTAAGGTGATTGGCAAAAGAATCAAAGGTGACATGAGGAAAAAAAAATTTACGCAGCGAGTGGTTAGGATCTGGAATCACTGCCTGAAAGGGTGGTGTAGGCAGACCCAACCATGGCTTTCAAACGGGAATTGGCTAACTACCTGAAGAGAAATAAAGTTTGCAGGGCTACGGGGAAAAGGTGGGGGAGTGGGACTAGCTGAAGTGCCCTTGCAAAGAGCTGGCACGGGCTGAATGGTTACAGCACAGGAGTGCAGTTTGATTAATACAGCTGAAAATGGGTTAATCATTGTCGATCCAGCACCTGTAACACTTAAATTACTGTGGTGTGGAGATGCCGGAGTTGGACTGGGGTGGACAAATGTAAAAAGTCACACAACACCAGGTTATAGTCCAACAGCTTTATTTGAAATCACAAGCTTTCGGAGCGCTGCTCCTTCTTCAGGTGAAGTGGAGAAATGCATAAAGACACAGCTTATATAGTCAGAGAATCATGTCAGATGTTTACACACCTTTGACTGCTGTGATTATCTCTGCCGAGGTGTGATTAATGGCAGTTGGAAAGGTTACCTGTAAACATCTGACATGATTCTCTGACTATATAAGCTGTGTCTTTATGCATTTCTCCACTTCACCTGAAGAAGGAGCAGCGCTCCGAAAGCTTGTGATTTCAAATAAAGCTGTTGGACTATAACCTGGTGTTGTGTGACTTTTTATACTTAAATTACTGAATTACTTAAATATACAGAACCATTTGCTAGTTATATTGGGGTACAAGTAGTCAGTTTTAGTTTTTAAAAAAAATTAAGAAATTAGTCAAGTTTTAAAAATGTCCCTATTAGTGACCTTGCACCCCAAAGAACCAGCTTAATTTTTCGAGCCACCTTGAAGGCCTGCAGCCGAGTGCAATTAGTGGAAACTCACAATGATGATTGATTCACCGGGGGAATAGATAGTTTTGTGGGCAGGTCCTGCTTCTAACACGATGCTTTTAAAACTAGCACAAAGATCGGAAACTCGAGTTACGCTGAACGTAATTTGCACTTAAAATTCTGCGGTTTTTGCACCAGTTACACCAAGATCTGGTGAATTGCATCCAAGTGGAAACTACCCCAGGATATTTTACTGTAGTAAGCAAATATCCTTGGTATTGATGAGTATTATCAAGTTTGCCATGACTTGACACTAACTGGTAGTCAAAAATGTACAGTGGAAAATTGAACCGGTGAACAGTGGGGAAAAAGAGACATTACCAGTCCATCCATACTGGCTCTAGTGATTTTAAAAATTGATCTAGCTTGCTACAGTTTACAATGACCACAAGTATGTAGCACAAGTATATATCCAATTCCCCTTTGAAAGTTACTAATTCATCTCTTTCCACCACCCCTTCAGGTAGCACATTCCATTACATGTAAATTTAATTTTTTGACTTTATTGTATTACAATCCTTGTTTGCAGTACTAAGTCTTCAGTGCAGAAAGAAAGTTAAAATTTTCAAAAAATATTTGTAAAGTGATTTCATCCGTTCCTCTGCTGCTTCTTGCTTTGGTAGCTGTGTGCCGACTGCCTATTTTTGAACTTTGATATTTGTAGTTTTCATTCTTGCTTTCCCATTTTGATTCATACATTACTTACCTGTTCAATTATGATTTATAGCGGTCATCCAAAACTCTGCTGCCCGTAGCCTAACTCGCACCAAGTCCCATTCACCCATCGCCCCTGTGCTTGCTGACCTACGCTCTCCTGGCCTGACAATGCCTCAATTTTAAAATCCTCATCCTTGTTTTCAAATCCCTTCATGGCCGCGCGCCCCTCCCTATCTCTGTAACTTCACGCTTTTGAGATCTCTGTGCTTCTCCAATTCTGGCCTCTTGCATATTCTGATTTTAATCGCTCCACCATTGGCGGCCGTGCTTTCAGCGGCCTTGGCCCTAAGCTCTGTAATTCCCTCCCTAAACCTCTGCCTCGCCTCCTTTAAGATGCTCCTTAAAACCTACCTCTTCGACCAAGCTTTTTAAGCACCTGCCCTAATATCTCCTGTGGCTCGGTGTCAATTTTTTTTCTTAAGTGCCTTGGGATGTTTTGCTACGTTAAAGGCGCTGTGTAAATGCAAGTTGTTTAATGAGTGTAAAAGACAAGGCTGAAGCGTTTGCAACCATCTTCAGCCAGAAGGGCCAAGTGGATGATCCATATCGGCCTACTGAAGTCACCATCAACACAGAAGCCAGTCTTCAGCCAATTTGATTCACTCTGATAGCAAAAAACGCACTGGCTACAGCAAAGCCTATGGGTCCCGACAACATCCCGGCTATTGTGCTGAAGACTTGTGCTCCAGAACTAGCTATACCTCTAGCCAAGCTGTTCCAGTACAGCTACAACACTGGCATCTATCCAACAATGGAAAACTGCCCAGGTATGTCCTGTCCACAAAAAGCTGGACAAATCCAACCCAGCCAATTACTGCTCCATCAGTCTACTCTCAATCATCAGCAAAGTGATGGAAGGTGTCATCGAAAGTGCTACCAAGCAGTACTTGCCAATAACCTGCTCACTGATACCCAGTTTGGGTTCCGCCAAGACCACTCCGCTCCAGACCTCATTACAGCCTTGGTCCAAACATGGACAAAGGAGCTGAATTCCAGGGGTGAGGTGAGTAACTGCCCTGGACATCAAGGCAACATTTGACCGAGTGTGGCACCAAGGAGCCCTAGTAAAACTGAAGTCAATGGGAATCGGTGGGAGGGACGCTCCATTGGCTGGAGTTATACCTAGCTCCACTGGCTAGCACAAAGGAAGATGGTTGTGGTGGTTAAAGGTCAATCATCACAGCCTCAGGGCAGTGTCCTAGGCCCAACCATCTTCAGCTGCTTCATCAATGACCATCCCTCCAACATAAGGTCAGAAATGGGGATATTGCTGATGACTGCACAGTGTTCAGCACCATTCACAACTCCTCAGATAATGAAGCAGTCCATGCCCGCATGCAACAAGACCTGGACGACGTTCAGGCTTGAGCTGATAAGTGGAAGGTAATATTTGCGCCAGGCAATGACTATCTCCAACACGCGAGAGTCTAACCACCTCCCCGCGACATTCAGCAGTATTACTATCGCTGAATCCACCACCATCAACATCCTGGGGGTCACCATAGACCAGAAACTTAACTGGGCCAGCCACATAAATACTGTGGCAACAAGAGCAGGTCAGAGGCTAGGTATTCTGCGACAAGTGTCTCACCACCTGCCTCCCCAAAGCCTTTCCACCATCTACAAGGCACAAGTAAGGAGTGTGATGGAATACTCTCCACTTGCCTGGATGAGTGCAGCTCCAACAACACTCAAAGCTCGACACCATCCACGACAAAGCAGCCCGCTTGATTGGCACCCCATCCACCACCTTAAACATTCACTCCCTCCACCACCGACGTACCCTGTTTGCAGTGTGTACCATCTACCAGATGCACTGCAGCAACTCGCCAAGGCTTCTTCGGCAGCGCCTCCTAAACCCACGACCTCTTCCACCTAGAAGGACAAGGGCAGTAGGCGCCTGGGAACACCACCACCTCCAAGTCACACACCATCTTGATTTAGAAGTATATCGCTGATCCTTCATCGTCGCTGGATCAAAATCCTGGAACACCCTCCCTAACAGCACTGTGGGAGTACCTTCACCACGCGGACTGCAGCGGTTCAAGAAGGCGGCTCACCACCAGCTTCTCGAGGGCAACTAGGGATGGATAATAAATGCTGGCCTTGACAGCAACGCCCACATCCCATAAGCAAATAAAAACAGATGGGGTGACAGGATAGAGGCAGCAGTCCCAGGATTTGCAACAGGGGGAGCAATGCCTTGAGAAGTGTGTCCTGTGGTCTCAAGAGGAGGAATGGGAGGAGAAAGTCTGAGCACTTTGGGGATCTTGGTTCTGGCAGACTTGAGAGGAAGGGAAAGGAGAAGGGAGGCAGAGCCAAGAGAATGTTCTGAATGTCTCTTTTGGACTATCCAGACACTTTCTAGCCATGTTTGCACCGGTCAGTCTCCTCCCTTAATCCATCTGCAACCCTTTTTCAGGCTGCGCTCCACCCTCCCTCTTCCATTGCTTTCCCTATCGTTAGCTGGTTCATGTCTTAATAGCAGTTAGTTCATAATACTCAAAAGTTCATCATTTATGCAGTTTCCAATGTTAAAACAAAAAAGTTACACCCTTAAAAAATGGTTTACTATGTTTCTCTAAAGAGAAAATTTAACCCTACCTTTTTTCCATTGAGAAAAAGAAACATTCTCAATAAATATTCTGTTTTGCTTTCTAAGTAGTAACAAATTAAATCACAGGTATTGTCTAGCTCAGATAAATCTAAGCTGTTCATAATAGAACAGAGGCAGTTGTTAAAAAGTAAAACGTGTCTGTAAATGTGAAAAACCAAACTCAAATCTTCACAGGATGAGGGGCGAACATCCTTCTGCTGCAAGTCAGAAACCTGCTGATGCATGCTGGGAAATTCTGCAAACCACACTTGCTCAGCAGCACACGTTGGTAACTGGGTGGCAAGGCATAAAAGACAATTTAATAGGCTAATTCAGTAATTTTTACAGATAGGCTATTCAAAGTCCTTGGCACAGATCAATGAACAGAGCCATCCTATTCAATCTAAATATCCAATGAGATTGACATCCCAGGAATCTTGGATTAGTGGGTTCTACTGACCGCTGTGGCTGAGGTTAAGAATTTGGTCAGGTCTGTGAGAGAGGATAGAGCGATAATTCTTTGAAGTGTCTTTGACAAACCATTCTGATGCCAAGGCCATCAGACTTTGGGTTCAGTGTCACGTTCAGTTAAGAAATGGGATTCCTGAAGACATGCATTGTGTAAGATGTTCTACGCCCAACCCCTTCTTCAAACACTTCTAGCAGCCTCTCCTGGGCTGTGCTGCCTTCCTTGCTGCTGATGCTCTTCGCCTCACATTCCAGCTCCAAAGGCTGACCAAGCAGCACAACCATCTAAGTCTGTGCTGAAGCCAATCCTCACAAGGACTGCAGCACCTCCTCAAACAGCAGAAAATAGCCCAAAAGTGCACCAGCAGCATATAAAGGCTAACTTGCCTTAATCGAGGTGAGGATCCCTTTAGACTGCTGCTGCAGCCTGCCATGATATGCTGGATAAGCCTAAGAATGAACAAATCAGGTGGTGCCACACACTAATATCTCAGAGGACTGTGAAACAGGCGAGGGACCCTTATTTAAATATTCCAATTAGGCCCCTGCTCCTTCCAGGTGGCCAGCCAGGATGACTAGAAGGCGCCCGATCCAATAGGGTGGCCACCAAACATTGGGCACATGAGATCGCGACCCAATTTTCCTAAGCTTTTTCCTTGTTTTACACCAGAAAAATTATGAAACAAGGTTTGAATGTTTCCCCAAATGGATGTTTTTCAGACCAGAGGGATGTAAACAGTGGTGAGCTCTAGGGAATCATTGTTGGGACCATTTCTCATCTTTCTCTTTATTATATAAATGAATGATCTAGACTTGGTTATAGGAGACACTGTATCAAAGTTTGCAGATGACAAAATAGGGAGCATAGTTAGCTTTGAAGGGGACAGCAAGCGACTTCAGGAGGGCATAGACTTATTAGGAGACTGGGCAGATAGACATTGGATGAAATTTAATGTGCGAAAATATAAGGTTGAAAGGAAGAATGAGACGAAATATACACTAAATGGTAAAACTTTAAAAGGAGGAGCAGAGGAAATTGTGAGTTCAGATACACAAATCTTTAAAAGTGGGAGGACAATTTGATAAAGCTGTTAAAATTGGATCCTATGTTTATAAATAGAATTAGAGTACAAAAGCAAAAAAGTAATACTAAAACTTATAGAAATTATTGATTAGGCTGCAGTTAAGAGTATTTTGTGCAATTGAAGGTTGCCTGTTTAAGGAAGGATGTCAAGGGCATCAATAGGACACGGAAGAGATTCACTAAGCCAATACCAGGGATGAAGCTTTAGTCATAAGAGACTAAAGAAACTGAAGCTCTTTTCATTAGAACAGAGGTCAAGAGGAGCTCTATAAAACTTATGAAGGAGTTTGATAAAGTGAATATGGTAAAATTATTTCCACTGGTTGGTGAGTCAGAAACTGGAGGGCATTGATTAAAAGAACAAAGGGAAAAGTTAGGAGAATATTTTTAAGCAGAAGGTTGTTTGGAAACAGAATGTCCTACAAGAAACAGTAGTGGAAGCAGAGCCTGTAACAGCTTTTAAAGGGAAGTGCATAAATATTTGAAAAATAAAATTTTCAAAGGGTTTTGGGAAAAGGCAGGGGAATGGAGATGTGGGGATAGTTTTTTCATAGCGCTGACACAGGTACAGTGGGCCGAATGACCTCCTTATGTGCTGCAAAATTCTTACTCTATGGTGGTATTAAAAGGTAACTTATAGATCAACTTAATTATGTTATTGTGATATATGTAATGTTTGATGTTTTTATTTTGTTTAAAATCTTATTTGGGACTTTAGAAATTTTACTTACTAAAAAAATGGCCTACAAAATACGTTTAAAAAAAAAAGTTAGGTTCTTCTGACCAGTCTTTTAGGATTCGGTCTCCTCTCGGTCTTACATTTCTGACTGACTGATTTGAATCATTCTCATTCATTATGTATTACGTTAGATTTTGGGGTTTCCAACTCCAGATAGTTTTCCTGGGTTCAACATGTCAGATTGCTCCCATAAACAAGCCTTTTCTCCCTAGGGCCCAGAGTATACCTTTACCTGTCCAATATCCAGGGAAATTATAGCAAGGCCAAAGATGGAACAGAAAATCATTGCCACTCATTCTGTCAAGTGACCAAATGTGATCATCTTTGGCTTCAGCAGGTGGCAGAATAAACACTTCACTGGACTACGGCTTATGACTAAAAACTGCCAAACAAACACACACGAATAGAAGCAATAAAATGCTATGGGTTGTTAGTTGTTAAAAAATTAACTATCCCTCCTCAGAAGATAGAAAATAACAGCCAGCTCTGCTGTGCTAGATTGCAATTTAAACTGGACCCCAAATGTGAACCTATATATATGCTTTTTGCTGCCGATCCGCCACAGCAGAACAGGCTGAGAAATATTTTCAAAATTTGGCTGCAACAAAGGAAATTTAAAGTAACAACAGAAAACGCTGGGAAAACTCAGCAGGCCAGGCAGCATCCGTGGAGAGAGAAACAGAGTTAACGTTTCCGGTCGATGACCTTTCGTCAGAACTTTAGGAACAAAGGAAATTTAAATTTGTGCCTCAAACTCAAAAGAGTTGGTAACCAAACATATATCCAACAAAGAAAAGCCATAAGATGCTTAGATTTTAATGTCATGTCTTGGCCCCTCCCTTGGATACCTGATCAGGCACAACTTATATTGTCTGGGGCTATTGTGCATCAAAACAAGCTCGATTACTTTCTGGTGAGTAAAAGTTTTTAACCCTATATGTCACATGATAGAAAAAAGAAACCAATACCACGATATGTTATAGGCAAAAACACTCCATTTTTGTCACTCTGCATCTGCCCCACATTGCATTTCCTTCACTCATTGCCTGAAATAAAAATAAGTTCTTGAAAATGTTTTTCCTGTCAAAACTCACCTTAAAAAAGGCTTCGGCCTAGAAATTCAGTATAGCCACGTTCGGGGCGCTACAGTCGGGCGGCCGCTAAAGTTTGCGCCCGGCGCAAGTTCGCACCACCTTCGCCGATATTCAGTCGCATTGCCCCAAGAGGTTGCTGCTGCGCTAAAACAGGCGATGCACGACTATCATTAGGCGCTAAGCCGGCGGTCCGGGGCGATACCCCCGAGGGCGGGTGCAGCACAGGTGCGGCGAGTTGCTGATTGACGGCACTCTGGCGCCGGTCAGCTCTTAAAGGGGGAGGGTGGATTTGTTTGCCTGCCATGCCCTGCACACTGCAGCCCTGAAGCTAGGCCTGACCACTTCTGCTTCATCTGTGCAACGCCCAGGGCTATGGAGAAGGCCAACGTTTGCACCCATTGCAGTCCCCATTATATGTTTGCACACAATGATATGACACTGAAGGTAAAGACAATTGGAAAGCTGTGGCCTGAAGCCACAAGTACCTGTCCGAGTGTTGAGCCAAAGCAGAAAGCTCTCTACCTTTGTCTCTCTGCAAAGATCCGTCTCTCAAAAAGGAGTGCTGCAAAATGGCTGCCTTTTCTACTGCAGGAGGAGTGCCCTTTAATTTGCGCCCCCCGCACCCCGCATCGACTGAGAACCGTTCCCCTCTACCAGTCGCTAGGGGCGCCAGGCGCACAATAGGGCGTCGCCACTGAATTTCCGGTTTGCGTTGCACGATGAAATGACGTCAGGATCTGCGCGCGCAGCTGAGCGCGCGCAAAGACTTTGCGCCGCCGCTAAATCTTTAGTGAAGTTGGGGAGAGGCGCAGATCACGCTGCGCCCGGCCGCTAGCCGCCTAGCGCCCAACATCTCCTCCTCCTAAGGCGCTACCGGCTGGCACAAACAACTGAATTTCTAGGCCTTCATGTTTTACTTTGAAGTTAAGTTCTTAGAAAAAATAAAATTTACCAACTGCTTCCTACCTCTGATTTTGAACTTTGTGCAGATTTTCTGCAGACTACTACTAAAGTGCCCTTGGAGTTTTCTCCATACTCTACACTCAGACTGCAGCCTGCTGAAATTATAGGAACAGGTGCTTGTTGAAAGCTGTAGTTGTTAAAACTCTTTAGGTGCCAGTGGGAGAAGGATATCAACTCAAGGTCTAGGCTTTAACAGTAATTTGCATTGATACAGATGTGGTGCCAAAGTATGATAGTTTTGAAGAAGGGTTCGACCCGAAACGTCAACTCAAATTTCTCTCCACGAATGTTGCCTGACCTGCTGAGTTTTTCCAGCATTTTCTGTTGTTATTTATGATAGATAAGAGATGCATACAAGGCGTTAACATTTTGATATATTACTAGTAGTGTAGTGTTGCCCAGGATAAGTTTAATGCTATACAGCTCTAGAAGGACAGGAGTGTTATCCATCTAATGCACAATGTATTGTTGTGCTGCTAAGGCCACAGTCTAATTCCTGTTAAGCAAACACTGGGTGAAGTCAGGGTTTAATTTCTGCAGATCAGAACCTCGGCTTTCTTTTTAAACTTAAAACCGTGATTGGCACAGGTTATCAGTTGTTACATTCTGGCTCCCGCGACTCTAATTATTGCTTTTATCACCTCACTTCCCCAATGCTCTTCTGACAAACCTCTCCGCTTTCACCATCTATAAGTTATGTCATCCAAAATGCTGCAGCCCATCTTATCACTCACACCCCATCAATCCCATTCTTGCCAAGCTCCACGGCCTTTCCCTGCCCCAGAGAATCGACTAATATTCTTGGCCCTGACCTTCAATTCCTTCCATGGACTTGATCCCCTTTTGCCTCCATGAGCTCCTCTAGTCTAGCATCCATACAGGCTTCTTCCAATAAGTTTACTTATAAATTTTCTGCTCCAGCAGCAACTCTGCTGTTTCTTTACCCTTTGGAATTCTCTCCTTCAACATCTCCTGAAACCCCCTCCCTTTGATTGTACTTCTGCCCCCTCCCTCTTGGTACTCTCCTGAACATCTGGATTGCCTCTCTGTATATTATGTAAGTTGTTGTGATATACATGAAATGCACACTAGATGTACTGCTTATATAATAATAGATAAGCGCTCTTCTCTCATTTTCCCCTCAGGAACATGTAGCACAGTTATGTCCAACTCTTTGAAACCTGCATTGACAAAGATTGCATTTCTTTTAGAAAAAGGTAAAATTCAATTATAGTATTGGAATGAGATGACATGTTTCATACCAAGCGCTGTAATGCAGTCTGAAGAGGGTCCTGTTCATAGACTTTTATTATTTCCTCTCTAGATCAAACAAAGGCTTACATTTCACCTTTCTTTCACTGATTAAGTGACAAGAGTCTTTGAGGTAGAAATTTGTCCTGGACAGTAGCACAAAATGGGCAATAGAAAGAAAGACTTGCATTTCTGTAGCGCCTTTCACAACCTCAGGACATTCCAAAGTACTTTACAGCCAATCAAGTACTTTTTGAAGTGGAGTCACTGTTGTAATGTAGGAAACTCAGCAGCTAATTTGCACACAGCAAGCTCCCACAAACAGCAATGTGAAAATGGCCAGATAATGTTTTTTAGTTATGTTGATTGAGAGATAAATATTGACCAGGACACCAGGGATAACTCCCCTGTGAGAGCAGACGGGGCCTCAGTTTAATGTCCCATCCGAAAGATGGCACCTCCGACAGTGCAGCACTCCCTCAGCACTGCACTGGAGCATTAGCCTAGATTTTCATGCTCAAGTCCCTGGAGTGGGACTTGAACCCACAACCTTCTGACTCAGAGGCGAGAATGCTACCAACTAAGCCACAGCTGGCACAATATAGCGAATCGGCAGCCCGTTTTACACTCTGCCTAATTTTGTGTTCCATTGACTTCAAAACGGACTGCCATTTCGCTATTGCCCATATTGGGCTATCGCCCAAGATGAATTCCTGCCCATTTATCTTCCGAAGGGACTCTGTAGTTAAGTTCCAACTCTTTCATGGTGTTACTCTCCACTACCATTTCAAATTTAGTAATGTATAATAATCTAGATTTTGCAAACTAATATAGATTTCTATGTTTTTAGATTAAGTTTTCAAAATAAAAGTCGTCAAGCAAAGCAAAAATACATTTCTGCTTAACCGTCAGATAGGCATTTTAACCTTTCTGTAAGCTTTCAACAAGTAGTGGATGAGTTTCAGACATGAAACAATACCTTTCATTGTAAAGAAAAATAAATGTCACTTGTACAATAATACTAGTTTAGAACCCACAATTACTGAAACCTAATGAAACTCCTTTTATTTGTTGATTACATATTTTTTCTGCCCACGGTCCATATAAACTCCACAGGTGAGCAAGGTCAAGGGCATGTTGTCCATGCTTCTCTAGCTGCCAGTCCCAGCTGGGTTGTTTCACAGAGGTGGGAAGCAGAGTAGGAAGAAAATAAATATTATGCAGTAAGTCAACCAGGTTATTGTCACAGCTGTTTTTGTATCTGATTAAAGAGCATTATGGTCTAGTAAGAATTTGACTGCATACCCACTCATCATCTGCTGATGTGAAGATAGAAACAGTCAGCTGATCTTTATAAAGCCCAACAACACATCTGAAATAGACATTTTATTAGTCATCATAAATGTTCACTTTGTGTTGTAGCACACATGCTACCAATATATTTGTTCAGGGTCATGCTCTCCAGTTCTGGCACAAAATGTCTAATCCAAATGATCCAGATAGGAAGTCATTTCAAGACTTTTGAGGCTGTGATCAGAAGCCACCCCACGTTAGCCTTGCTACATGATCAGTCTTTTGTTTGGTTGATTTAATAAAGCCTAAGAATTCCAGCTCAGAAACTGCTCGAATAAAGCGAGCACTGATAAAGTTAGTCAAGGAAAACAGTGTATGCTTAGACAGTTGCTACAGTGCCATTTAACACTTTCAGTAAGTTATATGGCATTTCCTATTACTAAATACGTTCCTTCCCAAATCTATTCCTTCACTTTAGTTACAACCTTCATAGAATCTTACAGCACAGAAGGAGGCCATTCGGCCCATCGTGCCTGTGCCGGCTCTTTGAAAGAGCTGTCCAATTAGTCCCACTCCCCTGCTCTCTCCTCACAACCCTGCAAACTTTTCGTTTTCAAGTGTCTATTTATTTCCCGTTTGAAAGTTACTATTGAATTTGCTTCCAACACCCTTTCAGGCAGTGTGTTCCAGATCATAAGAAATAACCAGTTAATCTGTTTTTGGAAATGTTTGTTGCGAAGAATGCTGCCCAAACATTGGGAGAGCTTCAGAGACTTTGTGCGTTCAGAGATTTGAACTGTTCAAATGATATTTGGAACAATACAATACTGACATACTCATTAATAAAGTAGCTGATGATAGCTGCTAATGTAAGCAACATTAAAGGTATTAATTATTTTTGAATATGGGAGCTTAAACCATGGCTTTTTATAATGGGATCTTACCCGTAAATTAAAATGAATCTACAAATTATTTCCCCAATCTCTCTTTTTAAATATAAACAGGGCTCCTTGGGTAGCTCAGTGAGTAAATGCACCAATTGGTGTGTACTGAGCCATAGTGACCAAGGTCACTTCCTGATCAGTGCTTTATAGTCAGTCTCAACTGGGGCAGTGGTGGGCTGCTATAATTGGCCTCCAGAGTCCCTGGATAACAGAGCATGTGAAAGAAAAATCCCACTCAACTCCTTCTCATCCCAAAAATATCAGACAGGAAGTGCACATATGGATATACTGGGGGAGGGCAAGATCAGGCTTGTATGTGAATAGCCCCTGAAATACTGCAAGAGTCTGAGGATAACAGACATGATATACAGGCCAGTTAGCCTGACTTCAGGCGTTGGGAAACTGCTGGAATCCATTGTTAAGGAAGTGGTAACAGGGCACTTAGAAAATCATAATGTGATTAGGCAGCGTCAATATGGTTTTATGAATAATGAATTTGTTAAACACAATTTCCCTGAGTTTTTTGCAGGATGTAACTAGCAGGGTAGATAAAGAGGAAGCAGTGGATGTAGTATATTTGGATTTTCAAAAGGCATTTGATAAGGGGCCATATAAAAGGTTGTTATGCAAGATAAGGCACATGGAGTTCGGGGTAATGTATTAGCATGGATAGAAGATTGGTTAACGACAGAAAACAGAAAGTAGGGATAAACAGGTCATTTTCAGGTTGGCAAGCTGTAACTAGTGGGGTGCTGCAAGGATCAGTGCTTGGGCCTCAGCTATTTACAATCTATATTAATGACTTAGATGAAGGGACAGAGTGTAATGTATCCAAGTTTGCTGACGATACAAAGCTAGGTGGGAAAGTAAACTGTGAGGAGGACACCAGGAGCCTGCAAAGGAATATAGACAGGTTAAGTGAGTGGGCAATAAGGGGGCAGATGGAGTATAATGTGAGGTATTCACTTTGGTAGGAAGAATAGAAAAACAGAATTTTTTTTAATGGTGAAAAACTATTAAATGTTGGTGTTCAGAGAGATTTAGGTGTCCTCGTACAGGAAATACATTGTTAGCATGCAGGTACGGCAAGCAATTAGGAAGGCAAATGGCACGACGGCCTTTATTGCAAGGCGGTTGGAGTACAAGAGTAAGGAAGTCTTACTACAATTGTACAGGGCTTTGGTGGGACCACACTTGGGAGTACTGTGCACAGTTTTGGTCTCCTTATCTGAGGAAGGATATACCTGCCTTAGAGACAGTGCAACAAAGGTTCACTAGATTGATTCCTGGGATGAGAGGGCTGTCCTATGATGAGAGATTGTGTAGATTGGGCCTATACTCTCTGGAGTTTAGAAAAATGAGAGGTGATCTCATTGAAACATAAGATTCTGAGGGGGATTGACAGGGTAGACGCTGAGAGATTGTTTCTCCTGGCTGGAGAGTTCAGAACTAGGGGGCATAGTCTCAGGATAACGGCCGAGGAGGAATTTCTTCACTCAGAAGGTTGTGAATCTTTGGAATTCTCTACCCCAGAGGGCTATGGATGCTCAGTCGTTGAGTATATTCAAGGCTGAGATAGATAGATTTTTGGTCTCGAGGGGAATCAAGGGATATGGAGATCGGGTGGGAAAGTGGAGTTGAGGTCAAAGATCAGCCATGATCTTATTGAATGGCGGAGCAGGCTCAAGGGGCTGTATGGCCTACTCCTGCTTCTATTTCTTATGTTCTTACGACATGAAGAAAATGAACTAGACCCATCATGCAGCGAATTGGGACTTGCAGACAAGCAGCGAGAAAGTGTGCAAGTAGTTCTGGCAGTGCCATATAACCACCCTGTGTACCACAACTAGGAGTGCCTAGTTTGGCTTGCCTTTTTTCCTCCTCCAAAGTCTCAGTCCATGTTCCTGCTTTCTTTAGTAACTTGTCTGACTTAATGAACAGTGGTTTTACAATGACAAAAGATGATTCATGCCCACATCCTAGTAACTTATTGGAAGATGAAAAAGTCTTTACTGTAAAAAAAAACTACTCACAATATTCAATGATTAAAATGTGCCAGATAAAAAGTTAATTGAAAAGAAGTTTAACAGTGGGTGCAATTCATTCGATCAGCATATACATTTTTTGGGATTCTAGATCAGTGCTTAGTTTCAGTCTGCAGATCTGAAGCACACTGCATTTTAAACAAACTTGGGAATCTCTCCCAACAAAATCATGTCTGATGGTCCCTTTCAAAGTGGATTGTTACTCGGCCTTTTAAGCAACCAGCAGCCCATCTCAGTCACCATCCACAGGCATAGACCAGTGGAAATATCCTTGAGGTATTATCAATTCCAAACTCTGGGGGGGGGGGGGGGGGGGGGGAGCAAGAGTGGGCAGGTGTATCAATGGAATAAAAGAAAACTTTAAATTTTCTCTCCACCCTTTCACCACCAAACAAGTCTGATGGACCAAATCAGAATCTTTTCTCCTTCATGAAGCATAGCACAACACATTCTGTTCAATGTCCTACGGTCAAGGCAGAGATCACTGGCTTTGTGTCACCGAGTGTGGAGTCATTTGAAGAAGCATTTAACGCAGCATAATTAAATTTACATAACTCCTTTTGTACGTCCACTTCAATCCAACCGTCAAGTATTCAGGTAGGGCCGGCTTCACCCATCAGATGGGTATGAAATACTTGACCAGCTGCAACAGCACATCATCCTTCAATCAAACACCCCATCGAGGTGCAAGTCGCATTGAGTTTAAGCAGAGTTTGGTAAGTGGCAGAAAAAGTCTTTTAAGTGCATTTACTGAATTTTAGTGAGTAAAAAAGTTAATTATTTGAAGTAAGTTTAATTTTTTTTTATTTTTTTAAAAAGAGTAAATTAAGCTGTTGGGGAGTTTAAACCGGTAGTAGAATCCGGGTATAAAAAGGGGCGGGCTTAGTGCGGTCGTGCTGAGTGCAAGTCGAGTTTGGTAAGTGGCAGAGTTCGGGCAAGTGGGAGGTGAGGGGGTGCTTTTTGCTCTGTTTTGCTTCCCTCTCTCAGGCTAATCCAACACTGCGGAAGCGGAGCAGCGAGACAATTCAACCGGACAGGTCCCCCAGACAGCATTCACGAGGGAGGTTGGTGATCAGCTGGTTGGTAGGTCCTCTTCCTTCTCTTCTATACCTTTAAGTTGGTAAGTCCTATTAAATAGTGGTGTAATATTATCATCTATATCGGGGCAGGGGGTCTTCATAACTAATAATAAGAAATTTAATTAATTACATAGATATGGGTGAACAGGTGATGTGTCACTGTTGCGAAATGTGGGAGCTGGTGGACCCCATTGAGGCTCACGGTGATTACATTTGCGATAAGTGTTTGCTGCTAGAGGAACTCAAGCTCCATGTTAAAGAGCTTGAGACCGAGCTTCAGACACTGCGACACATCAGGGAGGGGGAAAAGTTCCTGGACTTTATGTTTCAGGAGGTGGTCACACCTATGAAATTAATTAATGCAGATGTAGTCCGTGGTCAGGGACAGGATGGTGTGACTACGAGTGAGGCAGGTACAGGGATCTAGGAGGTAGTGTTGAAGGAGCCGCAGCCCTTGCTCTTGTCAAGCAGGATCGAGGTTCTTACTCCCTGTGAGGGCGGGAGCGGGGACTGCAGGGAGGATGAGCAACCTGGCCACAGCACCGTGGTACAGGGGGCCATTCAAGTGGAGGGAATAAAAAGAAATGTTGTAGTGGTAGGGGATAGTATCATTAGGGGGATAGATAGGGTTCTCTGCAGTCTAGAGCGGGAGTCCCAAAGGCTGTGTTGCCTGCCCGGTGCCAGGGTTAAGGACATCTCTTCTGGGCTGGAAAGAAACTTGGAGGGGGAGGATCCAGTTGTCGTGGTCCATGTTGGTACAAACGACGTAGATAGGACAAGGAAGAAGGTTCTGTTAAAGGAGTATAAGCAGCTAGGGGTCAAATTAAAAAACAGAACCTCAAGGGTAATAATCCCTGGGTTATTACCTGAGCCACAAGCGAATTTGGCTAGGATAAATAAAATTAAAGAGTTAAATGCGTGGCTCAAAGACTGGTGTGGGAGAAATGGGTTTTGCTTCTTGGGACACTGGCACCAGTACTGGGACAGGAGGGAGCTGTTCCATTGGGACGGACTCCACTTGGCCAGTGCTGGGACTAGAGTCCTGGCGAATCATATAACTAGGGCTGTAGAGAGGGCTTTAAACTAATTAGTGGGGGGGAGTTTTCTAGAGAGCAAATAATAGAAATGACAACGGAGAAGGTCATAGACTTAGGTAGCAGTGGGGGAATTAAAAAACAGAATGTGTCAGGAAAGGACAGAAGGTATGGAGTAAAAGTAGTAAAAGGGGAAAAAACAGGAACTAAGTGTCACAAAACATATTTGAAAGTTCTTTATCTGAATGCAGGTAGCATTCGTAACAAAATGAATGAGTTAACGGCACAAATAACTACATATGGGTATGATCTTGTGGCCATTACAGAAACATGGCTGCAGGGTGACCATGACTGGGAATTAAACATACCAGGGTATTTAACAATCAGGAAGGACAGGCAGGAAGGAAGGGGAGGTGGGGTGGCTATGTTAATAAAGGAAGGAATCACTGTAATACAGAGAAATGATATTGGGTCAAAGGAGCAGGATAGTGAAACAGTTTGGGTGGAGATAAGGAATAATAAGGGGAAAAAAACACTAGTGGGCGTAGTCTATAGGCCTCCGAACAGTTGCAACTCTGTTGGACGGAGTATTAATCAGGAAATATTTGAGGCTTGTAATAAGGGAACAGCTATAATTATGGGGAATTTTAACTATCATATTAACTGGACAAATCAAATTGGGCAGAGCTGCCTTGAGGATGAGTTCATTGAGTGTATTAGGGATGGGTTTCTTGAGCAGTATGTAACTGAACCGACCAGGGGGCAAGCAACCTTAGATTTGGTCCTGTGTAATGAGACAGGATTAATTAAAAATGTCCTAGTAAAGGATCCCCTTGGAATGAGTGACCATAACATGGTTGAATTCCATATTCAATTAGAGGGTGAGAAGGTTGGATCTCAAACAAGCGTGCTGAGCTTGAATAAAGGAGACTATGAAGGTATGAGAGCGGAATTGATTAGAGTGGACTGGGAAAATAGATTAAAGGATAAGACGGTACATGATCAGTGGTGTACATTTAAGGAGTTATTTTACAACTTCCAAAAAAAAAATATTCCACTGAGGAAAAAAGGGTGTAAAAGAAAAGAGAGCCATCCGTGGCTAAGTAAAGTAATTAAGGATAGTATCCGACTAAAAACAAGGGCATATAAAGTAGCCAAATCTAGTGGGAGGATAGAAGATTGGGAAGTCTTTAAAAGACAGCAAAAAATAACTAAAAGATTGATTAAGAAAGGGAAGATAGATTATGAAAGTAAATTAGCAAAAAATATAAAAACAGATAGCAAAAGTTTCTATAGTTATATAAAAAGAAACAGGGTGGCTAAAGTAAATGTTGGTCCCTTAGAGGATGAGACCGGGAAATTAATGGTGGGAAACATGGAGATGGCAAAAACGCTGAACAAATATTTTGTATCAGTCTTTACGGTAGAGGACACTAAGAATATCCCAACACTGGACAAACAGGGGGCTCTAGGGGGGGGGGGGGAGGAGCTAAATACGATTAAAATCACTAAGGAAGTGGTACTTGGTAAAATAATGAGACTCAAGGCGGATAAATCCCCTGGACCTAATGGCTTACATCCTAGGGTCTTGAGTGAAGTGGCGGTAGGGATTGTGGATGCATTGGTAATAATTTTCCAAAACTCCCTGGACTCAGCAAAGGTCCCGGCAGATTGGAAAACTGCTAATGTAACACACTTATTTAAAAAGGGTAGTAGGCAGAAGGCTGGAAACTATAGACCTGTTAGCCTAACATCTGTGGTTGGTAAAATGTTAGAGTCCATTATTAAGGAGACAGTAACGGGACATTTGGATAAACATAATTTAACAGGACAAACTCAGCATGGTTTCATGAAGGGGAAGTCATGTTTGAAAAATTTGCTTGAGTTCTTTGAGGAAGTAACATACAGGGTGGATAAAGGGGAACCAGTGGACGTAGTGTATTTAGACTTCCAAAAGGCATTTGACAAGATGCCACACAAAAGATTATTGCTCAAGATAAAAAATCACAGGATTGGGGGTAATATTCTGGCGTGGGTGGAGGATTGGCTCTCTAACAGAAAGCAGAGAGTTGGGATAAATGGTTCATTCTCAGACTGGCAATTAGTAACTAGTGGTATTCCGCAGGGGTCAGTGCTGGGTCCCCAACTCTTTACAATCTATATTAACGATTTGGAGGAGGGGACCGAGTGTAACATATCAAAGTTTGCAGATGGTACAAAGATGGGAGGGAAAGTAGTGAGTGAGGAGGACATAAAAAACCTGCAAAGGGACATAGACAGGCTAAGTAAGTGGGCAGAGATTTGGCAGATGGAATACAATACTGGAAAGTGTGAGGTTATGCACTTTGGCAGGAAAAATCATAGAGCAAGTTATTATCTTAATGGCAAGAAACTGGAAAGTACTGTAGTACAAAGGGATCTGGGGGTCCTGGTGCACGAAACTCAAAAAGTTAGTATGCAGGTGCAGCAGGTGGTCAAGAAGGCCAATGGAATGTTGGCTTTTATTGCTAGGGGGATAGAATATAAAAACAGGGAGGTATTGCTGCAGTTGTACAAGGTATTGGTGAGACCGCACCTGGAATACTGCATACAGTTTTGGTGTCCATACTTAAGAAAAGACATACTTGCTCTCGAGTCAGTACAAAGAAGGTTCACTCGGTTAATCCCGGGGATGAGGGGGTGGTCATATGAGGAGAGATTGAGTAGATTGGGACTCTACTCATTGGAGTTCAGAAGAATGAGAGGCGATCTTATTGAAACATGTAAGATTGTGAAGGGGCTTGATCGGGTGGATGCGGTGAGGATGTTCCCAATGAAGGGTAAAACTAGAACTAGGGGGCATAATCTTAGAATAAGGGGCTGCTCTTTCAAAACTGAGATGAAGAGAAACTTCTTCACTCAGAGGGTGGTAGGTTTGTGGAATTTGCTGCCCCAGAAAGCTGTGGAAGCTACATCATTAAATAAATTTAAAACAGGAATAGTTTCCTAGAAGTAAAGGGAATTCAGGGGTACGGGGAGCGGGCAGGAAATTGGACATGAGTCTAGGTTCGGAATGGTCATGGCCCTGTGGGTAGTGGAGTGGGCCCAGGGGCCGTGTAGCCTGGTTCTGCTCCTACTTCTTGTGTTCTAATTCTGTGTTAGATTTCAGGAGATGGTTTTATTCCTGTTCCTGGCTGGGGTGGAGGTCGCCTTTACAGAAGGTAAGTACTGTAGAAAATATAGGGACAGAGTGATCTCCTGGACGAGTTTCGATCGCCTAGATGGGTCGGAGAGGAATTTCCCAGATTTTTTCTCCCAAATTGGCCATTGGGTCTTTATCTGGTTTTTCGCCTCTCCCGGGAGATCACATGGGTTCGAGTGGGATGCACAGTGATAGAAGATTTGAGGTTAGGATCAGATCAGCCATGATCTTATTGAATGGTGGAGCAGGCTCGAGGGGCCGATTGGCCTACTCCTGCTCCTATTTCTTATGTTCTTATGAGGCAAGGACATGAATGGGGGAAGTGTGTCCTGGTCTATCTCCTATTTTTAAAGCTTGGTAGTCCAATTTTACAAATGGCATTTTTAAATTAAATGTTGATGTGCCCTCCCACTCGATTTGGCTACCGTTCTACCCTATGAGCAGCATTGACTACTGTTATTTATTCATTTTAACAGATCTCCCAAGGCTTTACTCATGTTAGTTGAATCACACACTGTTTTATAAAGGACAGGAGTGTTATACCATATTATGCAGAATTCTGCTGCTAAGGTGGAGCAATATCTCTTTAAGACTATAAAGTTTAATTGTTATCAAGTAATATAAGGATAGGCTTCAAATTCACTTTTTTATACTCAAACATTTTTACAAACAAGACTGTTTTGTTTAAGGTGCTGATACTGAAAGCTGGGTCAGGCTAAGGTCAATAAAGAAAGGGGAGAGGAAGTAAAGTTTCCTTCTTTTGACTCTGTGAAAATACCTTCAGGGTGGCCACTGACCCAGACTATTGGCACCGAGAGATTTTTAAATTGTTGTTCGGTTACGGAAGTTTTCAGAATGGGAAATGATTTTAGGCTTCAGGTCAAAAGCCCGAGCAACAAATGTTAACCTTTTTCCCCCATTTTAAGGTTACTCATCGAGAGTCATTAGCGGTTAGTCAGAGAACCTGCAGATTGGAATGTACAGTACTGGTTAGTTTCAGTCTACAGCTCTGAAGCACATAGCATTTTGAGATTGCTTTGTATCTGTAACAAAACATGGCATTGCTATGCTCTGCCGTATGGTTTGTCATATATTAGTAGAGCTCCTGTGGTGTTGCTCATAATAAAGTGGCTAATAATTGCCGTCTGATAAGGGCAGGAACGTGATACCATGTAATGCGCAAAAGTAGTATTCTTGCAAAGAAGGGCTTTGTCTCTTTAACATCATAAATCTAATTGTTATTAAGTAAACACAGGTTCAAATGCCACTCAGTTTACTTGTAGCTTGGTCAGGGAACTGTGGAGAGGGAATGTGTTTGAGAGAGTTTTGTGCCCATCTCCCGAGTGAAGCTAATCCCACCTGACTACTTCACGGTTAGATCGAGATGAACATACACAACACACACATCATTTAAAGATTGCTTTGCATCTGTTAGAAAGCATGATGAGTAGGCTGTAACAGCTGCATGTGCGCACATACTGTTTCCAATCTCCCACCGAGTTGCTTGCAAGAACCAGAGGATGCACTAAAGTGTAATTTATTGTAACACCTGAAGAGTGACAGCTAAAGTGTGACGGGAAGTGTGCACAATACACAAGACTTTAAATATATCATATAGATAGATGTCTAGATAATGTAAAACTACCTTTGCTGCTGTGGGTTCCTATTAAAACCGACGGGTGTGAAAATGTACAGAAAGGATACTGCAAAACTTCATCCACCTGTCCGCTATTCATTTTGTCTGGGTCCTTGCCTTCTGCAGCACTAACCACTGTAGCAAATGCCTAGAAATAAACAATTCTAGTTCAAGTAACAGTAAAAGCAGCAGCATGGAATATTCACAAAACTGCAAAGGGATCTATAGAAGTATGTCACAGTTTTTTGGCACAGTCCATCCACACAGCCATTTTCATTGAACGCCTCAAAATAAGCAACTCCTGCAGAAAAAATACAATTAAGGTATAACGTGTATTTAGTTTGTGAGGTACTAAAATGGAAAGCTTATTACAAGTTAAAGCATTACCAATTCAGCATGTCAATCATATGGTAATTGCAAAGCATGTTTACTGGAAAGGGATGAAAACTTTCACTTTTACAGTTGTTCTTCTTCTGGTGTGTGTTAACATTCATTACATCTTTATATGCAACGTCTGCTGATGTCAATATGGCAGGATTTTCAAAATGTATACAAAATGCAAAGAAAATTCTAAACTATATACAATACAAGCAAACTAATACTAAAATAAAAAAAATAATAGCAACAGGGCAGCTTGGCGCCACAGGATGATGGGAGTTCTACTGCGCTGCACCGTGGTGACAGGACACACGTGTAGGCACTTTCCCCACATGGTGAATGTCACGCCCGTCAGTCATTATACTAAATGTTCTTTTGGGTCACCAGCAACTCCAGTAATGCAGACCTCACCTCCCCCATAATCCAGCATGCACCTTTATTTGCCAGATATCTAGGTATGTGATATCTTGGCTCATGGGTTGTAACAGAGAACGTTTACGCTTTACACCAGCATATGATACATTCCAGCAGTCGGTGTACAGAGTGAAGATTCTTTGTTACAAATCCTGGGTTGCAATATCGTTTATCTAAAAATCAGGCAGAACAAAAGTTGCACTTCACCACATCAATGCTCCTCTCTAGCTGAAACATAGAAACATAGAAGATAGGAGCAGGAGTAGGCCATTCGGCCCCTCGAGCCTGCTCCACCATTCAATGAGATCATGGCTGATCTTCCAAACTCAGTACCCTGTCCCTGCCTTCTCTCCATATCCCTTGATCCCTTTAGCCTTAAGAAATATATCCAACTCCTTCTTGAATATATTTAATGAATTGGCCTCTACTGCTTCTTTGGCAGAGAATTCCACAGGTTCATCACTCTCTGGGTGAAGAAATTCCTCCTCATCTCTGTCCTAAATGTCTTACCCCTTATCCTTAGACTGTGACCCCTGGTTCTGGACTCCCCGACCATCGGGAACATCCTTCCAGCATCTAGTCTGTCTAGTCCTGTTAGAATTTTATAAGTTTCGATGAGATCCCCTTTCATTCTTCTAAACTCCAGCGAGTACAAGCCCAATCGACTCAATCTCCCCTCATACGTCATTCCTGCCATCCCAGGTATCAGTCTGGTGAATCTTCGCTGCACTCCTTCCATGGCAAGAACATCCATCCTCAGATAAGGAATGGCAGACTGGAGAAACATTCTTGTAAAATCGAGATGCAGCCTTTTGATCAATAAATGGTATAATTTACAGAAGATAGATGGATGAACAGTACATGGTAGAACAGTGATATTTATACTCCTTGTTATATAAAACAGATGTAACTCGCTTTCTCTTTCTAAACCTTAAAACAGAATACAGGTAGACTATCCTTTATCCGAACTTCCGAAAACCGAAAACCTCTAAAAACCGAAAGCTTTTTCGTTCAGCGTAAGTCGTGTGCACGACATGAAAAGAGTGGCGCATGACTTACGCTGAGCAGGGCAGAGGGTCACAGAGTTCCCTCCTGGGTAGGAGATTGCAGGCCAAGCTGGGCAGTGTGAAGGAGGTACCGGGAGAGTGAACCCAACAATACAGCGGCCGGTCCGATAGCTGCAGCAGCCCGTCCGATATTCTTTTCTCCCCCGACCCGACCCGCGGCCCGTCCAATATTCTTTTCTCCCCCCCGACCCGTCCGATATTCTTTTCTCCCGACCCGACCTGAACCGCGGCCCGTCCGATATTCTTTTCTCCCCCGACTCCCCCCCCCCGCCGGACCCCCCCGACCTCGACCCCCCCCCGGACCCCCCAGACCCCGACCCCCCCCCCCCCAGACCCCAACCTGAACCGCGGCCCGTCCGATATTCTTTTCTCCCCCCCAACCCGACCTGATTTGCGGGCCAGCTTAGTAGGAGTCAGCCGATAGCCGGCTTTCCAGAGAAGCAGGAAGGGGAATGAGACACGGAACAGTCGCAAGAGGTAGCCTGAACTTTTAAAATTTATATTAAATACAAATTTCCCAGTCTTATAATAATACCTTCTGAAATCCGAAAAATTCCAAAAACCGAAACTCAGCTGGTCCCAAGGCTTTCGGATAAGGGATAGTGTACCTGTACCACTTTCTGTAAACTCAAACTAGCAGAGCTCCCTGGGTAAGCAGTCTAGACTTGTAAAGCAGACAGCCCTTTGGCTATTGTTTGCAAGTTTTGCCAATATAAATGCTCAACAAGTTGTCAAACAGAGGGCTCCAACCAGCTAAAAGGCCCTGTCCTCTTTTCAAAGGAATCAAGAGACATCCGTCAATCCAAGTCACCGCACCAGGCTATGGCAACATCTCTGTACTGTGACCTGGGGGCTTCTTGCAGGCGGAGGGAATGTGTACCACACCGGGGCAATGGAATAAAATGACATCTTAAGCAGCATGCTATCCCAAAGTAATTCTGAGCAACAAACAGCTCATGGGTTTTGGGACTGCAAACGGCCCCATGGGATGGTTAACCAATTAACACTTCAAGCCGCGATTGCGTGAGGGGAAAGCAAGCTTACACCTTGAGAAAAATCCATCAGACAACCGACTAGCTCAAGCGAATGGCTTTCTGTTGAAAAGAATACTTTATGTAGCCCTGGGAGTTAACCCCTTACACGTTGATTCTAGCAATTCAAAAATACAAGTTAAAAAATTCAACAAAGGCAAAAAAATTAATTTTGCCACAGTGAGTTTAGAGGAACAATCATTCCAACCATGCTCCTGCTCCTTCTATTGACCGCTGTTGCGATTGAAGAGCAGCCACTTGCTTTATCACTGCTGTGTGCTACTATTGCACATATCCTGGTGACACCCACGGGAGAGGAGGAACTCACCTCTCCGCACCAACCCGTCCCCCCCAACCCTCCCCCTGACTTTTCTCGTCAATGTTCCTCCCGCCTCTCTTCTGAAGCAATTGGCTCCTTGTTGAAATATGGTTCCACGGTACCACTGGCTACATGGACTAAATGGCCATTCTTCATGTGTGAATGGTGACTTGAGAGTCACTTGCGACTGAACACACGGAGCTTCTCATCACCCAACATCCAGATACGCTCTTCCAGTATGGGTCACTGGGTAGCAATCAGGAGCAGAAATCCTCCCCTCCCTAACCCAGAAGCAAACTGTAACACCGTCAATGTAGGCCTAGCTGAGATCAGGTAACTTAGCAAAGAGCAGCTACTCTGCATTCACTCACTGAGCCATCAAGGATTTATAAAAATATACTTCTAATAAAATGGTTCTTGTCTTATCTATATTCTGAAACTCAAGCCACGGAACAGCCGATAGATAAAAATAATTGTGATCACACACACTTTAATAAAGCAGTAATTAAAATGAACTGTAGTCTTGCTCCTTCTGTGGTATAGGTGGGTTAGAGCGAAGTGGCTACTCTCTCCGAAACAGATGTTCCCACCACAAAACATTAGTGAATTTCATTCAAAAATATTTTGCAACTCCAAAAATTATAATAACATTTTTTTTTAATGATTAAAGTTTCTATTTTAGTTTGTGATGGTTATACCATCTCCTTACAACATTAAATTGCGGTGTTAGCATAAAAGATACATGATGCAAATTTAATTGAAATGAAATCACAGATGCCAGGAATGATCATCATCTAGCTGAGTGCGTTAGTATAAAGTTCGCACCAAGCTGTCAAATTATTGTTACTTCCTGTGAAGGGAAGTACAGGAAACTCTTTTTTATCCAGCACCGACAGGACCGGCGTGGTGCCGGTTTATCAAAAAGTCCGGATTACCGAGAGCTATAGTTAAAAGGTACGAGAGCCGAGAGCTCTGTATACAGCAACAAACCCAGGCTTCCCTGTTGCTTAGCAACAGGTGCAGGAACAATGGCCACAAGATCCAAGCGTCCCTGTTGCTTAGCAACAGCTGCAGCCACACCCGATTGCACAGCCACAGATCGAGGAACGGCCAGTAATATGAAGTAAAACTTACCTGAACCTACTCCTGAATTTTGCTGGTTAACCGAGATTTCCGGTAAATCGGGAGTTTCCTGTAAAACTGGGAAACTTTGTTTGCCTGAATGTGAAGAGATTTCGACCACTGCAGTATGTGGGAGAACCTGTGGTAATATTGGATGACTGGGGCCTCTGCACTGGTCAAACATAGAGCTAAAATGATTAATGTGGTGTCAGCTGGAGATACGCTGGCTTTGATTACCTATTTTCCACATTTACTTCAAGTCTTATTGGAAAAAGTAACATTGAAAAAGAAACACTTAAAAATTCAAGTGTTCTGAAAATATCCGGGCGGTTTTAACTATCGGGCGGGTGGCTATTGGAGTGTGCGGGTTGGCCGCCCGATCCGGCTGGTGGAAGGCCCGCTTCATTTTGCAAGCAGGGCCTCATTAACATGCCGCCGGCGAGCTGCATGCCCCATCTGGCTGTTTATTAAACTGTACCTTTTAAGAAGGTATAACCTTCAAACTTAAGGCCTGGGACTGACCGGTTGCAGTACTGTATTGTATCAGCAGTAACTTGGCCTGCAACCAAGCTACGCTGATTTAAGTTTAGCGCTGCCAGTGGCCTATAGTTGATAATCCAACTAATCCCAGAACTCAAGTTTTCAGTTTGTGCTATTTTAAAATTTCTACTGATTTGCCCTTTTAATTATAGTTTCCAGACGGAATTGAATTTTCTCTCTGAAGAAACTAAATGGATCTGCACCTCTGCAGATGTTTTTGCTGTCTTCTGGGTTGATACTGCAAACACTGGACTGTTCCTTGGGTCTAAAGGTCAGGCCGGCTCAGTACAAAGCTGAACAGAAATACAAAAAAAACACTCCTGTTTTCACAGCTGATTTGGATGGTTCTTGAAGAACATCGTGACAACTGGTCAAGTGATCTTAGCTCTCAGGATATAAGCAGCAATTTATTGCCATGACGATAACAATTATAAAGCCTTATACAGTGTCCCTGCAGTTTGATAAGCATTACCGTAGGTCAAAAGTGTCTGCTTTTGTTAAAGCAAATACAGCTGTGTCTGGTTAATCTCTTCTTACCCGAGCGGAATTCCGCTCAACTCACTTAACTTACAAGAAAATCTCCTCTAAAAATAAAAATACATCAGATTAAAAGGAGGTGTATGCTTTAATTTTTTTCCCCGATAGCATTGGTAACATTCTAATTGTACAAATAAATTATCTGATAATATCTGGTCAGAACCAATATATTATATGTTAGCCAGTGGTTCAGTAGGTAGCACCCTCGCCTCTAGGTCAGAAGGTTGAGGGTTCAAGTCCCACTCCAGGGACTTGAGCACAAAAATCAAGGCTGACACTCCCAGTGCAGTACTGAGGGAGTGCTGCACTGCCGGAGGTACTGCCTTTTGGATGAGATGTTAAACCGAGGCCCCGTCTGCTCTCTCAGGTGGACGTAAAAGATCCCATGGCACTATTTCAAAGTAGCGCAGGGGAGTTATCCCTGGTGTCCTGGCCAATATTTATCCCTCAATCAACATAACAAAAACAGATTATCTGATCATTATCACATTGCTGTTTGTGGGCGCTTGCTGTGTGCAAATTGGCTGCTGCGTTTCCTACATTACAACAGTGACTCCACTTCAAAAGTATTTCATTGGCTGTAAAGCGCTTTGGGAGGTCTGGTGGTCATGAAAGGTGCTATATAAATGCAAGTCTTTCTTTTCTTTCTACAGTATATTGAAATGCAGGCAGGTGAAAAACCTGTGCCATAACCCCATTTCCCTGGTAGAATGTGGTAGTGTAATAGACATGAAGGGCTCGTTAAGAGTGTCTGTATTTGACCTAGAGTGTGGAAGAAAAATGGAACTGCCAGAGCAATTCCCTTTTCCCCTCCTGATTTTCTTGCTTTGGTCTTGCTCTCCAAACCATTATTATGTTCTGACTAACCTTCCGAAATCATTTTGCGGTCCTCTGAAGTGGAATTAGCAGAGCACAGGAAACGATGGGGTACAGTTCCACACCAGGCTTTACTGATGTGTGATCCTGGACAGTACGCATCACCGTGCTATCCAACTGTGAGGCCATTACAGCCCAGCTTCATCCTCTCCATACTTCTGGTTGGATCTGCTGGATAGTTATTAGGAGTGTGAACTCTGTGATGGCTCCCCCACCACCCCCCCCCCCGCCCCCCACTCCATTACCTTTTCATCTCGGAGCACAAAGGCCTATTGTAGCTTTCCCAGTAATTTCAAGCCGAGGTCTCTAACTCATTGCAGCCCAAGGATCAGACCCGAGAACTTGCTGCCCTGCATGGCTCAGTGCTACACACACTGAATTAATCATCACTTTTGAGAAATAATATGGTATCCTCTGGAAGGAAGAGGTTACATTAAAATTCAATTCGGGAAATCAACAACAATTAGGGGGGAAAAAACGCATGATGCTTCTTTAAACTGACATGTTATGATAAACGTGATGACTAATGTAATGGATCAACTCTTAATATCCAAGGGTCATACAAAATATATACAAAGCATTGTTTTTTAAATTATGAGGAGACCGGGCAAAGATCCATTGGATACAGTTTATATATCACAAGTAACAGCATAGGAGTGAGATAAAAGTCATTTCCTATGAGTCTGTTATATTCTGGTTATTTCCTACATTCTATATGGAAAATAATTCCTGGGTGTCCAAATAATGGTCCAGGAGCCATGAGCAGCAGCTCGTGTGGCCCGGCACTCCAGGCCATGAAGCCCAGGAAACTCTGCTTCTATTTGCTCCTACAATATGCGCTAGCATGCCACGTTCAAGTTTCGTGGGCCTGGAGGTTTGGAAAGGCCTGTTAGTACTGGTGCTTCACCGGTGAATAGATCCTAAATCAGAACACCAAGATCTGTTAGTGCTGACCTTGCTCGAAAGATATGCAATTTAATGGCCTTCACCTAAAGCGGCTCATGAAGATGAAAGAATTGGACACTCCCGGTAAAATGACTACACTAACTGTAAAGCAAGGGATGGAATACAAATGGAGTTAATTCTAAACAAAGAAACAAAACCCACCTGCAACCAGTCATATAGGTTGATCAACCGTCCGCACTCCAGGTGAAGCTTATAGACTATACAGATATCGGGTGCTGTATTGGTAATGGTTCCTCCCTCGCTCTTCAAGACTTCATTCTGCTCCATCGCAACAGGGAAAAATGGGTTAAATTTTTTAAGGTGGCGCAAGCTGTATGATGATGGCATTTGTGGAATGGCTAAGGATATTAGAACCAAATGACAGATAATAAGATCTGGATTTTCCTCTGCTATCCCGCCCTAAACTGGGGGGAACATTGCCGCCTACTCAGCCTGTCCTGGGTTTCCCTCCCACAGCCCCTGACATGAGTGCCGCCGGCTGCCCCATCCTTCACCACACGCTGCACGTAAATGCTGGTGGAGCCCGGTCTCCTGGCCCATTGGCCTCCCATTGACCTCTCATTGCTGCTCTCTGGGACAGCCTAGTGGCAGTAGGCCCTGAGCAGAGGTGGTAATGGCCCTAATGTCTGTAAATGGGGGGAAGGGGGAGAACGGGCCTATTGCAGGACACTAGTGGCAAGAGCCTGCAACCGGGGTCCATTGGGGATGGTCCCTGGCAATCGGGAGGGTGGGTGGGGAAGCTCCAGTTGGCAATCGGGAGAAGGGGGGTGGGGGGAGGGGAGGGGAGGCCCATGATCGAAAGGCTGGAGAGCAGGGCTGGGGGAGGCCGAAGGCTTCCTCGAGGGGCCGCTCTCCTGCTCCGGAAATCCCAGAGCTCGGGTCTCCCCGTCTGTCTGTTAAATTTAGGCTGCGGCACTGATGATGTCATCAGGTCGCGACTTTGGTATGGTAATTAGGCCACCGCCTGCCTTTTGTAGGAGCCTCGCCGTGCCCTGAATTATGCACTTCAAAATTTAAAGGGCGGGAATAGGGTCAGGTTGCCCAATCATGGTATTTTAACCCCCCGCCCTCTCCACCCCTGACCATCAGGGGAGGGGATGGGGGATGATGGGTTCAAATGGAGGCACATTAGTCTGCAAAGTGAAAAAGGTTATTCAGTGCTCAGTGAGTTAACCTGGCAGCCTCTCATTTTGTAACACTGCTTAATCCAACAGAGATCTGATGTAATTAATTGCATACTTTTATCAGAATCTCAAGTGGAAAAGCCTGTACTCATATCACACAATAGCTCCGTTATGGTTATTTATTGCAGCTCACTTCAGGGCGTAAAACACTTTCCAGTAACTCCAACATTTCCAGTCATGTTAGTTGAATTTGGCACTATTGCTGGTCCACACAACTGTTGTGCAAGAGCACTTCCCCCGCCCCCCCCATCATTGTATTTTCATGCTTATTCCTAGAAAAGAACTAATTTAGGGGCACTTTGTCTACGTGGTCAATAAAAGCTAAACATAGATTTTATTTATTCCTACTTTTTGAAAAGCTCTTGATGCACTGACTCATGTGGAGGAATAGTTCCACTGACGCCAGCTCCCAATGGTACTCTGCCCAAGTGCCACTTTGTTTTTTCTTCTTTCTTCTGTGCCAAATATTATTCCCAAACAAAAAAGGTATGCAAAAGATTTGTGTTTAAATCCGAAACTAGTACTACTCAAGTGTGGGAGAAAGGTGCATGTTTGTGCTGAATGAGCTGATCTCAGCCACTGCTGGAGTAGAGCAGCAACTGTTGGCCTCAGAAACCTCGGCTGTGGGGCGGTGGGGGGGGGGCGGGGGCTAGAGAAAAAGAAAGCCCCTCTCTCCAGTTACAAAGTATTTACACAGCACATTAACAGGCCACTCGGTCCAACAGGTCCATGCCGGTGTTTATGCTCCATGCGAGCCTCCTCCCACCCTGCTTTATCTAACCCCATCAACATGTCCTGCTATTCCTTTCTCCCTCGTGTTTATCTAGCTTCCCCTTAAGTGCCTTTATTCCCACTCCACTGCTCTTTCCCCATAGCCCTGCAAACTTGTCCATTTCAAGTATATCATCCTCAGTTTTTGAGTCCATTTGCATCTTTTATGGCTCTCACTTTTTCTCTATTACCCTATTACTTATAGTACTGAAAGTCTTTAAAAAAAAACCCAGAAATGTTTTGCCTTAACAGCTATGCATTTTTCCAGGTCTCTCTTGGCCTCTCTGATTATCCTGTGTTTCTGCGTGTTCCTGTATTCATTGCAGTGAACCCCCTTTGACACTAAAGAATGGCCACTTGGGCAAGGTACCAGACAGTAACTGCCCACCTTGGCACTGTGCCCTGGCATGAGTCGCCATGTTAAGGACAAGGGGTGCTACACACCAACAGCTTCAGAAGGGAAAGGTTGGTGAGCACTGCTGAGATGAGGTATTCTGAGCCCCTGAGAAAATCTATGCCATCCTTTTATTCAGTGGGCTACAATGTACCATAAACTCTCATGCATATTTCTTTCTGTCCTGGAAGGGAACCACCTACATATTGGTAAGCTGACATAAGTGTTTGACTGAAATGGAAACCATAAGAGAGAATGCTTTATAAAATCAGCAAGAATTATATAACTGGAAAGAGAATACACTATAATGGTAGGACACTGAGAAGTGCAGAAGATCAGAGGGACCTTGGCGTGCATGTTCACAGATCCCTGAAGGTAGCAGGACAGGTAGATAAGGTGGTTAAGAAGGCATATGGGGTACAGAATACAAGAGCAGGGAGGTTATGCTTGAACTGTATAAAACATTAGTTAGGCCGCAGCTAGAGTACTGCGTACAGTTCTGGTCACCACATTACAGGAAGGATGTGATTGCACTAGAGAGGGTGCAGAGGAGATTTACAAGGATGTTGCCTGGGTTGGGGAATTTTAGCTAGGAGGAAAGATTGGATAGGCTGGGGTTGTTTTCTTTGGAACAGAGGAGGCTGGGGGGAGACCTAACTGAGGTGTATAAAATTATGAGGGGCCTAGATAGAGTGGATAGGAAGGACCTATTTCCCTTAGCAGAAGGGTCAATAACCAGGGGGCATAGATTTAAAGTAATTGGTTGGAGGTTTAGAGGGGATTTGAGGAGAACCTTTTTCACCCAGAGGGTGGTGGGGGTCTGGAACTCACTGCCTGAAAGGGTGGTAGAGGCAGAAACCCTCATCACATTTAAAAAGTACTTGGATATGCACCTGAAGTGCCGTAACCTACAAGGCTACGGTCCAAGTGCTGGAAAGTGGGATTAGGGTGAATAGCTCTTTGTCGGCCGGCACGGACAAGATGGGCTGAATGGCCTCCTTCTGTGCTGTAAATTTCTATGATTCTATGATAACTGTAGCTAGTACCCTTGTTCCTACATTAAAATGAAACAAAGAGACAGCTATTTAGACTTGATTTCATACTTATTAGGATCAAAAGGGAATTAATTTGGGTAAGATATTAAATGCTTAAAGAATGAACTGACTGGTTGCAGTGTATTACCTGTAGATAGTAGTATGGGTTACTTAAAGCTGTCTGCAAGGCAGTGCGAGGTACTGCATTTAAGTGTCTACGAAGAGTGCTAGCAGCACTGAAATATACAAGCTCGTGGAGTGGCTGAGTCTCTGGCGGCAAAAGATACTGCCTGAAAAAAGCACAAAAACATAGTTACATCATTGTCTTACACTTATAACAGAGCAAACCATCCACAGTTGATGAAGGGGGGGGGGGGGGGGGGGAGGAGAAATTCATTAAAAATACAACACATTTTGACATTTTACATTCAGCATCCATATCAAGTGCTCCCAGGTTAGATCACTGGTTAGAGGCTACTCCTCTTCAACAAAGAGCCTTATGTGGTTATACCATGAGCATAGCAAGAGGTGAGCACTCTCACACTGCTCTTCCTTTGTACTTCTGTACTTTGTGTAGTGCAACAGTATAAAATATAATGCATAAGGGAGCTATAAATATAAAAGATAGTCACTAATAAATCCAATAAGGAATTCAGGAGAAACTTCTTTACACAGAAAGTGGAGAGAATGTGGAACCATGGAATGGTTGAGGCAAATAGCATAGATGCATTTAAGGGGACGCTCAATAAGTATGTGAAGGAGAAGTATACGTCCATAGGGTGAGATGAAGCCCGCATGGAGCATAAACACTGTCATGGACCGGTTGGACCAAATAGCCTGTTTCTATGCTTCAAATTCTATGTAATAAGTCACAACTTTACAAAGGTTTTTCTGAGCTGCAATTTTTGGAGCACAAGCAACAGTTTGAACAAGTGCAAACTATACCATCTTTCCTGTACACGTTTGATAGTGAGTGGGACAGAACACTGTCTGATAACCCTGGGTTCACAATTTGAATCCTTTCCAGACTGATGGGACAAAAGGCTCCTTTCACCAACGCTGCCCGAGTCTGAGGTAACACAACAACATTACCGCAAAGCAAGAGAGAGTTTTATGCTGAAATTAATCCGAAACGACTGGGCCGCGAATGACTCAATGTCACCCCCTCCGCCACTGGTGCATTATGGCTGCACTAGGTACTATCTGCATGATGCATTGGAGCAACTCAGGATGTCCCGAAGCCCTTCACAGCCAATTATTTTTGAAGTGTAGTCACTTTGTTATTTAGGCAAACACAGCGGCCAATTTGTGACAGCAAGTTCCCACAAACAGCAATGGAATAAACGACCAGTTCATTTGTTTTTTTTTGGTGGTGTTGGTTGAGGGATAAATTTTGGACAGGACATTGGGAGAACTCCCCTGCTCTTATTCAAACAGCGCAATGTGAATTTTTTTTACATCCACCCAAAGAGGCAGACGAGGCCTCGGTTTAAGGTCTCATCCAAAAGAGGTGCTCTTCCGACAATGCGGCACTCCCTCAGTAGTGCACTGAAGTGTCAACCTAGATCATGTGTGTAAGCCCTGGAGTGGGGCCCGCACACCCATGGCGTTCTGACTCAAGAGGTGGCGCAGTCCTACCACCGTGACCAAAGCAGGCACTTAAATACAATTTCAATAATAAAATCCAGCTCTCTCTCGGAATGTGCATTTTAGGCTGGCCTAAAAGCCGGCTGAAGATTAAGCAGCGTGTGCTTTGGGTGGGGATCTGGCAGTATGGATCGCCACCTCATTTCTTGTTCCTCACCTCCTTGTTCCGTGCAGGCGCAAGCAATCCAAATGAGTGTAAAAATACCCCCATCTGTAAAAAATACCCCCACTTGTACTAAAGTAGAGCCAAGAGCGCCAAAGCTAGGGTCTAGACGGGCAATACTGGTTTACTGTCTCCTGACATTACAGCAGTGCCAGCTGACTAAAGTTTGCAAGTTATACATTTATATCGTTAATGCTTCTTCAAACATCAGAGAGAATTTCCAAGTCATTGCCTAGCAACAGAGAAAAGAACTAACAAAACATTCTTAAAAGCAAACATAGATTAAGTTGGGTTTAGTGAAGCAACGAACATTCAGCTGTGGGTGACATGATGAGGGCAAAAGGTCCAACTGAATCAACAGGGTACAGGCATGCAGAAACAAGGCCTGCTTCTCAGCAGATGGTGAGTACAATGTTAGAAACATTTTATGCGAGATTGAATTTCTCTTCTTTCCTCGGTATACTTAAGCCACTACTTTTCATTCTGTTTGTTTGAAATTATTTTTCAGTTTTGTTTGCAAATTGATTGAGCCAATGGGCTAGATTTTGGGGGAGCCATCAGACGGGGTTTCAGGCGTGTCGGGGGGGGAAATCCCGAAGTCGGGGGTCCCGACACCATCCCGCCCCAAAACCCCGCCCCACATAAGTTTCAGGGACGGTGGGTACCCGACCCGCACTGGGACCTGCCAAAACCAGGCAGGAAGGGATTAGTGCCAATTAACTGCCTGTTAACAGGTAGTTAACAGGCAGTTTTTAGCCTAATCCCTATTTTGAGGGGTTTCGTGTGAGTTTCCCGACAGCTCCAAACCACGCCAGGTAGAGCAGGCGGGCCGTCGGGTTGAAGGAGTTGGAGGAGTCGCGATGTCGGCGCTCAGGTGAGTGATGGGTGCATGAGTGCAAAGGTAAGTATGTCTGGTGTGTCTAAAGTGTGTAAAGAACTTTTACTTACCTGTACTTACCTTAACAGCCTTTCTTCCTGTAGCCGTCGGGAGCGCATCACTCACCCGGAACTTAAAGCTGAATGGCTGCGATCTGTCAAAAGTGACAGCCTTCAGCTTTGAGTGTCGGTGAGAGTTCTGAGTCTGCGTAGAATGACTCAACTTAGAACTCAGACTGTCAGTGTTTCACAGCTTCAAACAGCTGTGAAACGCTGATATTTCATCTGTCAGGAAATCTTGACAGCTGAAATTTCAGTCTGTGATGTCACCTGTTGCCGGGTGGCCCTTAATTGGCCTGCTGAGCCCGCTGGGCGGGCTTAACAAGGTCAATCAAGGGAAAATTGCGCAGATTGGCCGGACGTCGAAGTAGGCGGGTCAAAAACCCGAAAAGGGAAGTCCCGCCTTCTTCCCGACAGGTTCGACAAAATCGACCCCAATGTGTTTTTCAGTTCTGACAGCTTTAACCTAAATGAGAAATTTTAAAATGAATTTATTTTAAAATTGGGGTAGCTGCTTACCAAGAGAAAAACAGGTTATAAGTTGTATGTTTTGAATTTTTTATTTTTTAGTCAGTGCTCTGTATATATTCCAATGTAACCAAAGTGTAAAACAGAAAAACCAAAGTCAAACTGGATGTGCCTAATGAGCAATTGTTGCTTTTCATAGAGAAAATTCATTCTTCAGCTTTAATTTTTAAAAATGATCCACAAATTGTACATATTTAATGAAAAATTAATGAACCATGCCACAAGGTTTTCTTTTTCAAATTACGTGTGTGATACTCATACATATTTCCTACCAAAACACAAGCATTTATCTAGACCCTGTTCATAAGCCATGAACAGCGTTAAAATAGTGGCATTGCTAGAGTTTTTTTGACTTGTTTTACTGTGTCAATCAGGGTTAGATGAATGTGTAATAACAACAGAAAATGCTGGAAAAACTCAGCAGGTCAGGCAACATCCGTGGAGAGAAATTTTAGATGAAGGTGTTATTCCCACAGCCTTTGTGTAATCGTGCTTAATTTAAACAGATGGCAGCTAGCATATCTTACATGGGTGAAAAACAGTGGCGATAGATCTATACATGGAAAAATAAAGTTAAAATTGATGTTGGGAACTTCGAAAGAAAATTTGTTGCAAACTTTGCGACTGTTCACTTATAGAAGCATCATCAGTGATGCAGCTGCAGAGATGCAGAGAGAGTCATTCTAACATCCCAATTTTATCAACAGGGATTGATCATTCAGAACAGCATTCGGTCTACTAACCATACTGACATCAGTTTGGCAGTAGGCAAAGTTGGATTTGATCATTTCCTATTGCTTTACATTTTGAAAGAGGGACATTTTTGAACAGGTTTCTTTGAAATGCTACCAAATATGTGATGCACTAACAGCAATTTTGTCCAGACCAGTCACTGTTTAGGTAAATATGAAGCTTACTTTAACTATTAAACAGATACATTAACTGTAGTTGGAGCAGTGGAAGACTACAGGTTTAACTTCCCAAATCCGCTGAATTTCAGTCTTAACGACACTGTGCAGAGAAGCAGATGTTCCCTTGCTAATCAGGATCTGCACAGGCCGCAGCCTGAAGACAGACCATCTAACTCGTTCTCTCAACCACAGGAGGGAAGAAACTGGAAGGGGGGGGGGGGGGGGGGGAAAGACAGAAGAAGAAACTGTAGTAAAATTGGCTCTGAAAAAATTAGCAGATCTCTAAGTAGAGAAGCCCAGATTGACAAGCCCCCTAGGCTGCTGAAAGAAGTCAGAGGGGAGATAGCAGAGGCACTGGCCACAATTTTTCAATCTTCCTTAAATGTGCAAATTGCTTTGTGGGTCTGGAGAGTAGCCAACGCATCACCTTTGTTCAAGAAGGGACAGAAGGATAAACTGGGCAACTAGACCAGTTAGTCTAATGTCAGTTATGGGTAAAGTCTTGGGGGGGCAAAAAATGGAGTCGTGCCCCCTTTGGGGCACGAACTTCGTCGGGGTGCTACTTTTAGCGCCCCAAAAAATTAGCACCCCCGTGGCCGATTTTCCCAGATAGCACCCCGAGAGGGTGGAGGGGCGCTACTGGAAGCGCCCCGCATCCCTCTTGGGGCGCTGCGAGGCAGTATCGCGGCGCTACGTGCTGCAGTGCCACGCTCTGCGGCACGATGCGCCACAGTACTGCAGGCCTTCCTCCCCTTATTAAAGGGGAGGGGCCTGGAGCAGCGCGTCCCAGTGCCCAACTGGGCCACCAGGGATCGGGAGTGCCAGCAAACGAGCCCGGCACTCAAGAGGAATGCCGGGCTCACGGAGAATAGCTGGCACCCTGCGGGGGGGCTTCACGGGGGCCGGGGACAGGTGCTAGCAGGCGGCCAGCAACAAAAATGGCCGCCCAGCTCCTCCCCTTTAACTAGCGCTGCCCCAGCCGCAGGTAGGCCCCCCTGACCCCGTCGGACATAGCGTCCGGCGGTAAGTCAGGGGGCGCTGCACACGGCGATGACATAATCGCCGGCGGCGCAGCGCCGCGGGGCACTAATGGTTACTGTCGCCGCTAACCTCCCACTGAATTTTGCGGGAGGTGTTGGCGGCGCTGCGCCCGGGCACTAGTTGCTTTGCGCCCCATTAGCGCCCGCTAACGGGAGGCGCAAAGCAGCCAAATTTTTCCCCCTTAGAATTCATAACTTAAGATAAGAGTGGTGAGCATTTAGAAATGCACAAGTTAATCAAGGACGAACAGCGCGTATCTGTCAATAGCAAGTTGTTTTTTGACAAACTTGAAGGAGTTTTTTGAAGAAGTGACCAATTGAATAGAGAAAGGAAATACAGTAGATATAGCGTATATTGATTTTCAGAACGCGTTTCATAAGAGGCTCGTTAAAAAAATTCAGCCGTATAGCAGAAGGGAATATAGCAGGATCAATAGAAAATTTGTTGGCAGACAGGAAACTTGGGGTTGGATTTTCATTCAGAAGTCGGGACTACAACTTTCGGGTTGTAGTCCCGCCTCCATCGAGATGCGGCCAATCCACGCGATTTTCACTTGATTGACCTTGTTGAGCCCGCCCAGCGGGCTCAGCAGGCCAATTAAAGGCCACCCGGCAACAGGTGACGTCACAGGCTGAAATTTCATCTGTCAAGACGTGTTGACAGATGAAATATCAGTGTTTCACAGCTGCTTGAAGCTGTCAAAAACTGACAGTCTTACTTCTAACTTGAGTCCTTCTACGCAGACTCAGTTAGAAATCTCGCCGGCACTGAAAGCTGCAGGCTGTCACTTTTGACAGATCGCAGCCGTTCTGCTTTCTGTGCCGGCTGAATGATGGACTCCCGAAGCCTAGAGGAAGGAAGGCTGTAAAGGTAAGTACAGGTAATTTAAACTTCTTTGCACACTTTAGACACACCAAACACACTTACCTTTGCACTCATGCACCCATCACTCACCTGAACACCGACATCTCGACCCCTCCAAGTCCTTCAACCCGACGGCCCGACTCCTCTAACCTGGCGTGGTTTGGAGCCGTCGGGAATACCACACGACAACCTTCAAAATAGGGATTAGGCTACCTGTTAACAGGCAGTTAATTGGCACTAATCCCTTCCCGCCTCGGGTCGGCGGGTCCCCGCCTCCTTTGAAACTTACATGGAGGCGGGTTTTGGGCGGGATGGTGTCAGGACCCCCGAATTCGGGATTTTAGCCCCCTGCACGCCTAAAAGCCCGCCTCACGGCACACTGACAATCAACCCCAAAGAATTAGGTTAAATGGGTGTTGCTCGTATTGGAGACGAGTTGAAAGTGGTGTACCCTAGGGGTTAGTGTTGGGCCGACTTTTGTTCTCCGCATACAGATGATTTGGACTTCGGCATCGGAAGCACAATCTCAAAATCTGATGATGACACAAAAAGTGGTTATACAAGACTTCAGGAAGACCAAGGCATGTTGGCAGAATGGGCAGACAGGTGACCGCTTCAATTTATTGTGAAAATATGTGAGGGGTAATATATTTTGGGAGGAAAAACAAGGAATGGCAGCATACACTCAACAAAAAAAAGCTTACACTTGTGGATGAACAGAGACCCAATGGTTCAAATACATAATTCCCTGAAAGTGAAAGTTCATGTAGATAACGCCATTGAAAAAAGGCCAACAGCATTTTAGGTTTTATAAGTATGGACGAAGTACAAGAGTTAAAAAGTAATGAGAAATCTGTAGAAAACATTAGCCCAGTTGGAGCACTGCGTGTGGTTTTGGGAACCCCTTTATAGAAAGTACATTAAAGCCATAGAAAGTATACAGCATAGATTCACCAGGATGATGGCAGGGAAGGGAAACAATAGTTACGAGGAGAGACTTGAGATACTGGGACTATTTCACTGGAGCAGAGAAGGCTAAGATGAGATTTAAGAGAGGGTTTTAAAATTATGAATGGTTTTAATAGAGTGAATAGGGAAAAGCTATTTTGTCTGGTTAGGGAGTCAGAGATGAGGGGGTCATCAAATTAAAAATGGTCACTAAGAGAGTGAGACAGGGTAGGAGAAACGACCTGCCTGGGGCAGGCCGGGGCCCTGGGGCCTGGGGCAGGCCGGGGGCTTGGGGCAGGCCCTGGGGCAGGCTGGATATTATGCAGACAATTTTTCAAATATATCTTGATCTCCTCCCCAGCCCCCCCCCCCCCCCCAAGGATGTTTCTCAGAGCCCTCTAGCTGTTGCTTTATAGAAAGGAAGAAAGAGAAAGGGACAAAAGAGGAAATAAGAGAAAGAGAAAAAATAATAATAACGCGGGCAAAAATAAGCTGGTGCAAAGGCCTGCCTCAGGACCCCGTGGACTGGAGGTAAGTGTTCAAATTTTCTTGACACCTTCTTCCCATGGATATCTAAAGGCCTTAGGATCTTCAGACCTGCAACTGCACTTAAGTTTCCTCCATGATTTTTAGGGACACAGCCAAGGCTAGAAGGTTGGGGCGGTTGGAGGTTGGTCGTGGGCCTCTGCCTGGCACGAAAATCACAGACAGCTCAATCCTCACAGGTGCAGCACACGTCAGACGTGCTAACCCAGTCGGGCACTCGGAGGAAAACCTATCCCTTTTTCATTCATGCTACTGTAATTGTTCTCACCAACTGCCCTTCTTTCTCACCTTACTAGTGTGTCCACAAATTCAAGAACTTCTGTCCGCAGTACCTCAAACCTGCTTCGTTTCTTGGATCTTCTCGATTTCTTCATTTCCATCAAGGTCTATGAAATTCAGAATAATACAATAACTTTCACCAATTACTCATTGTTATAACTGTTGTTTACCCCTCAGGTGTTGACTAGGCATGATGTCTTGGTCGCATTAGCTTTTATTGCTGGGAACTGTGTTACAAACATAAACATGTGCTCTTGCTATGATTGCAGTTCCTCAGACAGAGAAACCAATTCAACAGGTGCAATGACACAATTTCACCGCATGCACGATGGAATAATAGATGACTAGAGGTGAACTACAGGGCAATAACTCAAGTGGTTCAGACGACCCTGCAATAATAAATAAATAGTTATGCAGGTCATCAGAACTGCTCAACTTTACTGCTGCCTTGGAACTCCCTGACAGACGTTAAATAATATTGTTAAAAGTTCTTTAAACGAGGCATTCACTTTCAGTACTTTTTTTGCACAATTGCACATACCAAACAACAATACTACCACTCAGCTGAAATGAGGAAAACATTTTAGGAAGCGGATAGTATATGGCATTATATGGCTAGCATTTACAGTAGTAACAGTTCTCTTCTCCCATCTGCTGTCCACTGGTAGCAGAGTATCAGGATATATACTTTAAGTTACAGATTTTAAAAATGCCTTAGGATTCTTTAAATTTTCCAAATTCAGGTTTACAGTATTACACATTCACGCAAAGGTGTAAATGCCACTGAAATGTCTGCAGTTTTGAGTTGGAGAGGTTTCGCCATTGTTTTCAATTACAAGGTGCAGATCAAATACAGAGTTACATAATTGCCTGCAAATTGAAAAAACATTGGTGGTATATGGTTTTTCCCAGTATTCAGCAGGTGCAAATCTTATGGATAGAATTAAAGGAACAGGAAAGAATGAAAAACATTAGCAGATGTATTTATAGCCTTGGCTTAATAGAGGAATCTATGGATGTGCAGATCAGATGCCTGCAAGAAGAAAAGTGTGGTAATAATGGTACATCTTAATTTACAGAGATTGGGAGACACGGCAGCACAAGTAGAAAACAAAATCAATTTATTGAATGCATTCAAGAGAGCTTAGATTAACAACACGAAGCAGAAATTGGTCCGCGTTGTGCCAGATTTCCAGATGAACACCTGAAAAATATCCGGTGCTATATTGGCCGTTGTCACTTTTCAGGCATCTAGGGTGGCTGCCTATAACAGACGTTAGGCCCCCTTTCCATAAGCTAATGAGCAGCTCAACACCAGTTTTAGGACCTCTCTAAGATACAGAGCTGCTCTGAGCTGAGCCTAGCAAGTGGTCGCCACCGAAAACATCAGTTAACTCCTTTTGCCTTGCACCATCTTTTAATGTCTCTTAATCTCTCCTGCCTTCCATCCTATCACAGACCTTCCCTTTTGTTCTTTCCTCCCCTCCCCCCTTTCCCTGCCCCTGCACTTGCTTAAAAACCTGTTCCATCTCCAGCTTTTTCCAGTTCTGACGCAGGGTCATCGACCTGAAACGTTAACTCTGTTGCCTGACCTGCTGAGTATTTCCAGCTTTTCCTGATTTTATTTTTAACTTAAAAAAATTGTTGTGCAGCCAGGAGGAGCAGGAGCGCGTCTCCCGACACACAGCATTCCCGACGGCTGCTGCCAGCCTGCGATCGGCCCCCTTTCCCATTCTATCGCTCTCTCCCCACCACAGGACTTACCCAAGGGACGCGACCGGCGGGGCAACATTGAGAGTTGCGTGCAAACAAAAACTCCAAAAAATCATTATAATTTAGCCACAGAAATTGACCAAGTGAAGCATTTCAATTGAATATGTGTTGCCAGTTTGTGGTTTCTTTGGAAAAATAGAACAGAAACATCCTGGAAACAAGATGGCGACATTACAGAAAAATGAGCAAAATGCTAATTGAAATTAGAAGAACCTTTTGGAGTTGATAAAGGTCAGTCTTTTTCTGTAGCAATTTTCGTGGTGACGTTTTGTGTTCTTCACTCTCTTCGACCTTTTCCACAGGAGCAATGTCTAGACACAAATTTTAAAAAAGCTATTGCAAGATACAGCTGGCTAATTTCCTCCAAAAGGACACTTGTTGAGACCATGCCTTCGAGACAAAAGAAAATAAAACTTAAATGAGAAAAAAAAACTGTCCCCTAGTGACGGTGTTAATGACCCAGCGTTGAACATGCTCATCAGAAGCACCGTGCTGGAAGACGATGTCAATGCAATTACAAGGAGGCCACAGATTCTGCATTCCCCTTCCTGGTACACAGGGTTGCCAACTCTCCAGATATGTCCTGGGGACTCCAGAAGCTAAATATTAATTTGAGCAACCTAACACAAGAGAAAAATCATAAGGGCATGAAAAAAGTGTTTTTTTCAAGGGGAAGCTCGATAAGCACATGAGGGAGAAAGGAATCGAAGGATACCTAAATGGGGTAGAGGAGCAAAGAGATCTTGGAGTACAAATACACAAATCACTAAAAAGTATCAACACAGGTTAACAAGGCCAGAAAAAAGCAAACCAAGCACCAACCAAGGGTTTATTTCAGAGGGATAGAATTGAAAAGTAGAGAAGTTATGCTAAATGTGTCTCGAACCTTGATTAGACCACACTTGGAGTACTGTGTACAGTTCTGGTCGCCATATTATAAAAAGGATATAGATGCACTTGAAGGGTGCAGAGAAGATTTACTAGGATGATACCAGAAATGCGAGGGTATACATAACAGGAAAGGATGAACAGGCTGGGTCTCTTTTCTCTTGAAAAAAGAAGGCTGAGGGGTGACCTAATAGAGGCCTTTAAAATTATGAAAGGTTTTGATAGGGTGGATACAGAGAATGTTTCCACTTGTGGGGAAGAGCATAACTAGAGGCCATCAATATGAGATAGTCACCAAGATGTGCCCAGCTGGCACAGCAGCTTGAAAATAACCTTTCACCTCTGAAACTGAGGTCCAAATGCTGTAGTGTACAGACCGACAGTCAAAGGCCTACTTTCTCGGTCATCTCTGTACCAGCTGAATGGGTTGTACCTGCAATGAGCTTTGGTTGTCAGTGGGTCCAGGTCCACAAAATGTCCATAATTCAGAAAAAAAAACTGGCAGCCTCACTCAAAGGCCACAGAGATGAATAGTGGGAGAAGGGGACAAATTCACACTGCCACTATTAGTTTTACTTTGCTTCTGGCCTGCTTTTTCTGCGATCTGAGATTACTCCACACTGGATGCCAAATGTGGAAACCAGTTCCATTTCTCCAGCGCTGACATTCCTCAGTGTGATAAAAATGATATAACTCGTGATAAATAGGTTGTGACCATAACAATTAACTGGAACAAACGGGCTTGTATCCATTTCCTTATCCATTTAGGCAAATGATGACCAGTTACCCATAGAAAACAGTAACAATCATCTACAGACTTTAAGCAGTGAATTAAAAAAATTTTTGCAAACAATTTTCATTAGCAGGAGGGTAGGTAACCAGAGAACACAAATTTAAGATATTTTTGCCAGACACATGGCAGACTTAATGCAGAGAAGTGCGAGGCGACACATTCTGGAAGGAGGAATGAGGAGAGGCAATACAGACTACATGGTACAATTTTAAAGGGGTAGCAGGAACAGAGAGACTTGAAGGTTCGCATATAGAAATCTTTGACGGTGGCAGGACAAGTTGAGAAGGTCATTAAAGAAGCATATGGGATCCTTGGCTTTATTAATAGAGGCATAAGAGTACAAAAGCAAGTTAGTTATGCTGAACCTTTATAAATCACTGGTTAGGCCTCAGCTAGAGTATTATGTCCAATTCTGGGCACCACACTTTAGGAAGGATGTCAAAGCCTTGGAAAGGGTGCAGTGGAGATTTACTAGAATTACACCAGGGGTGAGGGTTTTCAGTTATGTGGAGAGACTGGAGAAGCTGGGATTGTTCTCCTTAGAGCAAAGAAGGTTAAAGGGAGATTTAATAGAGATGTTCAAAATTATGAGGGGTTTTGATAAGATTAGATAGGGAGAAACGGTTTTCACTAGCAGGAGGGTAAGTAACCAGAGAACACAAATTTAAGGGCCCAGATATTCCGATTGCAGGCCTCCCGCGGGCGGAAGACTGCAATCTGGAAAAATCTGCGCCCTTACCGGAGGGCTCCCAGGACACACACAATTCCGATGCTGGGCCTCTCCAAACTGCAAGTGCGCAGGGCCCACATATCCCAGAGGCGCAGGTAGTTCGCAGCGTCCCTGGGATCACGTGGGCCATGGGGAGCCAATCACAGAAGGGAATCTCCCTTCATACACTTGACAGGAAGACCTGTCAAATATATGAAGGGAGGTCACCCCCAAAACATAGTAAAACTTTAAATAATTTTTTTTTTTTTTAAATCACATTTTTTAAATGACTTGAAATTACAATAAATTAACTATTTTAAACAAAAATTTAAATTTTTGAAAAAATTAATTAAATTTTTTTATGGGGCTAAAAATAAAGTTACCTTTTTTAAAAAGTATTTTTAAATGATAAATCAGCGAATTTTTTTTTTTTTTTACTTTTTTCAACTCTTATCCTGGTAAAAGCAGGCCTTACGCCTGCTTTTACCAGGCGCAAGAATTGTAAGGGTTTTCTGCGGGCGGAGGGTCTCCAGAAAGCGGAACTCTCCGCCCGTAGAGGCCCTTCTCCAGGGCAGCCGGAGGATCTGTCAAGAGGATTCGTGACAGATCGGAAATGCCGGTTTTCAGCGCATGCGTTGTGCATGCTTGAAACCGGCATTTCCGATGTCCCTACGGGTGTGCACACAGCACGTACCCACCCGTAGGGATCGGAATATCTGGGCCAAGATATTTGTCAAAAAAATCCAGGGGGAAATGAAGAGAGATTTCTTTTACTCAGTGAGTTGTTACGATCTGGAATGCACTACTTGAAAGGGTGATGGGACCAGATTCAATAATCACTTTCAAAAGGGAAAAGTATATATACTGTACTTGAAAAGGAGAAATTTGCAGGGCTATGGGAAAAAGAGCAGGGGGAGTGGGACTAATTGGATATCTCTTTCACAAATCTGGTACAGGCACGATGGGCCGAATGGCATCCCTGTATGATTCTATGAATTGGAATGAAATAAAGTACAGGAAACTTTGAGCTATCCGGAAGTTGAATGTCCGGCAACTTTGATCTAACGGCAGAAATCAGCAGCCGTTTTGGTTAGGTTTTTTTTTCTCCTAGCATTCTTTTCACAGGCAGGCTCTGGAAAGCGTCTTTGTTGCTTAGCAACAGCTTCAGAGACGCTTCCAAGCTACTGGGCCGAGTGTTTACAAGCTGTTGCTGAGCAACAGTGTTTGTGGTCAGACAGGGCAGGCTCTAGAAAGCGTCTCTGTATCTTAGCAACAGCTTCAGAGACGCTTCCAAGCCACGGGCCGAGTGTTTACAAGCTGTTGCTGAGCAACAGTGTTTGTGGTCAGATACTGCGATGAAAAGCTCCTATCTGATAACATTGACGCTGGTCTATCCGGAGCTTTTAAAAAAACGGCAGTAGCTCGGTCCCATGGGTGCCGGATAGCACAAAGTTTCCTGTAGTGGGGAATAAAGTGTTAAATATTTTAGAATCCATTAGCTGGCACACTCACTTTTCCCCACACCTCCATTCCACAGTGACGCTGGAAATCTCAGTTCTACATGACAAACATCGATCCGTCGCCACTACCACTCTGTGCCGACTGAACACATTGCTCAGCACTTACCGTCCAGTTTCAGAAACTTTGTAAGGAATTCCTCTAGCTTTGGCATTGTGTCAGCGAGAGCTCTCTGTTGCTCGGGAGACTTCAGAACTTCTATGCATTTCTGAAGTAGACACACCAGCTCATCCTTCGCCATCATTCTGTCCCAGATAAAGCGAAAAAAACAACCTGTTTTTAAATCACACCACGGATCCAAATAAAATGTACTAAAATGAGCACCCTCTCCCACCTGACATAGGAACAGGAGCAGGCCGTTCAGCCCCTCGAGCTTGTTCTGCCATTCAATTAGATCGTGGCAGATCTGACAATATGCCGCCATGATTTTTCCCATTTTTGCAGAACATATGGGAAATTCAGTGCCCCACATCTTAGCATGCCTTCATTATATAATTATTACAATGGCAAAATAGAAACTCCTGCATGCAGCAACTGATTAAAGAGAGATTAGCAATTGAAAAGCTCATGCCGCAGTGGTGCCGGCCGAACACTGGGAGGGAAATATCAGCCCCGGCAGCTGTCGCATGCCTCCTAGTGGCCTACCTCAGGGCTGAACTGGCTGGAGAGGCACCAGACTGGCTCCCTCACCCTGCACCCAACAGGAAAATAACAGGGAGTTCTACCTCTTAAACCCTAAAAATAAAAACCAATGACACTGCAGGAAGCAGCTCCTATTTGCTGTTTCTGTTTCAAGTAATTTAACTGAAGATTTAAAACAAATTAAAATAATGATTAATCTTACAGTCTAGGATACTGTTAAACACATCTGGCACATCAACTGTCCTCCTGAGGCAACGAAACTATTTGAAGTTAGAGTCTCATTCCTATTCAAAACCATGTGACTTTTTTGTGACTACTGTTGAAACGGTGAGTTCTACAGTCAGACATAAATAAATCAGAGAGTTGATGTGGAATTACTTGAGCGAAGGAGCTGAATTAACTTAGCATAGATGCATTTAAGGGGAAGCTAGATAAACACGAGGGAGACAGGAGCAGAGGGTTACACGCTGCTGGCGTTAGATGAGGAGGGGTTGGGGCCGGCATGGACCAGATGTGCCGAATGGCCTGTTTCTTATGCTGTAACATGAGCAGCTGAACAGACATGATTACTGAGTACTGTACTCAAGCAAAATGTTGAGGAGGCAACTTTGACAGTGTGGCTCTAAAAGGTGTGGCAGGAGGTGCATGAAAGTAGCAAGTGCAGCGCGCTGTAGCTGCAAAATTCCGAGTCACTGTGGGGCTCTTAAATGAACTGGTGAAGCTAAAGTATACAATTACTACCGATCATAATTACCCGAGCAGCTGGAAGGCAGAGCTGTACTCCTCCGTTTCCCATACATTCTTCTCCAAACATGTGATGTGAAGTTCCCTGATCTGTGGAGAGTCACAGGTCATCTATAAATTGCATAGAAACATTCACTGGGCAACTGAATAAAAAGAGTAAAATCAAAGTACTGTGACAAAAATCAACACCGTCACTAGTAAATAATAAAAGTCTACGCAACACTTGTAGCCCAGGACAGCAAGTTGTTGCTTTCTCATGAATGTGAACCAACCAATTCCTTACCGTAACTTCACTGAGCATTCTGTTTTGGCATAACTACAAATTACACACTGTGCTTTGGGGAGAAACTGGATAGCCTGTTTCAGTCACAGGCCCTGGGCGCCTATACTAGAGCCTTTGCCAATACGGCAGGTGGCACACTTCTGACGCGGAATGTGCGTGCACGGCGCCCACCCAATTGGACGCTTACGTGCCCACTTCATGCATGTAAAATGGGTGCAGCGCCAGTGAATTTCTAGGCCTATGTTTCACAATGACCAGCCTCTCACTCCCCAAAGTCATAACGGCAATCCAGTCGGTCCCATTCCCCCGCTCTATCCCCGTAGCCCAGTAAATTTATTTCCCTCAAGAGCCTATCCAGTCTCCTCTTGAAAACACTGAGGCCTAGAAATTGGGTATAGCCCCGCTTGAGGCGTTAGAACTGGCGCTGCGCAAAGTTTATAGCCAGACGCAACTTATCGCCGCCTGGCGCGATATTGGGTTGCATCGCCCCCAAAGGTGATTGAGGCGCGACTTCAGACGTTGCACGGGACTCCTAAGGCGCAAAACTTCCGGCGCAACCCAATATCGGCGCGGACGGGCGCAGCGCAGGTGCTCTCAATTACCGAAAACCACGAGACTTCCAGGCGCCGGCCGGCTCTTAAAGGGGTGGGTCAGTCAGCCTCAGCTTCCACACTCAGCGCCTTGTAAGCCTCAGAATCGGCGCAGGTCCTTCTCTGGCGCAAAAACCTTGGACCAGATGGAGAAGGTGAGACAGAGAGCAGAGCGCTTCAGCAATGAGGCTCTGGAGCAATTGGTGGCCGCAGTGGAGCGCCGTCGAGATGTTCTGTACCCAGACAATGGCAGGAGGCCGAATCAAAAGGAATACCGCCGAGCTTGGAGGGATGTTTCTCAGAGGGTCAACTCCAGCAGCATGGTGACCAGGAGCCCTGTACAGTGCAGGAAGAAATTCAACGACCTCACTCGGGTCGTGAGGGTGAGTGGTGTTTATTCAAACTTCTGAATCCCTCCATCTGCACCTGACTTTATGGCTACAGGATGTGCGATGCCCCAATGGCCATGTGTCAGCAAGCACCCATGGCCCTTTCTGGGCACACACATGCACATTTGACTCAGGGCATCATGTAAGGGCTCTTCCACCATGGGGGACATGAGATGATCACTCAGGGCATCATGTAACATAACTTCCCCTTCTTTCCCCTGCAGTCCAAGCTGGCGAAGAATCGCAAAGACCAGCTCCGAACCGGTGGAGGACCTCCACAAGTGGTCACTCTCACGGATCTCGAGGAGAGAGTGCACCAGATTCTTGGAGGACGTCTGAGTGGTCCTGTTACCACTGCAGCTGCCGACCCCATTGTCGACAGCGATGGTAAGGTTCTCACCTTTTACAGCTGTCTCCTTCCACTTGGTCCCCCCGCCAGCATACTTTCTCACTGTGGAGCCATGTCATAGCCTTGCCGCAATCTGGCATGCCTTGCTGCCACCCTGTCCTTTTGCTAAAGCCACTCTTCCACCTCCCTGCTTTCAGATGCTGCATCACCAGCTCGGGATCCGGGCCCTGAAGCTGCCAGTGCCAGTGCCTCCGGAGGCGAGGATCAGGAGGAAGCCGCAGGGGAGCCTTCACATCTGCAGACTGGGGATAGTAGTTCCCTGGAGGGGAGTGGGGGGCTCTGATGAGGAGCCAGTTGCCGGAACAAGCGGCCTGCAGCAACGCGAGGGGGGTAGGCAAGTTCGGCCTCCGGCTCCCCGGAGGGCAAGGCAGGGAACGATGACTGCGGCACAGAGTGCAGAGGAGGTTCGGAGTCTGGCTGAAATGAGCACCCAGGCCTGGCTCAGGCACACTGAGCTTATGGCTGCAGTGGGGAGGATGCCTCAGTCGATAGAAACACTAGCAAAGAGTGTGCTGGACTTTGGGGCAGCAATGGAGAGGACTGTCCAGGGCTTCGAGGCCGCTATGGAAAGGACTGTTCAGAGCTTCGGACAATCCCTGGAAAGGTCTGTCCAGGGCTTGTCCGAGGCAGTGGAACGGACTGCTCTGGCCTTGTCTGAAGCAATGGAAAGAACTGTCCAGGGCTTCTCCGAAGCACTGGCACCTGCCACACAGGTCCTCACTGCTGCCACGCAGTCACTTGCTGGCCTCGTCCACACCCAGATTGAGGCAACACGAACTCTCACTGCTGCCACCCTATCTGCATCAGTTAGGATCACCCCGGGCCCTTCCAGTACCACACGAGGCCAGGAATCAGTGGAGCAGTCGATTGTGGCGGCTGAGCTGAACCGGTCCCCTCAGAGAGCCAGTGTGTCATCCGACCATGGTGCAGGTGTCCTCTCTCGGCAGGTGACCATTGCTCATGCCACCGCTGGAACGTCTGCAGTGCAGCTGCCACCACCTGCAGTGCACATTGCTTCCAGCCATGCCCAGATCAAGCAGCCAGCCTCCGCACCCTCCAAGCCCAGATGTCGTCCAGGCCGTCCCTCAGGGGCTTCTGCGATTCCAGACAGTCAGCAGGCGTCCCCCAGCCTTGACCCCGCCACTGGGGTTCAATTACGTAGGAGCAGCAGGGAGGGAAGGGGCCGACCGCGAAAGAGAAGTCGGTCTCCATCAAGGGGCCAGCCGTAGAGGGAGTTGCTGAGACGTTTCTTCCTCCAAATTCAAGGACGCCCTCACCTGTTGATTGTTTGTGACGGTTTGTTTAGTTTTGCGGCTTTGCCAGAGAGTTCACTGTTATTTTGTTAGTTGTGGTTTCTGTTGACATGACGTTGTTATGCTGGAAGGAAGCACTTTTTTGACAATAAAGAATTTTTTAAATTTACAATGGTACTCGTAACTATTTACACTCATGGTGGCCTTCATAGGCTTTGAACGATCCGAAGTGCGCAGGACGAATGACAGCCATCATTCCGTCAGAGGGGCCTAGAGCCGAGTCCTTATGAGCCTCTGACGGACGGCCCTTCCACTTTCAGGAGCCCTCCCATCTTCCTCCTCCTCCTCCTCGTCCGCATGCTCCTCCTCCTCGTCCGCCTGCTCTTCCTCCTCGTCCGCCTGCTCTGCTGGACCTTGAGGGTCGGCTGGCATTGGCTGGGTTCGTCGAATGGCCAAGTTGTGGAGCATGCAGCAGACGACGACGATGCGACCCACTTGCTCCGGCGAGTACTGCAGGGCTCCCCCCGAATGGTCCAGACAGCGGAAACGCTGTTTGAGCACACCAATAGTGTGCTCGACAATGTTCCTGGTCGCCTGATGGTTGCTGTTGTAAAGCTCTTCTGCCGGGGTGGCAGGCAAACGGAGTGGGGTCATGAGCCATGGGCAGAGAGGATAGCCCTTGTTGCCCAGAAGCCAGCCTCGTGGGTGAGCCGGGCCCTCAAAAAGGTCAGAAACTGAGGTCTGCCGCAGGATGAATGCATCGTGGCTGCTCCCAGGGAATTGTGCGTTGACTGCCATGATCATCTGGCGGTGGTCACAGACCAGCTGGACATTGAGGGAGTGGAACCCCTTTCGGTTGCGGAACTCCTCTGGATTCTGCAATGGCGCCTGCAAAGCCACGTGTGTGCAATCTATGGCCCCCTGCACCATGGGCAAGTCCGCAATAGCAGCGAAGTCCTGCGCGCGCTCCGCCTGCTTCTCCAGGGTCACAGGGAAGGTGATTAATTGACGCCTCCTTCTATAGAGGGCAGCTGTCACTTGCCAGATGCAACAATGCATTGCAAATTGTGTTATATTCGCGATGTCCCCAGTGGCTACCTGAAAGGATCCGCTTGCGTAAAAGTTCAGGGCAACAGTCACTTTGACGGCAACCAACAGAGAGGTCCTGCACCGTAGACGCGGCTGCAGATCCTCAGCAAGCAGGTGGCACAGCTCAGTCACAACCTCCTTACCGAATCTGAGCCTTCGCAGACACTGCTCCTCGGACATGGTAAGGTATGACACCTGCTGCCTGAAAACCCTCGCAGCGTATCGTCGGATTGGCCGACCTCCATTGCCCCTCCTCCTTCTGGCCAATGCCGGCCCTCTCTCCCGCCGTCTCGGTGCCCCTTCCAAGTGTCCGGCCATGAGGATGTTACCCTCCAAAGCAGCTCCCATTGCTATGCCAGACGGGCAACACGCAGTAATGTCTAGCGCTCCAACTGCTACGGACAGGCCTGCAGGTCCCAAGTCTTCGAATGCTAAATCCGAAAAATAGTGTGCAACAGTAGTTCACCAACTCTCTCCAGCAACGAACAGAATGAACAGGCCAAGTGGCTGCAGCTTTTATACTAGAGCTGTCCCCTTTAAATAGCGCCCCCCGACTCCAAGAAGGGCCTGGGAACGTTCCATCCAACTGTCACTAATAGCGCCAGGCGGAAAGGTTCCGGGCGCCACCGAATATCCGGTCGGGGCGCCTGAAATGACGTCATTAACTGCCTGCGCACGTGGGCGAGCACTAAGAGTTAGCGCTGGCGCTAAATGGATACGCAATATGGGAGGTGTCACTATCTTCATTGCGCCCGCCCGAACATTGGGTAACGCCCCAATTCTTGGGCTCTTTAGGCGCTAATCGCTGGCGCAACCAACCGAATTTCTAGGCCTGAGTGTCTCCGCTTCCACCACTTCCATTGGCAGCGAGTTCCAGGTCCTCACCATTCACTGCGTAAAAAAGTTTTTCCTCACACCCCCCCTGTATCTCTTACCCAAAACCTTAAATCTGTGTCTCCTAGTCCTTGTACCATCAACTAGTGGGAACAGCCTTTCCCCATCTAGCCTATCCAAACCCATCATAATCTTGTACACCTCTATCAAATCACCCCTCAACCTCCTTTGCTCGAATGAAAACAAATCCAGCTTCTCCAACCTGTCCTTGTAGCCAAGATCCCCCATCCCCAGAACCATTCTGGTAAATCTCCTCTGCACCCTCTCAAGGGCCTTCGCACCTTCCTAAAGTGTGGTGACCAGAACTGGACGCAATACTCCAGTTGTGGCCTAACCAGCGCTTTATAAAGGTTCAGCATAACTTCTCTACTTTTGTACTCAATATCTCTATTTATGAAACCCAAGATCCCATATGCTTTGCTAACCACTCTCTCAGTATGTCCTGCCACCTTCAGGGACCTACGCACATTAACTCCCAGGTCCCTCTGTCCCTGCACACTCTTTAAAACTGTGCCCTTAAGTGTATATTGCCTCTTCCTGATCCTTCTGCTAAATGCATCACCTCACACTTCTCTGTATTAAATTCCATCTGCCACTTGTCTGCCCATTCTGCTAGCCTTTCTATGTCCTGTTGCATCATCTTCACTGTTTGCCATACCCCCAAGTTTGGTGTTATTGGCAAATTTAGAAATTCTACTTTGTATTCCAATATCCACGTCATTTATATATCTCAAAAAAAGCAGTGGCCCCAGCACTGACCCTTGGGGAACACCACTGTCTACCATCCTCCAGTCTGAAAAATAGTCATTTACCACAACTCGCTGTTTTCTGTCCTTAAGCCAATTCCTTATCCAAGCTGCCACTGACCCACCTATTCCATGAGCCTCAATTTTATTAACCAGCCTTCTATGTGGTACTTTGTCAAACGCCTTCCAAAAATCCATGTAAACAACATCCATTGCATTCCCTTCATCAATCCTCTCTGTTACTTCATCAAAAAATTCAATTAGATTAGTCAAACATGATATGCCTTTTACAAATCCGTGTTGGCTCTCCTTAATTAGCTTAAACCTCTCCAAGTGCCTGTTAATTTTTTCCTTGATTATTGTTTCTAAAACTTTACCCACCACTGATGTTAAACTGACCGGCCTGTAGTTACTAGGGTTGTCTTTACACTCTTTCTTGAACAATGGTGTCACATTTGCCACTTTCCAATCCTCAGGCACCTCCCCTGCATCTAGGGAAGATTGGAAAATTATGGCAAGCCCTTCTGCTATCTCCTCCCCCAATTCACTTAGCAATCTGGGATGCAAGCCATCTGGACCAGGTGACTTATCCACTCTAAGCATACCCAACCTTTCCATTGCTTCATTGATCAAAGTGCCCATGGAATTGCTCTCCGGGGTATATTTTCTTCTATTTTTTAAAAAATTCGTTCATGGGATGTGGGCGTCGCTGGCAAGGCCAGTATTTATTGCCCTTCCCTAATTGCCCTTGAGAAGGTGGTGGTGAGCCGCCTTCTTGAACCACTGCAGTCTGTGTGGTAAAGATACTCCCGCAGTGCTATTAGGGAGGGAGTGCAACAGGAAAGAAAAATTACAGTTCAGTAAAATAATTCTATATCCCCTCAATGTCCACAACTAACCTGTCACCAGCGCACTACTCGCATGAAGGTCCTGAACAAAACAAACCTCCCAACCAAGACCACATCTTAGCAACCTGCATGCACGCAAGCTGATGGTGCACCCTTGACTGCAAGGACGGTCTCCCCTAATAACTGCAGGGTTCTCCTACGTACTATTCCACAACTCACGACAAACAAGACGACCATGATCTCGACCACAATTCTGTTCATAGTGCACAAGTTTCTTTACTTTTTGTTTTTAAATAATATACACATAAAACATATACATACATAAGATAAAATAATGTACATGAGGTTGTTGCGTTCAATGTTTATTCCACTAGTAAAGGAGACCCATATAAAACGTATGCATGACTGTCACAAGTTACAGATTTTCCTTTACGCACGGAATAAATGTCACATTCAACAACATGTTATGCCAAACCCTCCATTTGCTCTTTCACTTATTAACTGCTTTATAACATTTAACATGATCAATAAATAATTACTGACCCTCCGAGGATTGAATAAGCAATGCACACTGAAGTAGTGCTGTACAGGCAAGTTTTACAATGTTAAATATCCAACACCTATACTGGCTCAGTGACTCACCTGGTGAGTGCAATGCATCCCTTGAAAGTAAATACAGATGACAGTCCTGATTGCATTTTGTTCCCCCTTTAGCAGGTGGGAATGTTCACAACATTTGCCCAACTGAAAGCTAATTGTATCAATCAGCAGTTAATTTTAGACACTCCCTCCTTCCTCACACAATTGCCAAAAACAGATTCGCTGATAAGAAAGCATAATTCACTTCTTACATGGCCAATTATAGATCTTAAAGGTTCTCTGTCATCTTATGCTTTCAGTATCATTGGAACAGCAGATGGTTTCCTATAGTAGCTCAACTGTATGAGAAGAACAGCATAACAAGGAGAGTGCGTGCATATGACAGTCATATTTTTTCATTTAATATAAATGATTGATGACGCCTCACCCAATCAGCCTTCCACAATCCTCAATAAAATGCTAAGGAGGTGTACTGTGAATCTTCAAAAGGGTAAAACAATACGAAATTTCTAAGTTACGTTTTTCAGGTACAGTACTTTATAAGGGAACACGCACCTGTTTACCTAAAGGATATTTTGGAAGAGACGACATGAAAACATGCAGACATTTCAGAACCGGGAAGTAATTCTGGTGGTAAATGTGAAGGCCTGTCAGCAGTTTCTGTACAACATCCTGCAGAGTTTGGGGGGCAAATAAGGAAGCAGTTTTTATTACCTTATCTTGGATTAACACACATCAATGAACTGAAAATCCTCAGACACGCAACATACTTTTTTGTGTACCCGTAAAACATCATTAAATGCTTCATCTGGAAACATGCACCTATATTACTAGGGCTAAAATCCAAAATGTTCTTGCCATTTTTGATAATAGTCGGTTGTACGACTTTTGCAGATCAGGAAAAAGTTAATTTCCTACAATTCCTGGCAATTTTTTTAAATGGTAGTTTTTCCATCTTCAATAAATACATCTACTAGGTCAGTCAAACAGTGTAGGTAAAATACTTTAAATTGTGTCCACAAACAAAAAACTGTAGCAATTTACAGCATAGAACAAGATCTTTCAACCCATCACGTCTGTGCCCATCTTTGTCAGAGCAATCCAAAATGAATCCCACTGCCCTGCTCTCTCCACATGGATATCTCATATCTAAAAGTATCTTCCTCCATTTATCCAAATTTTCCTTAAAATAACCAATGATCTCTGTCTCAACTATTCTCTATGGCAAGGCATTCCATGCTCCAATAACCCTGCGTAAATAAATTTCTCTTCACCTCTCTAAGTGACAATTTTAAATATCTCCAAATTTGCAGACGACACAAAGCTGGGTGGGAGGGTATGCTGTGAGGAGGATGTCGTGAAACTCCAGTACGATTTGGACAGGTTGGGTGATTGGGCAGAAACATGGCAAATGCACTATAATGTGGATAAATGTGAGGTTATCCACTTTGGTGGCAAAAACAGGAAGTCAGATTATTATTTGAATGGCAATAGATTGGGAGAAGGGGAAGTGCAAAGAGACCTGGGTGTTCTTGTGCACCAGTCGCTGAAGGTAAGCATGCAGGTGCAGCAGGCGGTTAAGAAGGCAAATGGTATGTTGGCCTTCGTAGCAAGAGGGTTCGAGTACAGGAACAAGGATGTCTTGCTGCAGTTGCACAGGGCCTTGGTGAGATCGCACCTTGAGTATTGTGTGCAGTTTTGGTCGCCTTACCTGAGGAAGGACGTTCTTGCCATGGAAGGAGTGCAGCGAAGATTCACCAGGCTGATACCTGGGATGGCAGGAATGACGTATGAGGAGAGATTGTGTCGATTGGGCTTATACTCACTGGAGTTTAGAAGATTGAGAGGGGATCTCATCGAAACCTATAAAATTCTGTCAGGCCTGGACAGACTAGATGCAGGAAGGATGTTTCTGATGGCCGGGGAGTCCAGAACCAGGGGTCATAGTCTAAGGATAAGGCGAAAGCCATTTAGGACTGAAATGAGGAGGAATTTCTTCACCCAGAGAGTGGTGAACCTGTGGAATTCTCTGCCACAGAGGGCGGTGGAGGCCAGTTCATTAAGTATATTCAAGAAAGAGTTGGATATATTTCTTAAGGCTAAAGGGATCAAGGGATATGGGGAGAAGGCAGGGACAGGGTACTGAATTTGGATGATCAGCCATGATCTCATTGAATGGCGGAGCAGGCTCGAAGGGCCGAATGGCCTACTCCTGCTCCTATCTTCTATGTTTCTATGATGACCCCTTGTCACTGACTGCCAGCCAGAGGAAATAGTCTTTCCCTATTCACTCTATCAAATCCCTTTATAATCTTAAAAACCTCTCATTAAATCTCCTTTTACCTTCTCTTCTGCGATGGAAACAGTCCCGGTATCTCAAGTCTCTCCTCATAACTACTTGTTTCTCACCCTTGGCATCATCCTGGTGAATCTATGCTGAATGCTCTCTATGTCTTTAATGTCTTTTCTATATTGTGGCACTTGTAACTGCACACAGTGCTCTAACTGTGGCCTAACCTGGTTTTGTATAAATTCATCATTATCTCTTTAAACGTGTACTCCTATCATCAAGTAAATCTTTCTGCTTTGCAGAAGGATCAACACCCAGAACCACAACCATCTAAAACATACCAGACTTTTCTATTGTGTCGGCTTAAGGAGACAGAAGTAGTTTCAACAGAAACTTGCATTTAAAAAACACCTTTTATTGTAGAAACATCCCCAAGCTGTTTTACACAGTGGAGAGTGAGAGGGGAGAAGAAATAGCTGAGGAATAATTGAGTGGGATTTTAATCCATTGTAGGAGAGGTAGAAGAGGTGAATGAAAGTCTGGTTGGTAAAATAGTGTTTGAGAAGGTTGTTAAAGGTGCAGAGAGATGAAAAATAGGGATATTGGGAGGGAATTCCAGAGGATAGGGCTGAAGCAGCGGAAGGTTTTGCCAGCAAAGGTGGATTGGGGCAGGCATGCATAAAAGGCCAGAGTCGGAGGACCAAAGGTTGCAGGTAGATGTGCAAGACTGGAGGAGGTTGCAGAGACAGGGTAGGATGAAGTCGTGGAGAGATTTGATGGTGACAAGGATTGTAAATTTAATGCATTGGATGAGAAGAAGCCAGTGTAGATCAGCGAGGACGAGTACGATAGGCAAGTGGAACTCATAACATCTTTGGAATGTACAGTAACCAAATAGATTACCTTTAAATATTGGTCATTAGTCAAAAGTTCAACCTGCTTCTCGGAGTCCTGATGATCAACATATCTAAAATCAAAAAGCATGTACAGATTAATTTTACTGGTTGAGCATTACAGGGAGATATAATGATAACAATGTTTACATAAGAACATAAGAAATAGGAGCAGGATTAGGCCAATCGGCCCCTTGAGCCTGCTCCGCCATTCAGTAAGATCATGGCTGATCTGATCCTAACCGCCAATCCACTATCACAGAACCATCTCCTGAATCTAACAGAATTAGACACACGAAATAGGAGCAGGATCAGGCTACACGGCCCCTGGGCCCGCTCCGCTACCCACAGGGCCATGACCGATCCGAACCGAGACTCATGTCCAAATTCCTGCCCGCTCCCCGTAACTCTTAATTCCCTTTACTTCTAGGAAACTGTCTATTTCTGTTTTAAATTTATGTAATCACGATGTAGCTTCTACAGCTTCTACAGCTGGGATATGTCGGTGGCAGTGTTGCAAGATAGCAACAATGAAGAGTATCGGTGACATCATAAAACATATCACTTTCAACTTTTAGACTGTAACACACGGTCTATGTTTTTATTGTACATATAGTACAATATGGGCCTATACCCATGGAGTACTCCTCTCAATTTTGGCTGCTGATTTAAATCACTTCATTGGAACACATACAGACTGTGACTTTCTTTAGTTGGACAGTAACCTCCAACTTTCTTTTCCCTACCCTGGATGTGCCGCTGAACAGCTTTTTCTCCCACGTGCTTGGTGCACAAATATTCCAGCACCCTCCCTGCTCCACTTTAAAGCAGGTTATTGCAGCCTCCCAGCACTTCAACTAATATACGCTCATTATAGAAAGTAGACCTCTTCCAGAATACACCCACAGCTGAGACTGCAAAATTGACTAGAACGATACCTAGGTTAAGGGACTTCGGTTATTTGGAGAGAAGTTGGAATTGAGAAAATGAAGGGGCGATTTAATTGAGGTGTTCAAAATTATGAAAGATTTTTATAAGAGTAGAGCAGTAGAGTGGTGGAAGCAGATTCAATAGTAACTTTCAAAAGGGAATTAGATATATTCTTGAAAAGGAAAAAATTGCAGGGCTGTGACTAATTTAATTGCTTTCAAGGAGCCGGCATAGGTACGATGGGCCAAATGGCCTCCTTCTGTGCTGCACGATTCTATTCCACACCTGTCCATCTACCTCTCCCCACTCCATTAACCAGGACCGCAAACACTCCTTCCATTTGAGACAGCAATTTGTGTGTACTTTCTCTAATCTACTATATTGTCCATGCTGAATTATTATTTATTATTCCCTCTCAATGATGTCTCATGTCTCAGATTATCTCAGGCAAGAAAGTGCACAACCCATTCCAGTCCTCTGGAATGCTACTCTGAAACAAAGTGGTGGCAAGTACCAAAGAGCAGCCTTTGATGATGTTATGTCCAAGTTTTCATTTTTTATTTCCTGCAATATGGTGCCTGGCCTCCACCTAGTGCCTTCCCACACTGGCATGGCTGAGATCAAGAACTCAAGTGTATAGAGAACTGCAGGTGTGAATTTTAGGGATCCATTGTATTTTGCAGCCCTTCAGGAAGTTGGAAGAGATTGTGCAATAAAATCATTGAAAAAATTACATATTCACTGCACCTCAACAGACTCCAGAGTCAACATAATACGTACTTGCTGGGGTAAAGTTTTGTTTTTAGTGCTCCTGGTGCACCAGGAATTCAGGCATGTGCCCAAATCTGAGGGCCACGAATTTCCATCCATTATTTTTAACACACTGCATCTTTGCTAGTCTGTCAAAAACATGTTTTGATAAGGGGGACTGCACACGTCTCAGTCGCTCATGTGAATATCTCGCCTCGGAGTCAGAAGGTCGTGGCTTCAAGTCCCACTCCAGGCGCTTGAGCACATAATCCAGGCTGACACGTCAGTGCAACACTGAAGGAGTGCTGTGCTGTCGGAGGTGCTGCCTTTTGGATGAGATGTTAAACTGAGGCCCCCTCTCAGGTAGATATAAAAGATCCCAGGGCACTATTCGGAGAGGAGCAGGGGAGTTCTCAAGTGTCCTGGCCAACATTTATCCCTCAACCAAAATCACTAAAATACCGATTATCATTGCTGTCATTATCTCATTGCTGTTCCGCGCACAAATTGGCTACTGCGCTTCATTACAAAAGCAACTACACTTCAAAAGTACTTATTTGGCTGTAAAGCGCTTTGGGAAGTCCCGAGGTCGTGAATGTTGGCCTTCATAGCGAGAGGATTTGAGTACAGGAGCAAGGAAGTCTTGCTGCAGTTGTACAGGGCCTTGGTGAGACCACACCTTGAGTATTGTGTGCAGTTTTATCTGAGGAAAGATGTTCTTGCCATGGAGAGAGTGCAGCGAAGATTCACCAGACTAATACCTGGGATGGCAGGAATGACGTATGAGAGGTTGGGTCATTTAGGCTTATATTCGCTAGAGTTTAGAAGAATGAGAGGGGATCTCATTGAAACTTATAAAATTCTAACAGGACTAGACAGACTAGATGCAGGAACGATGTTCCCAATGGTGGGGGAGTCCAGAACCAGGGGTCACAGTCTAAGGATAAGGGGTAAGCCATTTATGACAGAGATGAGGAGGAATTTCTTCACCCAGAGCATGGTGAACCTGTGGAATTCTCTGCCACACAGGACAGTTGAGGCCAATTCATTAAATATATTCAAGAAGGAGTTGGATATATTTCTTGAGGCTAAAGGGATCAAGGGATATGGGGAGAAAGCAGGGACAGGGTACTGAATTTGGATGATCAGCCATGATCGCATTAAATGGCGGAGCGGGCTCGAGGGGCCGAATGGCCTACTCCTGCTCCTATCTTCTATGTTTCTATGAAAGGCACAGTATCAATACAAGCCCTTTCCTTTATGTGTAAACACTTGAGGAAGAGTGTAAACATCATGAAAATAGCTTTTGCCAATTAGTTTTTAGTTAATTTTATTAATGACTTCCTCAGCTATTGAAAAATAAAGTGTTTAGTTAGATAGTCGGCATCTGCAAAAAGCAGTGATGCTTTATTTTTGACTTTCATCCATCCACAATTACCGTTGTGTGATTTGCAACTAATCCAACCAGTGTCACAACTGTCATACAGCTTACTTGAAGTGAAAGAAAATACAAATGCTTAACATTAAAATCTACAGTTTGAAACATTCCTCCTTCGACCAATGCACCAAAAACAGATTAAATGGTCATTCATCTCACTGGTGTTTGTGGGATAATGTTAGTGCAAAATGTCATGTTTGCCTAAATGATAGTCATTGCACTCCAAAAGCTGTATGAAAGTACTTTGAGACATTCTGATGATGGAATTCTGACAAGTGTGAGGAGCTCATGGACTTCTTTGTCTCTAAGATTGAGACCATCTGTTCAGCTGCCTCTGCCGCTTCCCTTCCTTCCCCTAGCCCACCAGGCCAAACTTCCTCTAAGGTTCACCCCTGCCTTATCCCTGAACTCGCATCTTTCTCCAGTTTCTCTCCAACTTCCCCTCATGACCTCTCTGCGCTCATCTTGTCCATGAGACCCACTTCCTGCCCCCTTGACCCTATTCCCACCAAACTGCTGACCACCCAACTTCCTTTTCTGGCTCCCATGTTAGCTGACATTGTTAACGGTTCTCTCTCCTCAAGTACTGTCCCCCTCTCCCTCAAATCTTCCGTCATCACCCTCTTCTCAAAAAAAAATCCTTGACCCCTCCGTCCTTGCAAACTACAGCTCCATCTCCAACCTCCCTTTCCTCTCCAAAGTCCTTGAACGAGTTGTTGACATCCTTTGTGACTGTGACAAAGGTAAACTATCCCTCTTCATCCTTCTTGACTTGTCTGCAGCCTTTGACACGGTTGCCCACGCCATCCTTCTCCAACGCCTCTCCACCATCGTCCAGCTGGGTGGGACTGCACTCGCCTGGTTCTATTCTTATCTATCTAATCGTAGCCAGAGAATCACCTGCAATGGCTTCTCTTCCCGCTCCCGCATCATTACCTCTGGTGTCCCCCAAGGATCTATCCTTGGCTCCCTCCTATTTCTCATCTACATGTTGCTTCAAGGCGATATCATCCAAAAACACAGCGTCAGTTTCCACATGTACGCTGACGACACCCAGCTCTACCTCACCACCACTTCTCTCGACCCCCCGCACGATCTCTAAATTGGCAGACTACTTGTCAGACATCCAGTAATGGATGAGCAGAAATTTTCTTCAATTAATTATTGGGAAGACCGAAGCCATTATTTTTGGTCCCCGCCACAACCGCCATTCTCTAGCCACTGAATCCATTCCTCTCCTTAATATCTGTCTGAGGCTGCACCACACTGTTCGCAACCTTGGTGTCATATTTGACCCTGAAATGAGCTTCCGATCACATATCTGCGGCATAACTAAGACCACCTATTTCCACCTCCTTAACATCGCCGATCTCCGCCCCTGCCTCAGCTCATCTATGGGAAACATTTAAAACGGTGTTCAACAGAGTGCAGGAAAAATATATTCCACTAAAAGAAAAGAACAAACTAAACACTAATGAGACTCCATGGGGAACAATTGAGGGTAAGGAAAGAGGCATACATTAAGTACACAGACAGCAAGGGAGTGCATGATAAGAGAGACTATGAAAAGATTAGGAGAGAAGTCAAAAAAAATTAGGGAGGCAAAGAGGAACTATAAAATTAAATTATCAAGGAACATAAAAAATAGTAAAATATTTTATAGGCACATCAATAAAAAAGGAAGGTTGGGATGGGAATAAGGCCATTAAGGAATAGTCAGGACAAAACCACAGGTAACGATAGAGGGCAGAAATATTAAATAATTATTTTGCTTCAGTATTTACCAGGGAGATAGAACAGGTGGCCATGACATTGGGTGATGAGATGAGTAATGAGATAAGTGCATTTAAAATAAAAAAAGGGGATACATTAAATAAATTAATCAAACTCAAAGAGGATAAACCCCTGGTCTGGATGGATTGCATCCACTCATTTTAAAAGAATCTAGGGAAGAGATAGCAGAGGCATTACTACACAGATTTAATAATTCGTTAGAAAAAGGTGTAGTGCCAGAGGACTGGCGGATCGCTAACGTAATACCGATATTTAGGAAGGGGGATAGAACATGTTCAGGGAATTATAGACCAGTCAGCTTAACATCGGTGGTAGGAAAAATAATGGAATCCCTACTAAAGGAGAAAATAGAAGAACATCTAGAAACCAAAAATATAACAATGAATAGTCAACATGGATTTCAAAAGGGAAAGTCTTGCTTGACCAAACTTACTGAATTTTTTGAAGAGGTAACAGAGAGAGTAGACAATGGTAATGCAGTAGATGTAATTTATCTGGATTTTCAAAAGGCCTTCGATAAAGTACCCCATAATAGACTGATGAACAAGGTCAGAGAATGTGGAGTCAGGGGACAAGTAGAGAATGGATTGCTGGCTGGCTTCAGGACAGAAAGCAGAGAGTAGGGGAAAAAGGTAGCTATTCACAGTGGCAGACAGTGGGGTAGTGGTGTTCCACAAGGATCAGTGCTGGGACCACTGCTGTTCACAATTTACATTAACGATTTAGACTTTGGAATCAAAAACACAATTTCTAAATTTGCGGATGACACCAAATTTGGGGGGGGATAGTTAATATTGAGGAGGACTGCAACAAGTTACAGGAGGACATCAATAAACTTGCAGAATGGGCATTTAATTGGCAAATGAAGTTCAAAACAGATAAATGCGAGGTATTACATTTTGGTAGGAAGAATGGGGAGGTCACTTATCACTTGGAGGGTGCGAGTCTAGGTGGGGTGGAGGAACAAAGGGATCTTGGAGTACAAATACACAAATCACTAAAAGTTGCGCCACAGGTTAGGAAGGCCATAAAAAAAGCAAACCAAGCACTAGGGTTTATTTCTAGAGGTATAGAATTGAAAAGTAGGGAAGTTATTCTAAACCTGTATCGAACCTTGGTTAGACCACACTTAGAGTACTGCGTACAGTTCTGGTCGCCATATTATAAAAAGGATATAGAGGCACTGGAGAGGGTGCAGAGAAGATTTACAAGGATGATACCAGAAATGCGAGGGTATCCGTATCAGGAAAGGATCAACAGGCTGGGTCTCTTTTCTCTTGAAAAAAGGCCGAGGGGTGACCTAATAGAGGTCTTTAAAATTATGAAAGGTTTTGATAGAGTGGATACAGAGAGAATGTTTCTGCTTGGGGGAAGAGCATAACTAGAGGCCATCAATATAAGATAGTCACCAAGAAGTCCAATAGGGAATTCAGAAGAAACTTTTTTACCCAGAGAGTGGTGAGAATGTGGAACTCGCTACCACAGGGAGTGGTTGAAGCGAATAGTATAGATACATTTAAGAGGAGGTTGGACAATCATATGAGGGAGAAGGGAATAGCGGGTTATGTTGATAGATTTAGATGAGGAAAGACAGGAGGAGGCTCGAGTGGAGCATAAACGCCGGCATGGACTGGTTGGGCCGAATGGCCTGTTTCTGTGCTGTATATCCTATGTAATGTAATCCTATGTAATCTGCTGCTGAAACCCTCATCCATGCCTTTGTTACCTCTAGACTTGACTATTCCAACACACTCCTGGCTGGCCTCCCACATTCTACCCTATGTAAACTTGAGGCCACCCATCACCCCTGTGCTCGCTGACCTACATCGGCTCTTGGTTAAGCAACGCCTCGATTTCAAAATTCTCATCCTTGTTTTCAAATCCCTCCATGGCCTTGCCCCTCCCTATCTCTGTAATCTCCTCCAGCCCCACAACCTCGCCACCCCCACCGAGATATCTGCACGCCTCTAATTCTGTCCTCGAGCATCCTTGATTATAATCGCTCAACCATTGGTGGCCGTGCCTTCTGTTGCCTCGGCCCTAAGCACTGGAATCACAGAAATTTACAGCACAGAAGGAGTCCATTTGGCCCATCTTGTCCATGCCGGCCGACAAAGAGCTATCCACCTTAATCCCACTTTCCAGACCCTCACCACCCTCTGGGTAAAAAAATTCTCCTCAAATCCCCTCTAAACCTCCAACCAATTACTTTAAACCTATGCCCCCTTGGTTATTGACCCTTCTGCTAAGGGAAATAGGTCTTTCCTATCCACTCTATCTAGGCCCCTCATAATTTTATACACCTCAATTAAGTCTCCCCTCAGCCTCCTCTGTTCCAAAGAAAACAACCCCAGCCTATCCAATCTTTCCTCATAGCTAAAATTCCCCAGCCCAGGCAACAGCCTCGCAAATCTCCTCTGCACCCCCTCTAGTGCAATCACATCCTTCCTGTAATGTGGTGACCAGAACTGCACGCAGTATTCTAGCTGCGACCTAACTAGTGTTTTATACAGTTCAAGCATAACCTCCCTGCTCTTATATTCTATGCCTCGACTAATAAACATGGTGTGGAGATGCCGGAGTTGGACTGGGGTGGACAAATGTAAGAAGTCACACAACACCAGGTTATAGTCCAACAGCTTTATTTGAAATCACAAGCTTTCGGAGCGCTGCTCCTCACCTGACGAAGGAGCAGCGCTCCGAAAGCTTGTGATTTCAAATAAAGCTGTTGGACTATAACCTGGTGTTGTGTGACTTCTTACATTCGACTAATAAAGGCAAGTATCCCGTATACCTTCTTAACCACCTTATCTACCTGTCCAGCTACCTTCAGGGATCTGTGGACATGCATTCCAAGGTCTCTCTGATCTTCTGCATTTCTCAAGTGTCCTATCATTTATAGTGTATTCCCTTGCCTTGTTAACCCTCCCCAAATGCATTACCTCACACTTCTCCGGATTGAATTCCATTTGCCACTGTTCTGCCCACCTGACCAGTCCATTGACATCTTCCTGCAGTCTGCAGCTTTCTTCTTCATTATCAACCGCACAGCCAATTTATGTATCATCTGCAAACTTCTTAATCATACTTCCTATATTGAAGTCAAAATCATTGATATATACCACAAAAAGCAAAGGACCCAGTACTGAGCCCTGCGGAACCCCACTGGAAACAGCCTTCCAGTCACAAAAACACCCTTCGACCATTACCCTTTGTTTCCTGCCTCTGAGCCAATTTTGGATCCAACTTGGGCTTTTACTTTCGTGATCAGTCTGCCATGCGGGACCTTATCAAAAGCCTTGCTAAAATCCATATAGACTACATCAAATGCACTACCCTCATCGACCCTCCTTGTTACCTCCTCAAAAAATTCAATCAAGTTAGTCAGACATAACCTTCCCTTAACAAATCCATGCTGACTGTCCCCGATTAATCCGTGTCTTTCTAAATGAAGATTTATCCTGTCCCTCAGAATTTTTTCCAATAATTTCCCCACCACCAAGGTTAGGCTGACTGGCCTGTAATTACTTGGTCTATCCTTTTCTCTTTTTAAATAAAGGTACCACGTTTTGGAATTCCCTCCCTAAACCTCTCCGCCTCTCTTTCCTCCGTTAGGACACTCCTTAAAACCTACCTCTTTGACCAAGCCTTTGGTCATCTGCCTTAATTTCTCCTTATGTGGCTCAGTGTCCAATTTTTTGTCTTAAAATACTCCTGTGAAGCACCTTGGGACGTTTTACTACATTAAAAGGTGCTATATAAATACAAGTTGTTGTTAAAAAAGTTACTATGTAAATCAAGTATTTCTTTACTTTTATAAATTTTAATTAGGTTTAAGTTATAATATTTTGCAAACATGAAAATTACATAAGTTCCTAATAAAAGTTAATTTATTTTTTATTGTTTAAACAGTCATGTCTAAATTAATGCGCATAGAGATTTACTGTGTGGCTGATTCTGAATTTATGGAAGCTATAAGGAAACATGCAGAGTTATGAAGGATACTAGAGCTTTTTAATCGGCTGTCACTAGGACTGTCACATGTGGCAGCCTTTTAGCTCTGGAGGATTGAAGGTCACATTCTAACAGCTTGCATAATGCAAAATGTGAAGGTACAGATCAACAATCAGAAAAGGTCAGTCAGGATAAATGATTCAAGGATCTACAGGATGGTCTAAAATTAGAATTAATTAAAATAGTAACACATATAAACAAAATCATAATCCTGAAATCCCAAATTTTTAGGGTGACTTAAAAAAAAAGAATATTGTTATAGTAATAATTAAAGATCAAACAAAACACACAGATGTGACTAAATAACGTTATGAAATCATACTGGCTTCCAGCGTTTCTTTAAGATTGCGAGTCCAATCTCGCCCAAATATTACCAGAGTTGCTACTTTAGAATCCAAACAACTGGAATATCCCAGCATGCTTAAATTTGCGCTAAATTTGATCCTAACATTAAAACACGCTAAGGACAAGAGTGGGGATCAGCATTTGATGTCCTCCACCATCAGGCAGGCTGTGTTCGTGTCAGACAGCTTGGCGGCACTCGCTGAAAGGCTCACACACGAATAGTGACCATTTTGGCGAGGTTAACAGCTGGCTTGGCGGAACCCGTTCCCAGTGAGCGAGTCAATGCCTTCAGGAGGAGGGGAGAACCAGAGAGGAAAAAAGGCCACAAGGATCCTTCCCATTCAAGGGAAAATGATTTGTTTCACCAATATAATTCTAAACATACATTTTGATCAAAAAGAGCCTGCGTTGTGCAGTTTCAACCTTTATGGTATAGGAGCTCACGTGGCCAGAGCTAGTAGCGGATCATCAGGTAAGACTGTTAGTAATTTCAACTATGTGACATGAAAAATGAAACATCACAGAGTGGCGAGATGGTACAGCACACCTTAATATACATTACGGCAAAACAATTCCATACAGAATAAGCTAGGAGCGGTTGGCTCCTTCAACGCCAACTTGTATTTATATAGCACCTTTAACATAATAAAACGCCACAAGGCGCTTCACAGGAGCGTTATAAAACAAGATTTGACACCAAGCCACGTAAGGAGATGCTAGGGCAAAAAGCTTGGTCAAAGAGATAGGTTTTAAGGAGCGTCTTAAAGGAGGCAAAAGATGTAGAGAGGCGGAGCGGTTTAGGGAGGGAATTCCAGAGCTTAGGGTCTAGGTGGTGAAGGTACGGCCACCAATGGTCGAGCGATTATAATCAGGGATGCTCAAGAGGCCAAAATTAGAGGAGCGCAGATATCTCGGGGGGGGGGGGTTGTGGGGCGGGAGGGGATTAGAGATAGGGAGGGGCGCGGCCATGGAGGGATTTGAAAATAAGGATGAGAAGTTTACTGTCGAGGCAGCACGGTGGCATAGTGGTTAGCACTGTTGCCTCACAGCGCCAGGGACCCGGGTTCAAATCCGGCCTCGGGTGACTGTGTGGAGTTTGCACATTCTCCCCGTGTTTGCGTGGGTTTTCTCCGGGTGCTCCAGTTTCCTCCCACAGTCCAAAGATGTGCGGGTTAGGTTGATTGGCCATGACAAAAAAAAAAAAAAAAATTGGCCCTTAGTGTTAGGGGGGGGATTAAATACGTGGGGTTACGGGGATAGGGCTTGTGTGGGATGGCTGTCGGTGTAGGGACCGGGTGCTAGGGTTTGGATGATCAGCCATGATCTCGTTGAATGGCGGAGCAGGCTCGAAGGGCCGAATGGCCTACTCCTATCTTCTATGTTTCTATGTTTAACCCGGAGCCAATGTAGGTCAGCGAACACAGGAGTGATTGGTGAACGGGACTTGGTAGGAGTTAGGACACGGGCAGCCGAGTTCTGGATGACCTCAAGTTTACGGAGAGTAGAACGTGGGAGGCTGGCCAGGAAAAGTATTACTAGTTCATGATTTACTGGGCTCCATGTAGCAGTACAGGATCAAATAGTCCACAAAACACTAAGGCCTAGAAATTGGGTATAGCCCGGCTTGAAGCGTTAGAACTGGCGCTACGCAAAGTTTATAGCCAGACAAAACTTATCGCCACCTGGCGCGATATTGGGTTGCATCGCCCCTAAAGGTGATTGAGGCGCGAATTCAGGCGTTACACGGGACTCCTAAGGCGCTAAACTTCCGGCGCAACCCAATATCGGAGCGGACGGGCTCAGCGCAGGTGCTCTCAATTACCGATGACCACGAGACTTCCAGGCGCCAGCTAGCTCTTAAAGGTGTGGGTCAGTCAGCTTCAGCATCCACACTCTGCACCTTGCAGGCCTCAGAATCGACGCAGGCCCTTCTCTGGCGATAAAAACTTGGACCAGATGGAGAAGGTGAGACAGAGAGCAGAGCGCTTCATCAATGAGGCTCTGGAGCAATTGGTGGCCGCAGTGGAGCGCCGGCGAGATGTTCTCTACCCAGACAATGGCAGGAGGCCGAATCATAAGGACTACCGACGAGCTTGGAGGGATGTATGCCAGAAGGTCAACTCCAGCAGCATGGTGACCAGGAGCCCTGTCCAATGCAGAAAGAAATTCAACGACCTCACTCGGGTCGTGAGGGTGGGTGTTGTTCCTGCAAACTTCTGCATCCCTTCATTTGCACCTGACTTTATGGCTACAGGGTGGCCTGTGCCCCATTGGCCACCTGCCAGCAAGCACCCATGGCCCTTTCTGGGCACACACATGCACATTTAACTCAGGGCGTCATGTAAGGGCTCCTGCACCATGGGGGGCATGAGATGATCACTCAGGGCATCAGGTAACATAACTTCCCCTCCTTTCCCCTGCAGTCCATGCTGGCGAGGATTGGCAAAGACCAGCTTCGCACCGGTGGAGGACCTCCACAAGTGGTCACTCTCACGGATCTCGAGGAGAGTCCACCAGATTCTTGGAGGACGTCTGAGTGGTCCTGTAACCACTGCAGCTACCGACCCCATTGTCGACAGCGATGGTAAGGTTCTCACCTCTTACAACTGTCTCCTTCTACTTGTTCCCCCCGCCAGCATGCTTTCTCACTGTGGACCCATGTCATAGCCTTGCCGCAATCTGGCATCCCTTGCTGCGAACCTGTCCTTTTGCTAAAGCCACTCTTCCACCTCCCTGCTTTCAGATGCTGCATCACCAGCTCGGGAGCCGGGCCCTCAAGCTGCCAGTGCCAGTGCCTCCGAAGGCTCAATGAGAAAATTACTGCCCAACAGAAGGTCAGCAACTCTCTCCAGCAACGATCAGGATGGCCAGCCCAAATGGCTGCAGCTTTTATACTAGTGCTGTCCCCTTTAAATAGCGCCCCCCGAGTCCGAGAAGGGCCTGGGAACGCTCCATCCAACTGTCACTAATAGCGCCAGGCGGAAAGGTTGTGGGCGCCACCGAATATCCGGTCCGGGGCGCAAAAATGGCGTTGCACACTGAAATGACGTCATGATCTGCCTGCGCCCGCGGGCGCGCGCAAAGAGTTAGCGCCGGCGCTAAAATCATACTCAATATGGGAGGTGGCGCTATATTCACAGCGCCCGCCCGAAAATTGGGTAATGCCCCAATTCTCGGGCTCTTTAGGCGCTAAGCGCTGGCGCTACCAACCGAATTTCTAGTCCATAGAATCTAGCCCTATTTAGATGACAGAATGCCATTTGTGAAGTTCAATACCATAGCACTACATAACCACAAGAATTTTTAACCAGAGTTGCCTGCAGTCTTCTTGTAATATTCATATGCTTTTCTTAAGTTTATTTAGTAAGAAGTTGAGTCATAGAGAATAGCAAGATTCCAGGTTTGATCCTTGGTCTTGGCTCAGCTGCTGTGCTTTAACAGGCCTCAGCATCCTTGCATTAGGTTTTGTGGGGGTGGGGGTGGGGGGCGGGGCAGAGAGAGGATGGGGTAAGGAAATGAAAGAAAACAAGTCAGCCACTACAGCCACTGATGCTAGTGACTGACTCCTGTTGGAAATACGTTGCGAGTGAGAGCATCAGGCAAGAACAGGATCAGGGTTGATTGTGATGGCTCCTGCAGGTGAACAGCTGGCAATACTCATTGCCAAGGCTTACATATAATGAATGCCCACTTGGGTGAAGTACGGAGTGAGTCAATGCCTTCAGGATCGAAAAGATGAGAAAACGGGATGGGAGGGAAAAAATTGGCAAGAGAGAAAAATAAATCACCGCCTTTGCACAAAAAACAAGCAACTTTTACTCACCCCATAAAAGAGGGCACTTGACGGATTAGTTCACAGTCATCATGGGTAAGATTCTGTACCCTGGCATTGGCTTTATCCAGTGTACAGCACAAAAGACTAAGAGGCTGGGAGTAGAAGTGCTCTAACAGAGATAGCTGTGAAGAACAAGAGGCCATAAGAGGTGGGAGGGAAAAATACAAGGAATTGAACAAGCATAAATTTCAATTTTTGTCATCTAAGCATCTGTTTTAAACTTATTCAGCCTTGCCAACTTCCACTTACCTGAAAACCTTTAACAAAATTCCTTACAGAAAAATCATGGTACAAGAATATGTTGATCAGAACCTGAAGCACTTTTCCACTCAACTTAATTGGGAATTTGGTTGTCAGCACCAACTATAAAAACAGAAAGAACATACATCTTTATAAGCAGTTACTCTCAGGTCTATGCATAACAGTGGCTCAGTTGGTAGCACACTTGCCTCTGCGTCAGAAGGTTGTGGGTTCAAGTCCCGCTCCAGGAACTTGAGCACATAAAGCTAGGCTGACACTCCAGTGCAGTGCTGAGGGAGTGCTGCACTGTCGGAGGTGTCGTCTTTCGGATGAGACGTTAAACTGAGGCCCCGTCTGCTCTCTCAGGTGGACATAAAAGATCCCACGGCGCTTTTTCGAAGAAGAGCAGGGGCATTATCCCCGGTGTCGTGGCCAATATTTATCCCTTAACCAACAAAACAGATTATCTGGTCATTATCACATTGCTGTTTGTGGGAGCTTGCTGTGCGCAAATTGGCTGCCGCGTTTCCCACATTACAACAGTGACTCCACTTCAAAAAGTACTTCATTGGCTGTAAAGCGCTTTGAGACGTCCGGTGGTTATGAAAGGCGCTATATAAATGCAAGTCTTTCTTTTCTTTCTAACTAGGTACAGTATATACATTAAATAAATTATAACAATTAGAAGATAGAAACGAACTCCATATAGGTATTTGCAAATTCAAAGTTTGAAATTGAGCACCCTCATTCACTATCTTTTAAAAATATGGTTAAGAATTTTACTTCTCCTATTACAGAAAGCTTCCTAATCAGTGACAGTCATATCAACTATACCCAAGACATCAGCTTAAACTAATTGTTTTAAACCTTCCTTTGTGGGGGAGGAATCCCTTGGAAATATTGACATTGTCCCGATGCCCCAGTCCTACCCCTCCAAAAGACAGTCTCAGCAATCCAAAGGAAAACAGAAAACAAAGTGTTGGTAAGTTAACAAACGCAGAAACGTGATGACCTCGAGGACCACTCATCTGGATGGCTGCAGCCACAACAATGCTCAGGAAGTTCGGCACCATCCAGGACAGAGCAATCCACTTGATCGTTGCACGGTGGCTGCAGTATGTACATACTGCACTGTAGAACTCAAAGTTACTCTGACAGCAGCTCCCTCCCTCAGCGATCTCCATCACAGAGAAGGAAGGACAAGAGCAGCAATGTCGTGGACACAGCATCATTTCCAGGTTCCCCCTCCCAAGTCACACGCCAAGAACAGATTTTTTTAAACCCAGTTTGACTACCTATGGCTTATACTTTGAGAGCATAATTAAACATTTACATTTACAACTTGTACTCTCTTTTAATTGTTCGAAATTCTTCCATGAGCTCCCGGAAAAAGATAATTCCAATGCCCAACTCAAAAATGTCCTTTTCTCTGCTCACAGTTTTTATGCTGATGAAATGTTCTAAGTTTCAGTGTGATAGTGGGAGTATGTTCTGATACATTGCTGTAACAAAGGAGAGCTAAAGGGGTATTTAGGGAATTACCATCAGACTGTGGCACAATCTCACTTTAATCCTACTTGACCTTCCCTGCTCAGGTCATTCAATTAGGGACCAGATGGATCGAAGCTTTCCTTGTGCCAAGCTAAGCAAGGAGACGTTTCATTGGGCTATGCTATGTGCTCCTTGGATTTTGGTCACATTTCTTCTGTCGGAGCTTCTTAAGAGTTTCCATCTCAGTTGTATACACTTGCAAGCTAGTAACAATAGGAATTCTATTAGTTCGTTCAGTTTGCCCACAGTGGATCCGGGGCGCCTCGAGCAATAGGACCCAGGAGACACTGAGCCGTGTCTATGTTTACAGGAATTTGTGCACGTACACATTTCAAGTGAATCATGCTCCAAAACTGTTGAACAGATGGGGAACTTTACCAGACCAGGGTTAGTTCAGCCACAGTTCCTCCAACAATTTGATGCGACCCATGGGTGTGGGGCCTTTGGAGTGTGTTACTGCAGCGCCTCGGCTTGATCTGCATGTCTGTGAAGGAAGGTCTTCTGCACTGCATTGCACACTTCTGTCCATTGTCCCTCTTCCATCTCCTTGTTCAGAAATTTCTCTTAAGCTTCTTTAATTTTTTTTAAACTAAGGAGATTTTACCCTCTAAATACTTCCCTCCATGTTTCAGTTGTGATTCAGAGGATGAACAGGTAGCCTCCTAACCGGTTCAACTAATACAGCTCCGAGCTGCCGGCTAGCAGGTGCACAAAGGGGGCCTCCAGATGATTCTCCTGCTCTGTGGCGAAGTAGCTGGTCGCGGCTCAGCTCCTTGCCAGAGTGAAACGACAGACACAGTGAACTCAGCGGGAGATACCAAACCTGCAGCCTAGTGCTCCAGTGTCTGCTTCCACATAACAAAAGTGAAATCAGTAGACATGTCCTTCCCACAAGGAAATCAAAGCTTTAGAGTGGCGAAGGGACATTTATAAGGCTGCATTTACACTACAATGGTCATCAGTGAGAACATAGGAACAGGAGAAGGCCATTCAACCCCTCAAGCCTGTTCCGCCATTCAATTATTTCATGGCTGATCTGTATATTAACTCCGTCTACCCGCCTCGGTTCCGTAATCTTAAATACCCTTGCCTAACAAAAATCTATCAATCTCCGTTTTGAAATTTTCAATTGACCCCCAGCCTCACCAGCTTTTTGGAGAAGAGAGTTCTAGAATTCCACCACCCATTGTGTGAAGAAGTGCTTCCTGATATCACCCTTGAATGACCTAGGTTGTGCTCCCTTGTTCGGAAGTGGTTTTACTTTGAGCTTAAAGCTTTGTAGTGCAATTCTGGAATCAGAACGTGAGCGGAGTGATGATCCATCCTCCAGGCCCGTACTCCAGATTTACACTATAACTTTAGCATTGGTGCAAAGTGAAACTGTTATCATTGTTGTGTAAATGCATCTCAAATGGTCCAATTCTGGCAGAAAATGATTTATTTGGAGGCATATCCTCCTTTGGAAACCGTATCCTCCCTTGGAATTGCTAGTAGGACCTGTGCTGTGCTCAGTTGATTATTATCCCAACTCATCACAGTCCCTGAACTTACCACAAACACACACATGCGCGCGCATACACACACAGGCCATGTACAATCTATCTTTTAATGGACTGTATTCCATCCATTCATTTTCAGAGGGGAAGTGTTGAGTAAATGTCCCTTGCTCAACAGTCATCAAGTAAAATTGCAGAATATTCATCTATCCTTTAAGCCGCTATTTGGAGAAAGGAAAGGGGGAGAGGGGGAAGGGGAGAAAGGAAATACTAAATGTTGCATTTGCTGAAGTTACAAACAACATTCCATTTGCTCTGACAAGAACTGAACAGTTCACATAAAAGACACTACTTCGGAAGCATGGCCATGACCACTTCAGATAAACATGGTCCATTGCTGGTTGACGTACAGTACTTTAAACTGTTTCCCCCCCCCCCCCCCCCCAGTCAGCAGGTAACGATTACCTTATCAATAACTGTAGCCAAGTGGTCGGTGCAGGAAAGAGACTGAAACAGCTCAATACAGAGCAGCGAGGAAACTGCGTGGGGCAGCATTCGGTGTATAGTGATTGGAGACGTGGCAATTCCAAAAACCAGCACCAGTGGGAGTTGCTGGATGTAGTTACTGAAATATTAATAAAAACAAGCAGAATTAATGATGGCTTCCAAGTAAGATGGACCACATTCATACCCCTGTCTGGAAATCACATCATTGTCGACCTGAATAGACCTACAATCTATATTCCAACCTATTTCTTTCCACAAAAACTGTATTCACTTGCTTCGAGTATACAAGACAAAATAAAACCACACATTTAAAGTTTACATTGGACACAGCACTTTTCCACACAGAGGGTAGTAGAAATCTGGAACTCTCTCCCAAAGGGCTGTGGGTGTGGAGTCAGTTGAAGCTCTCAAGACCGAGATCGACAGATTTTTGTTAGGTAAGGGGATCAAGGGATGTGGAGCAAAAGCGGATAAATGGGGTTGAGGTGCAGATCAGTCATGACCTAACTGAATGACGGAATAGGGTAGTGCCCGAATGGCCTACTCCTGTTCCTATGATCCCGATTTGCATAGTAAAGCAGCCTTCCACCCGTTTCAGACGGACAGGCTGCTCGCCCATTTACAGGCCCACTGGAATATAACATCAGACAGGCCCTGGGTGTCAATGGGTCGGACGAGGTGGCCCCTCCCCCTGATTTTCAACTCCTGCCACAAAATGGATGCCCGTGAGTTGAATTTCTCCTCCTAGGAGTGTATTGGACCCTTCAGTCTCTCTCTTTCTCTGTGCTTTCCCCAGTGTGTGAAGTTCAGGTACTTGAACTACTTTTTAAGCTATTTATTTTTCCAGGTTCACTTGGTCCCATCATTGCTCACTACCAAATCCATTCAGATTGTACTCTCCATGACAAATTTGAACAGCAATTAATTTTCAGACTTCTTTTCCCTCAAAAGTAATGTTTTCTAGGTTACTCAGTTACACTAACACTAGAATTTAACCCGCTCTTCAAATTCCTTACAACCACCAACATAAAAGGAGTTCTGTAATCTGCTATTACCTGCTGATGATTATGAAGTCCTGCAGCACTTTGGGTAGGAAGCTCTCAAGGTCTTTGAAGATGATGACAATGGGAGGGGACTGTTCTTGCCCAAGAGAAGAGGATTTCCTCTTTTTAGTTGGGCTGTTTGAGGTAGATTTCTGCATCAGAACAAAGTATGTCTAAATTAATCCCATTTAAGTAAAACCAAGCTGATATTCATGAGGTAGGTTTTGTTAATTTAAAAAAACATTCACTGCAGGAACACCAATAAAATCCTCTTCCTCCAATTAGAAAAGAAAAGTAATTAAAAGTTATGCCGTGCCACAGAATGGCAACCCCAAATTCCTGATCTAGGAATGCTAGGCTGCTCCGTCAAGCAGAGGGCAACTATTCACCATGGAGCAGGGGGAGAATGGGGGAAGATGGAACAACAAGGAAGAGCAGAAGAGCAAAATCAGAAGGAGAGTTGTCCTAGGCTACCTCTGTGGTTGAGAGAGGCCTGGGAGCTGGTCAGCTGCCCTCCTAGCAACCACTAATGCAATGCAAGAGCAGAGCAAATAGGGAGAAATATTTGATATGATTTTAAAAACTTTGAAAATGAATACAAATTATAAATAAAGACTTGAAAGACTTGCATTTATATAGCCCCTTTCACCACCTCAGGACATCCCAAAGTGCTTTACAACCAATTGAATGATTTTGAAGTGTTGTGACTATTGCACTGTAGGAAATGCAGCAGTCAAGTTGTGCACACTAAGTGCCCACAAACAGCAATGAGATAATGGCCCAGAAATTCGGGTCGGGGGCTTCCCGCGGGTGTACGCCCCCGACCTGCACTTACCTTGCGCACCGGCAGTTGAGCTGTAGGGCCCCGTGGAATTCCGCTCCGGGGCCTGGCCCAGCTGCCGGCGCGCAGTGCTTGCGTGTCCCAGGGGCGTAGTTAGTGCGATGCGTCCCCTGGGATCACGTGAGCCATGGGCAGCCAATCGGAGGAGGGAAAAGCCCATTCATAAGATTGACAGGTGGACCTGTCAAAACTTATAAATACTACGGGCCCAAAATAGCAGTAAACCTTCAAATAATTTTTTTTTTTTTTTTAAATCACACTTTTTAAATAAACTATAAATTACATTAAACAACTATTTTAAACAATAATTTAAATTTTTGAAAAAAATAATTTTATATTATAACGGGGCTAAAAATAAACTTACCTTGCTTCAAAGTATTTAAAAATAATAAACCTGTGAAAAAAATGTTTTAATTTTAATTAATTGACCACTTACCTTGCAAAAAGCAGGCCTTACACCTGCTTTTTAAATGTGTAAATCCTGCAGGCTTACGATCCCGGGAAAACCTGCAAAAAAAACCTAAGTTAAAAGCGCACGCGCAGCCTCCCCTGCACACGCGTTCGACCTCTGAACCCCTTCGTTCAGAGGATCGGAAGTGCCGGTTTCCCGTGCATGCGCAGTGCATGCAGGAAACCGGCAATTCCATTGGGCCTACGGGTGAGTACCCCGTGCGTACTCACCCGGGGAGAGCCGAATTTCTGGGCCATTGACTAGATCATCTTTTTCACTGGCGTTGGTTGAGGGATAAATGTTGGCCAGGACACAGGAAGAACTCCCCGGCTCTTCTTTGAATAGTGCCATGGGATCTTTCCACTACAACAGTGACTGCACTTCAAAACCTACCTCTGTAAATCGCTTTGGGGCGTCCGGTGGTCGTGAAAGGTGCTATATAAATGCAAGTCTTTCTTTTCTTTCTTTTTACATCCACCTGAGGGGTCAGACGGGGCCTCGATATAACGTCTCGTTCAAAGTACGGCACCTCTGACTGTGCAGTACTCCCTCATAACTGCACTGAAGTGTCAGCCTAGATTATGTGCTCAAGTCTCTGGAGTGGGATCTTGAACCCACAACCTTCTGACTCAAGAGGCGAGAGTGCTACCACGGAGCCAAGGCTGATTTTTTGTAACGAGCCAGATCCTACTCAGAATTTACATATCCCGGGTAGGAACTGGCTCATCACAGAACATCTTTCTTTATTGCTATGCCATTATTTGTCTTTGGCAAAACAGTGCTGATTTGATTATGCTACTTACATTATGGTGCTCTCAGCCTCGCACAACTTGAAACAGAAAGAAAAAATTATGGAAATGTAGTTATAACCAATTAGCAAAATCAGTCAGAAATCAAAGATTAGAGAAACTGGACGACAAAAATGACAGTCGTCAGATGCTGAGGCATTACCTCAAGAATTCTGCTAGGGGCTGGAATACAGGTACACTACCCTTTATCCGAAAACCTCGGGACCAGCCGTGTTTTGGTTTTCGGAAAATTTCGGATTTCGGAAGGTATTTTATAAGACTGGGAAATTTGTCGGGGGGTGGGGGTCGGCGGGGGGGTCGGGGTCGGCGGGGGGGTCGGTCGGCGGGGGTCGGGGTCGTGCGCACGACTTACGCTGAACGAAAACACTTTCGGTTTTCAGAAGTGCGGATAAAGGATACACTATCCCTTATCCGAAAGGGTGGGGGTCGGGGGGGGGGGGTGGGGGGGAGAAAAGAATATCGGACAGGCCGCTGTATTGTTGGGTTCACTCTCCCGGTATACCTCCTTCACAACTGCCCGGCTCGGCCTGCAATCTCCTACCCAGGAGGGAACTCTGTGACCCCTCTGCCCTGCTCAGTGTAATATTTCTGCAGCGTCGGGTCATGTTTTGCGCCACTTTCGGTTTTCAGAGGTTTTCTGTTTTCGGAAGTGCGGATAAAGGCTATCCCTTATCCGAAAGGGTGGGGGTCGGGGTCGGGGGGGGGGTCGGCGGGGGTGGGGGTCGGCGGTGGTCTGGGTCGGCGGTGGGGGTCAGCGACGTGCGTACGGCTTACTCTGCCCTGCTCAGCGTAAGTCGTGCGCCACTCTGGTCTTGTCGTGCGCACGACTTACGCTGAACGAAAAAACCTTCGGTTTTTAGAGGGTTTCGGTTTTCGGAAGTTCGGATAAAGGGTAGTCTACCTGTACCAACTAGTGAAATGGAAAATGCTCTGATGCTTTTAAAGTCAAACCCTTATTAGTTGCTTGGGTAGTCTTTATGTGTTTGGAAAAAAAAAATTTAAATTCGTTTTTATGGGATGTGGACGTCGCTGGCAAGGCCAGCATTTATTGCCCATGAGAAGGTGGTGGTGAGCCACCTTCTTGAACCGCTGCAGTCCGTGTGGTGAAGGTACTCCCACAGTGCTGTCAGGTAGGGAATTCCAGGATTTTGACCCAGCGATGATGAAGGAATGGCGATATACTTCTAAGTCAGGATGGTGTGCGACTTGGAGGGCAACTTGGAGGTGGTGGAGCTCCCATGCGTCTGCTGCCCTTGTCCTTCTAGGTGGAAGAGGTCGCGGGTTTGGGAGGTGCTGCCAAAGAAGCCGTGGCAAGTTGCTGCAGTGCATCTTGTAGATGGTACACACTGCAGCCACGGTACGCCGGTGGTGGAGGGAGTGAATGTTTAAGGTGGTGGATGGGGTGCCAATCAAGCGGGCTGCTTTGTCCTGGATGGTGTCAAGCTTCTTGAGTGTTGTTGGAGCTGCACTCATCCAGGCAAGTGGAGAGTATTCCATCCTGACTTGTGCCTTGTAGATGGTGGAAAGGCTTCGGGGAGTCAGGAGGTGAGACACTCACCGCAGAATACCTAGCCTCTGACCTGCTCTTGTAGCCACAGTATTTATGTGGCTGGTCCAGTTAAGTCTCTGGTCAATGGTGACCCCCCAGGATCTTGATGGTGGGGGATTCGGCGATGGTAAAGCCGTTGAATGTGTCAATAACAATAAATAAAGGTGGCTGCTGTCAGTTACCTGTGTTATAGCATTGTACCATCCAGAGAGGGAGGCCATGGAGCAGTGCATTGTTCTCTGGGAGAACTCAACAGAATGTTGCACATCCTCCTCATCTTCCTCTTCGTCATTCACACTACTACCCATGAGATGCATCAGAACCTTCTGTAAAACCTGCTTCACAGCTAGACGGAAAAATAAACAAGCCCCATCAGACAGTGACTGACTCAGCTCAGACAGGATATCTTAAAGATCTTGAAGGCATATTTGATAGTATTATGAATGCCGACAGACAAGGAGAACAAATTATTCCATGCCCATTTTTTCTTGCACCGTTTCAAATTAAGTTGTCTTCAAAAAGTGTCAGGTAACACCAAAACCAGGGGACCAGCACTGCCCTTTATTGTGTTTGACAAGTCTCAAACTTTCTCCAGTTTCAGTGGCTCATTGCTCTGACAGTCCCATACAGCCGTTACGTGTCAAAAGTAGCCCCTTGCTTGCAGCGGCATTTATAAACAAAAAGACAAAAATATTTAAACACATGGAGCGGAGCAGGATTTATACAGTGGGACTGATTAAAGGAACATTGGCCCTGAAATTGCGGTCTCCCGGACGGCGTACTCTCAGAGTACGCTGTCGTAATCCATTTGACAGGCCCCGCAACTTCCGGGTTTCCGCATGTGAAGGTACACCTCGACAGATCATCCAAACTGTATGGAAGATCAGTATTGCTGGTGCAGAGTTGGGCTATTTGCCCAACAACTGCTGACAAAACTCTTACGGCTGGTAAAAGCAGGTGTAGGGCCTGCTTTCATCAGTGTAAGGATATTTATAAGTCTTAAATTAAACATTTAAAAATCAAAAATAATGCACATACACTTTAAATGAATTTATGAAAATATAGGCCCGGATTAAGAGGTTTAAAATTATTTAACAAAAAATTACATTTCTATTGAGGTTGGTGCAATGAAGGGACTTATGAATAAAATTGAAATTCAGTGCATTTATATTTATTAGAATTATGTACATTGTATAATTATTTGGGGATTCCATTGCATATCATTAGGGGATTCCCTTCGTAAATGTTTGCAATGGAATCCTCCTTTTGATCGGAGGACTGTGCCCACATGATCCCAGGGACGCTTCAGAACTGCCTGCGTCCCTGGGATCTGTGGGCCTTTACGCTGCTGTCCGCCTGGAGGCCCGAGACTGGAAGTCTACGCAGCCTGGACGCAGGTTTGGAAAGGTTTCGCGGGTCGGAGGCGTACTCCGGGGGCACGCCTCCGACCACAATTTCTAGCCCATTATGTTTTTAAAGCAACATTAGTAAGTCATCCTTAAAGCTAATTCGTAATAACAAACACAAGTGGAATTAGCTCGATTTTCATCGCTCCACTATTGGCACTGTGCCTTCAGCTGCCTAGGTCCGAAGCTCTGGAATTCTCTCCTTAAACATCGGCATCTCTCTCTCCTCCTTAAAACCTACCTCTTTGACCTAGCTTTTGTGACCTGTCCTAATATCTCTTTATGTGGCTTGGTGTCAAATATTGTCTGAGAACGCTCCTGAAAGGTCTTGGGATGTTTTTACTACATTAAAGGCGCTATATGAATGGAAGTTGTTGTTGGCTGTTGGTTTGGTCTTCTGGCACAAATTCTTCCTCCCCCGCCCCCCTCAAATAAGGGGTAGGGTAGCATAGTAGTTATGTTACTGGACTAGTAATCCAGAGGCCTGGACTAATGATCCAGAGACAGAAGTTCAAATCCCACCACAGCAGCTGGGGAATCTAAATTCAGTTAATTAAATAAATCTGGAATAAAAAGCTAGTGTCAGTAACAGTGACCATGAAACTATCGGATTGTCGTAAAAACCCATCTGATTCACTAATGTCCTTTAGGGAAGGAAATCTGCTGTCCTTACCCGGTCTGGCCTATACATGACTCCAGACCCACAGCAATGTGGTTGACTCTTAACTGCCCTGTGAAATGGCCTAGCAAGCCACTCAGTTGTACACAACCACCTTCTCGAGGGCAATTAGGGACGGGCAATAAATGCTGGCCTTGCCAGCGACGCCCACATCCCGAGAATGAATATAAGAAAAAAAATCTGCTTAGCTGATTCTGAACTTACAAAGGGAAATTTAAAATCAAATTATGTTTTTGTTTTGAATTTGTTGGCAGTATAAACATGAGGCAGGAGGCAGCAAATTTGAGTGCTGCACCTAGATTTCAGCACAAAACCTCAGCAGGATACCATATTAAATCTCAGTTGGCACACAACGAACAACCTAAACATGAAAAATGGACACAAGTGGCTGCAAAAAATCTAGGATTACACTCGTATTGGCTTATCTCAGGCAGAAAGTATAAACCAGGTGTTGCATCCAAGTAGACTTGTCCTTACTTGAAAACTCCTTGCCTTGCAGACAGACAACATGCGGGGTAAGCGACTGCTTCACAAGGTCTGATAAGATCCGAAATGTCATTTCATGGTCAGGCACATTCACACCTGCAAGGTAAGGGGATGAACAAGAGACAAATAGTACATTTGAAAAAAAAAAGGAGGTAGGGATGCACCACACAGTTTCGCAGAGATGGACAACAAAATGTTTTTACTCGCAGCCTATTGACTGATTCCCCCACCACCACCCATCGAAAATAACACCTCATCCCCTTGCACAGCTCTCGGTAAATTGCTCTCTAAAATAAACTAGGGAATTGATCCCTGTCGGATGAGACTGCTATACTGTGTTCTGATATAACCAGTTACAACAATGATGTCAGAAAGGGCAGAGCAGCCCTGGTGAAGGGCTGGACGCAGATCACCCACATGCCTGCGGTCTGTGCATCGCTTAGGAAGACTGAAACGCTTGGCAGATAGCAAAAGAATTCACATAGCAATAAAAGAGGCATAGAATACTTCATTAATCAGCATGTTGGAACTCGTCACGAGGGAGTACATTTTCACCCACTCACTATTTTTAGGAAAAATGTAGGCACAAGTTTAAAGTGCTGTCATTCACATCTCCTTTTCACTACAACAGTGGCGAAGAAAATATACCCGTACATTTATATTTACATGGTGACCCATCTCAGCATGAAAAAAAGTTAAGACCAAAATAAATCCTCATCCGTTCTCATTTTCCATTCTCAGAGGTGGCAGCTACGGTTTATAGAAAAGAAGAAGAAGAATGTTTAAGCTTCCATTCAATGCCAATGTCATTAAAATATCATTACACTTGTAACAGCAGCAACAAATAAAAAAGCAAATGCAAACTATTGAACTAGATGTATGAAATTTAAAATCATCCAGGCAGACAGCTGGAACCAAAATCCAGCAACCCCAAGTCCAAAGAACACAATCGAACACAGCAACAGAAAAAGGAAATACACCAGTCAGCACGTGTAGAAGAAAAGACTATTATTACTCTTCTTCAGAACTGAAACTGAAAGATAAACCAACATTTTAGCAAAAATTGGAAGGGGGTGGGGCGTGGTGGAGTGGAGGGACATCAGACAATGGGTTGTGTGACCCTGTACCCCGTTGAAGAAAAAAGCAAGAATCGGTTAGATGATATAAAGGATCATCCCAGCGAGGGAATGGAAAGACACAGAAAAAACAAAATGTGCAGATGGCCAAGATGTTGAGAGACACACCAAGGAACAAGGTGAGAAAATGGGAACAATTGAAAAATAAAGACAGCCTACAGATGCAGATACAAAATGAAAACCGGAATGCTGAAAGCAGACAATGGGTATGTAATGTCCAACACGGAGGAAAAAGAAACAGGCCAACAGCAAGGGCACAGCCCAAACTCATCGCCAGAATCGTGCTCAACAAAGGGTCTACAACCGGAACGTCAACCGCCTTCGTCACCTCCTCCCCCATGTCCCAGGCACCAACGGCCCACCACACCTTGCTGTAAAAAAAAATAGGGAGGAGTATACCTAAAGTCGGAAGCTAAAAGTCGACGCTCAGACCCAAAGGGCTGCAGGGTGCCCCAGAGAATGATGGATTTGTTCCTGAAATTTGGTTTGAACTGGGCTGAAACAGTGTAGGAGGCCAAGGACTGGGAAGTCAGAGTGGTTATAGGGATAAGGGGGTTGAATTATGGCAAATCCCAGGAAGCTCAGGGTCACACTTGTGGACAGGATGAAGGTGTTTGGCAAAGCAGTCACCAAATCTGCATTTGGTCTCTCCAAATGTAGTGGAGATTGCACAGTGAGCAGCAAATACTAGAGAGGTGGAAGCTGCCTCACATGGTAGGAGTGTTTGGGGCCCTGGACAGTGGTGAGGTAGGAGGTGAATGGGCATAAGTTGCACTTGCCAACGTTGACCAGCAAACTGCCATGCGAAGGCAACTGGATGTTGGGTGGTGAAAGAGTGAACAAGGGTATTGCAGAGGGACTGGTCCCACCACACTGGTCTCAGCTGTACAAGGGGGGGGGGGGGGGGGAGGAGGATGATCGAGAAAGCAATAGTGGTTGGGGATTTGATAGTTAGGGGAACAGACAGGTGTTTCTGCGGCCGCAGACGTGATTCCAGGGTGGTAAGTTGCCTCCCTGGTGCCAGGGTCAAGGGATGTCACCGAGCGGCTGCAGAACATTCTGAAGGGGGAGGGTGAACAGCCAGAGGTCGTGGTCCATATCGGTATCAACGACATAGGTAGAAAGAGGGATGAGGTCCCGCAGGCAGATTTCAGGGAGCTAGGAAAGAGATTAAAAAGCAGTACCTCAAAGCTAGTAATCTCCAGATTACTCCCGGTCCCACGAGCTAGTGAGTATAGAAATAGGAGGATAGAACAGATGAACGCGTGGCTGGAGAGATGGTGCAGGAGGGAGGGCTTTAGATTCCTAGGACACTGGGACCGGTTCTAGGGAAGGTGGGAGCTGTACAGGCTGGACGGGTTGCACCTCAACAGAGCTGGGACCAATGTCCTCGCTGGGGGGGGGGGGGGCGGTGGGGGGGGGGGGGTTGTGGCGGGGTTTGCTGGTGCTGTTGGGGAAGGATTAAACTAATTTGGCAAGGGGATGGGCACCAGGATGTAGCATTAGAAAGGAGAAACAAGATGCACAAACGATTGGGAGAGACAGATAGCACTAGAGTAAGAAATAGCATGGTATTAGGTGGGGTCAGACTAAGAGAAAATACAAGAATGTTTAAGATAGGTTTACAGTGCGTGTGTGTGAACACACGAAGTGTGATAAATAAGGTTGGTGAGCTGCAGGCGCAAATAGACACATGGGAATATGATGTCGTGGCGATAACGGAGACCTGGTTCAAAAAAGGGCAGGATTGGGTACTAAATATTCCTGGATATAAGGTGTTCGGGAAAGATAGGGTAGGGAAGGAAAGAAAGGAGATGGGCTGGCAGTATTGATTAAGGAGAATATTACAGTGCTGGAGAGAGAGGATGTCCTGGAGGGGTCAAGGACAGAATCTATTTGGTTAGAGTTGAGAAATAATAGAGGTGCCATTACACTACTAGGTGTATTCTATAGGCCGCCAACTAGTGGGGAGGATATAGAGGAGCAAATTTGCAGGGAAATTACAGAGAGGTGCACGAACTATAGAGTAGTGATAATGGGGGACTTCAGCTATCCTAATAGAGACTGGGATAGTAATAGTGTAAAGGGCAGGAAGTGGGAAGAATTTCTGAAGTGTGTTCAGTACGTTTCCAGCCCAGCGAGGAAGGGACCAAAATGGAGACCTACGCATGGAGGCAGAGGGCATGGCTGAGGTACTAAATGAGTACTTTGTATCTGTCTTTACCAAGGAAGAAGATGCTGCCAAAGTCATAGTGAAAAAGGAGGTAGTTGACATACTGGATGGGATAAAAATTGATAAGGAGCAGGTACTAGAAAGGCTGGCTGTACTTAAAGTAGATACATCACTAGTACCGGATAGGATGTATCCTAGGATACTGAGGGAAGTAAAGGTGGAAATTGCAGAGGTACTGGCCATAATCTTCCAATCCTCCTTGGATATGGGGATGGTGCCTGAGGGCTGCAGAATTGCAAATGCTACACCCTTGTTCAAAAAAGGGTGCAAGGATAAACCCTGCAACTACAGACCAGTCAGTTTAACCTCGGTAGTGGGGAAGCTTTTAGAAATGATAATCCGGGACAAAATTAACAGTCACTTGGACAAGTGTGGATTAACTAAGGAAAGCCAGCACGGATTTGTTAAAGGCAAATTGTGTTTAACTAACTTGATTTGAGTTTTTTGATGAGGTAACAGAGAGGGTTGATGAAGGCAATGCGGCTGATGTGGTGTACATGGACTTCCAAAAGGCGTTCAACAAAGTGCCACATAATAGGCTTGCCAGCAAAGTTGAAGCCCATGGAATAAAAGGGACAGTGGCAGCATGGATACGAAATTGGCTAAGTGACAGGAAACAGAGAGTAGCGCTAACGGTTGTTTTTCGGACTGGAGGAATGTATACAATGGTGTTCTCCAGGGGTCAGTACTAGGACCACTGCTTTTCTTGATATATATTAATGACTTAGGCTTGGGTGTACAGGGCACAATTTCAAAATTTGCAGATGACACAAAACTTGGAAGTATAGTGAACAGTGAGGAGGATAGTGATAGACTTCAAGAAGACATAAGACATGCTGGTGGAATGGGCGGACACGTGGCAGATGAAATTTAACACAGAAAAGTGTGAAGTGATACATTTTGGTCGGAAGAACAAGGAAAAACAATATAAACTAAAGGGTACAATTCTAAAGGGGGTGCAGGAACAGAGAGACCTGGGGGTATATGTGCACAAATCGTTGAATGTGGCAGGGCAGGTTGAGAAAGCGATTAAAAAAGCATACGGGTTCCTGGGCTTCGTAAATAGAGGCATAGAGTACAAAAGCAAGGAAGTTATGATGAACCTTTATAAAACACTGGTTCGGCCTCCACTGGAGTATTGTGTCCAATTCTGGGCACCGCACTTTAGGAAGAATGTGAAGGCCTTAGAGAGGGTGCAGAAAAGTTTTACAAGAATGGTTCCTGGGGTGAGGGACTTCATGGAAAGACTGGAGAAGCTGGGGTTGTTCTCCTTAGAGCAGAAAAGGTTGAGAGGAGGTATGTTAGAGGTGCTCAAAATCATGAGGGGTCTAGACAGAGTAGATAGAGAGAAACTGTTCCCACTGGCGGAAGGGTCGCGAACCAGAGGACACAGATTTAAGGTGATTGGCAGAAGAATCATAGGCGACATGAGGAAAAACTTTTTTTACGCAGCGAGTGGTTAGGATCTGGAATTCACTGCTTGGGGGGCGACGGGGGAGGGGCGGATGATGTGCATGGCAGTGGGATCATATTGTAAATGGTGGTAAAGTTTACCTGGCAAATGCGGAGGCTGGTGAGATGGAAGATGAGGGGGAATCTGCCATTATTACGTAAGCAGGGAAAGGGGCGAGTGCAGAGGCACGGATAATAAGACAGATACAGTCAAGACATTTTCGAAGCTTTGGTGGTGAAATTGGAAGAAATGTATGGAACCTTTACAGGAAGCAGAGTGGGAAGAACCAAAAGTAGTTGTTGGAATCAGTGGGCTTTTTCTGGCAGCCCACTGCCAGAGATGTAGATAAAGAAGTTCAGAAAGGGAAGAGTCAGAGGTGGACCGAAAGAAGGGAGGCAAGGTTGAAAACTGGAAGCATAACTAGTGAAATTCTCAAGATCAAAGTAAAAGCTAGAAATAGCACCAACACAATTTTTAATATAATAGAGGAACAGATCATGAAGGGGCCTGCATAGGATTGGACCAAAGAGTGTTCCACATATCCTACAAAAGGACAGGCATAGATGGGACGTATGCCAGTCCCCATAGTGACACCTTTTACCTGGTGGAAGTGGGTGGGTTAAAAGAGTTGTTTAAGGCGAGCACAGATTCAGCCAGGTGGAGGAGGGTAGTGGTCGATGAAGATTGCTTGGCCCGCTGTTCAGGAAATAAAAATATAGCACACCCTATTTCAAAAAAGTCTAGCTCAACTGTTTTTAAGCACTTAGTTTAACATTTGATCATAGTCTCACCCAAAACATGAACCTGTATATCTCCTTCAGGTGTTAACTGGCACAGTTATCTCAGATTTCCAGCATGTGCGTTTTTTCCTTTTTATCTTTACTTTATTTATAAATCTAGTCCCGTCTGTTGAAGTCAGAACTCGATGTACTTACCTAGAACAAGTGCTGCTGTGGGAATCTCACTGCACCGCAGCCGATAGCTCCAATCATTTACTTGTGGATGAAGTTGAGTGTGGGATTTTTGAATAAATGATAATAAACCATCAAACATTTTCTCATTTAAATTATCTTGCAATCTCTGTAATAAAAATCACAAAATAGAATGTCTCAAAGTAACAGATTCATCTCAAAACACACCAGGCTATTCACATCAAAAGACAGAGAAACTGCCCCAGCAACAAAAAATACCTTCAAATTAACCTCAGGACACAGGTGGCTGTAATTTCCGCAGGGCTTCTCAATCTCCTGTTGTAATTCCGGTGGGAACCCCAGGGAAATGGCACAAGCAGCCACTAATGCAGTTTCCTCAGAGGTTTCCGCAGAAGTTATAGTGAGGGAATTGGGAGAACTCGGGAAATTCGATCCCTGGATATCGCCAAGAGCAAATAGCCTCAGCATGTTCCGGCAATTAGACCTCTTGGCCTTAAAACAACAGGCCAAGTTAGACACAGCTGGACCATTAGCAGCGGAATAACGCACTGTGCATAACATGGCATGTTCCTGTCATTGTAGAACAGTGCACCCTACCTAAGCAAGGCTACAGATCCCCAACTACTTGGTAATTTAAGTTTTCAATTGATCGTTTTTAAAATACAAAATGGCACATTCTGGTATTGAATCAGTTTTGCGTCTATTCAGAGTAAATGCTTTGTGTTTTTACACTACTTGAGTTTTTCATCATGCAACATTTTTTATTCAATAGTTTGATTGTATTTCACAGGAAGTATGGGTGCTACACACAAGATGAAAATTAGTTCATAAAACAAAATCAATCTAAACTGTTGCATCCATGGCTGTAACAGACCCAATTTCACAGGTTCTGCAGCTTTGGGTATTTGAGAACTGTAACAAGACAAGGCAAGATTTCAGTTTTGCAGTTACCTCACCAGGCAGGATGCCAAGGCCCGTCGATCTTTTTTTAAAAACTGTCTCGTTCAAACAGCAAGAATCTATGTTGCTGAGCGTGAGTAAAGCTTACAGTGTTTTCAACATTACGGAGCTTCAGCAGTTCATATACACAGCTAGTGTTGACTGTGGCCTGAAGATGATCACAGCCTAGATAGTGGCTGTGAGAATATGGCTTCTGCCAGGCATCATTAATCATTAATTCATTCAGAGTTAAAGAGTGAGCTGGGCTGAGGAAAAAAGGTGTAGATTTGTGCACAGGGATTAAACTGGCAGCAAAGCTTTGAACCAAACACCAAAACTGTATTATAAGCAAACAAAGCTTAAAGCAATGAAGATTTGATAAAACTAGCTTTACCAATTCAAACAAAAAATAGAAGAATTAATGGACAGTGTATTCTACTGAACTGGCATATACTCCTAAATGATAAGAGCATAGCCTAGAAAATGGATCGCACTGCACCCATTTAACAGGCATAAAGTGGGGGCCTAAGGATCCAACATGGCGATGGCATGCGAGCACTCAATCCACGCCAGAAGTGCGCTGCCCACAATATTGGTAATGGCTCCTCAATAGGCCTCCAAAGCGCATGCCTGAAACAAGCGTTAGGCTCTTTGCAAATGCAATTAGGGAGCTTAATGCCACTCTGAGGCCCCTTTGCAAAACTGGATTGCTCATGACCCAAGCATGTGCCGTGTATGGTGCGAGCAGTTTCTTCAGGCGACTGGCAGCCAAACCAGTGGTCCTTAACGGGACACATCATATCGATTTCAAACTCCTCTTTCTTGTATACAATTTCCCCCTTTCCCTTGTTCTATTCTTCCTCTGCAACCACTTCTAACGCTACGACCCAGCTCACACCCTCTGTTCTTCTGATTCTGGACTACTGTGCCTCGACCTCCCTCTGCTCCGCCACTGGTGGCACAGCCTTCAACCATCACAACCCTATGCTCTGAAATTCTCTTCCAAACACCTTCACTGTACACATTTCTCCCCATCTTCAAAAGCCATTGTTTCAACCACCTCATTTAACTTTGTGTCACTTCCTGCTCAGTGTCTGATCTGCCTATCATATGTGAAGCACCTTGGAACGTGGTGCTATGTTAAAGGAGCTATATAGGTACAGTGTGGGAGCAGACAATTTGGGGTCGATTTTCATAAAGCTGTCGGGAAGGAGGCGGGACTTCAACTTTCGGGTTTTAGTCCTGCCTACATCGACGTCCGGCCAATCCCGCGATTTTCCCTTGATTGACCTTGTTGAGCCCGCCCAGCGGGCTCAGCAGGCCAATTAAGGGCCACCCGGCAACAGGTGACGTCACAGACTGAAATTTCATCTGTCAAGAGTTTTTGACAGATGAAATATCAGTGTTTCACAGCTGTTTGAAGCTGTCAAACACTGACAGTCTGACTTCTAACCTGAGTCCTTCCACACAGACTCAATTAGAACTCTCACTGACACTGAAAGCTGAAGGCTGTCACTTTTGACAGATCGCAGCCGTTCAGCTTTCAGTTCCGGCTGAGTGAGGGACTCCCGAAACCTAGAGGAAGAAAGGCTGTTAAGGTAAGTACAGGTAATTTAAACTTCTTTACACACTTTAGACACACCAAACACACTTACCTTTACACTCATGCACCCATCACTCCCCTGAACACTGACATCGCGACCCCTCCAAGTCCTTCAACCTGACGGCCCACCTGCTCTAACCTGGCGTGGTTTGGAGCCGTCGGCAATCTCACACGACACCCCTCAAAATAGGGATTAGGCTAAAAACTGCCTGTTAACTACCTGTTAACAGGCAGTTAATTGGCACTAATCCCTTCCCGCCTCAGGTCAGCGGGTCCCAGTGCGGGGCGGGTACCCGCCTCCTCTGAAACTTACGTGGAGGCGGGTTTTGGGCGGGATGGTGTCGGGACCCCCGAATTCGGGATTTCCCCCCCCCCCCACGCCTGAAGGCTCCAGGAAAATCTACCCCTTTGTGTGTAATGTTCCCTGATGTGACATCCAATGCAATTATGTACAGGAATGGTGGATTGGGGGTATTGCTCCTCATTTTTGATGCCATTAAAGTATCACAAGACATCAGGGGAGTTCTACACAAAATATCTGTCAACAGGTTGCTACTATTTAAAGTGCAAGGGACAGGCTCGTGGCACCAATATGTACACAGCCCTCCCTTTAGGATAGGTAGGATTATAAAGCAGCTCTGAAGTAAATCCGTCCCTTTAATGATTAAGCATGTCCTCCCATCTCTCCCTCTTCCTTACATTAAGAGCAAACTTAACAAACTGCATGTCTACAATAAAAAATGTTGAAATTAGCTGATTAATCTGCACCAAATTAGGTTGCCAGCACATTTAAATTCAGTGATCCTGGGCTGCATTTATTTAGACAGAAGCACAGCAAAGATCCAGTGAAGTAGAGGATGTTTAAGTGGAAAAGTGCAATTTCCTGATTATATAAATCAATTAATGACACCTGCTGCTGAATTAATTCCAGCCCTCATGCATTATTCAAATCTAAGCCAGACTCCTATAGTAGAGCTTACCTCGGTTTCCTCTTTCATCTGTTGCCATAGTGACTCATAGGTACTAAATCGCAACCTGTCATTCTCTGAAACAGCATTGCCTTTATTAAAGAAGTCAGCTGTAATATAGAAAGCAGAGCATATATTTGGTCAGACTAAACAACACTTATACACAAATATCTCAACTGCTCAATAAGCCACAGTTCTGATCAACCATCCAACCATTAAAAGCTCTACGCAAGGTGTGAGAAAAATATTTGGAAATATTTTAAAATGTGTAACTCCAATGCAACCCTCCCCATTTTCTTTACCTATTCCGTAGATACTACCTTTACCCAATACAGCCAAAAGGTCCAATCCAGGCACTTATTGTGGGGTGAGCCAGGACAGATTTTAGTGATGTTCAGCACAACCTCACATGGTAATGTTTTACAGCAACGTAAGTGGATAAATGATTTAACTGCCATTCTCACTAAAACTCAATGTATGACATCAGACAGCTGAGAACTGTTCTAACTCAACATCAGATAGAAATAACATTTGATACATGGGACATATATATATTTCATTGATGAAAACTCTTAAGTATCTGCTGTACCAGTTACCCCTGTAGGTGGCGCTGTGATAGGTATTATCAATGTTAAAAGGAGTCACACATTTTATAGTTAGAGTATATTACCCATTGATTTGTTTTTTAATTCCTTGATTAAAATTTCTTCTTGAAGGTTTCAGCCTCTCCCAAAAGTCTGGACACGGACTTGATATTTTTGCCCAGAGCTGCGAGTTGAATTTAGATTGTGCAGTCTGTCATGTGCCTAGTCACCCAGCTATCTTTGGGATATTTTTTCTTCACCTGCTAGTAAGAGGACAAATTGCCAAAACAAGAGAGTTTTTAAACCAAAAATAGTCTGCCTGTGAGGGAATTAGAAAAAAATAAGTGTTTGGATTGCAAACCGGTTGTAGCTTTTATTTTGTGTTTTATAAACTTAAAAAAGGAGAATTTAACTGAAGGGAAGAGAGAGATACAAATAGTAATGCAGGCGGAAAAAGTAGAATTTTGAAAGCAAAAAAAGCTTGGTAAGAGTAGGGGAGAGAGAAGATAGTAGGGAAGGGTGAGGGGGTGTCATTGTGGGGAGCGGGTGGGAGTGGTGTGGAGTGGATGAAGGGTTAAGAATGAGGTGATTGGCAGTGGAGCAAGGGGGAGAGGAAGATAGCGGGGTTGAGAGTATTATTCAAAGAGGAAGAGGTGGGGCAGTGATGGGAGTAAGTGTGATAGGGAGGGGAATGGTTAGTGGATTAGATTCACTCCACGTGATATCAAGAAACGGCTGAGTGCACTGAATACAGTAAAGACTATGGGCCCCGACAACATCCCGGCTATCGTGCTGAAGACTTGTGCTCCAGAACTAGCCGCGCCTCTAGCCAAGCTGTTCCAGTACAGCTATAACACTGGCATCTATCCGACAATGTGGAAAACTGCCCAGGTATGTCTTGTCCACAAAAAGCAGGACAAATCCAATCCGGCCAATTACCGCCCCATCAGTCTACTTTCAATCATCAGCAAAGTGATGGAAGGTGTTGTCGACAGTGCTATCGAGCAGCACTTACTCACCAATAACTTGCTCACTGATGCCCAGTTTGGGTTCCGCCAAGACAACTTGGCTCCAGACCTCATTACAGCCTTGGTCCAAACATGGACAAAGGAGCTGAATTCCAGAGGTGAGGCAAGAGTGACTGCCCTAGACATCAAGGCAGCATTTGACCAAGTGTGGCATCAAGGAGCCCTAGTAAAACTGAAGTCAATGAGAATCGGGGGGGGGTGGGGGGAACTCTCCACTGGCTGGAGTCATACCTAGCACAAAGGAAGATGGTTGTGGTGGTTCAAGGTCAATCATCACAGCCCCAGGAGTTACTCCGGGCAGTGTCCTAGGCCCAACCATCTTCAGCTGCTTCATCAATGACCTTCCCTCCAACATAAGGTCAGAAATGGGGATGTTCGCTGATGACTGCACAGTGTTCAGCGCCATTCACAACTCCTCAGATAATGAAGCAGTCCATGCCCGCATGCAACAAGACCTGGACGACGTTCAGGCTTGGGCTGATAAGTAGCAGGTAACATTCGCGCCACACAAGTGCCAGGCAATAACTATCTCCAACAAGTGAGAGTCTAACCACCTCCCCTTGACATACAACGGCATTACCATCACCGAATCGCCCACCATCAACATCCTGGGGGTCACCACTGACCAGAAACTTAACTGGACCAGCCACATACTGTGGCAACAAGAGCAGGTCAGAGGCTAGGTATTCTGCGGTGAGTGTCTCACCTCCTGACTCCCCAAAGCCTTTCCACCATCTACAAGGCACAAGTAAGGAGTGTGATGGAATACTCTCCACTTGCCTGGATGAGTGCAGCTCCAACAACACTCAAGAAGCTCGACACCATCCAGGACAAAGCACCCCGTTTGATTGGCACCCCATCCACCACCTTAAACATTCACTCCCTCCACCACCGGCGTACCGTGGCTGCAGTGTGTACCATCTACAAGATGCACTGCAGCAACTCACCAAGGCTTCTTCGGCAGCACCTTCCAAACCCAGGACCTCTTCCACCTAGAAGGACAAGGGCAGCAGGTGCATGGGAACACCACCACCTCCAAGTTCCCCTCCAAATCACACACCATCCTGACTTGGAAGTATATCGCCGATCCTTCATTATCGCTGGGTCAAAATCCTGGAACTCCCTCCCTAACAGCACTGTGGGAGTACCATCACCACACGGACTGCAGCGGTTCAAGAAGGCGGCTCACCACCACCTTCTCAAGGGCAACTAGGGATGGGCAATAAATGCTGGCCTTGCTGGCGATGCCCACATCCCATAAACAAAAAAAGGGAGTGGAATGGTTAGTGGATGGACAGTGGGAAGATGAAGGGATGGGGGCGTGATGAGGTGAATGATTGGGGAAGGCAGCCACTGAGGGCCACATTTTCCCCACAATCCCCATCCCAAATGCAGTCTGCAGCCACTGGTGGCTGCTTTCCCCACCACACCTCACCATGCCACCCACCATCTCCCACCCAAAAGGAAAGAAGAAAAAGACAGAGAGAGAGGGAGAGGCAGAAGAGGACAGACAGAGGCCGCGGATTTAATAGCGCTCAGGGCGGGTTTGGAGGTGGGTCTGCTGTCAAAATAGCAAAGATTGACAGTGGGTAGGAAACCCGGTCAACCCGCCTCCACGCAAGTCTCCCAGGTGCCGGGTCTGTCAGCGGAGAACTGACCCGACACCAAGTGGTGGGGGAGACAATTCAGCTTGTTAAGAGCCAATTTAAGAGTATTTTGAAGCTTACTTCTAATTTTACCTTCTCCCCCACGGGATACCTGCTGTTCGGGGAACACGCCAGCTCAACCTGGCATGTTTTGAGTCTGCTCTGATGTTTGTGAAAAGCTGACAGCTGCAGTGTGGTGTCAAGGATGCCATGTTGCAGATGGTGAGTTTCAGAGCACAGAAAATGTTGGTTACTGCATTTTTAATACATATAGAGATTTCTTTAGCTTACAAGTTTTTATATCCAACTGTATGTTCAGTGCCACCTCATTGGGAGAACGTCTCTCACCAGTGACAGATCGCTTCTGTCATCTCACCTGCAGCTGCCATCTATTCCAGCAACATCAGAGCCAATGAAACAATCAGACCTTGGTCCTCCGAATCCTTCCACAATCAGCCCCAACACCAACATCACCAACCTTCTCCGCCATCACCTGATGCTGCACTAGACACAGGACATCAGCCCCTGACAACATTGCTGCCCAGGAGGCCAGCGATGGCATCACCATGGCCAGATTTTCTTCACTTGACGCTGTTAACCCTGGCTGCCACATGATGCGCCAGGTTGACACCATTCCACACCAGCACCGTGAAGCATCCCTTTAATGTCCAAGCCATTCCTTGCACACGCATCACTATAGTGGGGGGGGGGGGGGGGGAAGTTATGTCTCAACATTCACTGAACTCAGTAAGACACTTCTCAAGGTGTGCACAGATCTATCCAATAAGGGGTAGTGTTAGAAAAATAGATTTCACTGTATGACAACACATTACCAGAAACTTCACACGGACATTGGCCAAACCTCTCAAGTGCCTACCCTTGTGTGTTGTTAGTTGGTATGCTTGCAGTAGGGTGAGGGTGAGTGTGAGGGGTGGCTACTGAGATGGGGAAGTGATAATGTAGATAGAGAGGGATGGGTGGAGGTGCAAGGTAAGTTGGTGTGAGTAAAGATGTGCAGGAGAAGGGTATGGAAGGCAGAGTGATGGGGATGTGATGAGTGGCACAGCAGGGTGAGTTTGAGTGTGGCTTTGCAGTAACATTTCGTGATCCACTGAGATCATTGAAAGGTTGGTGCCACTGCAGCCAGAGACCCCGGACGACATCCCTACTTTTGCCCTGCTGTGCAATGTGCAACCAGGCTGCGTTGGTGTCCCTTCCGCCCTTGGAAGGGAACCTCCCTGCGTGCTGTGACTCCCTCCATAGGCATATGGAGGGAGTCATTGGAGAGCCTGGATGCAAGCGCTCACCTTTGTGCAGTGCTCGTCAGTGTTTGCAGCATCTCAGTGCTGTCAAACACTGACAGAACAACTGTCAAACTCCATGTGGACCTGGTCCCTTCAAATAACGTCATCAGACCTGCTTCCTGTTAATTGGCCGGTCAGTCAAGGGCAAATCACGTCTACAGAGCGGCTGCAGCTGGGAGCAGGATTAGAACCAGGAAACCTCCATTAAATTCGCGGCCAGAGAAGGAAAAAGGAGAGTTAAAGGGAGAGAAGGAGCAAAGAAAGACAGAAGCTGATGAGGAGATACAGAATCAGCAACGCAGAGACAGGCAAGAGAGTGATCATATTCTCCAAAGCCATGGGAGATCAACTAACTTTATTAAGAGAATTATGTAAAATGGTGCAAAAAATCTCACATCAGAATATCTCAAGGGGAATTAGGGATGGGTAATAAATGCTGGCCTTGCCAGCAATGCTCACATTTCATGAACGAATAAAAGAAAAAATCTTTAAAGTGCAAGATTAAACCGGCCGTTGTTATATTCTGAAATTTTCAGGTAGACAAAGTTTCAAAATTGCCATTGATAATCACTGAAGTAAACATTTGCATTTTAAAATATAAATTACAACATAAGGATCAGTACCGGCAATAAGATACCGAATCTTCAGGATATTTTAGTGATCTTCTTTTGGACAGTTTATTTGATTTCTTTAAGACACGGGGCAGACAATTTCCACGGATGAATTTTAAATGGTGACAGTTTTAACCTATTAAATACTTCAAATAAATTATACATTTTCTTCCTTCAATTTCTTAATCTTCATTTATCCCCCCCCCCCTGCCCACTTCATATTTTTCCTTTTCTTCCTCCTGTGGGAAACACATTTTAGGGAACATGGATGTGAATCACATCATTCCAGTGCTCCCTTCCTCCTACCAAGCAAAGCTCAGAGATTTGACTCCAATAAACTGGGCATAAAAGTTAGCATACAGGACGACAGATTAACAGTTGGGGACTCTTCAAATACGAGTTGAATAGAGTAGAAAAGAGGTATATTTCTATAAGCCAAAAAGGGGGGTACATCAAAGGAAAGGGTTTTGTGAATAAATAGATGTTAAAACTAAACTTTAAAGAAAGTTAACTGGTACAACTAGAGCTAACAATACTAAAGGAAGTCATGAAGAATATAAGAAAGCGTAGTGGGAAGATAAAAAGAGAGATTGGAAAAGCCAGAGGGGACTAGGAAAAGGACTAGTACATAGGAACAGGAATAGGCCATTCAGCCCCTAGAGGCTGTTCCACCATTAGACTATCAGATAATGTAAAAATAAATATTAGAGGACTTTTATAAACATAGTAAGAGAATAATGAGAGAAGGTAGGATCACTCAGGGATGAAGGAATGACAGAGATATATAAATATATATTTTATGCCAGTTTTTTTTTAAAAAGACGGTGGAAGTGAGAATTAGGGTGTAATGGAGGAGCAAGTGGAACAGTTGTTAAAGATAACTTGTATGAGGATTTAGTTCTGAAAAAATTAGCAAAACTCGAGATAGATAAATCACTGGGCCCTGAAGGCATGCACACTGGGCTACTGAAAGAAGTCAGAAAGCAGATAGCAGAGGCTAGAACCACAATAGTTGGTGATGGTAGTTGTGAAAGGGAGAGAGACTGTAACGGAACAGAGGAAATAAATTTGTCCCAAAGCGCTTTACAGCCAATGAAGTACTTTGGAAGTGTAGTCACTGTTGGAATGTAGGAAACGTAGAAAGTCAAATTGTTGCAAATAACAAAACTAATTTGGACAGCCTTAATTTGTGCACGAAGGAGGAGGAATGTCTTCACCCAGAGAGTGGTGAACCTGTGGAACTCTCTACCACAGAAGGCGGTGGAGGCCAGTTCATTAAATATATTCAAGAAGGAGTTGGAAATATTTCTTAAGGCTAAAGGGATCAAGGGGTATGGGGAGAAAGCAGGGACCGGGTACTGAGTTTAGAAGATCAGCCATGATCGCATTGAATGGCGGAGCAGGCTCGAGGGGCCGAATGGCCTACTCCTGCTCCTATCTTCTATGTTCTATGTTTCTATGGGACGGCCCAAGATTGTGAAAGGCGCTATATAAATGCAAGTTCTTCTTTCTTTCTTTGTTCATATTTACAGTGGGCAAGATCAATTGTCCTGAATAAAATGTAGGCGGGGATGGGCGGGAGGGGCGGTTTATCATTTTGCAATCTATCAAATAAAATCAACATTTTGTACTTGAAAGATTTTTGACTATTTGCAAAATAAATTAAAACATGGGAATATGTACAGCAGCACAGTAGACTGGATGTACCAACAAAGCCCTTGTACTAAGACATAGGCTCATGCACACCGTTCCCCAGGTGTGATATTTTCTCTCAGAGGAAGGATGGAGTCGCAGCCAGGCATGAAAAACCAGGAGAGCTGGTCAACACCACAGCCCCCAGCACTTATTGCAAACCTGTTTGTGCTCAGCCTCAAAATCCCACTTTATTCAATTTTATTGTGGGATGCTAATTATTTTTTAAGGTGGGGGGGGGGGGGGGAAGGAATTAAAAATATGGGGAAGAGTACACAAACAAACAGGCGATAGAAACAAAATGTGGAATGTCATTAAAAATAGCAGTGCGTTTCGTTATAAAATACAGTACTTATTTACCCAACATTGTACACATGAACTACACACAATTCCGTCTAACTAAACCAGTGGGTACGAACCTGTGGCAGATATCGTTCTCTTTTTGGAGTCTTTTGGCTTGAAAACAAAGCAACCCTGTATGGCAAAAGGAAGAAAATCAAAGTTTGCAGCAACATAATGTTACAATTCTTAACAGTGTAGAACAGCTCACTGATCTCAGGCACTAGTAACAGCAGGAGAGATGGTTAGTGCTGGGAACAGTTGCCTACCTTAATTAATTTCTTTAGTTGTAACATTCCAGAAGATTTTAATTTAAACATACTCAATTAAGTGGAAGCATCATTGGAGATTTGAGGATATATAGGTGGAGAATATATCTAGTGTGTGCAAGTGACTTGTAGGGTTGTGCTTTTCTAGTTCTGGAATATTCAGACATACATATTCCCAAATGACACACCAGACCACTATGACAAAACTATGTTTCCCCTTCCAAATTCCACCCCTCCTCCTGAAGCTACTGATTCATGGTGGGATACAGTTCCATGGGTGCCTTGCCCAGGTGGCTATTAAGTAGGGTTGCGAAGGGGTGGAAAGTTTCGGGTAAATTTCCGGAAATTTTCCACGGGAACTTTAGCTTGGGAATTTTGCCCAAAAAAGCACATGCTAGCATAATATTGTTTTTTTTTGTATTTCTTTCATTTTTTTTCCACAGGTCCTCTCTTCAAATTACTAACAGAGATGGAATCTTAATTATTAAGGAATTTCTTAATCAATATATGTTTATCTTCTTACTTGGCTTGTTTTAATAATTACAAGTTTTGTGTGTGACTGAACAAATGTGTCCTGATTGGTTGGATGAGCCATTAGCTCCCTCTATTGGTGATGTAGCGTCGTGCGTGCACAGGTCATGCTTCCATCACATGGAGCATCAGGAAAAATTTACTCACCCTGTTGCGATCGTGCTGATTGACCGCAGTTCGGCAGAGAGATGAATGCCCTTTATTTCTCTGCATAGAACAATGCCACGTTTACCGTCGGATGTGTGGGAGCATTTTACTCCAGGCATTAAAGATGGAAAGACTATGTACATGTGCAAACACTGTACAAAGCCATATGTAAAGAATGCCACAAAGATGCAGCAGCATTTATCCAAATGCAACAACTTCACTCACAGCTCACAGCAGTCAGCCCAGAGTTCCTCTGCTTCCATTCAAGAAGATGATGGTTCACATTCAGCATCAGGCTCCTTATCATCAGCAACTCCTGGCCCACTTGGAAGGTTCTTTGATACAATGGATAACCATAGCCAGAAGAATGCAAATAAGTGCCTTGCTTGAGCTGTATGTGCGACAGGCTCACCCCTCATGCTCACAGCCAGTGTGTACTGGAAGAGATTTTTCAATGTTATTTGCCCTGCATACTGTCCTCCCACCAGACATGCTGATGTAAGAAAAAGGAGACTTACCATCAAGTAACTTTAAAGTAAGCTTTAAGTAACTTATAAACACACTATATACAAGAGAGGTCTTTACCATGCCTCTGGTAGAAGCCTCTTACAATACTGAACAGACCAGTATTTATACCAGTCCAACAGGAAGTGACATATGACAGGAAGTGAGGTATGTACACAGTTCATAGTTCATAGTTCACAGTTCACAGGAAGTAATGACATAACTTCCCGGAAGTTAGCATTTTTATCACATTCTTCCCTCCTGCAGGATTAGGAGGCTGTGGTCTACCTTTTGGTCCGCAGCCGCCGAACAAGGAAGAGTCGCACCCGTTTGGATTCCCGTCGTAGAGGGTCGCTGGTCCGCTTACATGCGGTTGGCCATTGGTCAGAGTCTGTGTGGCCTGGATTGCCCTGTGAAGGGTCGGGGAGATCATGGCTTCGAGTACGAGCCCCAATAGGTTCAAAGTCGGACTGCCTCTGTTCAGAGGGAGGTGCAGAGCTGGTCTGTGGCGGATCAGTACTTTCATGCGCGGTACTGGGAGGGTCGCAACCTTGAGCACGGGGTTCTACCGGCACCAAGCTAGTTGGTGTCCGATCAGGATCCTGGAGAGGGGTACCCGATAGGTCCCAAGAGTTTCCTGGTGAAATGCCATCACCCGATGTCCCACTAGGTCCTGGTGGGCAGGGAGCCAGATCCCGTAATGATACGGTAGATTCTCGGCCGTCGGAATATCGTATGTTTGCATAGGTGGGGTTGGCATCGGTTAGTTCGACCTCGTCTACAAGAGGGTCATTTTTAGACGTCCGAACATATCTTCGGAGTAATACAGGTCCAGGAGTAGTTAGCCATGACGGGAGTGATGTCCCATGAGATGAGCGACGCTGGAATCCAAAGAACCGCTCATGAGGTGTAGTATTTGTGGCTGTAGAAAGCAGGGACCGTATAGAGTGCAATGCATCCGGAAGCACTGTTTCCCATTGCTGGTCTGGTAGGCCCCGAGATCTTAAAGCGAGACGTACGGAATTCCAGATGATACCGTTATACCTCTCTACCTGCCCATTTCCGATGGGATGGTATGGTGTTGTTTTGCTTGTAGCAATTCCCCGTTCTGAGAGGTAGTCCTTGAGTTCCCTTGACATAAAGGATGGACCCCGATCTGAGTGAATATAAGCCGGCATGCCACAGAGAGAAAATACCTGCTCAAGGCAGCAGATTACTGTGGACGCCAGCATATTGGAGCAGGGGAAGGCAAATGGAAAACGTGAATATTCGTCGATCATGGTGAGCAAATATGTGTTCCGAGTTGAAGAGGGCACTGGGCCCTTAAAATCGATGCTAAGTCGTTGCATCGGTTGGGTTGCATGTATGAGTATACCATCTGAGGGGCGGAAGAACTGAGGTTTTAATTCCGCACAAAGCCGGCATTCTGAGCATATTTTCTTTACATCTCCAGTGGAAAAAGGGAGATTCCGTGATCGTACGAAATGTAGCATGCGCGTAACGCCAGGATGACACAAACCATTGTGGACATCCATGAGAGTGGAGGATGACATAGTGGAGCAGAATGCCCGTGTGAGGGTGTCCGGGGCCACATTCTCCTTGCCAGGCCGATAGAGAATGGTATAACCAAAAGAGGCCAGTTCCATCCTCCAAAGTTGTATTTTATTATTCTTAATTTTGGTTCGTTTTCGATTATCGAGCATGAAGGCGACTGATCGTTGGTCTGTGATCAATGTAAAGTGCTGGCGAGCTAGAAAATGGTTCCACTTCCGTACTGCCTCTATGATGGCTGTGGCTTCTTTCTCAACCGGAGGATAATGTAGCTCGGCACCTTGTAAGGTCCTGGACATAAATGCTACAGGACGACCTTCCTGATTCAGAGTAGCCGAGATCGCCACCTCCGAGGCATCACATTCAACCACGAAAGGGAGATTCTCATCGATGGAGTGAAGAGCCGCTTTCTCCAACTGTTTTTTGAGAAGGTTAAAGGCTGCAACAGCCGCTGTTCCCAGTGGAAATGATCTAGCATGCAGCAAGGGTTGGATTTTGTCCGAAAAATGAGGAATCCATTTAGCGTAGTATGCAAACAGACCGAGAGCCCGACGTAAAGAAGCCGGATTCTTAGGTGACGGGAGCTCTTGGAGCGGGCGAAGTCTTTCTGGGTCTGGCTTAATGATACCATTGCCTACGCAGTAGCCAAGGATGTTGATGGTCGGTTGCGACTCAACAGATTTGGATTCATTCAGGGTCAAATTACGGCGATGGAGGGCATCCCGAAATTTTTGGAGGTTGGAGTCGTGTTCCTGTTGATCGTGACCTGCAATGGTAATGTTATCAAGATAGGGAAAAGTGTCCCTTAGGTTTTCCTGCTTAACCAGGCCATCCATTGCCCGTTGAAAGACAGCCACTCCATTAGTAACCCCGAATGGGAGGCGACGAAATTGGTACAGCCGTCCATTAGCCTCAAAGGCTGTGTACTGCTTATCTGAGACCTTCAAGGGTAACTGATGATAGGCACTTTTTAAATCGTAAGTTGAGAACACTTTGTATTCGGCCAGTTTATTAACCATATCATCAATGCGTGGCAATGGGTAGGCGTCCAAGTCGGTATATTGATTGATGGTTTGCGAATAATCGATGCATAGTCGCTGTTTGTGAGGTTTTAGAGGGTTCTTGACAATGACGACTTGAGCCCGCCAGGGCGACGAACATGGTTCAATGATATCCTCTGCTAGAAGTCGAGAGATTTCAGCCGCAATAAAAGATTGGTCTTCCTGATTAAAGCGCCGCGATTTCGTTATTATCGGTTGGCATTGAGGCGGAATACTGGCAAATAATGAGGGTTCATCAAGTGAAGCTGCTGATAATGCACAAAATGGTAATTTAGATGGTATATTAGAAATAGTAAGTCCGGGTTTGGATCCACCAAACTCAATGGTGAGTTTCTTATGCTGTTTTTGGAAGTCCAGCCCTAAGAGGAGATCACTACATAAGTCTTTGAGCACCGAAAGTCGGGTGGAGGGATACATACGACCATGAAGTGTCATATCAACAACACAAAAGCCGGAGATTCTGGTATTAAGTGATGACTGGGCCATCGCAATTGCCTGGTCCGATGGGAAGACATGTAGTTTCAATTTCGCAACAATCTGTTCCTTAATGAAACTATCAGTACTTCCTGAGTCAATTAAGGCATCTAAGGTATGCCCTTTAATTGAAATTTTTGTGGCTGCCTGAGACAGGTTCTGTGGGCAAGCAGCTGTAATTGGTGTCGTTGCACAGAGAGTGGCTAAAACTCTCGGTGTGCTTCTTCGGGAGAGAGCTCGAGAGGAAGCTTGATAGGTCCTAGCTGGAGCATCTTGATAGGCCCTAATTGGGGCAGTTCGGTAGGTCTTAGCTGGATTGGCCCTCGTAGAGGCCCTTGATAGGCAAACTTTAGCAAAGTGTCCTTTTTTCCCGCAATAACTGCAGATTGCATTGCGAGCAGGGCAGGTTTTCCTAGGGTGAAAAGCATCTCCACAAAAGAAGCATTCCTTCCTAGATTGCCAAGAGGCTGCTAAAGTGGGGTCGTCCTCCTCTTCTTCATCAGAATTATCAGAATTAGATTCCCCCATGATAGGGTTCACCTGAGACCGCTTGAATTGTCTGGTTGCAGCTACAGCAGCAGATCGAGATCTGGGCAGCTGATAGAGGTCTGCATTTCTCTTTGCCAAATCCAGTGAACAAGCTAGGTCAAAAGCTTTTTGTAGCTCAAGTGTTTTACTTTCTAGTAGACGCTGGCGTATAAATGGAGAGGCAATCCCGCAGATGAAAGCATCACGAATCATTTCTTGGCGGTACAGCTCAGCTGAGGCTGCCTGAAAGTTACAATCTACGCTGAGCCTGCGAAGTTCTTGCAGGAATTCGTCAATTGATTCCCCTGGCCCTTGTCGGGCTGTGGCCAGTAGATGTCTAGCATAGACCTCATTTGGGGTCTTCGCATACAGTTTCTTAAGTGCCCGAATCACCTCTTCGTAATTATCCCAGTCATCAACATATTCGAACACTTTTGGGGTCACATAATTGACAAGTATCTTCAATTTAGCAGGAGCATCCACTTTACATTCATCCAGAAAATTCTCAAAAGTACGATACCAATGCTTCCATACCCTGCCAGCTGCTGGTGTATTCGGGTCCAAGTCCAGACGAATAGGTCTAAGGATTTTCTCCATGATGGTTCCCTGGATCCTTAACTTCCGAGTTTGTCTGAAGGTCTAGTATTTGTCAGTGTAAATACTAAGTTACTTAAATTGATGTAAGAAAAAGGAGACTTACCATCAAGTAACTTTAAAGTAAGCTTTAAGTAACTTATAAACACACTATATACAAGAGAGGTCTTTACCATGCCTCTGGTAGAAGCCTCTTACAATACTGAACAGACCAGTATTTATACCAGTCCAACAGGAAGTGACATATGACAGGAAGTGAGGTATGTACACAGTTCATAGTTCATAGTTCACAGGAAGTGATGACATAACTTCCCGGAAGTTAGCATTTTTATCACACATGCTTTGTCTACTTATTTGCTGGAGGCTGAGTATAATAGAGTCCAAGGAAAGCTCAAAGAAACGATAGAGATGGCAGACTGTGTTGCAGTTATCTCAGATGGGTGGTCAAATGTACGAGGGGAGGGCATCATAAACTACATCGTCTCCACTCCTCTCCCAGTGTTCTTCAAGAGCACAGACACAAAGGACAACAGGCACACAGGCACATACATTGCTGATGAGCTGAAAGCGGTCATCAACGATCTTGGATCACAAAAGGTCTTTGCAGTAGTTACTGACAATGCTGCGAATATGAAGGCTGCTTGGGCTCAAGTGGAGGAGGCCTACCCTCATATTACGTCTATTGGGTGCGCAGCTCATGGGCTCAACCTGCTCCTCAAGGACATCATGGGTTTGAGAACCATGGAAACACTGTACAAGAGAGCCAAGCAAGTTGTTAAGTATGTCAGGGGAAAACAGGTAGTTGCAGCAACCTACAACTCCAAGCAAATGACAAAGAACAAGAACACCACACTGAAGCTGCCTAGCAACACTAGATGGGGTGGCGTTGTCATAATGTACAACAGCCTTCTGGAGAGTAAGGAGTCGCTGCAAGAAATGGCAATGTCCCAGTCTGGGGATATGGAAACCACCATCAAGAAAATACTGCTGGATGATGTGTTTTGGGAGAGAGTGGTTAGCAGCCTTAAACTACTCTCACCAGTAGCATCTGCAATTGTTCAGATTGAAGGAGGTGACGCTGTCTTGTCAGATGTTCTCAGGCTTTTTGTTGATTTAAAAGAACAAATCAGCATTGCCCTACCCACATCCCTGCTGCTTAAAGCAGAGGAGAAGGCAATTGTTCAATTCATACAGACGCGTCAAGAATTTTGTGTCAAGCCGATTCATGCTGCAGCATACATGCTGGACCCAAAGCATGTTGGGAGACCAATACTTTCTGGAGAACAGATCAACAGCGCTTACAGTGTGATTTCTACCCTCTCACGCCACCTCAATCTGGATGTGGGCAAAGTTCTGGGAAGTCTGGCAAAGTTCTCTACCAAGCAAGGTCTTTGGAATGGGGACGGGATATGGGAATCATGCAAGCATATCAGTGCACATACCTGGTGGAAGGGACTTTGTGCATCTGAGGCCCTGTCACCCATTGCATCGGTGATACTCCAAATCCCACCTTCATCAGCGGCCTCTGAACGAAACTGGTCACTTTTGGGGAATACGCATACAAAGGTGCGCAACAGGCTGACTAACAAGAGAGTGGAGAAACTGGTGGCTATCCGGGCGAACCTACACCTTATTGAGCCAGATACAGAAGTGTCCACCACACAGCTAGACAGTGACACAGAGGAGGAAATGGACACGTCAGAGCCAGAGGAGCAATGATGAGTAGAAGACTCAAAGGGACAAAATAAGGACAAATTACAGGCTAAATAAGCTGACGCTCTTTTTATTTTATTTTAGATGGGTCTTTTTTGTGGGGGTTCAATAAAGTTCAAAATTATAACCTAAATAAAGTTTTGAAAGCCTGTTTTTATTTGTATGGATGGAACAGTATGTCTATTTTGATGACAAAGACAACATAAGGGTCAGAGACAAAAACCATCAGTGTGCAAAAAAACTCAAAAGTCCCAAAAATTCCCATGGAAAGTTTCCTCTTAAAAATTCCTGGAATTTTGCAACCCTACTATTAAGAACATAAGAAATAGGAGCAGGAGTAGGCCATTTGGCCCCTTGAGCCTGCTCCACCATTCAATATCATGGCTGATCTTCTACCTCATCTCCACTTTCCTGAACTATCCCCATATCCCTTGATTCCCTTAATATTCAAAAATCTATCGATCTCTATCGCGGGTGTCGGCGGGAGGCGCGAGCGGGAAGCTTAGAAAGGCTTCAGAGACCCAGGTAAGGCCTCAGACCGCGGGTGTCGGCGGGAGGCGCGAGCGGGAAGCTTAAAAAGGCTTCAGAGACCCAGGTAAGGCATACCAATCTCCAGTCTCTGAAGTCAGAGGGAAGGAGAGAGGTAAAAAGTAATCCAAGTGTGAAAGCGGGTAAGTGATTGGTTGGTAAGTATTTCTCTCTTTTTAAGCTTAAACTCTGTGGTTTATAGTTTCTAAGGTGCGATATTCATCATCTAGAATCAGGGCGGAGGGTATTTAAAAATAATATTAATAAATTTAATGAATTACATAGAATGGGAGATCAGGTGATGTGTTGCTGCTGCAATATGTGGGAGCTAGTGGACACCATTGATGCTCACGGTGATCACGTTTGCAGTAAGTGTTGGCTGCTCGAGGAATTCCAGCTCCGTGTTGAAGAGCTGGAGTCCGAGCTTCAAACACTGAGACACATCAGGGAGGGGGAGAGTTACCTGGACTCTGTGTATCAGGAGGTAGTCACACCAATTAGATTAATTAATTCAGATGTAGTCCGTGGCCAGGGTCAGGATGGTGTGACTAGAAGTGAGGCAGGTACGGGGATCCAGGAGGTAGTGTTGGAGGAGCCGCAGCCCTTGCTCTTGTCCAACAGGTTTGAGGCTCTTACTCCCTGTGAGGATGGGAACAGGGACTGCGGGGAGGATGAGCAACCTGGCCACAGCACTGTGGAGCGGGGGGCCATTCAAGTGGGGGGAGTTAAAAGAAATGTTGTAGTGGTAGGGGATAGTATCGTTAGGGGGATAGATAGGGTTCTTTGCAGCCGAGAGTGAGAGTCCCGAAGGCTGTGTTGCCTGCCCGGTGCCAGGGTTAAGGACATCTCCTCTGGGCTGGAGAGAAACTTGGAGTGGGAGGGGGAGGATCCAGTTGTCGTGGTCCATGTTGGTACCAATGACATAGATAGGACAAGGAAGGAGGTTCTGCTGAGGGAGTTTGAGCAGCTAGGGGCCAAATTAAAAAGCAGAACCACAAGGGTAATAATCTCTGGATTACTACCTGAGCCACGTGCAAATTTGGCTAGGGTAAATAAAATTAGACAGTTAAATGCGTGGCTCAAAGACTGGTGTGGGAGAAATGGGTTTTGCTTTGTGGGACACTGGCATCAGTACTGGGACAGGCGAGAGCTGTTCCGTTGGGACGGACTTCACTTGGCCAGTGCTGGGACTAGAATCCTGGTGAATCGAATAACTAGGGCTGTAGAGAGGGCTTTAAACTAATTAGTGGGGAGGAGGTTTTAAGAGAGCGAAAAATAAAAATGACAGCGGAGAAGGCAATAGAGCAAGGTAGCAGTGGGGGAATAAAAACCAGAGCGTGTCAGGAAGGGACAGAATGTATAATGATAAAGGTAAAGTAGTAAAAGGGGTAAAAGCAGGAATAAATTGTCAGAAAACATATTTGAAAGTTCTTTATCTGAATGCACGCAGCATTCGTAACAAAATTGATGAGTTGACGGTACAAATAACTACACATGGGTATGATCTGGTGGCCATTATGGAAACATGGCTGCAAGGTAATCATGACTGGGAACTAAACATACAAGAGTATTTGACAATTAGGAAGGACAGACAGGAAGGAAAGGGAGGTGAGGTTGCTATGTTAATCAAGGATGAAATCACTGCAATAGTCAGAAATGATATTGGGTCAAAGGATAAGGATAGTGAAACAGTTTGGGTGGAGATAAGGAATAATATGGGGAAAAAGTCACTAGTGGGCGTAGTCTATAGGCCTCCTAACAGTTGCAACTCTGTTGGTCGGAGTATAAATCAGGAAATAGTTGGGGCTTGTAATAAGGGAACAGCTATAATCATGGGAGATTTTAACTTTCATATTGACTGGACTAATCAAATTGGGCATGGCAGCATTGAGGAAGAGTTCATAGAGTGTATTAGGGACGGGTTCCTTGAGCAGTATGTAACTGAACCAATCTTAGATCTGGTCCTGTGTAATGAGACAGGATTAATAAAAAATGTCCTAGTAAAGGATCCCCTTGGAATGAGTGATCATAATATGGTTGAATTCCAAATTCAGTTGGAGGGTGAGAGAGTTGGATCTCAAACCAGCGTACTAAGCTTAAATAAAGGAGACTATGAAGGTATGAGAGTAGAATTGACTAAAATGGACTGGGAAAACAGATTAAAGTGTAAGACGGTACAAGAGCAGTGGTGTACATTCAAGGAGATATTTCACATCTTTCAAGATAAATATATTCCACTGAGGAAAAAGGGGAGTAAAAGAAAAGACAGCCATCCGTGGCTTAGTAAAGTAATAAAGGATAGTATTCGACTGAAAACAAGGGCATATAAATTATCCAAATCTAGTGGGAGGATAGAAGATTGGGAAGCATTTAAAAGCCAGCAAACAATAACTAAAAGATTAATTAAGAAAGGGAAGATAGATTATGAAAGTAAACTAGCAAAAAATATAAAAACAGATAGCAAGAGTTTCTACAGCTATGTAAAAAGAAAACGGGTGGCTAAAGTGAACGTTGGTCCCTTAGAGGATGGGACTGGGAAACTAGTGGTGGGAAACATGGAGATGGCAAAGACACTGAACAAATATTTTGTATCAGTCTTTACAGTAGAGGACACTAAAAATATCCCAACGCTGGACAAACAGGGGGTAATGGGGGGGGGAGGAGCTAAACACGATTAAAATCACTAAGGAGATGGTACTCAGTAAAATAATGGGACTTAAGGCGGATAAATCCCCCGGACCTGATGGCCTACATCCTAGGGTCTTGAGAGAAGTGGCGGTAGGGATTGTGGATGCATTGGTGATCATTTTCCAGAACTCCCTGGACTCAGGAAAGGTCCCGGCAGATTGGAAAACTGCTAATGTAACGCCCTTATTTAAGAAGGGAAGGAGACAAAAAGCTGGAAACTATAAACCAGTTAGCCTAACATCTGTGGTTGGCAAAATGTTGGAGTCCATTATTAAGGATACAGTAACAGAGCATTTGGATAAACATAATTTAATAGGACAGAGTCAGCATGGTTTTACAAAGGGGAAGTCATGTTTGACAAATTTGCTCGAATTCTTTGAGGATGTAACATACAGGGTGGATAAAGGGGAACCAGTGGATGTAGTGTATTTGGACTTCCAAAAGGCATTTGACAAAGTTCCACACAAAAGATTACTGATCAAGATAAAAAATCACGGGATTGGGGGTAATATACTGGCATGGGTGGAAGATTGGCTATCTAAAAGAAAACAAAGAGTTGGGATAAATGGTTCGTTCTCGGGCTGGCAATCAGTAACTAGCGGTGTTCCACAGGGGTCAGTGCTGGGACCCCAACTCTTTACAATCTATATTAACGATTTGGAGGAAGGGACCGAGTGCAACATATCCAAGTTTGCCGATGATACAAAGATGGGAGGGAAAGCAGTGAGTGAGGAGGACATAAAAAACCTGCAAAAGGACATAGACAGGCTAAGTGAGTGGGCAGAGATTTGGCAGATGCAATATAATGTTGGAAAGTGTGAGGTTATGCACTTTGGCAGAAAAAATCAAAGAGCAAGTTATTATCTAAATGGAGAGAAACTGCAAAGTGCTACAGTACAAAGGGATCTGGGGGTCCTGGTGCATGAAACACAAAAAGTTAGTATGCAGGTACAGCAGGTGATCAGGAAGGCCAATGGAATCTTGGCTTTTATTGCAAGGGGGATGGAGTATAAAAACAGGGAAGTCTTGCTGCAGTTATACAGGGTACTGGTGAGGCCACACCTGGAATACTGCGTGCAGTTTTGGTTTCCATATTTAAGAAAAGATATACTTGCTCTCGAGGCGGTTCAGAGAAGGTTCACTCGGTTGATTCCGGAGATGAGGGGGTTGACGTATGAGGAAAGGTTGAGTAGGTTGGGACTCTACTCATTGGAGTTCAGAAGAATGAGAGGCGATCTTATCGAAACATATAAGATTGTGAGGGGGCTTGATTGGGTGGATGCGGTGAGGATGTTTCCACTGATGGGTGAGGTTAGAACTAGGGGGCATAATCTTAGAATAAGGGGCTGCCCTTTCAAAACTGAGATGAGGAGAAACTTCTTCACTCAGAGGGTAGTAAATCTATGGAATTTGCTACCCCAGAGAGCTGTGGAAGCTGCAACATTAAATAAATTTAAAATGGAGATAGACATTTTCCTAGCAGATAAGGGAATTAGGGGTTACGGGGAGAGGGAAGTGGACGTGAGTCTAGATTCAGATCAGCCATGATCCTATTGAATGGCGGAGCAGGCCCGAGGGGCCGTATGGTCTACTCCTACTCCTATTTCTTTTCTTATGTTGAATATACTCAACGACTGAGCCTTCACAGCCCTCTGGGGTAGAGAATTCCAAAGATTCACCACCCTCTGAGTGAAAACATTTCTCCTCATCTCAGTCCTAAATGGCCAACCCCTTATTCTGAGACTGTGACCCCTGGTTCTAGACTCCCCAGTGTGTCATGTGTGACTAGACAGTGTTTGTTGGCATGACCCTCTTCAGCTGAACCCAATCCTGTCATCTTGTATTCACGCAGGCACGTTTTCCAGTGAGGGTCACTGAGCAGCTATCAGCAATGGGAACCCTGGCTGCTTTTTCCTCTCCATGGCTTGAAGTGCTGCAGCCAGTTGTAATATCCATACTGCCAAACCATTTGAATCAGCTAACTTGGCACCGATCAGCAATTAAACCTAGTACCTCCAAGTTTGTATAACTCAGCTACATGCTACCTTAACTAAAGGAAATCAAGAAGTAATAATTTTGACAAAGAATGCTCACTGGTGTTAAATTAGCATCATGTCTATGGAGACAGACACAATGAAGGTAGATAATGGAAAGCATAAAATATTAATACAATCAAAGCAGCAATTTGTCAATCAGAATGTGTTAAACATACTAGCAAATCTACCCATGTCAGTGCTTACGGACAGTGAAGAGAGTAGCTACCCCAACATTGACAGCATGGTTCCAACCTATATTTAGGGATAGAAAGCGGTTACTAAAGGGAGCTACTGGGTTGAACAAATAGATGTAGCTTATGTGTTGGACCCTCATGTAGTGAAGTAGCTATCTTCTCTATAGAAGTGCACTTGGGAAAGTGGCAGTGAGAGTGCACATACGCTGCTTCCCTAGCCAAGCTGTTCCAGTACAGCTATGACACTGCATCTTCGACAGTGTGGAAGATTGCCCAGGTACGTTCTCTCCTCAGAAAAACAGTATATATATAACCTTCCCAAAAAGTACCCAGTTAACCTCCTCCTAATCATCAGCAAAGTGACAGAAGGAGTAATCAATGATGTCATCAAGCAACACCAACTCACCAATAACTTCTCACCAGTGCTTAGTTCAGGTTCTGCCAGAATCACTTGGCTCCAGACATCATCACAGCCTTGATCCAGTTACGGATGCAACAACAGAATGCTAGAGGAGATGCAAGAATAGCTGCCCTCAACATCAAGCCAGCAATCGGCCGAGTATGGCACAAGGAGCCCTAGCAAAACTGAAGTCAAGGAGGGGCAAAGGAAAACCCCTATAGTAGTTGGTGTTATACACGATGCAAAGGAATATGGCTGTGATTGTCAGAGGGCAATCATCACAGCCTCAGGGCATCAATGCAGTAGTTCCTCAGGGAAGTGTCTTCAGCCCAACCATCTTCAGCTGCTTCATCAATGACCTCCCCTCCATAAGGTCAGGAGTGGGGTTGTTCATTGATGATTCCACAGTACCATTCACAACTCCTCCTTTGGGGTATCCAAACTACAATCCGAGAGTCAAATGTGGTCCACATGCCTTGTCAACTCAGTTCTATTTGCATTTATATGTCTTACTTGCTGATTTGTCTTGTTTGAATTTCAGAAGGTCATGGTTTCAAGCCCCACTCCAGAACTTGAGCACATCATTTAGGCTGGCACTTCTCTGCAGTACTGAGAGAGTGCTGCATTGTTGGAAGTGCAGTCTTTGAGAGGAACCGCTAATTGAGACCCCACCTACCTATTCAGGTAGATGTAAAATATCCCACAGTACTATTGGAACAAGAGCAGGGGGGTGCTCCTGGTGTCCCGGCCAACATTTATACCTCAACTAAAATCACTAAAAATTAGATTCGCTGGTCATTTATGTAATTTCTTGTTCGTGGGACATTGCTTTGCGAATTGGCTGCTGTGTTTGTGAACACAACCACCATGGCTGTACTTCAAAAGCAATAAATTTGCTGTGAAGCATATGGGTTATCCAGAGGACGTGAATTATGTTATATAAAAATGATTTATTTCATGGGCCTGGAGGTGATGCAATAGACTGTTCTTCATGCTGTTGCCTTAAATGATGGATAATGCAAAATCAGAACACCAAAATCTGTTTGAATCAGCTGCCTGGGGTATAATCGGAACATCCATTTAAACTTTATATGCTGTATGAGGCTCACAAAAACAAAACATTTGGGCGTTCCTACTTCATACCTTGCCCATTTTTTTATTTGTTCCTGGGATGTGGGCGTCCCTGGCAAGGCCAGAATTTATTGCCCACCCCTCAACATCAGATAGGTTTACTGGACACCAGTTGAGACTGCATACATACATATATACATATATATTTTTATTTAGACTCGTAGCTGCACGTTAACTGGCCTGCAACATAAAACAGCGAGTGTTGGCGTGCCTGCATGGAGTCCTCAATCCATCTACAACTTTACTATAACTTCACTGCAGTCCCCAATTCCTCTGGTGTCAAACCTCAATCATGGCAGTTCCCAGCTAGCCAACCTCATTTCAGTCCCCGCTGACAGGTTGCGGTGTTGCAGATTCCTAGTTTTACTGCACAATTACTGATACCTTCAACTCTGAACAATCGCCTACATTTTTGACAGATGCACGTGCTGATCTCATCATTTAGTTACTGGTCAGATTTGATATCAGACAATAATATGAAGGATTTTTTGCAACACCCTAAAGCAGCCCCTGAAATGCGCCCTCCTGCAACTTTGCTCGTGCGGATGGAGCCTTTACCTTGGACACCGAGGAAGTGGCCATTGTCTGAAGGTTCTCTCACAAATGCCGGGACATTCTTCTCCCGAACTCTGCTACACTGACTGGAATTCCCCGACACACAGCCGGTCGCCAGCTCTCCGGGCGGCCTATCAGAACGACGGTACTTCCCGCGACCGGGGCGAAGAGGCTGGAGGGGCGTCGCGATTGGCTGAGCGTGTTGCTGCTCACGGTTCAGAGTTCGGAGGTCAGAAGGCGGGGTCCTGCCGCGCGTGAGTTGTGCTTTAGTGCAGATGCAGACCGGGTGTTGCCTGTGCATCCGCTGAGTTTGCAGATCCGAGCAGTTAAATGATACAAACACAAGAATAAGACGGGCAATTGAGTGCGGATTCCTGAAATTTAGTTCACAGGCAAATGATGTTATGGCTTGTCTTTTCCGAAGGTCTATAGCAGCGCAGGTACGTAGCAGCAAGTAATGCTCTTAAGATGCGTTTGATCATCTAATTCCATGGGTTCCATATTGTGTGACCTTCAGTTGTTGTATGCCGTGGGTTTGCTGCGTATCATGGTCCAAATACACGAGCTCTGTCAAGGATGGCTTTCACAAAAACATTTTTTTTGGTGGATACGAAGTTAACTCGTTAGCTGCCTCCCCCCGTTAGTAGTGATAAGATTTTCGACTGACAGTTTACAAAAAACATGTACAAAACAATTTGAAGCGTCTTGATAGTGGGGAAAAAATTGAGCTATATACTTTATTATAGTAATTGGCATTGCTTAAAACCGTTACTTTTAAGCTGTTATGCTTCCCCTTCAGTGTAAAATGCATAATTTTTTCAGATTGGAAATAACGTACTGCTGATCCAGCAGTATATAATGTTTGATTAAGTTGTGCCAGCTCAGCTACTTACAATAACTATGAACAGTGAAATAAGGAAGAATATTTGGCAGCAAATGGTTACATCACATAAAATAATTGTTTTCTGCTTTCCAAAGTGCCAAAATGATTTTAAAGAAATAAAGTTAACAAAGTAAGTTAAATCCACTCTCTCTTTCTCCCCCCCCCCCCCCCCCCCCCCCCCCCCCCCCCCCCCCAAATCAGTCATTTCCTGTCTGTCTGGGACATTGAATCTGTAGTTTGATGCCCTTGAGGAATTCTTTGTTCCAAGTAATCAAAACTGTAGCCCATAATCTAGGCTGACAGTTCAGTGCAGTACTCCGGGAGTGCTGCATTGTTGGAGGTGACATCTTTTGAGATGGGTGAGATTTAAACCAAGGCCATGCCTGCCTGTTCAAGTGAATGTAGAAGAGCAGGGAGTTGACCTGGTGTGCGGGCAAACATTGATGCCCTCAACCAAAATCACTAAAAACCATTTAATTGGTCAAAAAGCAAGATACATCAGATATTGGAAATTTGAAATGAAAACTGAAAATACTAGAAACGTTCAGCAGGCCAGGCAGCATCTGTGGCAAGAGGCAGGTTGGGATAGCGTTTAAGGTCAATGATCCTTCGTCCGGAGGCTCTGACAGTCAACTTGAAACGTTAACCCTATCTTTGTCTTTCCACATATGCTGCCTGACCTGAGTATTTCCAGCACAATTTAATTGGTCATTCATCTCATTTACTGTTTGTGGGACCTTACTGTGTGCCAATTGACTGCCCGGTTTGCCTACATAACAACAGTATTTTCAATTCATTCAAATGTAATACATTGGTTGTGAAACACTTTGGGATGTCCTGAGGAATATAAATGCATGTTTTTTAAAATTATGTTAGTACACAGTGAACATAATGCATGGTTTACATTTACAGCATTTCAAGTATAAACTTCATAAAACAATAGGACTAACTAGTCTAATAGATGCTAACTATGAATAGATAGAGGTTTGCACCTTTGTGGTTTTGTTTCCTGATATATTCTGTAGGAACCTCAGGAACAGCATATACTGAATACCATATAATTTTTGCAAGTCTTAAATTGGAGATGTTGTGGTTGTCACTTTTGCTGTGTTTCACCAATTTAATTCAAAGTATTTGAGCCTGTGAAGAGGTGAGTGGGTAGAGCAAACTATATTAAAATATCTAGAATATTTTAAGCACAGTTCTTTTCCTTCCTGTCCCTACATTTCAGATGTTCTGAGAATTTAATGTACTGTTTCATGTGAATTTCTCAATTCTGTCTAGCTATAAAAATAACATTTTTAAAATGTGGATAGAAAGCTCTTTGGTGTAAAATACAATAAATCTTATAAATGTTGTATACAACTTACTTAAGCAGACTGCTAACTATAGGGCTTCATCATAATTAGCTACAAATTTAGTGTACAGTCACAATCAGCGATTCTGTAATGTGAGCATCCTTATTTGACTGTTATGTGAAGTGTATTAATCGTCAACACCTGCACTGATGGGCACTGTCAGCATAAAAGCTCATTCAAAAACAAATTTAAATGTTATACAAATAAAAGTTGCCTGGGAATATTTACAAGGTAGTAATGTAACCTTGAGGTTAAAATGATTGTCGCAAGCCAAGCTTCAATCATGCAGTTTGACATTCTGATATCTTGTGATTAGATTACTGCCTCATCATCCCAGATGCCTATTGCTGCTTATATGTTCAAATTACACTTTTTAAAGTCTAAAAGTTTGAGTGATCTGGTGCTTCCTGTCTATAATTAAAAATATTTTTCAGAAAGTCTAGTATACATTTTCTTTCTTAACACTATTTTAATTGTTTTTCTTAGCTTTCCAGAGTTCTGGGGACATCAACAGAGAAGCTTATTCCAGTGGTATCAGCTGTTCCTGTCTCCAAAAAACAGTAATTTAACAGCTTTATACATTTCATATATAACACTGATTTTGAATGCATCGATAAAACTTTAAAAATGATTGTGTGTCATTAATGTCTTTGCAGCAGGTTGATTGGTACGTGCTCCTAGTGTCTGTAGTGGGCTAATTGGTCTATGATAGGCACATGACTGATAACCACACAGCTGTTAATGCAGCATCAGTCGCACGATTACCAGGGATGCAGCCTGTCTTCAGCTCCTCTGCTCCCTCCCAGTTGCAGCCCTCCAGGCCTCGCTCCCTGCCCCAGCCATTCAAGTCCCATCAAGTCTCGGTCCTCTCTATCCTTCATGTTCTGCTGGTCATCGCACATAGAAACATAGACGATAGGAGCAGGAGTAGGCCATTCGGCCCCTCGAGCCTGCTCCGCCATTCAATGAGATCATGGCTGATCATCCAAACTCAGTACCCTGTCCCTGCCTTCTCCCCATATCCCTTGATCCCTTTAGCCTTAAGAAATATATCTAACTCCTTCTTGAATATATTTAATGAATTGGCCTCAACTGCCTTCTGTGGTAGAGAATTCCACAGGTTCACCACTCTCTGGGTGAAGAAATTCCTCCTCATCTCTGTCCTAAATGGCTTGCCCCTTATCCTTAGACTGTGACCCCTGGTTCTGGACTCCCCCGCTATCGGGAACATCCTTCCTGCATCTAGTCTGTCTAGTCCTGTTAGAATTTTATAAGTTTCAATGAGATCCCCTTTCATTCTTCTAAACTCTAGCGAGTATAAGCCCAATCAACCCAATCGCTTCTCATACGTCATTCCTGCCATCCCAGGTATCAGCCTGGTGAATCTTCACTGCACTCCCTCCATGGCAAGAACATCCATCCTCAGATAAGGTGACCAAAACTGCACACAATACTCAAGGTGTGGTCTCACCAAGGCCCTGTACAACTGCAGCAAGACATCCTTGCTCCTGTATTCGAACCCTCTTGCTACGAAGGCCAACATACCATTTGCCGCCTTAACCGCCTGCTGCACCTGCATGCTTACCTTCAGCGACTGGTGCACAAGGACACCCAGGTCTCATTGCACTTCCCCTTCTCCCAATCTATTGCTGTTCAGATAGTAATCTGCCTTCCTGTTTTTGCCACCAAAGTGGATAACCTTGCATTTATCCACATTATACTGCATCTGCCCAATCACCCAACCTGTCCAAATCATCATCATACTAGATATATAAGCCTATCAGAACTAATGCCAGTTTTTCTGGCTGCAGGCATTAGCCAGCAGTCGGCCTTCTTGCCTCGGAGTCTGAAGGTCATAAATTTAAGTTCCTGTCCACAGACTTCAGCATATAATCCAGGCTGACACTTAAATGCAGTATTGAGGAGTGCTGCATTGTCAGAGATGCCCTTTTCTGATATGAGACTATCTAGTCATCTTCTGAACTTTGCTGAGCACAACACACCTTGCACACTGCTCCAAGGATGATCAAGATTGGGCAAATAATAAATGAATGGTGTATGCACTTGTTGGCTGTAAAATAGATATATTGGAGAAATGGGACATAATTCAAATATTAAGAAGCAAGAGAGGAAAAAGACATGGTAAAGTGAATGTTGCTCTGAATGCTCTTTTTACTCCGGAGGAAGTTCTGCTAATCATAGTCATCTTGATATTTATTTCAGAGGCATATTTTACAGTTAGTAAAAATTGACAACTAATGTAAATCTTTTGGGAGTTACTGCAACGCTTTTTAATCCTGAGCCTGGACAAAGGACCTAGATGCCGGGCACAACTAAGGTTGAAAAGAGTAGGACAGTATACTAGATAAATCCATCAGTAGTGATTTGCTCCTACCAAACTTTGGTTTTAAAAGCCTGAAGACTGTTAGGCGAAGGGTAAATTAAGAGAGCTTTGAGGTCTGGGGAAAGAATGAGTTCAAGCTCATAGATTATAAATATATAATATTTTGTATATGAATAAACAGACATACACTACTGAATGTGTTGTGCATGTTATTCTCAATGTAATGTAAATCTATTGCAGACAGACTTTTTGTATTTTGTTAATTTATTTTAGATGATTTATGTTTCTGTATTTTATAATATGATGGATCTCATACATGTAGATACAAACTTCCTGTTCAATTCTAATCTCTATCTCTGTCATAGGAGTAGAGTAGGGTAATGTTGCAGAGGTGGAAGTAAGCGGTCTTGGTTTTGGGCATGACCTCAGTTCAGGGGAGCAGAGATTATGGCGAGTGCTGAAAGCAATGGTTTTGGTCTGCCCAATGTTGAACTCAGAAGTTATCACTCGTCCATAATTTGAGGCAGGCCATGCAGTAGGACAGTACAGAGATGGAAGGAGTTCGAAGAAGTGGTGGTGCGGTTGCTCATCCGCATCCACATGGAAGCTGATCTCGTGCTTCTGGATGATTCCCCTCCGAACATAAGAACATAACATAAGAAATAGGAGCAGGAGTAGGCCAATCGGCCCCTCGAGCCTGCTCCACCATTCAATAAGATCATGGCTGATCTGATCCTAACCTCAAATCTTCTATCACTGTGCATCCACCCGAACCCATGTGATCCCCCGGGAGAGGCGAAAAACCAGATAAAGACCCAATGGCCAATTTTGGGAGAAAAAAAATCTGGGAAATTCCTCTCCGACCCATCTAGGCGATCGAAATTCTTCCAGGAGATCACTCTGTCCGAGATCTCTGCGCTCCTCTAATTCTTTTTAATCGCTCCACCCTTGGTGGCCATGCCTTAAGCTAGCGAGGCCCTAAGCTCTGGACTTCCCTCCCTTAAACCTCTCTGCCTCCTTTTAAGACGCTCCTTAAAACCTACCTCTTTGACCATCTGCCCTAATATCCCTTTGTGGCTCGGTGCCAAATTTTGTTTGATAACACTCCTGTGAAGCACCTTGGAACAATTTACTACTACAAGGTGCTATATAAATGCAAGTTGTTGTTGCAGCTTAAGGGCAGTATGTAGATATGGGGCTCAGATGATGACTGTGCAGGGGAGGTAGGAGAATACATAGCAGAATAAACATACGCAAATTCAATAATTCACACAACCCATAAATTTTCCCAACCCACCTTCCAACCACTATGATGCTTTTCCCACCCTGACATAAAATCAACAGCCTTAACTCCAGGTCCACCCTTTCCCACTGCCAGACAGCATCACACCCCTGAATTCCAGTGACTGGCTCAACTAAACCCTGGTGTGAAGAAGGAGTGTACGGCAGATGACAACCTCTTCTTAGGCAGTCCCTCGGAACCAAGGATGACTTGCTTCCACATTAAAAATGAGTTCTCGGGTGACTGATGAGTCCAATGCGGGACCTACAGTCTTTGTCACAGGTGGGGCAGACAGTGGTTGAAGGGGCGGGTGGGTGGGGTGCTTGGGTTGACGTGCGCTCCTTGCGCTGCCTGCGCTTGGCCCCTGCTTGCTCCCGATGAAGAGTATCGAGGTGTTCATAATCATAATCATAATCAACTTTATTGTCATTGTTAGTGCACAAGTGCAGTACAACGAAATGTAGGCTTGCGGCTCCCGAGAGTGTACATTTAGATTAAGACATTTAAACATTCAACATACGTTTGGCTTGTAATACATTAACATAAACATAACCATAATAAAGTGCATCGGCAGATGTGCAGGCTTTAGAGTTTATTTGTGGAGTTCAGTAGGATGACAGCCCTGGGAAAGAAGCTGTTCCTAAATCTGGTCGTACGGGTGCGAATGCATCTGCAGCGTCTCCCAGATGGCGCCTTCCTGGATGCTTCTCCTCCACTTTGTGCAGTCTTGGGCCAGGGATTCCCAGGGTGTCGGTGGGGATGTTGCACTTTTTCAAGGAGGCTTTGCGGGTGTCCTTGAAGCGTTTCCTCTGCCCACCTGGGGCTCTCTTGCCGTGCCGGAGCTCCGAGTAGAGAGCTTGTTTTGGGAGTTTCGTATCGGGCATGCAGACGATGTGACCTGTCCATCAGAGCTGATCGAGCGTGGTCAAAGCTTCAATGCTGGCCTGAGCAAGAACACTGACGTTGGTGCGCCTATCCTGCCAATGGATTTGCAGAATCTTGCGGAGGCAGTGTTGGTGGCACCTCTCCAGTGCTTTGAGGTGCCTGAGACCAACGTGCACATAAATAGTGTTTTTAACACAGAAAATGCCCCATGGTGTTTCACAGAAGGGAAACAGGCAGTGAGCCGTAGTATTTGAATTAGGCAAGATGACCAAAAGCATGTCAAAAACAGGTTTTCAGGAGGTTTTTAAAGGCGGAGATACTTGGGGGAGAGAATAGCAGAGTAGGGCTGACTTGGATGAAGTGTGGAGTGGGAGGGACAGAGAAACTCACAGGAGTGCACAAGCTGGGACATAAGGCTGCAGGCAGTTACAGGCATAAGGCACAATGAGGCCATGAAATGATTTGCAAATGAGGATGAGAATTATGAATTTTATGCTCTGGGTCAGTGAGTCAAGAGGTGAGCAAGCAAGAATTAATGCAGGAGAGCATGTGGGCAGTGGACTTCTGGATAAATTGGGAGTTTGTGATGTAGCTCAGGCCGGAGTGTTGGAAAAGTCGAGTCTGGAGATAACCATGATTTGAGTACGCAGCAGACCCAGTGCAAATGAACAATTCCACAGACAAGCCCACGCTTCCTTTGAGTTGAAACTTGATCTTGCGGCACAGTTATCTGGGAGTTAGCATGTCTAGGGTCAACAATAAACTCTTATGTTGCTGAAGATGCCTCACAATCTGGTCTCTCCGATTAACATGACGCTATGACAGGGTAGAAAGCACAAATTTTGCTTATAGATATACCTACAGAAACGAGAACAAACCCAATCATTAAATTATATTTCAAATAATCTTCCAGTGTGTCTTTCAAAACAAAACCAAGAAAATGTAGCAGTTCTTTACGGTATTTTAAACAACTTGCTTCCTTGATGAAATGTTATTATGTGAGAAAGACCATCTCAACTTGCCTCTACTGCAATGGACTGGTCTCCTAGGAAATTAGTGCCACCCTTTATAACCAGGTAGCTTATGGGTGTCAGGTAAAATAGGTTTCAAAGGTACCAGGTGGTACCCTCGGGACCTGTCTCCAGTCCATCATTTTATTTCTTGTACCAAGCCAAGTTGTGTATCTGATGACTATGACAGCTGATGGCCCTTTGAAAGCTTGGTATAATAATACATGAAGTAGAATGTAAATGTGGGAAGATCAGTGCTCTGGTGATCCATACTAAATCACTTCTTTTACCTGGGTCTTCTCTTACATACTCAGCAGTAGAATGATAAAATTTCCATTCAACTAGTCTGATTTAATTACTCCTAACTAGATCTTGCAATGCACCTTCCCTTATAGACATGCGAGCATTCTGCTCGAGGGTGGGGTCATTGGGCCGGATTTTCCGATCGGAGGCTTCCTGCGTGCAGATGCCTCCGATCTGGAAAAATCTACGAACTTACCTGCTGGCTCTGTAGGTCCTGACACTTGCAATCCTGGGCCTCTCCTGGTCCGCGCGCAGAGGCCCAGGTATCTCGGGCGCAGGCGGTTCACAAGCGTCCCTGGGATCACGTGGGCCATGAGGAACCAATCAAAGACGGGAATTCCCCTGCACACTTTTGACAGGTCTCTACGCATAGATCTGTCAAAAGTATGAATGGGGATCACATTTAAAAACACAGTTAAACATTAAATACTTTTTTAAAATCATGTATTTAAAATTAGTTAAAATTACATTATTAAATGAAATATTTTAAACATTTAATTTTTTGAAAAAATAATTAAAGGTTTTTACAGGGCTAAAAAGCTTTTTTTTAAAAGTATTTTTAAAATTATAAATGAGTGGGGGGAAAAAAACATTTTAAAAAACTTTTTAAACTCTTTTATGCTGGTAAAAGCAGGCCTTATGCTGCTTTTACCAGGCGTAAGATTTTTAAAGGTTTTCAGCGGGCGGAGGTTGTGCAGGAAGCGGAATTCTCCACCCACGGAGGCCCTTCTCCCGGGCAGGCGGATGATCTGCCAAGAGAATTGTTGACAGATCAAAAGTGCCAGTTTTCAGCGCATGCGCTTCGCATGCCTGAAACCGGCACTTGCGAGGCCCCTATGGGTGCGTACACACCCGTGGGGGTCGGAAAACATTAACTTTAGAAGACAAATGGACAAAGAGAAGAAACATTTAAGTACGGTAAACAAGCAGGAAGGAAGGAATTTGCACTTGCACGGTGCCTTTTTAGGTCCTGAGGATGTCCCAAAGCACTTCACAGCCAATTAATTACTTTTTGACATGCACTCACTGTTATGTAGACAAACGTGACAGCCAATTTGAGCAAAGCAAGGTCTGGAAAACTCTGTTTTTGGTCGTGCTGGTTATAGGATAAATGTTGGCTGGGACACTAGGTGAACTCCCTTGCTCTTCTTTGAATAGTGCCAAGAGATCTTTTGCAGACCTTCAGTCTAATGTCTCGTGCTGCGCTCCTTCAGTACTGAGGTGCTGCATTGAAATGTCAGATTATGTACTCCAGTCCCAGAGTGGGGTTTGAGCTTAACAACCTTCTGACTTAAAGGTAAGAGTGTTGTCATTGAGCCAAGGCACTCCAGTGTACTTTGTATTAATATGTGAAACAGTTAATGGTAGCACAATAATGCAACACGTTGGAACACCTGGCATCAATTTTGTTACCACTTGGAGTACCACAGCGAGAAGGCACTTCCTCATTGATGGGGGGAAGGGGGAAACCACAGGGGCACTAACCATGGCCCATTTTTTGCTTTTAGCCACTTTGCTGGAGGTAGATCTCCACCTTGTGTTGTTGATTTGGTACGGTGTGTTGCATTTTTGGACAAAAAGGAAAAGGGGGTAAGAAAAATAAAACTAGAAGAATACAAAAAATGGTTAAAAAGAATTCTGATTAGCTTTTCCTCCTGATTTTCTTGCCCCTTTTCCTTTTTGTCTCTATGCAACATACCGTCTGATTTTCTTCCCTTGCGTATTTTCCATCGAAGTTTACCATCTTTTTGTTTTTCTATTTTGTGTGAAATATTCTTGTTTAAACAGTGAGTGCTCAGTACTCTTAGAGGAACAGGGGCTGACTGGTAGAAGTAATGGAGCTCGGCGATGTGATGGAGCAGAATTAATGCTGTCGTCATTAGCTGGAGATAATTTTAGCGGTTAAAAGGGTCAGTCAGTATAGCAGACTCAATAATACTTTATGTAATCAGTATTCACTAATTTTTTTTAAACATTAACTTTTTTGCAACACAATAAGGGTATGTATTGATTAGCTTTGTTGGAGACAGTTACTAATGAATTTAAAAACAGGCCATCTGCAAGTTGCTAGCAGCAACGGTTCTTGCTGCTGCATCAGGGCCACTATTTTAAATATGGATTAGGCTGAGCAGACTAGAGCATATTTCCACCCCCATTTTACAAAATACTTTTCTATATTAGGTGGCATAAGAAGATGCCACTGGAAGAACCATAATGAGGCCAGTTGTCTCATTGATTTGACCCATGTGGTTGCCAGTAGCAAAAACAAAATGTACTGGGATATCAGTGGGTAAGTTGCAAATTTCCCAGAGCCAGAGGCATACACCAGCAACCTTGGATCAGCAGGGGAAGGTTAACTCTGTGCTACAGCAACTGTGTTTGCATTTCAACCTGCAGGCTGGCTCTCTCTCTGCAGGCAGTAACACAGGATAGGATTCTGACACTCGAGCTGATCTGGAGTGAGGCAGAGGAAGGTGGGCACAGATGGGTAAGGGGCATGTTAGTGCAATAATTCGATTTTTAAAATAGCAGCCATTTGAAGCACATGTGACACTGTCACTGTCCTCTAATTTTCTGCAAAGTACCTTGGAAAGTTGGTAATGTGAAAGGCTGCATAAGTGTAAGTTTACTTTTTTAAATGCACCCTGTTTTTACAATAAGGGAATTGGGTGGCACCCTGGTTTAGAAGGCTGTCTTTCACTTCACTTCGGGGACATGGAATTAAGATGACTGTGTTCTCTGATTATAAAGGCTCAATGTGAAATGAGTTTGTGCAGCCTCCATCCAGTTCCTATGTAACCTGTGTCTTGTTTTGCACACTTTGTACAAAACTAATAAATTGCAGGACAACGGAGTATTACAGTTTAAACTGTTTTAATGAAGCATCAGGTCTGATCTGACTCGGCAGTACAGCACCGTGTGGACAAGATGGAGACAGGACCCCTGGGTCTTCTAAACCATAGCAGTCCTTACAGATGCCTGCAGGCCAATGACAACTCAGCATGTGATCACATGTGAATATAATAGGTATTCCTTACAGATGCCTGCGGGCCAATGATAAATCAATATGCAAATGTTACATCCCCTTTTAAAAGAAAAATGTTATACATTACTTTTGAACCTTTCTTCTACATAATGTTCTCAGTAGCATCAACATATAAGTAAACTCAACATTTAACTAGCACTGAAAACATCTCAACGTTTCAATAACGATGTACAGTTTTTTTAGGGCAGCGATCCGCCTACACCCTTTGGCAGTTCACAAGTCATGGATAACTCTAGGCTTGACCTCTCGTCGGAATGACGGTGTTGTTCCTTGGTGTTCAGGAGGTGCCTGCGATTGCGGCGGTTCACCTGTCCTTCTGGGGTGCGGACGTGATACGATCACTCAGTGTCAGCTGGCTGGATGACGACTGCTGGCTTTCAGTAGTCATGCTCCTGGATTCTGACGGATTCTCCATTGTGCAGCGGCGGCAGTAGTCTAGCTGACCTGTCATAGTATCTCTTTTGGTGTTGCTGCCTCTGTACACGTTTTGCATGCACTTGTTTGCAGCTGACGACCTGCCAGGGCCTGTCTGGGATACGGTGAGGTACCATGGGCTCTTTGACATTTGATGGGCGGCGTTCTAGACAAATTGAACATTTTCCGACAATGCCCTCAATGTGTTTGCACATTCCGGGCCAAAACATAATGTCACGCTCTCTTTGTTTGCATTTTTCCATGCCCATATGTCCAGCATGAATTTTTGTCAACATCTCTTCTCTGAGACTGGTAGGAATGATGATTTTCTCCCCTTTGAAGACGATTCTGTTGATTTGTGACAGTTCGTCTCTGTGGTTCCAGAGTTCAGATATGCTCTGAGGGCATTTCCTCCTTTCCTCAGGCCATCCTTCATGTATGACTTTGCTCAGCAGTGTGAGTTGTGCATCTTTCTCGGTTCCTGCTCGGATCTCCTTCAGTTTTGAGTCACTCACAGGTAAGCTGTTGTACACCACGTGCACCTGCACATCCATGCCTTCACTGAGGCTGCTGTCCTGGTAGCTAAGAGACTTTCTGGAGAGCGTGTCTGCGACAGGAATGTCTTTGCTTGGACGGTGAATGATTGCGAAGTCATACTTCTGTAGCTGAAGGATCATTCTCTGTAGCCTTGGTGGGGCTGCGGCTAGTGGTTTCCTCATGATTGACTCGAGGGACTTGTGGTCGGATTCCACAATGACTTGTCGACCATAGACGTACTGGTGGAAACGCTTACATCCAAACAGAATTGCATATAACTCTCGATTTGAGCATAGTTGATTTCACTGTCTGAGAGAGATCTGGAAGCGTAGCTGATAGGCTTTCCTTCTTGCAGTAATACTGCGCCTAGTCCGTACTTTGACGCGTCCACTTGTAGTCTGAGCTCTTTGTTGGGGTCGAAGTAGGCAAGAACTGGTCCTGGTTCTCTGGTGATTTAGGTCTTTCATTTTCTGAAATGCTGTGTCATGTTTGTCCCACAGGAACTCATTGGATTGTTTGAGCAACTGACGCATGGGTGCATTGATTTCGGAGAGGCTCGGGGCAAACTTGGCTAAGTAGTTAACCATGCCTAGTACTGACTACCTCTGCGTGGTTCTTCGGCGGCTCCATCTTCTTGATGGCGGAGATTTTCTCTGGATCTGGCTTAATGCCATCAGTTGAGAGGCGATGCCCGAAATAACTGATCTCGGTGGATCCGATTATGCTTTTCTCGGGGTTGAGCCGGCTACCTTTCTCCCGTGATCTTTGTAGCATTGCATGGAGGTTCCTGTCATGTTCCTCTCTATTCCTGCCATAGATGAGGATGTCGTCTACGATTGCGACTACTCCGTCGAGGCTTTCATAGGTTTCGTCGATCTTCCGCTGGAATTCATCCTGAGCTGAGAGAAGACCAAATGGTAAACGCAGAAATCGGTAGCGTCCAAATGGTGTGTTGAACGTTGTTAGCTTAGATGACTCTTCCGTGAGCTTGATATTCCAGTATCCTGATCGTGCGTCCATTACACTGAAGTAATGTGCTCCCACTAGCTTGGGTGTGATGTCATCTAGCATTGGTAGAGGGTAGTGAGGGCGTTTGATAGCCTTGTTCAAATCTCTGGGGTCGAGACAGACTCTGAGCTTGCCTGTACGTGGTTTCTCAACCACTACTAACGCGTTGACCCACTCTGTCGGTTCTGTTTCCCGGACGATGATTTCTGTATTCTCCATGCTCTGCAGCTCCTCCTTCAGGCGACTACGTAGAGCAAGGGGTATCCTTCTCGGTGGCAAACCACAGGGGTTGCTGCTGGGTCAAGGTGAATAGTGCATTCACCTGGGAATAGTCCGATTCCTTTGAAAACGTCAGCAAACTCCTCCATGACTGTCTGTCTGTTTCTCAACTGGTGCTGTCAGTGATAGCACTAGCTTGACAAGGTCCATGTCTAAACATGCCTTTAGACCTAGCACTGGAGGTGCTTGAGTGTCAACAATGTAAAAATCCAACATCATGTCGCTTTCTTTGTACTTGCATTTCATCATGCATGTGCCTTTTACAATGAGCTGCTAACCCCCATAGCCGGTCAGTCTGCGTGAGGTGGGCTGTAGCTCACACTCATCCTTCAAGCTGTGATACTCACTCAGAGGAATTACATTAACCTGAGATCCAGTGTCTAGTTTAAACTTAAACTCTCTGCCCTGTTTTCCTATCTCAATATCGGCATAGGCTTGCTCAGTCTCTGAAATCTGTTTTTCTATGACACAGAATCAATAAACAGTTCCTCTGCTTTTCCGAAAATAGTCTTGCAAACTTTAGCAAAGTGGTTCCGTTTACCACATTTAGTACATTGCCTTCCTTTGGCAGGGCATTGCACCTTTTCTCCATGCCAGTTGTTTCCACAATATCCACAGTTTTTGAAGCGTTTTCTGTCTGTGTCGCCCATTTTTAGAACTCTCTGTTCTTTCTGTTCTGAAACACGCTCTCTGGGCAGTGTTCTTTGGTGTGTATCTATTAACTGCGTGCACTGTCTGTTCACTCGAGCTGCTCGTGGCGCTGGTTATGGTTTTCAACTGTGCTTGGGCTATCTCGTGCGATCTAGCTATGTCCATAGCTTTGTCCAGCGTTAGCCTGGACCCAACATTCAAAAGTTTCTCTCTCGCTTTAGCTGAATGTATTCCAAACACGATGCGGTCTCTGACCATCTCATCTTTATCTGCATATACACAGTCTTTTACCAGCAGTTTTAACTCCGTCACGAACTGTTCAAATGACTCACTAGCTCCTTGTACTTTCTCCTGAAACTTGTACCTAGCGAATATCGTATTTGTCTTGGGCATCACATATGCTTCAAAACGGTCAAAATAACTTTTCAGTACCTTTGCTTCATCCGCGGTGAGAGACCATGTGTTAAAGATATCTCTCCCTTTTTCTCCGATCTACAAGAGTAGATAGCGGCATCTTTCTTCCTCCCCTTTGCTTTTCAGTGGACCCGAGAACATCAATTCCACGTGTTGCTTGAACTTGCTCCATTCTCTAGCTAAGTTCAAAGATTCCCAATTCATTTGAGGTAAGGGAGCTCCAACGATGTCCATTTCAAATCCCTGTTCTGACACCATGTCTTGTTTTGCACACTTTGTACAAAAATAATAAATTGCAGGACAACGGAGTATTACAGTTTGAACTATTTTAATGAAGCATCAGGTCTGATCTGACTCACAGCAGTACAGCACCGTGTGGACTAGATGGAGTCAGGACCCCTGGGTCTTCTAAAAAATAGCAGTCCTTACAGATGCCTGCAGGCCAATGACAACTCAGCATGTGATCACGTGAATATAATAGGTATTCCTTACAGATGCCTGCGGGCCAATGATAAATCAATATGCAAATGTTGCAACCTGGATTTGCAGTAAAAATTGCCCATCATTTTTGCACAAATCAGCTCTGCATTGGCAGAGAGCCCATAAGGTAGCTGGTGTAGGAAATGGGAAATTAACATTAAGATAATACTGGTTTCCCCTTTTGAGATTAGGGTTAATCGATAGAGTAGGAGTACTCCACGCTGGCCTAGATGACAAAACAAAGAGTCCGATTCTGGAGCACTGACAATTCTCATTGTAGCAGATTAAAAATCACTACTAAAAAGGTACTGATAATAAGTATGAAAAATAACATGGCTTAGACAGCATTAAATATGCTGAATCCTTCAGGGATTAAAGGATTTGTTGGGTGGAAACATACTTTTGTTTCATGCATGTTCCTGTAATTTGTAACAAAGTAAAACCGTTTGAATGGAAAGTATTACGATGTTGATTGTGGTGCAAAGGGGTTTTAGATGTAGTTTCTGGAGAACATCGCCAAGACTGCATTCGTTTGCAGGATTACCAGTAGTTATGGATTATGTCCATTCAGCCCATCTTAATTCATCTATCCAGAAACACCATTACAGCATCCAGTTGTTTCTTAAATAATTCTAGATTTTTTGCCTTCACAATATCCAGGAATCCATTCCATGTGTTGATTACTCTTTGTGTGAAGAGTAATGTCCTGATATCAGTGCTAAATTTGCCTTTTACTAACTTGAATCTGTGTCTCCTTGTCCTACCCTTGGAATTTAATTTGAAGTAATAATTGAGCTTTGTCTTATCCATACCCTTAGTTATCCTTTATACCGCTAAGGCCACCTCCCAAATACTTCCTTTCAAAGCTAAAAGCCCAAGTTTAAGAAAATGAGAAATAGGAGCAGGAGTAGGCTATACGGCCCCTCGAGCCTGCTCTGCCTTTTAATAAGATCATGGCTGAACATTTCCATCAACTCCACTTTCCCACCCTATCCCCATATCCCTTGATTCCCTTAGTGCCCAAAAATCTATCGATCTCAGTCTTGAATATACTCATTGACTGAGCATCCACAGCCCTCTGGGGTAGAGAATTCCAAAGTTTCACAACCCTCTGAGTGAAGAAATTTCTCCTCATCTCAGTCCTAAATGGCCGACCCCTTATCCTGAGACTATGGGGGAGAAATTGAGTATAGCCCCGTTTGGGGCGCCAGCCTTGCCAGGGCGCTAAAAGTAGCGCCCCGGAAACATTCGCGCCCCCGCACCGGAAATTGAGTTGTTGCGCCCCAAAGGGAAGCGCGGCGCTAATGGAGGCGCCCCCGCATCCCTCTTGGGGCGCTGCGAGTGAATATCGTGGCGCTACGTGCCGCAGCGCCACACGCTGCGGCATGTTGCGCCGCGGTACTGCAGGCCTTCCTCCTTAAAGGGGAGGGGCCTTGTGCAGCACGACCTGGGGCCCAGCTGGGCCCCCGAGGATCGGGAGTGCAGGCAAAAGAGCCCGGCACCGAGGAGAAGTGCCGGGCTCTTGGAGCACAGCCGGCACTCTGCAGGGGGTGGGGGGGGTTCAGGAGGCCGGGGACGGGAACGCAGGCAGGTGCTGGCAGGCGGCCAACAACAAAAATGGCCGCCCCGCACCTCGCCTTTAATTTGCGCCTCCCCGGCCGCAGGTACGCCCCCCCTGATCCCGTCGGACATGGCGTCCAGCAGTAAATCAGGGAGCGCTGCCAAATATCGCGGCCGGGGCGTCAGCGGGGCGCTGTGCACACCGATGATGTCATCGGCAGCGGCACAGCGCTAACGGTTAGCGCCACCACTAACGTCCCGTGAAATTTAGCGGGAGGAGTGGGCAGTGCCGCGCTCGGGCGCAAGTTGGCTTGCGACCCACTTAGCGCCCTCTTAAGGCGCTAACGGGTGGCGCAACCTACTGAATTTCTCCCCCTATGACTCCTGGTTCTAGACACTCCAGCCAGGGGAAACAGCCTCAGAATCTACCCTGTCAAGCCCTCTAAGAATGTTATAAGTTTTAATGAGATCACCTCTCATTCTTCTAAACTTTAGAGAATATAGGCACATTTTCCTCAATCATTTTCCAGTCATTCCTCATAACTCAGACTTCTAACATTAGGGATTAGCCTTCAAATCAAATCAAAATCAACTTTTATTGTCATTGTTAGTGCACAAGTGCAGTACAATGAAATGTAGGCTTGCGGCTCCCGAGAGTGTACATTTAGATTAAGACATTTAAACATTCAACATACATTTGGCTTGTAATACATTAACATAAACATAACCATAATAAAGTGCATTGGCAGATGTGCAGGCTTTAGAGTTTATTTGTGGAGTTCAGTAGGATGACAGCCCTGGGAAAGAAGCTGTTCCTAAATCTGGTCGTTCGGGTGCGAATGCATCTGTAGCGTCTCCCAGATGGCAGGAGGGCGAACAGACTGTGGCTGGGGTGGGTAGGGTCTTTGATGATGGACCGTGACCTCCGTAAACAGCGTTTCTGGTATATGTGCTCTATGGTCGGTAGCCGGGTGCCGGTAATGCGTTGGGCAGTTTTGACTACCCGCTGCAGGGCTTTCCGGTCATAGTAGCTACAGCTGCCATACCATACTGTGATACAGTTTGTCAGGATGCTCTCTATTGTGCAGCGGTAAAAGTTAGAGAGGATCAGGGGTGACAGGTTACATCCCTTCAGCCTCCTTAGGAAATATAGGCGCTGCTGGGCCGCCTTCACCAGAGAGGAGGTATTGAGGGACCAGGAGAGGTCTTCCGTGATGTGGACTCCGAGGAACTTAAAGCTGTCCACCCTTTCCACCACAGCCCCATTGATGTGGATGGGGGTGTGACTTCCGCCTTTAGACTTCCTGAAGTCCACAATGATTTCTTTGGTTTTCTTGATGTTCAGGGCCAGGTTGTTATCGGCGCACCACTTCACGAGATGCTGGACCTCCTCCCTGTAGGCTGACTCATCGTTGTTGGTGATCTGGCCTACTACCGTGGTATCATCCGCAAACTTGATGATGGTGTTGGAACCATGAACAGCCTCACAGTCATGGGTGAAGAGGGAGTAGAGGAGGGGGCTCAGCACACATCCTTGTGGTGCCCCTGTGTTCAGGGTCGGGTGGGGGGGGGAGGTGTGGTTACCTAATTTGACAGACTGGGGTCTGTTTGTTAGGAAGTCCAGGGTCCAGTTGCAGAGGGAAGTGTTCAGGCCAAGAGTGTGGAGTTTGGTGGCCAGCTTGTTGGGGACGATAGTGTTGAATGCTGAGCTGTAGTCTATGAACAGCATTCTGATGTAGGTCTCCTTACCATCTAAGTGATTCAGTGCCGAGTGTAGAGCAGTTGTGATTGCATCCTCCGTTGATCTGTTTGCACGATAGACAAACTGGTGTTGGTCAAGAGAGGCGGGAACACTGGCTTTGATGTGAGCCAGGACCAGTCTCTCTCAACACTTCATTATGATGGGTGTGAGTGCGACAGGTCGATAGTCGTTCAGGCACGTCACAGCCGTTTGTTTTGGCACAGGAATAATGGTAGTGGTCTTGAAGCATGTAGGGACTACTGCCTGGGCCAATGAGAGATTGAAGATGGCGGTGAAGACATCAGCCAACTGATCAGCACATTCCTTGAGTACCCGTCCAGGGATGCTATCCGGTCCAGCAGCCTTTCGTGTGTTCACTTAAATGTCTCCCTCGTGCCTGTGACCAGAACTAGATGCCATGCTCGAGGTGTGGATCTGACCAGAGCACTGTACAGTTTGATCATAGTTCCTCTGGCTTATATCCTACTCTTTTGGCTATGTAGTTGAACATTCTTATTGGCTGTGATTGTTACTCTGCATTGGTTGGACATGTTTAGTGTTGGGTGTACTGGTACTCCTAGGTCTCTCTGTTTCATTCTTGGCTATTTCAACACTATTCACAGAGTACATTTATTACTTTTTTTCCCCCTTCCTCTGTGCAATATTTTTACTTGTCTGCGTTAAATTTAATCTGCCGTTGTCCTGCCTATGTTTTTGTTTTGTGCTCGTTCTGTAATTTCTGAGCTGCTTCCTCCCATTCCATTACCTTTCCTAGTTTGGTATCTGCAAATTTGTCCTCTCTGCATTGAGTTTCTGTGCCTAAATCATTTATGTAATTGAAAAACAGTAGTGGTCGCAACACTGATGCCATACAGTACTCCCCCTACTCATCCAACCCTGACATAACTCCACTGATGAGTACTACCCTCCAGTTAGTTTCTTATCCGTTCCCAAGGATACACTGAATCCCCCACAGCTTCGAGTTTGACCAAACAGCCTTTCATGTGATGCTCTTTGGAGGTCTAGGCACACTGTAATATGGCTTTTCACAATACCTTTGGGACGACACCTATTCAAAGGAGGTTGGCCAGATAGTATCTGCCTATTCTGAATCCATGTTGGCCACTATTTACTAGGTTTTTGATGTACAGTGATAATCCTCAGGTTTACTCCTGATAAATCAATTATATTATTTTGCATGAAATGAAAGTGAGGCTAATGGGTCTGATGGTGCCTGTGTCAGTTTTACTACCATTTTTGAATATGGACACCACATTGACCTGTTTCCAATCTATTGGTACCTGACCAGTGAGGCCCTCATAATGGCCGTCAGTCCCTCACGAATCTTCCCCCTAGTGTGTCTCAGCACTCTGGGGTAAATCTATCTGTCCGTGATATTAGTTTTGAGCCCTTTTAATCTGGCTCAGACTTCCATCTCATTTAACACATTCACTGATTTTATTTTGGCTGTCTGTTTGGGGAGGACATGTTGCTCACGTCTTCCCTTGTGAATACCTGGAAGACGTAGTCATTCGGCACATTAACTACCCTGTGCTCTCATTCACTTCTGATTCCCGTTGCATCTTTTATAATTTTACCACTTCTCTGACGGCTGTCTTACTGTTGTAATACTGAAAGAATTCATTACCATTCTGCTTAGATTTTGCTGCTTTTTTTTCTCGGTCTCTCTTTGCCCCTCTGGTCACCATTTTCTTGTATTCATCCTAGTGAACCCATTCTCCCTGCAGGATTTGTGAGGTATTTTTTTCTTTATTTCACTTTGAATTTGTTTATTAATCCATTAAGAACATTGCCTGCTCACTTGCCTACTTCTTTAACTCTGCTGCCTAAACCTTAATACGGTCTTTCCTCACATCTAGGATTGATTTCTCAACTGGCCTCTATCGTCCTTCACAAACAACTGTTAATCCATAATTTGTGGCCTGTGTCTACTCTTGTACCAAGCCATGTTCTATTACTCCTCTCATTCCCAATCTCTGCTGGCTCCCTGTCCCTCTGAGTATACACTTTAAGGTCTTCATTTTAAAATCGCTCCTTATTTGATTAATCTTTCCCAACCATTGCCCTTACAGACAACCTCCATTCTTCCAATTCTTGTTTTCTACTCCTTCCTTAGCCCTGTCGTTCCACAGTTGGAGGCCAATCATTCAGTCACTCCACCCCTGACTGTTGGAACTTTTTCACTCCGTGACTTGTCGTGCTACCTCTCTCCTTCCTTTGAAAGCGTCTTTAAAATTGTGACCTTGATCTTGTGTTTGGTTTTTCCACTTACGTAGCCTTTCCCACTTTGTGATCGATGATGTCCTCGCCCCCTTGCAATGGGTTCTGAGACTGTCTTCTTTTTAATGTGCTGTGTGAATGCAAGTTGTTTTTAATACTCTTACAAACATTTTTCAGGCAGACCCTAGATTTTCGGGTATCGGTGACCTCTCTGCTGGCGAATGGCTGTTTAAAATCGGGATCGACTGTTCAGAGTCAAGCAAAGCAACTGTCTGAACAGGTACTGTTACTTCAGAATACCAAGCTATGCGTATTGTTGTGTTGGTGTGGGGGGGGGGGGGGGGTGGCAGGGGAGGTGGTTATTACTAGCTTGAAGAAAATATTGAATTATCTTGTAAACTAAACTAAGGGAGAGATATTCCTGAGTCTGCACCCAAGTGCACTGGATTGCCTGGGCACAATAAATATCAGGAAATCACACGGGATGGAATTTTGATTTAAATGGAAGAAAATTCTGGTGGGTTCCTTTTACAGGTGTGGGTTCTGATTCACATGGTTTTCCAATACTCGTTGCAGCCAGGTGATCCAGCGTGCTTGGGTGGAGACCCAGGAAATTCTCCCCTTGAATCTTACCAGAGTATATCTTTGCTGCAGGTAAAGGAAGAGAGAATGTAGTCTCAGTACTTGCATGTATATTTGAAATATGAGCTCCTCACCACAAAATGGGCAATCGGCAAAAGCGTCAGAGAGATGGCACAGATACTGTTCAGAAGCATCTGTGGCAGGGGCATAACCACTGACTTTGACAGAAGAGGCTTGGAAACCTCAAAAAAATGGAGTAAATGGCATTTACACCATTTTATCGTTTTTCCAGCGTATCTTCAGCCCTTCCGCCAATGTTATGGCAGACGAGCAGGAAAACCCCTGCAAAATTCACCCTCAACAATCCGATATGGATCAAAGGTGGGTAAATGGAGTTGAGATACAGATATGCCATGATCTAATTGAATGTCGGAACAGACTCGAGGGGCTAGATGGCATAATTCTGTTCATATGAGTGGGTTTGGTTGTACTGTAAGAGCAGGACACAGTTGGAGATTAATATAGAAGGCTGAACAGATATGCCGTCTTCACAAGCTCATCCAAATGCACCTTTTTGTTCTTGCTGGGAAAAGCAGAGAAAGGATCATAATTTAAATTCAACACATTTTTAAGATTTCTGCTATTTCTATTACAATCGGGTGTTTACTATCAACAAGGTTAACTATATCTTTTTAGAAAATTCCAATATAGTTCCACCCTTAAGTGGACAGGGAAGCGTACATGTTTTAAAGCTTGCAGTTTCCCTTCTCATTGCCAAACTGCAGTACTCGCTGTATTTATTTAAAAAAAAAAAAAAAAAAAATTCTTCAGGATGTGGATGTTGCTGGCAAGGCCGGCATTCCTAGTTGCCTTTGAGAAGGTGGTGGTGGACCTTCTTGAACCGCTGCAGTCCATGTGGTGAAGGTACTCCCACAATGCTGTTGGGTAGGGAGTTCCAGGATTTTGTAGTGAAAGTACTCTGGTCACACGCTGAAGGGACGTATCCGTTCCCATTGCATAGAGTAGAGGAATTGGTCATTGGAACCTAAATAATGCAGAAGCCAATCAAATGTACCCAGTTTGCATCTTAGACACAAAGTGAAAGAGCATGATTTACATAGTGTCTGCTCTGTAGAATTTTCAGCAAACAATCTGGGATCATTGGCTACTATGACTGGAATCGGATCGCTTCCTGGTAAAAGTGAGACCGAGAAGAGATTTCTCATAACCTTGTTTTCTTTGGATGTTGTCCAGAAGCACATGAATTCTTGTCAGGTCATAAAAGTTTATCCAGTACATTCCAATAAAGGTGACGACCGGAAGGATGTTCCAACCAGCTACGTACGGAAATCTAATCCCCCCCACTGCATGTCTAAGAGTGTGACCGGTTGGACTTGCAAGAGGAAATAGATATAGAATTGTACATATGATGTTGTGGCGTGTGTAAAATCTTGGTATTGTTTCCTCCAGCTGTTGCACTGAAACCAGGACGGTGCTGTGTCAGTACAGGGCCAGCCACCTTGGTAGAGACAGTGCAGCAAAACAGTGATTTAATTTACTATGGGTGTGACCTTTGGTGTGAAAGTTGTAGTATAACAAGAGTATGGTAGCATGAGACTCCAGATAACTAAGGGAGCGATTTTGCCAGCCCTGGGGAGGCGGGACTGCCGGGAAAATGGCAGAAACTGGGAGCGGGTACCCATCCTGCCTCCGTGCCATCTTCCCAGGAGGCGGGTACCCAACCCGCGCCGGGTCCTGTTTCCTCGAGGCAGGAAGGGGATTACAGCCACTTAACTGCCAGCTAACAGGCAGTTAAGAGGATTATCCCCATTTTTCCAACAGAAGTGCGGGCTTCCCGACATCGGGAAACCCCACCAGGGTCAGCGAGGTGAGCAGTGGGTTTGCGGGGGTGAGACAGGTCGAAATGTGCACTGTGGAGGTGAGTGATGGGTGCAAGTGTGGAGAGGTAAGTATGTGAGGTGAGTAAAAAGTTTCCTTACCTTTGTTTCTTCCTGCAGGCTTCAATCATTGGGGATCTGGAGGCTCCACGGCAGAGGTGACAGAATGGCTGCTGCATTCTCTGATGCAACAACCATCTGCTTTCTGCTCAGGAAATAGGTTTGGTGAGTCTTGAGTACAAGAACTCACCAAACAACAGAGAATGTCAGTGTTTGACAGCTTCTCAAAGCTGTGAAACGATGACGGTTAATCTGTCAAATGTTTGGCAGATGAAATGTCATACGCTGACATTCTCTGTCACAGGCTCTCCCTTAATTGGCCGGTTAAACCCGCAGGGCGGGCTTAACCAGGTCAATCAAGGGAAAATGGCGTGAGTTGACTACACGTCGATGGAGGCGAAAATGAAACCGGACAAGCAGCCGTCCCGCCTCCAACGCGCCCCCATTGGCAAAATCACCCCCGTCCTTGAACTTCTTTCAAAAATGAAGTAAAAAATATTCTTTTATTGTATTTTTAAAAAATAAACTAAGTTTCAAGTTTTGGCTAGCTCTGATGTATTTTTTTTAATTCTTGTTTTAGTTGACTTGTGATGATGTGGTTACTGAGATTGCTGTTGGGCAAGGAACCATTAATTTCAAAGTGAACCGATTCCTACTTGCTGAGGTGAGTGTGTAGAATTACTCTGCTGTGTGCTTCCACTTTCAGTTGAGCGCCAGGTTTCTTTCAGACTTCTTTTTGGAAACATAGTCAATGTAGTCGTCTTCTCTCTCAGGCAGTCCCTTGGAACCGAGGAAGACTTGCTTCCACATTAAAAATAAGCTCTCAGGTGACTGATGAGTCCAATGCAGGACCTACAGTCTCTGTCACAGGTGGGACAGACGGTGGTTGAAGGGGCGGGTGGGTGGGGTGCTTGGGTTGACGTGCGCTCCTTGCGCTGCTTGCGCTTGCCTTCCGCTTGCTCCCGGCGAAGAGACTCGAGGTGTTCGGCGCCTTCCCGGTTGCTTCTCCTCCACATTGTGCGGTCTTGGGCCAGGGATTCCCAGGTGTCGGTGGGGATGTTGCACTTTTTCAAGGAGGCTTTGAGGGTGCCCTTGAAGCGTTTCCTCTGCCCACCTGGGGCCCTGTTGCCATGTCGGAGCTCCGAGTAGAGCGCTTGTTTTGGGAGTCTTGTATCGGGCATGCAGACAATGTGACCCGTCCATCGGAGCTGATTGAGCGTGGTCAAAGCTTCGATGCTGGGGATGTTGGCCTGAGTGAGAACACTGACGTTGGTGCGCCTATCCTGCCAATGGATTTGCAGGATCTTGCGGAGGCAGCGATGGTGGTACCTCTCCAGTGCTTTGAGGTGCCTGCTATACATGGTCCATGTCTCTGAGGCATACAGGAGGGCGGGTATCACTACTGCTCGGTGTGATCGGCAGAGAGTCAATGTAGTAATGGGCACCCCTCACACTTGAATACTCGACATTCTGGTTGCGACTGAAGCACTCTGTTTCTTGAGGAACAACCATCTTGCTCATGTTTTTTAGATTGTATATCTTTTTACTTTGCAGGTTGTGATGCAAGAGATTTCTAAGAAGGGTTCAAAATATGGAATAGAGAGTGAACTCTTCAGTGGTTACCCCTGTGGGCGAGTTATAGTGGAATTTAGGTAAGTTTCTAGCACAGAAGTAAAAGACCATAAATTACAGATGAAGTCTGCTTATTTTTTTAAATTTCAAACCGGTTAATTTTTGATCCTTTTAATTGCTTTCATTCAAATTATATTTGAAATTGGCATTATGAATTATTTCTTTGGGTAAGAATAATAAAAAGTTATTTTTCTTAAGAAATTCAGGTGAAGGGCCAACGTCAATAATGTAGGACACCAACGACACTAAAATGAGATAAAGTAAGGTCTACTGGTCAGGTGATAGCAAGCTCGGGTTTTAAAAGCCAGTAGAATGTGCGAGGGAGGAAAGACTTTCCAACCATTAGTATAAAATTCTATAAAGAATGAGTTAGATTAGAAAATGGTGCTATAAGTCTTAATTTCGACAAGGTGAAGTTGGAGGGAGAATTGAGAACATATAGGCCAACCTGTTTGGAGCCTAGGACTGCTCTCTCATGGTAGATGTCGAACTTCTTGAGTTGTTGCAGCTGCGCCCATTAAGGCAAGTGGAGAGAATTCCATCACATTCATAATTTGTGCCTTTATAGCTGGTGGAAAGGCTTTGAGGAGTGAGGAAATGAGCCACCCATCGCAGCATATCCAGCCTCTAATCTGCTCCAGTAGCCACGGCATTTATGTAGCTTGTCCAGTTGAGTTTCTGGTCAATGGTGATGCGCAGGTTGTTGATGGTGGGGGACCCGGTGATAATGTTATTGAATTTCATGGGGAGGTGGATAGGCTCTGTCTTATTGGCGATGATCATTGCCTGGCTCTTGTGTGGCGCAAATGTTACTTGCCATTTATCGGTCCAAGCCTGGATGTTGTCCAGGTCTTGCTGCATGCGGGCATGGACTGCTTCATTATCTAAGAAATTGCCAATGGAATTTTTTGCAATAGTCAGGCCCACACCTGGCCTGATGATGGAGGGAAGCTCATTGATGAAGCAGCTGAAGATGGTTGGGCCTAGGATGCCATGCTGAGGAAGTCCTGCAACCATCTTTCTCTATGCCAGGTGTGACTCCAGCTCCAAGTGGCCTGGATCAGAGTAATATAAAGGGAGGGTCACATTGAGCTCGGGTGTGTCTTGTATTGGTAGGGATGGATCTTCAAATTTTAAGGAAAAGTTGAGCAACAATAACTTTTTTTTCCTTCTTCACAGTTCACCAAATATTGCAAAAAAATTTCATGCAGGACACTTGCGTTCAACAATTATAGGTAAACATTTCCTGTTCTCTGCTGCGTGTAATGATGTAATCATCCCAGATTTATTTTGTCAGTTGAATAATTATAAGGTGAAAACCTAATGCAGTATCTAAGACCAATCTAACTTTGAATTACGTTGATGGCCAAAAGCTAGTTTTAAAAAAATAAAAAAAATAAAAATTGCTGGAATACAAGTTAAATCCTGTATTCCAAAATTTGTCACAAAAGGTAAATTTAAACCCCACAGTGGATCATCTGATCACTTCCAGAAAGTATTTAACTTGCAATATATTCAAATAAAATAAGCTGATTAGGCCTCTAAAGCTGCTCGATTAGAACATACTAATATATATATATATATATATTTTTTTTTTTTACAAAGACCCCACAGTGTAAACATAGCCTAGCAGAAAGGCAGAAGGAAAGGTTTGACAGGCTAGGGTTCTGAATGCCAATTTTCAATACCCTGTCAGCACGGTGTACAGTAGCTCTGCGCTTTAGCCTGAGGCTCTACCCCTTTCCTTGTCATAGCAGTTACACTGCAGTCACATGCCTAGCTCAAATTTGGCTCTGGAAGTTCCAGTGCCACAGTTTTATTTTAGACATTCTTGGAGCAACATTGCCACTAGCTGGATGTTGAGGAATCCCCCCCGTTGGCTCAGTCAGTATAGTGTCGCAGCGTGTCTCCCAGTGAGGGGAAATCTTTGGGTATTCTAGTGCCTATACGGCAACAAACTCATTGCCTTCTGCTTTTCTGTTACTTATTAGAGTGAGACACCTCATGACAGGATAAAGAGGAACTCTACTCAAGCAGTAGTTACCACCAGTCTCAGGCAGATGGCAGTTCAAGATTTCTGTAGGTTTGGATGCCCATCACATTAGAGCATGTTCTATGTATGATTATTCAAAGTATTCTTAGAGCGGCCCCTCCCAAAAATAAAATTTTGTTTTATTGATGGTGCAAAAATATGGTCACTAGAAAGAAAGAAATTAAGGGGGAGAAATTGAGTCGCGCCACTTTTAGGGTGCTAACTTCGCCAGGGAGCTACTTTTAGTGACCCGCAAAAATTAGCGCCCCCGCAGCCGAAATTGAGTGGCAGCGCCCCAAGAGGGAAGCGGGGCGCTGCTGGAAGCACCCCGCCTCCCTCTTGGGGCGCTGCGAGGGAATATCGCGGTGCTGCGGCACGTCTCACTGCGGTATTGCAGGCCTTCCTCCCCTTCTTAAATCGGAGGGGCCTTGCGCAGCGCGACCCGGAGCCCAGCTGAGCCGCCGAGGATCGGAGTGCCGGCAAAAGAGTCCAGCACTCAAGAGAAGTGCCGGGCTCATGGAGCACAGCCGGCGCTCCGTGGGGGGCGGGTAAGGAGGAGGCCAGGGACGGGAGCAGAATCAGGTGCTGGCAGGCAGAAGCAACAAAAATGGCCGCCCGGCACCTCGCCTTTAAATAGCGCCGCCCTGGCCGCAGGTAGGCCCCCCCTGACCCCGTCGGACATAGTGTCCAGTGGTAAGTCAAGGGGCGCTACCGAAGATTGCGGCCGGGGCGTTGCGCACGGCGATGAAGTCATCGGGACGCTAACGGTTAGTGCCGCGCTAACCTCTCGCGGGAGGCAGCGGCGGCGCCGCGCCAGGGCGCTAGTTCCTTTGCGCCCACGGGAGGCGCAAAGCAACCAAATTTTTCCCCCTAAATTTATATAGTGCCTTTCATGTCCTCGGGACAATGAAGTACTTTTGAAGTATAGTCACTGTTGCAATGAAGGTAAATGCAGCAACTTCAAACAGCAGTGAAATAAGTCATAGAACCATAGAATAGTACAGCACAGAAGGAGGCCATTCGGCCCATCGAGTCTGTGCCGGCTCTTTTGAAGAGCAATCCAGTCAGTCCCACTCCCCCGTTCTTTCCCCATGTCCTCGCAATTTTTTTTCCTTCAAGTATTTATCCAGTTCCCTTTTGAAGACTACTATTGAATCTGCCTCCACCACCCTATCAGGCAGTGCATTCCAAATCCTAACCACTCGTTGTGTAAAGATTTTGCTCATGTCGCCTTTAGTTTTTTTGCTAATCACCTTAAATCTGTGCCCTCTCATTATTGACCCTTCAGCAATTGGAAACAGTTTCCCTTTATTTATTCTATCTATATCCTTCATGATTTTAAATACCTCTATCAAATCTCCTTTTCTGCTCTAAGGAGAACAATTCCAGCTTCTCCAGTCTATCCACATAACTGTAATCCCTCATCCCTGCAACCATTCCAATAAATCTCTTCTGTACCCTCTCCAAAATACTTCCTAAAGTGTGGTGCCCAGAATTGGAATTGCCCAAAATGGCCAGATTATTTGTTTCATAGGTGTTGGTTGAGTGATAAATGTTGGCTAGGACACTGGGTGATCCTCCCCCGGTCGTCATCGATTAGTGCCATGGGATCTTATGCTGAGAGGGCAGATGACAACTTGGTTTTAATGTCTCATCTGAAAGACAGCACCTCGGACAGTGCAGCACTCCCTTTGTTCTGCACTGGAGTGTAAGCCTAGGTTATGTACTCGCGTCCTGAGAGTAGTGCTTGAACCCGTGACCTTCTGACTCCTAGATGAGAGTGCTACCACTGAGCCAAGGCTAAAACCTGTTGTCAGTATGAATAACTTTTGAAAAGTATACTTTCTACTGCATGGGTGGGGGAGCAGAAAGTTTCAAAAGTTTATAAACACCAAAATAGGTCTATAAATAGCAGAATAAAGGTGATATTTCAGTATTAATTTAGAGATAAATTATATTTCTATTATGCTATTTTGTTAGGTAACTTCATAGCTAACCTAAAGCAAGCTTTGGGGAATGATGTGATCAGGATCAATTACCTTGGAGACTGGGGTATGCAGTTCGGTAAGTTTATCATGTTAACTATTATTTGCACTAGTTGAGGTGATGTTTGTGCATGTATTTGAACTACTGCTGCAACATTAGTAGAGATTCTGGTTCATTACAATATCCTCCGTTTTTCTTCAGTTTCCTCCTTGTTTTCGTGGTAATTGGCTTGTATGTGGTCCTCCTCCTCTAGAAGGTGGTGTGGAAGAGCAGGCCTAATGGCAGCGGTGCTCCTTGCCTTGGGTGGGTACCAGGTAGGGTTTCAAAATTCCAGGAATTTTTAAAAGAGGAAACTTTCCATGGGAATATTGAGTTTTTTTGCACACTGATGGTTTTTGTCTCTGACCCTTATATTATCTTTGTCATCAAAATAGACATACTGTTCCATACAAATAAAAACAGGCTTTCAAAACTTTATTTAGGTTATAATTTTGAACTTTATTGAACCCCCACAAAAAGACCCATCTAAAATAAAATAGAGAGCGTCAGCTTATTTAGCCTGTAATTTGTCCTTATTTTGTCCCTTTGAGTCTTCTACTCATGAGTCTTCTACTCCTCATTGCTCCTCCTGATTCTCTGACTCTGGCTCTGACGTGTCCATTTCCTCCTCTGTGTCACTGTCTAGCTGTGTGATGGACACTTCTGTATCTGGCTTAATAAGTTGTAGGTTCGCCCGGATAGCCACCAGTTTCTCCACTCCCTTGTTAGTCAGCCTGTTGCACACCTTTGTATGCGTATTCCCAAAAAGTGACCAGTTTCGTTCAGAGGCCGCTGATGAAGGTGGGATTTGGAGTATCATCGATGCAATGGGTGACGGCCTCAGATGCACAAAGTCCCTTCCACCAGGTATGTGCACTGATATGCTTGCATGATTCTCATATCCCGTCCCCATTCCAAAGACCTTGCTTGATCGAGAACTTTCAGACTTCCCAGAACTTTGTCCACATCCAGATTGAGGTGGCGTGAGAGGGTAGAAATCACACTAAGCGCTGTTGATCTGTTCTCCAGAAAGCATTGGTCTCCCAACATGCTTTGGGTCCAGCATGTATGCTGCAGCATGAATCGGCTTGACACAAAATTCTTGATGCGTCTATGAATTGAACAATTTCCTCCTCTGCTTTGAGCAGCAGGGATGTGGGTAGGGCAATGCTGATTTGTTCTTTTAAATCAGCAAAAAGCCTGAGAACATCTGATAAGACAGCGTCATCTCCTTCAATCTGGGCAATTGCAAATGCTACTGGTGAGAGTAGTTTAAGGCTGCTAACCACTCTCTCCAAAACACATCATCCAGCAGTATTTTCTTGATGGTGGTTTCCATATCCCCAGACTGGGATATTGCCATTTCTTGCAGCGACTCCTTACCCTCCAGAAGGCTGTTGTACATTATGACAACCACCCCATCTAGTGTTGCTGGGCAGCTTCAGTGTGGTGTTCTTGTTCTTTGTCGTTTGCTTGGAGTTGTAGGTTGCTGCAACTACCTGTTTTCCCCTGACATACTTAACAACTTGCTTGGCTCTCTTGTACAGTGTTTCCATGGTTCTCAAACCCATGATGCCCTTGAGGAGCAGGTTGAGCCCATGAGCTGTGCACCCAATAGACGTAATATGAGGGTAGGCCTCCTCCACTTGAGCCTAAGCAGCCTTCATATTCGCAGCATTGTCAGTAACTACTGCAAAGACCTTTTGTGATCCAAGATCGTTGATGGCCGCTTTCAGCTCATCAGCAATGTATGTGTCTGTTGTCCTTTGTGTCTGTGCTCTTGAAGAACACTGGGAGAGGAGTGGAGACGATGTAGTTTATGATGCCCTCCCCTCGTACATTTGACCACCCATCTGAGATAACTGCAACACAGTCTGCCATCTCTATCGTTTCTTTGAGCTTTCCTTGGACTCTGTTATACTCGGCCTCCAGCAAATAAGTAGACAAAGCATGTCTGGTGGGAGGACAGTATGCAGGGCGAGTAACATTGAAAAATCTCTTCCAGTACACATTGGCGGTGAGCCTGTCACAAATACAGCTCGAGCAAGGCACTCATTTGCATTCTTCTGGCTATGGTTATCCATTGTATCAAAGAACCTTCCAAGTGGGCCAGGAGTTGCTGATGATAAGGAGCCTGATGCTGAATGTGAACCATCATCTTCTTGAATGGAAGCAGAGGAACTCTGGGCTGACTGCTGTGAGCTTTGAGTGAAGTTGTTGCATTTGGATAAATGCTGCTGCATCTTTGTGGCATTCTTTACATATGGCTTTGTACAGTGTTTGCACATGTACACAGTCTTTCCATCTTTAATGCCTGGGGTAAAATGCTTCCACTCATCCGACGGTAAACGTGGCATTGTTCTACGCAGAGAAATAAAGGGCATTCATCTCTGTGCCGAACTGTGGTCGATCAGCACGATTGCAACAGGGTGAGTAAATTTTTCCTGATGCTCCATGTGATGGAAGCATGACCCGTGCACGCACGACGCTACATCGCCAATAGAAGGAGCTAATCAATCATCCACTCATCCAACCAATCAGGACACATTTGTTCAGTCACACACAAAACTTGTAATTATTAAAACAAGCCAAGTAAGAAGATAAACATATTGACTAAGAAATTTGTTAATTAAGATTCCATCTCTGTTAGTAATTTTGAGAGGAGAACTGGGGGGGGGGGAAAAAAAAATGAAAGAAATACAAAAAAAAAATATTATGCTAGCATGTGCTTTTTTGGGTAAAATTCCCAAGCTAAACTTCCCATGGAAAATCTCCGGAAATTTACCGGAAACTTTCCACCCGTTCGCAACCCTAGTACCAGGAGCAACTTTTTTTTTATTCGTTCGTGGGCGTCGCTGGCAAGGCCAGCATTTATTGCCCATCCCTAGTTGCCCTTGAGATGGTGGTGGTGAGCCACTGCCTTGAACTGCTGCAGTCCGTGTGGTGAAGGTACTCCCACTGTACTGTTAGGGAGGGAGATCATGGATTTTGGCCCAGCGACGATGAAGGAACGGGGTGATATTTCCAAGTCAGGATGGTGTGTGACTTGGAGGGGAACTTGCAGGTGATGGTGTTCCCATGCGCCTCCTGCCCTTGTCCTCCTAGGTGGTAGAGGTCGTGGGTTTGGGAGGTGCTGCCAAAGAAACCTTGGCAATTTGCTGCAGTGCATCTAGATGTTGCATACTGCAGCCACGGTGCACCGGTGGTGGAGGGAGTGTGTTTAAGGTGGTGGGTGGGGTTCCTGTCAAGCGGGCTGTTTTGTCCTGGATGGTGTTGAGCTTCTTGTGCTGTTGGAGCTGCACACATCCAGGCAAGTGGAGAGTATTCCATCACACTCCTTACTTGTGCCTTGTAAATGGTGGCAAGGCTTTGCGGAGTCAAGAGATGAGACACTCGCTGCAGAATACCCAGCCTCTGACCTGCTCTTGTTGTCACAACATTTATGTGGCTGGTCCAGTTAAGTTTCTGGTCAATGGTGACCCCCAGGAAGTTGATGATGGTGGATTCGGCGATTGTAATGCCGTTGAATGTTAAGGGGTGGTGGTTAGACGCTCGCTTGTTGGAGATAGTCATTGCCTGGCATTTCTGTGGCGTGAATGTTACCTGCCACTTATCAGCCTAAGCCTGAATGTCATCCAGGTCTTGCTGCATGCGGGCATAGACTGCTTCATTATCTGAGGAATTGCGAATGATGCTGAACACTGTGCAATCATCAGCGAACATCCCCACTTCTGACCTTATGTTGTAGGGAAGGTCATTGATGAAGCAGCTGAAGATGGTTGGGCCTAGGGCATTACCCTGAGGAACTCCTGCAGCGATGTCCTGGGGCTGTGATGATTGACCTCCAACCACCACAACCATCATAACTAATCTAGGGTGTCATGGAGAACATTCACGTTCTCCTTGTGATGTAGGTATCTCAGCGAATAGATATCAGAAAATTCAGACCTACTTGAGTCCAGTTGGGTGTGTGACCTTTGGCATGACTAATTGCTGATGTTTCTGTGAAGTTGGTATCCTTACTGCTACATTGCTGTGCATCATGATTGTGGCAATTTAGAATGGTTTTACTTTTCTGGGTGTTTTGTTCTTTGTCAATGATTTTAGGGTTGCTAGGAGCAGGATTTCAGCTGTTTGGCTCCAAAGTGAAACTGAAAGAAAATCCATTGCAACATCTTTTTGAAGTAAGTAAAAAATATAAAAATGTGAACATAGGTTTAATAGAGGGCAATTTTATTTTCAGTGAACTTTAGAGGTTGTCTTCAATGCTGAAAGTCTTTATAGTTAACATTGTAACGAATGCTATAAAGTTAAATTTGGAAAATGCAGAAAGTCTTTAGATTCATAGATGAACCAGAATTTTGCAGTATTGTCACAGTTCTTATTTTTGACGCAGAAATGTTCCTGTATTACTCAAAGGGTTAGATGCACAAAGGCCAATTACCTGCTCAACTCATCCAAACAAAGCATTCAAAACTGAAGGCAGAGTTGCAATCAAGAGGCACATCAAAATGTTGGTACTGCACATCTTTAATTAAGAACATATCAGGAAAGGGTGTACATAAGGGAATGTTGAATAATCAACAACAGATATCTTGTGGAAACAAAACTAAAATCTTCACCATACACATGAATAAAATAACTTCAGTTTTCCTACTTTAGCTTGTTTCAAACTCGAGTTACATCTTGTGTGAATATATATTTTATCCTATGGGACAGAAAACAGGATATTAAGAATTGTGTTCTTCATTTTAGCTTAAATAACCATATAAGAACATAGGAAATAGGAGCAAGAGTAGGCCATTCAGCCCTTCGAGTCTGCTCCACCATTCAGTAAGATCATGGCTGATCTTCTACCTCAACTCCATCTTCCCGATCTATCCCCATATCCCTTGATTCCCTTAATATCTCAAAACCTATCGATCTCTGCCATATATAGAGTAGATGTAGCATGGTGAATCATTGGAGGGAATTTTAATCCCCAAAGGTGAGTTGGGGGTGGGTGGGAGGTAAAAAATGTAAATTTCTCAAACCCGAACCCAACCCATCCACCGTTTTAGCGGAGGCGGGTCGGGGGGACGGGCGATCAATCTGCTCTCAAGTCGGGTAGGTCAGTAAAATCATTCCAAGGAGGCTGCGTGGTTCCATTTTACCTAAATGGGAATCCCGGCATGTAAAAGGAGGTGAGAAGGGCCGGATCCACGAGGCAAGTGCGTTTACAGCACGGTGGGCCAGGAGGAGCAGGAGTGTTTTACCTGGCCCCACAAGCTAACCTCTTTACACACTACACGATGTCTGACTCCTCCTGCGATTTCCGGTTGGTCACCGCGATCTCCAGCTGGTCACCCCTGCTGCCGCAATCTCCGACTGCTCCCCCCGTGCGATCGCTGATTGCTCCCACTGCCTCCCCCCGTGATCTCCGACTGCTCCCACCGCAACCCCCACCCTTCCCTGTTAATCAAGCTAGCTGTCGGGTGGGAACGTTTTTGAAAAAAACTTAAAGCATGTCCTACCATCGATTTTGGTAGAGCCTGGGGGAATCCCGTACTTCCAGGTTTTCTGTCTGTAAAACCGCCACTGCTCTCTTCCCAGCTCCATGTAAATATTGGAGCCATTATCTTTCAAGTTGGTTTAATAAGTTGTTATGCTTTGAATACTTTTTGACAAGAACCAGTAGAAACTTGAACCCAGATCGGTTTATAATTTTAACACTTAATTCTCCCCCCACCTCTAACAAACCTTCAGTTTTAGTATTACTTCATATGTGCCAAAGTAAATGGTATGGTTTATAGAGTATTTGGCTATCTGCTTTGTCCCTTCCCCTGCCCTTGAGAGTGACTACTCTGGCAATGAACTAGGGAAACAGTCACTGGAGGTAAACCCTAGTTTAGATGTCTATGGATTGAAGTTGAGATTAAAAGTGTTCAATCCAGTCTTCCAAGAAAATTATTACTGTAGGTCAGAGGTTTAAAATGGCTTTGGAAGAACATTTAGTCAGGGCTTGATACTAAAGCTTCACTTGTATGAAGGAAGTCTTTGGAAAGCCTATCTTTACAGTCATGTGCTTCATCAGAATAGTTCTGATACGTCTTCAGCTGGTTCTCTAATTGAAACTAAGATTTTCGCCACTGAAGTTAAAGTTCTGGTAACAACAACTTGCATTTATATAGTGCCTTTAACATAGAAAAACATCCCAAGATGCTTCACAGAAGCAAAATCAGATAAAAATCGGCACTGAGCCAAAGGAGGAGATATTGGGAGGGGTGACTAAAAGCTTGGCCAAAGAGATGGGTTATAAGGAGTGTCTTAAAGGAGGAGAAGGGTGGTGGAGAGGCAGAGAGCTTTAGGGAGTGAATTCCAGAGCTTAGGGCCTAGATAGCTGAAGGCATGGCCACCAATGGTGGGGCAAAGGGATTGGGGCAGAGCCTAGCTTGGAGGAATGGATAGGATACGGGCAGCAGAGTTTTAGGTGAGCTGCTGTTTATGGATGGTGAAGGATGGAAGGCTGACCAAGAAAACATTGGCATAGTTGAGTCTGGAGGTGACAACGACATGGACAAAGATTTCAGCCGCAGAGGCGGAGATGTGTGATATTACTGTGTTGGAAGTAGGCATGCTTTGTGATAGAGGATATGGGGTCGGAAGCTCAGGATGTCAGATAAGATACTGAAGTTGTAAACAGTCTGGTTTAACCAGAGACAGTAGCCGGAGAGGGGTTTGGAATTGTTGGCAAGGGTGTTAAGTCTGTGGGTTGTATTATAAATAATCACAGACTCCACGGTTAACAAAATAAAACACGTCTTTACTATTCAGAGGCTCGGGCGATTCTGATCTAGTTAACGTATCACAACCCTTATATACTGGTGTGGTCACTATCGGTATTACAGTATACATGAGCCAATAAATAGTGCCACCCTAAAGTAGTGCTCTTAAAGGCGAACGGTCACATTCTATAGTTCCCTTAAAGGTAAACGGTTACATACACAACACTCCTCCCTTCCTAGCTTATTACTTACAGAATCCCGTTAAACATACAATCTTCAATTTTATATAAACAGTTTGCAGATATACTCTCGATGGAGTCAACGTCATATAACAATTTACAGATATACTCTCGATGGAGTCAACGTCATATAACTTCATGTTTAACATAACATAATAACACATATAACTTCATGTCAAAACAGATCACAGATTCAGTCTCTGTGGAAAACAGTTCATATTGCTGGAGTGACTCATTCAATAGTCCTTCCATGGATTTAACAGTTTGAACTTCCGAACTGAATTGGCTCCGTTCGGAGGGACCACGTGTGTGATCTGGTAGAGGTAATAATGGTTCAGATGGGTCATCTTCTGTTTCGACTTTTCCTTTTCTGCTTCTTGGAGACTCTCTGGGTTCCACTGTCAGCTGCCAGCTGCATGCGCAGTTCCTCCTCCTCTTCCTCCTTTTTCCGTAGTAGAGCCACCTTCTCCCGATGTTCCGTAGACTTTCGGTGCTCCTCCATGATTTCTGTATGGTGGGAGTCGAAGTTACAAGTTGGGCAGGACAGGACATAGTAATATTCGGAGTCGTCCGACAGGTCAGCGAGAGGGTCTTCTATGTCCTCCCTACCCAGCTGGACGTCAGCCAGCTTTTGTTCCAAATCCAGACATCTTTCCTGAAGAGACTTCTTCACGTGTTCCGCTTCCTCTAACTTTTTCTGGGCTTTCAGCAAGTTGTTTACTAATGACCTCATTTGTGATTTTAATACTTCAACTTCCTTTGGAGATTGATTGATCGGACTATTCAATCCCTCTACCGGAGCAGTTGTTTCAGCGTTCTGTTGTTCAACCTTGACATGAGTCAGTGTACTTTTGGTATCTAAGGGTTGCTCTGCTGCCATCTTCTCAGTCTGTGTTGCAACCTCGGCTATTTCAATAACTTTTGAGAGCTCCAAACCCTTCTCCTCTGACGACTTAAGCTCATGTTCATGGCCCATTCTTACGGTCTCTGTGTTTCTTACAGTTCCCTTTTCTTCCACTGAAAAGATTTCCAGTCGCATCTGTTCTTCAAGTCGTTGGACCTCGGCCATTGCCGCTTCATATTTATTTTGTGTTTCCTTTAATAATTTAACGAGTTCTTGGACATCCTGTATTCCCTGTTCTGGTATGTCTTCCACCACTAATTTTTTTTCTATGGATTGAATCCCTAACGATGAGTCAGCCTTGGCCTGAAGCTCATCAAACATTTCCTGCAGACTTTGTAATTCTTGCTTATGGTCAACCTTTAGTCGTTCATGTTCAACCTTTAGTTGCTCATATGCTTTCACTAACACGAGCTTTTCGGAAGTTGCCAAGTTAACCCCTTCCAGGATTGTAGTCCGAGCCTGTTCATACTGTTCTTTCAACTCGTTACACTCTGCTTGCAACAAGTCGTAGAGGTGAACTGGAATACCATCCTGACTTCCTGAAGATTCCTCTTCCTTTGGATCGTTCTGTGTATATTCTAGTTCCTGAACAGCCTCAGGGAGATGTGATTGGTACTTGGCCACGATGGCTCTATGGTCGCTCTCTGCTTGAGCGAGCTGTCTCTGTTGTCTTTCCAGGGGCTCCCATTCGGTGTCCCAGAACTTTTTCATCTTTTCCATCTCTTGTACGAGACGGGCACTCAACTGTTCTAATTGTCGTTGTACTTTGACATAACGTTGAGTTCTAGCCCGGTGTTCCTCCATAATGCATATGTCTGTAGCTTGAACAGACTCAGAATTCTCTGTCTTTATGCACGCCATCAATTTCCCAACCTTAGTCCGTGAGTTCATGTTAACCTTGTTTTTCATACATAAGCTGGACTTATCGTCTTCCGGCTCGGAGTCTGAGCTGCTTGTCTGCACCGAGTCCTCACTCGTCATTGCTTGTCGGTAGTGCCATTCCATGTCTATTTTCTTGATCCACTCCCGTCCCAGAAGTGGTGGTCCTCCCTCAGGTAGTACGTACAGATACATTCGTGGGTGTTCTTTACCCCTATCTCTCACCTTGACTCGTATTTTTCCCAGGGGGTATACATGATGCCCCGTGTATGTCTGTAATACGAATTTGGTATTTCTTAAGGGTATGTGAGAGAATAGCCGGTGATAGTCCTTTTGGTTGATGACTGATACAGCTGATCCCGTGTCCAGCTCCATTTGTACTTGGACTCCAGCTATTTTTAGTGTGACCCAGATCGTCTGTAGATCAGTTACTTTACCCACATTGTGGATTCTCAGACTATCCAACTCCTGGCTGTTTGGGTCTGAGTCTGAATTTTGTTCGCCTGAACTCTTTTCAGCCACCTGATGCACCTTGTACTTTTCTTGTGGTGGTTTCCTTTGTTTGTTGGTCTTCTTTCCGGACCTGCATACCTTCGCGATGTGACCCAGTTTGCCACATTTCCTGCACTCTTGATTCTTAAACCAGCACTGATTCTGGTCGTGCGTTGTCTTTCCACAACGGTAGCATTTGGAAATGCTTGCAGTCATTTGGTCCACCCCGAGTGCCGCCGCCTTTAGCTGCATTTCCGCCGTTCCTTTCGCTGCGGCTTCGTGCGATGAAGCTATGAGGACAGCCCTGTCCAGTGTGAGGTCGTTTTCCTCCAGAAGTCGCTTCTGCGTTCCTTCTTTGGCCAAGCCGCATACGAATTTGTCCCGCAGCGCCTCTGTCAAATTCCCTCCAAACTGGCAGTATTTCGCTAGCTTACGCAGTTCGACTAAGTATTCCGCATTGCTTTCATCTTGCCTCTGGGTTCTGGCGTAAAATTTAAATCGTTCAGCCAGCATCAACGGTGTGGGGTTCAAGTGATCCTTCAGCACTGCTACGATCTCTACGAAGGTCTGGTCCACTGGTTTAACTGGTGCTATTAGATGTTTCAAAAGCCCGTATGTTTTTGCTCCCATCGAATTTAACAAAGTTATTGCTTTGTCGTCATCCTCAATGTCGTTGGCTACGCAATATATTTCTATGCGTTCCACATACGTGGCCCAGTCTTCTATTTCAGCATTAAAATCATTAATATTTCCTCGCTTAGGCATCTTCTTCTCTTTTCGAGAACAGTACAAGTATTTCTTTACTTATTATTAATTTTCTTCTCTTCTTGAGAACACCACAAGTATTGCTTCACTTATTTCTTGTTTCTGAAAATTCTTATTAATTTTCTAAGATGGCGGTTTCCCGCTTCTGCCTTCTTCCCCAGCGGTTTTCCCGCGAAAAATGGCGGCTTTCCCGCGCTTCTCGCTCTCCCCGCCCACTTCAATGGCTGTTTTCCCGCGCTTCTCGTCGCTCTCCGCCCACTTCAATGGCGGTTTTCACCCGTTCCCCGACGCTGACTTTCAGCCCGACTGCGGCCCTTATCTCCTGTGCGATCGCTGGTGCGCCGCCCGCCCGAAGCGGTTCTCGGCCTCTGGCTCACCCGCTCGCGTGTTTCACCGCAGCTCTTATCAGGGATTGCGATCGCCCTTATCTCCCGATCGGTGGCCCTGTCTTTGCAGCCAACGCTGCTCGGCTTACCCACGAGGTTATGGAGGCTTCAGGGTCCTAATGCCTGTCGCTTCCAGTCGCTGGAAGCTGTCAGGATTTCTGCTGCCCTTCAGTTTTCAGTGGGGTGTTGAGGATTGAAATCTCTCTTCAACGTCCTGTCTTTGGACGAAGCCGCCGTGGAATAACTGCCGCAGGGTTCGAACCGACTCGTCGCCAATGTTAAGTCTGTGGGTTGTATTATAAATAATCACAGACTCCACGGTTAACAAAATAAAACACGTCTTTACTATTCAGAGGCTCGGGCGATTCTGATCTAGTTAACGTATCACAACCCTTATATACTGGTGTGGTCACTATCGGTATTACAGTATACATGAGCCAATAAATAGTGCCACCCTAAAGTAGTGCTCTTAAAGGCGAACGGTCACATTCTGTAGTTCCCTTAAAGGTAAACGGTTACATACACAACAAAGGGTACAGAGTGTCATGGGGCGGAGACGATAATTACTTGGTAAGTAAATCCAATTTTTCCATTTCTGTCATCCCAGCCCACAATTTTTTTTCTCCCCCTTTGTTTTAATGGATGGAAAATTACTGTCTAGGGAGCGCAGAAATGGAAAGCCTCAGCCTTCGTGTCAAGCAAACCAATTTTGAGGAACTTTAAAGTGGCTTAGTGCCGTGGAGTAGAAAACAAACTATTTCTCCAGTGGAGAAAAATTGTGAAAGACAAATACAAAACTCTAATAGATGGTCAGTAGCAATAGGTTAAACACTGAACAACAACAACAACAAAAAAACACTCAACCGGTTCATCGGCACTAAACAGTTTGTATTTGAATTGCAGGTTTATGTTGAAGTGAACAAAATGGCAGAGAGCAGTGAAGACATTCAGAAAGCAGCACAAGTATTCTTCAAGAAACTGGAGGGAGGGGACAAACAGACCTTGGCATTATGGGAACAGTTTAGGACCATAAGCATCGAAGAATATGGAAAAATTTATCAGGTGTGAAATAACGGGTCACGATTGTTCCGGCTACGCTGATACATATAGCAGTTGTTCTACAGTATCCAGGTATCTTTCCCCCTCTTTCCCCCACCCCCCTCCCACCTCAAAGCATGATGGGCAGAGATTTGACTGTATAGTCAGTTTGCTAATATATCTGCTTGTAGGAATGTCTGGTTCCTATCCAAAAGACTGAGGTCCACTCAGGCGATCAAATAAACGAGGTTTAATGAAAACTAACAGAGTTTAACGAATAACTACAGGAGAACATCGAATATAGGTCTAGTCAGTTCAGAGGCTCCACGAGGACTGCTTGGGCGGTCCCGTGGCTGACATCATGATGTCATCACGTTTTTCCCGCCGGTGGGGGATCACGTGATGAACGGCGTGACGTCATCGCGTTTACCCGCGCTATTAAAGTGATCGCGCTCTGTACATGTAAACAGTGAAAACAAAGATACAGACTCAGGCTGTAGCTAACATTATTAAAGGGAATTATATACAATTGATCGGAGTCCCTTAGTGGCTCTGCCACATGCTAAAGAAACTTCACTGCATTGCAAGCAGGCTCCAAATATATAGCCTTGATCTATAAATTGTCTTGTCAGTGTCCTGATCTGGGGATTCTACATAACAGTATTTCCTGATATTAGTAGTTGTTCCATGGCATAACACATGGGATTACACCGGATGTATTCTTCAGGTGACGTGGGCTTAGAGTGTGGGAGATAATTGGGCCAGGGTATGCAAATATAATTCAGTGCCCATTTTAAAGTCATACATTCTGTCATTATATAATACAGGAAACTTTCTGGTACCCGGCACTGACTGGACCGAGCTGGTGCCGGTCGATCAACACTGCTGGAGAAACCAGCGCTAATGTTAAAACATACGGAGCTTCCGAGCTCCGTATCTAGCAGCAAACCCTGTTGCTTAGCAACAGCTTCAAAACAGTCGGCGCAGCTTGCAAGTGTCTCTGTAGCTAAGCAACAGCTTCAGCTAGACGCTTGCAGAGCCAGGAATGGAGGAAAAAAAGCAACGAAAAGTAGAAAAAAAGTTATCTGAACCGACTCCTGAATTTTGCCGGTGGATAGAGCATTCCGGAGATTTAACCTCCATTTAAACGAAAGTTTCCTGTACTTTGATATTGTTTATAGTTAAATCGCAAAACTGACAGCAGTTTTGGAAGCGGAGAAATAGAGTTGGTTGGAACGGAAGAGTTTCTCTACAGTACAGGCTGAGGAGCTGGGAGGGTGTAACTGCAGCATAACAAGTTATAATCCATTATAACTAAACACAGGAATTTATAATAGAAAAAGCTGATACAAAAGTATGACAAAGTGACAACAGAAAGTACTTGCAGATGTAATATTTTTAATTTTACTCATTTGATCAATGTAGGTTTCTTAATTTAGAACTCAGTTTTATTAACTGCACTGCAATATCCTTTTGTCCAGTTAATTCTGTAGAAAATCAGATTTTACAGAATTTAAACTGCGTTCTAAATTGATGTGGTCACTGCTACCCTATATCCAGATGAGCCTTTTTGGTAAGTAAAAATGGTACACCAGAGAGACAGCGTCTGCTTGAACCAGGCAGGGTTTCTGTCCATGAAATAGCTGATAAAGAAAATTTCCTTGATGGCTCGGACAGCAGGTTTAACATGTAATGTATGTACAGTAACTTGATGAACAGAAATGTAATTTCCAATCGTGTTCATGTGTAAAGACTCAGTCTGACGAAATATGTGAAGGAAGCAATGGTTACTGGCCATCATCCCACTGTCAACCAAGGTGTGAAGACTTGCTTGACCAATATTACATCATAAACCACAGACTGAGTTCCTAATATCAGCCATGCTGTTGCAATGTTTGCTCAAAGAGGTGATGAGCAGCAGAGGGATAGTTAACCTGGGCGGCATTTGGTGTAGATTACTTGTCCTCTCCGCCTACATAAGCAGATCCACAGAAGAGAAAGGGTTGGGGGGGAGGGGTTAAATTAGAACTCTCGTCTTTGCTCCTTCCCTCTTTGCTTTTTTGGAGGGGAGTGGAAAAAAACAAAGAGCCAGAAAATAAACGAAGAATGAAAATCCCCTATAGTTTAAAAGGCAATGAATGAAGATTTTGCCTCTGGTAGGTTTAGCAATCATGAACCTGTTACTGATAAATTGATTTACTGCATCTAGTGTACAGAGGAGATCTTCCCCACTGTGCCTTATTAGCATCGTCAGTAGAATTGCTAATATTGTAATTCTACCACTAACAATCTGATTATTTTATTGTTAGCATGGTGTGTGTGTGTGTGTGTGCATGTAAAACTATGTGTGCGCATTTGTGTTCTCTGTATAGAAATCCTGAACTGGTCAGGTTAGGGTTTACTATACAAGCTTAAGTGGCACTGTCTGGAAGGATGCGCGTGCAATGGGCCTTCCATTTAAAAGTGAGTAAATATTTAAAAATAAAACATTTCAAAATATTCTGAACAATTATTTATTTTTCCTTTACTTCAAAAATAAGCTTCTATGTTTACTGTGTTGCTCACTGTATTGACCAGTGGAAATAATGAAAGTCTTGGGTAAATGGGCTAATATTGAACACAGTTTTGTGATCAGGTAACTTTAAACATTGAATTACATATTTAAATATTTTTTGATATGGTTGCAGCAAATTGTTTGTGGTTGATCTAACCTGGATTGATTCATCTTGATGTAAGGCCTTATTTGAAAGTAGTCTTTAATCTAATTTTTACATTTTTATATATATATATATATATATATTCCAATAGCGGCTTGGTGTGCATTTTGATGAGTATTCTGGAGAATCATTCTACCAAGTGAAAGCACAGGAAGTCCTGCAGCTGATGGATCAGAAAGGACTGCTCAGGAAAACAAAGTAAGGTTAGACTTTAATGGTTGTATTTTGTAAAAAAAAAAAAATGCCACTGTTGAACTTGAAAAAAGAAAAGTTAAAACAAAAGCCAAGACTGCTGGAAATGCGCAACAGTGCAGCCAGCATTTGAAAAGAAGATAAAGATAGGTTCCTTTTTTTTGGGTGGACATTCTTCATCAGAACAGAAAAAGGTAACCTGGGTGGTTACGTTTACTTCTAAATGAAGTTACAGTCTGGCACATGGGGCCTAGGCCTGAAGAGGCCTTGAGGCAGTAAGTTGAAATGTCCTAGCAAAATTTCAACATGTGTTCTCCCAAGGCATTTAAAACATGTTGGGAATCAAAATAACCAGTGTTCTCCCAAGGCATTTAAAACATGTTGGGAATCAAAATAACCAGTGTTCTGCCAAGGCATTTAAAACATGTTGGGAATCAAAATAACCAGTGTTCTGCCAAGGCATTTAAAACATGTTGGGTCCAAATCACTGTCCTGAAAATAGCAGATGACCCAGTGTGCTTGAAAGGGCGACTCACTTCTTGGTTTTTGCACAACTTTGTGCTGTGAGATTTTTGTCCAAAGCTTTACGTTTAACAAGTATTTTGTTGGAAAAATAATTAATGGAGGGGTTGGAAGTTTTTGCCAGGGTATGGAGTTTGTGGCTTCAGTCTTCCCAATGTTTAGCTAGAGGAAGTTATAGCTCATCCAAGACTGCATATCGGATAAACAGCACCAAGGCAGTGGAGGGATAAAAGAGGTGGTGGGGAGGTAGGGCTTGGTGTCATCAGCATCCATTTGGAATCTGGCCACATGGCTTTGGATGATGTTGCCAAGGAGCAGCATGCAGATGAGAAAAAGATGGGGTCTAAGAATGGAACCTGGTTTGGGGGGTGGGGGCGGGGTGGCAGCTGCTGATTTGGAGGTGATAGTGCATGGGAGGGAAGAGAAGCCATTGCTAGAGATGCTCTGGTTACAATTTGGTAAGAAAATGTGGTACCAAGCAAGTGCAGTCCCACAGAACTGAATAACAAAAGAAAGATATTGGAGGAGGATTATGTGATCAACTGTGTGAGGTTAAAAAGGACAAAGAGGGATAATGCATTGTGGTCACAATCGCAGAGAATATCATTTGTGACTGGTTAGAGCTGTGAGTGGGGCAGAAAGATGATTAGAGAGATGCAAACGGAGTTGTGAGAGAGGTAGGCATAGATCGACAGGGAATGACACATTCAAGGACCTTGCCGAGGACAGGGAGGTTGGAGATGGGATGGCAGTTAGCGAGAATAGGAGGGCTGAGGTCCAATATTGTTTCTAAACCGGCATGGTAATATACTGTTGGTGTTAAAATAAATGGTAAAAATGCTAATTTGCCAACTCAATGACCAGAATGCCACCCACTTGTCCTTGTTAATGAGTGTGGCTTAATTAGCCCTGCTGGCGAAAAACAGTACTAATTCGGAAACAAGAAAAATCCTTTTTTTTCCACATTTATACAGTTTGTCTTTCATAGACTTTCATCTTCTAAGGAAAGATTCTGTAAAAAAAAATTCTCTGACCCCCAAAGATAAGAGAGTAAAACTCCAGTAAAGCTATCTGTTCCTATCGTCTCCATCATACAGCTCAGGCCATCTGACACTACCCATGGTCCCTGCATATTCACTGATGTAGGAAAATAATTTTCTTATTTGAGACTTTTTCATTCTGTATTTGTGTCCTCTAGTCCTGTGTTCAAAGTCCAAGTGAGCATACCGCATGGACACTAGCAATGGTGTTGAGTACTCGGAAACCAGGTTATATCTCCTCTCCCCTCTTCTCCAATAAAAATTAGTTCAGTTGTGAGTCTTTCTCCATAACTTGGACCCTGAATCCTAGAATTATCCTTGTTACTATTCTTCTAACCCTTTCAATGCCTCAATTATCCTTTTAAAAGCCCTTATTCCCATTGTCTTCGTTCCCTGCCACAAACTCTGTTCCCGAGCCATCGACTCCATCCCTCGCCCTGGCCGCTGTCTGAGGCTGAACCAGACCATTAGCAACCTTGCGTCCTATTTGACCATGAGTTTAGTTTCCGAACCCATTTCCTCTACACCACGAAGACTACCTGCTTTCACCTCCATAATGTTGCCCATCTCCGCCCCTGCCTCAGCTCATCTGCTGAAACCCTCATCCACGCCTTTGTTACCTCCAGACTCGACTATTCCAATGCTCTCCTGGCCAGCCTCCCAACTTGTTAGAACATAAGAAATAGGCCATTTGGCCCTTCGAGCCTGCTCCGCCATCCAACAAGATCAAGAATGATCTACCTCAACTCTACCTTCCCGCATTATCCCCATATCCCTTAATTCCCAAAAATGTATCGACCTCTGTCTTGAATATACTCAACGACTGAGCATCCACAGCTCTCTGGGGTAGAGAATTCCAAAGATTCACAACCCTTTGAGTGAAGAAATTTTTCCTCATCTCAGTCCTAAATGACCGACCCCTTATTCTGAGACTGTAACCCAGTGTTCTAGATTTTCTCTGCATTGACCCTGTCAATCCCCTTAAGAATTTTATGTTTCAATTAGATCACCTCTCATTCTTCTAAACTCGAAGGAATATAGGCCTAGTCTACTCAATCTCTCCTTTATAGGACAATCCCCTCATCCCAGGAACCAGTCTAGTGAACCTTAGTTGCACTCCCTCTAAGACAAGTATGTCTTTCCTTAGGTAAGGAGACCAGAACTGAACACTACTCCAGGTATGGCCTCGCCAATGCCTTGTATAATTGTATAAGACTTCTTTACTCTTATACTCTAATCCCTTTGTAACAAAAGCTAACATACCATTTGCTTTCCTAATTGCTTGCTGTACCTGCATGTTAACTTTCTATTGATTCATGCATAAGGACACCCAGGTCCCTCTGAGTGCAAACATTTCCCAGTCTCTCTCCATTCAAAAAATATTCTGCTTTTTCCTTTTTCCTATCAAAGTGGATAACTTCACACTTCCCCACATTGTATTCCATTTGCCATGTTCTTGCCCACTCAGTCAACCTGTCTATATATATCTCTCTGCAGCCTCTTTGCATCCTCCTCACAGCTTACTTTCCCACCTAACTTTGTATCATCAGCAAACTTGGATGCGTTACACTCAGTCCCTTCATCTAAGTCATTAATATAGATTGTAAATAGCTGAGGCCCAAGCTATCCTTGCAGTACCCCAATAGTTACAGCCTGCCAACCTGAAAAAATCACGTTTATTCCTACTCTCTGTTTTCTGTCCATTAACCAATCCTGAGTCCATGCTAATATATTACCCCCAATCCCATGAGTCCTAATTTTGTGTAATAACCTCTTGTGTGGCACCTTATTGAATACTTTTTGAAAATCCAAATACACTACATCCACTGGTTCCCTCTTATCCATCCTACTAGTTACATCTTCAAAAAAACTCTAACAGATTTGTCAAACACGATTTCCCTTTCTTAAAACCATGTTGACTCTGCCTAATCATACTGTATTATGATTTTCTAAGTGCCCTGTTACCACGTCCCTAATAATAGATTCTAGCATTTTGCCGACTACTAATGTCAGGCCAACTGGCCTATAGTTCCCCGTTTTTTTCTCTTCCTCCTTTCTAAAATAGCGGGGTTATTATTCCAATCCTTGGGGACTGTTCTAGAATCTAGGGAATTCTGGAAGATTAATACCAGTGCATCCACTATCTCTGCAGCTACCTCTTTTAAAACCTGAGGATGCAGGTCGTCCGGTCCAAGGGATTTGTCGCCACTTAGTCCCATTAATTTCTCCAGTACTATGTCTTTACTTATACTGATTTCTTTAAGTTCCTCATTCTCTCTAGACCTTTGATTCCCCATTATTTCCAGAATGTTTTCTGTGTCTTCTACGACGAAGACAGATACAAAGTATTTGTTTAATGTCTCTGCCATTTCCTTATTGCCCATTATAATTTCTCCTGTCTCTGTCTCTAATGGGGCCACGTTTACTTTCACTAATCTCTTCCTATTTACATACCTATAGAAATGTTTACAATCTGTTTTTATGTCTCTTGCTAATTTACTCATTCTTTTTTCTCTCCTTATCAATTTCTTGGTCCTCCTTTGCTGAATTCTAAAATCCTCCCAATCCTCAGGCTTCCTACTCTTGTTGGCAGCATTACAAGCCTTTGAACTAATACTATCTTTAACTTCTCTTGTTAGCCACGGTTTGACCCCTTTTCCTGTGGGATTTTTGTGCCTTAAGTTACAACAAATATGCATTCCTTTATGTATTAATTCTTTAAATGCTAGCCATTGCTTGTCTACCATCATACCTCTTAATGTAGTTTCCCAAACTACCTTTGCCAACTTGCCCCTCATATCTACATCGTTTGCTTTGTTTAGATTTAAGACCCTAGTTTGGGACATAACTAATCACTTTCAAACTCTATATAAAATTCTATTATTATGGTCACTCTTCCCTAAAGGCCTCTTTACTACAAGGTTATTGATTAACCCTTTTCTCATTGCACAATACTAGATCTAAAATAGCCTGTTCCTAGTTGGTTCCTCAACATGCTGATCTAGAAAACTTATCTTGCATACATTCCATGAACTCGTCCTCCACGCTATTACTGCAAATTTGGTTTGCCCAGTCTATATGTTGATTAAAGTCCCCCAGGATTGCTGTATTACCCTTGTTACATGCACCTCTAATTTCCTGAGTTATACTCTGCCCTACATTACAACTACTGTTGGGGGGCTATAAACAACTCCCACCAATGTTTTCTGCCCCTTGCTGTTTCTTAGCTCCAACCAATCTGATTCTACTTGATTTCCTGAACTAAAATCCTTTCTCTCTACTGTCTTTATCCCAACCGTTATCAGAGCTACCCCTCCTACTTTTCCATTTTGCCTTTCTTCTAAAAGTTAAGTATCCTGGAATATTTAGTTCCCAACCTTGACCACATTGCAACCATGTTTCTGTAATGGCTATTAGATCAAACATGTTAATTTCTATCTGCACTATTCATCTATTTTGTTGCAAATGCTTTGCGCATTCAAATATAGTGCCTTTAGCTTTGACTCTCTTTTTCCCTGATGTCACTGTAGTCACTGATGCCCTATTGCCTTTGTTACTCTCTCTGTCCCTTCCTGACCCACTCTGCTTATTTTTACCCCAAACTCTACTCTGCTCTAGAACCTTGACCTTTCCCTTACTGCTTTTAAATTTACTCTTTCCTGAATCCTCCCATCCCCCTTCATTAGTTTAAAGCCCTGTCTACTGCTCTAGTTATTCAATTCGCCAGGACACTGGTTCCAACCCAGTTTAAGTGGAGCCTGTCTCAACGGAACAGCTCCCGCTTTTCCCAGTACTGGTGCCAATGGCCCATGAAGCGAAACCCCTGCCTCCCACACCACTCTTTGAGCCACGCATTTAACCTTCTAATCTGCTTATCCCTATGCCAATTGGCGCGTGGCTCAGGTAACAATCCAGAGATTATTACCTTTTGAGGTTCTGCTTTTTAATTTGGACTCCAACTCCTCAAACTCTCTCGGTAGAACCTCATTCCTAGTTCTACCTATGTCGTTGGTTCCCCTTCCCTCTCCATGTTCTTCTCCAGCCGCGAGGAGATGTCTTTAACCCTGGCACCGGGCAGGCAACACAACCTTCGGTACTCCTTGTCGCGGCTGCAGAGAACAGTATCTATCCCCCTAACTATACTGTCACCTACCACTACCACATTCCTTCGGTAAACTTTCTCATCCAAAACTTTGCTACAGGAAACTTTTTTTTATCCGGCACCGACGGGACCGACGTGGTGCCGGTTCATCAAAAATTCCGGATCACCGAGCGCTATAGTAAAAGATACGAGAGCTGAGAGCTCCGTATAAAGCAACAAACTCTGTTGCTTAGCAACAGGTTCAGAACAATGGCCACAAGTTACAAGCGTCTCTGTAGCTTAGCAACAGCTGCAGCCACACCCTTGCACAGCAACAGATGGAGGAAGGCAAGTAATATGAAGTATGAACCTACTCCTGAATTTTGCCGGTTAACCGAGATTTCCGGTTATTTAGGTGCCGGTAAATCGAAAGTTTCCTGTACCTATATCCTAACTTGCACAAAGTCCCGTTCACCCGTCACCCCTGTGCTCGCTGAAATACAATGTCTCCTGGTCTGGCAACGCCTCGATTTTTAAAATTCAAAAGTAATTAATTGAATGTGCAGTGCTTTAGGATGTGCTGAGAATGTGATGAGGTGCTACATAAATTCATTCCTACCTTCTTTGTCACTAATTAGATTAGTTTAATTGACAAATTTGTAATATTAAAGGAAGTACTTTTGCTTCCATATCACTTTTGAATAAAATGAACAGTAAGGGATCCAAAACTAACACCGTGGAACTCCACTGGTCGTTACTCTGTAGCCATTTATTGTCACCACCTGCTTTCTACTTTCAAGCCAACTGGCTAATGTCCCTTCCCTGCTTAAATTAAACTTTCCTCCTCTCGTCCCCTTCACTGGGTATACAACTTCCCAGTTGTATAAATTCATTCCATCACTTCTGCCTCCTGATCATGAGACCCATTTTCTTCCTTCATGCTTTGGGTTACTTCCTTGGCCAGATGTCGAGCTACCACATTTTTTCCTCGGCACCCATCTGGTGAAATTGAAAAGACACCTTGGAATAGCAATGTGCTTGATCTGCAAGTTACCTCTGATACTGACCCTTTGGAGGTTTGTTTAATTCATACAGTTTAGGTATTGTGTGTTTGCACCATGCAGCATTGTTTGATAGTGACCAATTACTATTTTAATGTTTACTTTTGCTGTATAAAATATTATTTACTACTTAAAGACCTGTAAAATAAACCAAAGTTTGACTACTTATGCTTCCAATCCATTTATCCTCAATGAAGGCTCGCCATTGAGACTTTGTAGTTCAAAGAAAATTCCGACCACGGAATGAGTATAAGTTGGTGAGGAATATGTGTTTTTTTTAAACTAGTAGGACACCGCAAGATTTACTTTGGAATTAATAATGCATCAAAACCATTGTCTATTACTTTTGTTTTTTCCAACTAAGCAAAATTCCACGATTCAAATACAGTCTTCAGTTACTGTGGTACACAGGGATCTAAACACTGCAGTCCTATAACATGTAACCATCTGGATCTACATTTAGCATTTGTTCCTTTCCACAGGGGCTGGATTCAACTCTAGAGACTGTGGTTCATAGAATTTACATAGCACAGTAACATGAGGCTACATTTGAAACCCTGGGGTTGATTTACTAGGGGAAAAAATTAATTGACAATAACATTGACTCATTATTATTCTAACTTATGCAGTTTATGTGAATTTGCTTTTGGCGAACAGTAATTTCCCATTTCTACTGTTTGATCCATACTCTACAAGCAGTGGACCAAGTGCATTTTTGAGAAAAGTGAATGGTATGAATTTGTATTTATAAAAAAAAAAAAAAAAAATTGTTAAAGCTGCTTGGCTTGGTTGGTAGAAATCTATGTCCAAATCAGGGTTCAAACCCCTCTCTAGACCTTGAGCACATAATCTGGGCTGCGCTTCAGTGCAGTACTGACGAGGTGGTACATTGTCAGAGGTACTGTCCTTTGGATAAGATGTTAAGCTGAGATTCTGTTTGCCTGCTCAGGTTGACATACAAGATCTTCTGGCACTCTTTGAAGAAGAGCAGAGAATTCTTCTATCGTCCTCCTCTGTCATTCCTCTTTTAACCAACATTACCAAAAGCAGATTATGTGGTCACTTCCTTGTTTGCTGTTTGTCTCACTTTGCTATGTTTGCTACTGTGTTTGCCTACATAACAGCAATTACCGTACTTCAAAAAATATTCCATTCATTGTAAAATGCCGTGGGATGTTCTGGGGATGTAATAAAGTGGTATATAACAAAAGTTATTGTTTTTTATTCCTCTAATGAAAACTCATACACAGTAGTAGAAAGTTGCCTCTATATCTTGTTTGTTTCTAAAGGCAAGGAACTGGCGTGGTTGATCTTTCACCAAATGGTGATCTCTCCGTTTACGCCAAAATGGTTCGTAGTGATGGGACGTCCCTCTACTTGACCAGGTAAGATTTTTTTTCATTTTTAAAACTTGTTTACTGTAGGTGAAAGGATTGGTGATATGTAAATATTTATCCAGCCATCCATGTCTGACTCTATGCAATTGGATAAGCACATGACCATGCCATATGTCTGCTGTGGCAATGCTTTGTTCTTTTCTGTAGATTTCCATTTTTTTTTAAGTTTCAAATTTAAAGGGATTTGTAAGACAGCAGCAACTAATGTTCCGGAACCACAGTTTTTTTTTAATAGTGAAGAGGATCCTCCTCTTCACTCAATACTGTCCTTGTTACTGATCAATGTTTTGAGCTGAGCTGTAATTACATAATCGGTAAATAGACTTCCCCTACATCTAATAAAAGTAAATATCAAAAGCTCGAAGTTGGAACGTTCAACTGCAATTAAATAGTAACTCAATGAGACAGCAAGAATGCTGGTGTACCAATGCTCCATACCAGAGTGGTCGTGCATAGGTTGATGATCACAATTTCTTGCACCGTGAGTTCTCCATTCCGGCCATGTCATTAGAAGGGTATGAGAGGTGAAGATAGGCTGCTTTCTTCATGTGAAAGAAAGACAAAATCTATAAGGTGAATCACTTCATCCTGCTGTTGTGCAACTCAAGCAGCCAGTTAGAGATTCACCAGCAGTGACTTGGGAGTAAAAGCCTTACTAACTTTTTTGATAGGGAATGTGATGTGCCTTTGGGGGAAGGAAATTTGAAAATAAAGTGGTTTGTCATGTCACAGAAGTAGTAGTGTATTTAAGTGCATGTTGATCATCCTTCAGATCTATGAGTATTAATTCCAGGTGATAGTTTGCTCAGCTATTGCAAAACTAGTCAATGTTGATAACATTGATGTAGTATGCAAATATTTTTCAAGTGGTTTTTGCTTTTGGTCAAGAGTGCGAGAAATGAAGTGGCTGCATGGTCCACCATTGAACAGAAAATAAAGATCATCGCAAGCATGTTGGTAATCAAACCCTCGCTCCAAAACCTAGTGTGTCTTCAGAAGACATCTTACCAAGTAGAAAAGTTCCACTGAAACTTTGAGAGAGAGAGAATGCTCAGAAGCATCTGAAGCAGGCATATGATGTGTAGTTGTAATGGTCGCAATGGTCAAAATCTTTCAATTTGAACTTATTGGCAATTTGGCTACAAGTGCGGGTCAGAGGCTGGGTATTCTGTGGCAAGTGTCTCCCCTCCTGACTCCCTAAAGCCTTGCCACCATCTATAAGGCACAAGTCAGGAATGTGATAGCATACTTTCCACTTGCCTGGATGAGTGCAGCTCCAACAACATTCGAAGCTTGATGCCATTCAGGACAAAGTAGCCCTTGGCTGCAGTGTGTATCATCTACAAAATGCACTGCAGCAACTCGCCATGGCTTCTTTGCCAGCACCTCCCAAACCTGAGACCTCTACCACCTAGAAGGACAAAGGCAGCAGGAGCTCGGGAACACCACCACCTCCAAGTTCCCCTCCAAGTCATACACCATCCTGACTTGGAAATATATCACTGTTCCTTCATCGTTGCTGGGTCAAAATCCTGGAACTCCCTCTCTAACAGCACCATGGGAATACCTTCACCACACGGACTGCAGCAGTTCAAGAAGGTGGCTCACCACCACCTTCTCAAGGGATGGGCAATAAATGCTGGCTGTTCCAGCGCCGCCCACATCCCATGAATGAATAATTTTTTTAATTATCCCAGTTCCCCAGATCAGGAGTCATGTTTACACTTTCACTACAGACTGCAGTGGTTCAAGAAGAAGGTCCACCACCACCTCCTTCTCGAGGGCAACTAGGGATGGGCAAAAATGCTGGCCGATAAATGCTATATAAATGCAAATCTTTCTTCTTTATTTTTCCCTAACTGCCCAGTGAAATTAGAAACTACCAATTTGAGAATCTGCATCAATCCAATCTGAGGTTATTTATAGGCTCTGCTGAATATGTCCAATCACTGTGGAGCAGCCATTAACAAAGCTAATGGAATGTTGAACTATAGCCAAAGTAAGAGGAAGTCATGCTCAAACTTCTTAGCGCTTTGATAAACCCACACTAAGTACTGAGTCATTCTCTGGTCACTGAGACACAGGGAGACATTTGAGCCCTGGAAGTGGTGGATGGAAAAGCTGAGACACTCGTCCCTAGCATCAGAGAGCTGAGTTAGAAGGAAAGACTAGAGAAACTCTTGAGTTTTCAGTCTAGAATGGCATTGACTGAGAAGGCCATCAAAGAATTATGTGGGACAGTAAATGATTATAGAAAAGTTAATTCTGGTACATTATTTCAAATTAAACACTTGACTATATGACAAGGTGACAGAAGTTCAAACTAGTAAAGGAAAACTTAGGAGTGATGTCTTCACACAGTAATAAATAAAATACATATGATGGAGGCAAAAATTCTGAAATCATTTATTGTTGAAAATAAGCATGAGGTATTTCAGCTCCAGCAGCTATAACAAAGTATTATGGAATCAGGGCTAGTAGACGTTTACTGCATAACTCTCATCCATTTGGGATCTTTGGTTGCCAAAATATGACTGTTGTGAGCCGCATTGTTTGAAAATCTAAACGGTTCAGCATGGGTTGCAAACCAGCCAGTTTTCCAGGGCTGGATTCAGCCCATTGCTTCATGCTGTTTATCAGCGGGCTCAAATGTGAACTTAAGGGTGTTCCTTTGGATTTTCTCCCATCATCGTCGTGGGCAATTTGTTTGATCAGCTACGCAGAAAGTATATTATGTAAAATCTACCACTTTGAACTTCTGTGGGTAAAAAGAATTCAATATACTTTTAACAACTGACTGACTTTATAAAAAGAAAAGATAGAATTAACTGCCTCTGCCCTTTTTTCCCCTTAGGATTAGGAGATGCATAGCAAAGCTAGAGTGTGGGTGGGTTAATTACATCGGGAGGTTGCACCCACTCGTATTTTTCTTCATTATCCACTGCTATATCAGCCAGTGGCCTGCTTGTCCTGGTGTTTTCAGTTAACTCAGATTGAAATTCCCTGTATTCTGGGAAACCATTATTCACTGGCGTCCCAGAGCATGGCAAATTTGAAACCACAGTGAACTCCATTGCTGCATGGATGTCTCAGTCCTTCACCGCCCCGCCCCCCCCCCCCCCCACCTCCCAAATATTTGGGGCAAGTCAGCGTCCATGACTAAAAGGTTCTACTATCTCAAAAGGTCAGATAACCCGAATTGGTATTTTTAACAGCATATTTCTCTTTCCCCACCCCGTCCTTCCTTGAAAGATAAACTCCACCAGCATGTTGAATTGACATGCTAGCCTTCCTATAGAGTACAGTACACCTCCACTTGAGATGTGAGCACAGTCTTTTTTCATCTTGACTAGTATATAGGCGAGGTGATGGCTGGCAACAAAAAGCAAAGTTCTCTTTTGTTCCTGCGCTAAATTTCTGTTACACTTTTTTAACCACAGTAAAATATTTAGTGCAAATGATCTCCACCTTCATCATAAACTATATTTTGGTGGAATGAGACTAGAGAATTGCTTATGAATTATCTTGTAAATGTGAGAATGTGCAAGCAATATTCTATTCATTTGTTAAAGCTCCAGTTAATTCATCAGTGTAAATACGTTGTTTTTCTAGTTTGTCCTCTTATTACTGCAATATTTCCTTACTTGAATGAAGGTTTTTGTACAGAGTTGCTATGTTACCAAAATAGTAAAGGTTTGCATGATGTGCAGCCATGAAGATATTTTAAAGGATGTAAATAGAGATTAGTGCATCACTGTGCAGTACAGGACCTAATTATAAGCTTTCTAATATTTATGATGGGACATGTGAAGCATAGTGGGATGTTCTTCAGCTAAAGAAAGTATGCAAAATATACCTTTACTTGGAAATGTTAACATGTAAATAACAACACCACCAACTACTTGTATTTATATAGCGCCTTTAACGTACTAAAATGTCCCAAGGCGCTTCATAGGAGTGTTAGAAGACAAAAGAAAATTTGACACCAAGGCACATGAGAAATTAGGGCAGGTGACCAAAAGTTTGGTCAAAGAGGTAGGTTTTCAGGAGCGTCTTAAAGGAGGAAAGAGAGGTAACGAGGCAGAGAGGTTTAGGGAGGGAATTCCAGACCTTGGGGCCTAGGCAACTGAAGGCCACCAATGGTTGAGCGATTTATAATCAGGGATGCTCAAGAGGACAGAATTGGAGGAGTGCAGATATCTTTGGTGGGGTGGGCAGGGGGTTGTGGGGCTGGAGGAGATTAGAGATGGGGAGGAGCGAGGCCATGGAGGGATTTGAAAACAAGGATGAGAATTTTGAAATCGAGGCGCTGCTTAACCTGGGAGTTAATGTAGGTCAGCGAGCACAGGGGTGATGGGTGAATGGGACTTGGTGTGAGTTAGGACACAGGCATCCAAGTTTTGGATGACCTCAAGTTTACGTAGGGTAGAACATGGGAGGCCAGCAAGGAGTGTGTTGGAATAACCAAGTCTAGAGCAAACAAAGGCATGGATGAGGGTTTTAGCAGCGGATGAGCTGAGGCAAGGGCGGAGACGGGCGATGTTACGGAGGTGGAAATAGGCGGTCTTAGTTATACCGCGGATATGTGGTCGGAAGTTCATTTCGGGGCCAAATATGACACCAAGGTTGCAAACCGTGTGGTTCAGCCTCAGACAAACGTTAGGGAGAGGGATGGAATCAGTGGCTAGGGAATTGGAGAAAATTTCTGCTGATTCAGAACTGGATGTCGGACAAGCAGTCTGACAATTTAGAGACTGTGGAGGGGTCGAGAGAAATGGTGGTGCATTAGAGCTGGGTGTCGTCCACATACATGTGGAAACTGATGCTGTGTTTTCGGATGATGTCGCCAAGGGGCCGCATGTAGATGAAAAATAGGAGGGGGCCAAGGATAAATCCTTGGGGGACACCAGAGGTAATGATGCGGGAGCGGGAAGAGAAGCCATTGCAAGTGATTCTCTGGCTATGATTAGATAGATAAGAATGGAACCAGGCGAGTGCAGTCCCACCTAGCTGAGCAACGGAGAGACGTTGCAGAAGGATGGAGTGGTCAACCGTGTCAAAGGCTGCAGACAAGTCGAGAAGGATGAGGAGGGATAGTTTACCTTTGTCACAGTCCCAAAGGATGTCATTGTGACTTTGATGAGTGCCGTTTCAGTACTGTGGCAAGGGCCGAAAGCTGATTGGAGGGATTCAGACATGGAGTTGTGGGATTTGGGAGGCGACAACCTGTTCAAGGACGTTGGAGATGGGGGGTAGTTTGCAAGGACGGAGGTGTCGAGGGTTGGTTTTTGAGGAGAGGGGTGATGACGGCAGATTTGAGGGAGAGGGGCACAGTACCTGAGGAGAGAGAACTGTTAACGATGTCAGCTAACATGGGGGCTAGAAAATGAAGTTGGGTGATCAGCAGTTTGGTAGGAATAGGGTCGAAGGAGCAGGAAGTGGGTCTCATGGACAAGATGAGCATGGAGAAGTCATGAGCGGAGATCGGAGAGAAACTGGAGAAAGATGTGAGTTCAGGGCTAGGGCAGAGGGGAACCTTAGAGGATGTTTGGCCTGGTGGGCTAGGGGAAGGATGTGAAGTGAAGTGGCAGAGGCAGCTGAACAGATGGTCTCCATCTTGGAGACGACAGACGTCCATGAGTTCCTCACACTTGTTATCAGAGGTGTGGGTGGAAGAGATAGGGGAGAGGGGTTTAAGAAGATGGTTAGCAGTACAGAATAGAAGCCGGGGTTTATCTTTGCATTCCAGAATGATTCTGGAATAGTGAGCAATTTTGGCAGAGGAGAGCAGGACCCGATGATGCTTAACATACATAGAAGATAGGAGCAGGAGTAGGCCATTCGGCCCCTCGAGCCTGCTCCGCCATTCAATGCGATCATGGCTGATCATCCAAATTCAGTACCCTGTCCCTGCTTTCTCCCCATATCCCTTGATCCCTTTAGCCTTAAGAAATATATCCAACTCCTTGAATATATTTAATGAATTGGCCTCTACTGCCTCCTGTGGTAGAGAATTCCACAGGTTCACCACTCTCTGGGTGAAGAAATTCCTCCTCATTTCTGTCCTAAATGGCTTACCCCTTATCCTTAGACTGTGACCCCTGGTTCTGGACTCCCCAACCATCGGGAACAACCTTCCTGCATCTAGTCTGTCCAGTCCTGTCAGAATTTTATAAGTTTCAATGAGATCCCCTCTCATTCTTCTAAACTCCAGCGAGTATAAGCCCAATCGACCCAATCTCTCCTCGTACATCATTCCTGCCATCGCAGGTATCAGCCTGGTGAATCTTCGCTGAATTCCCTCCATGGCAAGAACATCCTTCCTCAGATAAGGTGACCAAAACTGCACACAATACTCAAGATGTGGTCTCAACAAGGCCCTGTACAACTGCAGCAAGACATCCTTGTTCCTGTACTCAAACCTTCTCGCTACGAAGGCCAACATACCATTTACCACCTTAACCGCCTGCTGCACCTGCATGCTTACCTTCGTGGCCCAGCCAGATCTGGCGGTGAATGGCTAAACCAGTTGTCCACCATATCCGTTCAAGTCTGCGTCCCTTGGACTTAAGGGAGCGAAAATGAGGACCGTACCAGGGGGAACGGCCAGGGTGAGACAGAGTAATTGTTTTAATAAGGACTAGGGCATCAAAGGTGGTGGTGAGGGTGTGGTTGAGCAGATCGGTAGCTGCAGAAATGTCGTGAATGGAAGGCCAAAGGCTGGACAGTTGAGATTTCGAAAGCGCAGTTGTAAGCGAGTTGGGAGAGAGTTCTTTGCAGGGGCGAACACAGCAGGAAGTAGGGTTGGGGAAGGGGGGAATGTGGGTGGAGAGTAATACAAGGAAGATGGCCTAACTGCGATTGACATGATGGGAGTAGCGAGGCCACGAGAGATGGTAAGGTCGAGGGGGTGGCCGTGAATATGGGTTGGGGAGTTTACATGGAGGGAGAGATTAAGGGAGAATAGGAAGCTAGTGAACTCAGAGGAGAGAGAGCATGATGAATTGAGATGGAGGTTGAAATCACCAAGGATGAGAAGTCGTTTGGTGCTGAGGGAGGAAAGCAGTGAAGATATCTCGTAATAAAATTTTTATGGTACTTGGGTGGGCAGTAGAGAACAAGAATTTTAAATGAGAGGTGAGATGCTCAAAGGAAGAGAAAGTGCCGGAGGAATAGGGGGACAGATCAAGGTGTGACTTGGTGATGAGAGCCACACTGCCACCACGGCAGTCTGGGTGGGGCAAGTGGTGGAAGGTATAGCCAGGCAGGGGGGAGGGCTTCATTTAAGGGTCAGGTGTCATCACCCCTCAGCCAAGTTTCCGTCGGGGCCATGATGTCGATGCAATCATCCACGATAAGCTCATGGATGGCAAGGGCCTGGTTCACAAATGAACGGACATTCTGGAGGGAGATGCAGAGAGGGTCGGTGCTGGCTGGCCCACTGCCAGCGTCCACAGGGCAAGCGCTGGGATGGGTGATTTGGACAGGGAGGAGATTGGCAAGATTAGCCCCCAGTTGCCACGCTGGGCGGGAAGGTTGGCGAGACAGTAGGGTGGGACAGTTGGGGCTGCTGCTCGTAAGTTGCCTCGATGGGCCCTTCGTAGGATGCCAAGAGAGGCACAGAGGGCAGCTGTAGGCTTCTCTAAGAGGGAATCGAGCCTGGGACGGCAGCAGGAGATTAGGAAGGTCGAAGAGTAATGTAGGATTGGGGTAGGGATTTTGGGAAGGCAGAGTATCAGAGAGGAGAGATGAAAGGAGGCATGACGACAGGAGAGTGCGGTCAGGGAGGGATAGAGAGAAAAGGAAAAGGAGGAGAAAGTGGAAAAAGAAGTGAATGGCTCGGGTCTGGAGCAGCAGCCAAAGTGCCCACGCGAATGGACGCAGGAAAAAGCTCAGGTTACATAGGCCTGGTTATGTAGTAATTAATGGAATACATATTTTCTGGTAGCGGGGAATAGGTTGGAGACAATCGTAGGGAGACCAGGGTTAAAGCCAGCATAAGCAGGATGGAGCCAGCACGGAGCATCGATGAACCACTGTCCAAATTCAGAGGCAGGTGTAGCAAGCGAGTGAAGTCCAGAAGCTGTCTGACGGGTAGAGAGTTGGAGGATGGAGGTTGTTGCCATAATAAAATAACTAATAATGTTTCTGGAAAGGAACATCGATAGCTATTTTTAGTAGCATCTATTAAATTCTGTACTGAGACAGGATTTAAAAGCATAAAAAAAAGAGTAATTGTATATTTCAAGTAACTTAGCAGGAAGATTTTTATTCCTTCCATCAAATTAGCAGGGACTGATCAAAGTGGAAGGCTGCCAAAAGAAATTCCAGAGTCTTTCTTGAAGATGATTGCTATTACTTCACTGGGGATGGCTTGTTGCTGGATCTTGCTAATGGGCAGTCTGTTTGTCCAAGTTTGCATTACAGTTAAAGCAGCAGATTCCCATGCTCTGGTGACTCTGTAGGATAGTTCTGTGGAAAATGGGCAAATTGTAACTGATTTTAATTACAATGCTCTTCCAGTTCCTGGACAAGACCGTAGTAATCATCTCTGATCATAAGTTTTCAAACTAGGGTCGCCTGGAAGACATCCGATTTCTGTAATGTTTTGCATTTTGTCTCAACACCACATTATTTCTCTCCCTGTAAACTAATAAAAGCATTTTCTTTGCAATGATATTGTTTTCATTTGGGTAGCTGACATTATTTCTCCCTAAAGTTGGGACAGGGGGTTCCTGGGAAAGTGTCAAAGTTTGAAAACCACTGGATTAACATTCTCAATATTAACATTTGGGAGACAGTGCCTGTGATTTTGGATAACGAATTACAAGAAATTAACATGATGTGGAGATGCCGGTGTTGGACTGGGGTGAACAAATGTGAGAAGTCACACAACACCAGGTTATAGTCCAACAGCTTTATTTGAAATCACAAGCTTTCGGAGCGCTGCTCCTTCGTCAGGTGAAGTGAAGAGATGCATATAGACACAGCATATATAGTCAGAGAACACTGCTGGATTACCTGTAATCATCCGGCAGTGTTCTCTGACTATATATGCTGTGCCTATATGCATCTCTTCACTTCACCTGACGAAGGAGCAGCGCTCCGAAAGCTTGTGATTTCAAATAAAGCTGTTGGACTATAACCTGGTGTTGTGTGACTTCTCACACGTTATTTAGTGGACTGTTAATTTCGTAACATTATTCCATGTCCGAATTGTGAAGATGTTTGCTCCTCTAACTTGTGAAAGGAAATATCCTTTTGTGAAATTTGGTATCTGTGTTTACTTGATGAAAGGCTTTTTGATTATCATTGAATTTGTTGAAACAACAGAAGTGTCATCCATGGGAATAACTCCTGTTACTTCACAATTTTGTTTGCAGAGACATTGCAGCTGCTGCAGACCGAATGGAGAAATACAATTTTGACACAATGATTTACGTGGTAGGTAATGAAAGAGAGGTTTTACAAGAAGTACTCTTGGGACACGAACTGTACGAGAATTCATGTGCTTGCAGTCTTGTGATTGTAAGTAGTTGGTTTGGTTGTACACTAATTGTACATAGTTCCAAAACGATTTTTTTCCCTAGAGGGTTCTTTTTTAAACTGGCTTTTCCACAAGACCCTGCTTGGATAGCAAAAGATTCTGATCAAACTTCAGTGTGAAGTTACCTTGGTGAAGCTTGAACCACTGCTTTTGACAAAGTATTTTGTATACAAATTGGAACAAAATATCATTCAAACAGTATAAAACCACATGATTTGCTTGGCTGCGTTACATTGTATTGTCAATTTAATTTTTGCAGGAATTCCTAAATTGTATGTGTAAATGGATCCATTTGAATTTATTTGTTTTGCTCAATTTTCAAGACGACCAAAAAAAAAAATGAATTGGCCTCGCCCTCAACTTGCTCTTGAGTCATTGACTAGGATGTGGATTTGTGTGTCTTTAAATTGTTTACAAAAGATGTTTTCTCCAATGAAACTTTCTGGTGTATAGCCAGTGTGAAAGGTGAGGATTCTGTAGTCTGACCTCTAACAGGTCCACTCCATAAAATGAATATGGTTGAAAGGTCAGTCTCTTCAAAACCAAATACTGTTGACCACGTAAAGGTGATAACTTACACTGACGATATTGCTCTAACTGTAGTTCTTGTCAATGAGAACTGAAAATAAACACAGCAACAGTAACGTAGGAAAAAAAAAAAAAACAATATGCTTCACGGAGACATAATCGGACAAAAATGGACGCTGAGCCAAAGAAGGAGCTGTTGGGAGGAGTGACCAAAAGATGGTTCAGAGAGGTCGGTTTTAAGGAGGGTCTTAAAGGAGGATAGGGAGGTGGAGGGGCATAAGGAAGGAATTCCAAAGCACTGTGCCTGGGCCGTTAAAGGCACAGCCGCCAATGATGGGATGGAAGGCGATAGGGATGCACGAGGCCAGAGCTGGAAGTTATGGAGAGTTCTGCTGGGTTGTAGCACGAGGGTCCAGCAAGACCATGAAGGGAAAGAATTTTAAATTGGATGCGTTGCAGGATTGAGGGCCAATGTAGGTCAACAAGAGCCTGAGTGATGGGTGAGCAGGGTTTGCTGTGGGATAGGAAACGGGCAGCAGAGATTTTGATGTACTGAAGTTTACAGAGCGTGGAGATTGGGAGGCTGAGGGAGGGATGGAGGTGGGCAATATTATGGAGTAGCATGCTATAGCCAGAGCTAAGTGATCCCACAACTAACTGATCAGGTCAAAGCTCTGCAACTCTGCCACATCCAATCTTGAATGGCGATGGACAATTAAGCAACTAATGGGAGGAGGAGGCTCCATGAACATTCCCATCCTCAATGATGGCGGAGCCGACACATGAGTGCAAAAGACAAGGCTGAAGGGTTTGCAACCATCTTCAGCCAGAAGTGCCAAGTGCATGATCCTTATTAGCCTTCAGCCAGAAGTGCCAAGTGAATGATCCTTAATTAGCCTTGTCCGGAAGTCCTCACCATTTCAGATACCAGTCTTCAGCCAATTCAATTCACTCCATGTGACATCAAGAAATGGCTGATCGAACTGGATACAGCAAAGGCTACGGGTCCCTACAACATCCCGGTTGTAGTGCTAAAGACCTGTGCTCCAGAACTAGCCGCACCCTTAACTAAGCTGTTCCAGTACAGCTACATCTACCTGACAATGTGGAAAATTGCCCAGATATGTCCTGTCTTTATTTAAAAAAAAAAAAAAAAGCAGGACAAATCCAACCCAGTTAATTATCACACTATCAGCCTACTCATTCATCAGCAGAGAGGATGGAAGGAGCCACCAACAGTGTTATCAAGTGGCTCTTACTCAACAATAACCTGCTCACCGATGCTGAGTGGGTTGTGCGAGGACCACGTGGCTCCAGACCTCATTACAGCCTTGATCCAAACATGGACATGAGCTGAATTCCAGAGATGAGGTGAGAGTGACTGCCCTTGACATTAAAGCAGCATTCGATCGAGTGTAGCACCAAGGAGCCCTAGTAAAACTGAAGTCAATGGGGATCATGGGGAAAACTCTCCAGTGGCTGGAGTCATACCTAGCACAAATGAAGGTGGTTGTTGGAGGCCAATCGTCTCAGCCCCAGAACATTAGGAGATTCCTAGGCCCACTATCTTCAGCTGCTGACACCATTATGTCCCAAAGGGCAGCCTGTAGATGAGGAGGAGAGGGAGTCAAGATAATTCTTTAGCGGACTTAAGGTAACGGGGCAAGAATGAAAGCCATTGCTGGAAATGCTTTGGCTACGATTTGATGAGTAAGAATGGAACCAAGCAAGGGCTGTCCCACTGAGCTGGCCAACGAATGATATGATTGCACCATGGTAAAGCTTGACCATGAAGCAATAAAAAGTTAATTCATCGTAAGTTGCACAAAGACGCAGCAACTGCCTTCCAACTCCTGCATCAAAATAGGATTCTGGAACAATCAATGAAAGTTTATTTACATTGCTTTTCGAGTGAGGAGACAATGCCTTTGGGTAATCTTCTGTCAAAACTTTGAAAGCCAAGAGAAGGTGAAGTACTTGGCATTATTTCGCTATACTACATTCTAAAACCATGGAAATGCCCAATGTAGGACTAGTAGGAAATTTTACTCGAAGTGCAAAGATTATTGCAGCACCAAAGACTAGTAGCAAGATTTCTTCATAATCAGGATGTCGAGAAGTTGATGGGAGTTTGATTTTAATACTAAAAGTACAATCCTCTGCAAATTAGAATTGAATTTACGGCACAGAAGGAGGCAATGCACCGGTCGAAAAAGCTATCCAGCCTAATCCCACTTTCCCACTCTTGGTCCGTAGCCTTGTAGGTTACGGCACTTCAAGTGCATATCCACGTACTTTTTAAATGTGATGAGGGTTTCTGCCTCTACCACCCTATCAGGCAGTTCCAGACCCCACCAACCTGTGGGTGAAAAAATTTCTCCTTAACTCCCCTCTAATACTTCTACTAATTACTTTAAATCTATGCCCCCTGGTTATTGACCTCTCTGCTAAGGGAAATGGGTGCTTCCTATCCACTCTATCTAGGCCCCTCATAATTGTGTGCCCCTCAGTTAAGACTCCCCTCAGCCTCCTCTGCTCCAAAGAAAACAGCCCCAGCCTATCCAATCTTTCCTCATAATTAAAATTCTCCAGTCCTGGCAACATCCTCGTAAATCGCCTCTGTACCCTCTCTAGTGCAATCACATCCTTCCTGTGACCAGAACTGCACGCAGTATTCTAGCTGCGGCCTAACTAGTGTTTTATACAGTTCAAGCATAACCTCCCTGCTCTTGTATTCTATGCCTTGGCTAATAAAGGAAAGTATCCCGTATGCCTTTTTAACCACCTTATCTACCTATCCTGCTACCTTCAGGGATCTGTGGACATGCACTCCAAGGACCCTCTGTTCCTCTACACTTCAGTGTCCTACCATTTATTGTGTATTCCCTTGTCTTGTTAACCCTCCCCAAATGCATTACCTCACACTTCTCCGGATTGAATTCCATTTGCCACTTTTCTGCCCACCTGACCAGTCCATTGATATCTTCCTGCAGTCTCGGCTATCTTCCTCACTATCAACCACACGGCCAATGTTTGTATCATCTGCAAACTTCTTAATCATGTCCCCTACATTTGAAGTCTAAATCATTGAGATATACCACAAAAAGCAAGGGACCAAGTACTGAGACCTGTGGAACCCCACTGGAAACAGCCTTCCAGTCACAAAAACACCTGTCGACCATTACCCTTTGCTTCCTGCCACGGAGCCAATTTTGGATCCAGCTTGTCACTTTCCCTTGGATTCCATGGGCTTTTACTTTTTTGACCACCCTGCCATGTGAGACCTTGTCAAAGGCCTTGCTAAAATCCATGTAGACTACATCAAACGCACTACCCTAATCGACCCTACTTGTTACCTCAAAAAATTCAATCAAGTTAGTCAGACACGACCTTCCCTTAACAAATCCATGCTGATTGTACTTGCTTAATCTGTGACTTTCTAAATGATGATTTATACTGTCCCTCAGAATTTCTTCCAATAACTTTCCCACCACTGAGGTTAGGCTGACTGGCCTGTAATTACCTGGTTTCTCCCTTTTTAAACAATGGCACAACGTTAGTAATCCTCCAGTCCTCTGGCACCACGCCTGTAGCCAGAGATCATTGGAAAATGATGGTCAGAGCCTCTGCTATTTCCTCCCTTGCTTCTCTTAACAGCCTGGGATACATTTCATCTGAGCCTGGCGACTTATCTACTTTCAAAGATGCTAAACCTCTTAATACTTCCTCTCTCTCTGTTTATCCCATCTAATATTTCACACTCCTCCTCCTTAACTACAATGTCTGCATTGTCCCCCTCTTCTGCGAAGACAGACGCAAAGTATTCATTAAGAACCATACCCACGTCTTCTGCCTCCACACAGGTAACCATTTTGGTCTCTAATAGGCCCTACTCTTTCCTTTGTTATTCTCTTGCTCTTTATGCATTTATAAAACATCTTTGGGTTTTCTTTGATTTTACTTGCCAATATTTTTTTTTCGTGCCCTCTCTTTGCATTCCTAATTTTCTTTTTAATTTCACCCCTGCACTTTCTATACTCCTCTAGGCTCTCTGTAGTATTGAGCTCTCGGTATCTGACTTAAGCTTCTCTTTTTTGCCTTATCCTACCCTGTATGTTCCTTGATATCCAGGGGGCTCTAGATTTGGGAGTTCCACCCTTTTTTTGTGGGAACATATTTGCTCTGGACCCTCACTATCTCCTCCTTGAATGCCTCCCACTGCTCTGACACTGATTTACCTTCAAGTAGCTGTTCCCAGTCCACTTACTAAATCACATCTCAGCTTAGTAAAATTGGCCTTTTCTCAATCGAGAACTTTTGCACCTGGTCTATCTCTGTTCTTTTCCATAAATGTGCTAAATCTAACTGAATTATGATCACTACCACCAAAATGCTCTCCCACTGATACCCATTCCACCTGCCTGGCTTCATTCCCTGAAACTAAGTCCAGAACTGCCCCCTCTCTTGTTGGGCTTGTTGCATACTGGCTAAAAAAAAAAGCTCTCCTGAATGCATTTTAAGAATTCTGTGCCCTGTATTCCTTTTACACTAATTCTATCCCAGTTAATATTAGGGTAGTTGAAATCCCCCACTATTACTGCCCTATTGTTTTTGCACTTCTCAGAAATTTGCCTTCATATTTGCTCTTCTATCTCCCTCTGACTGTTTGGGGGTCTATAGTAGACTCCCAGCAGTGTAACTGCCCATTTTTTTGATCAGTTCAACCCACATATCAACTGGCAAAAAAAAGCACCAGACCGGAAGATTGGGGGCAGTACAGGATACAGCAAAAGAGGACAAAGGGATTAATCAGGAAGGGGAAAATAGAATACGAAAGTAAACTTGCAGCAAACATAAAGACAGACTGCAAAAGCTTTTATCGGTATATCAGGAGGAAAAGACTGGTAAAATCCCAAGTCGGTCCCTTGCAGTCCGATTCGGGAGAATATATAATGGAGAATAAGGAAATGGCAGACCAATTAAACTCATACTTTGGTTCTGTATTCACAAAGGAGGACACAAATAACCTCCCAGGAATATCGGCAAACATAGGGACTAATGAGAGGGAGGAGCTGACAGAAATTAGTATCTCTAGGGATATGGTGTTGGGTAAGTTGAGGGGACTGAAGGCCGACAAATCCCCGGGGCCTGATAAACTACATCCTAGGGTACTTAAGGAGGTGGCCCTGGAGATAGCAGATGCTCTAAGGATCATCTTCCGGAACTCCATTGACTCGGGAACAGTACCCGTGGATTGGAGGGTAGCTAATGTTACCCCAATATTTAAAAAGGGGGGTAGAGAGAAAGCAGGGAATTATAGACCAGTAAGCCTTACATCGGTTGTGGGCAAAATGCTAGAGTCCATTATTAAGGATAAAATAGCGGAGCACTTGACAAATGGGGAAAGGATCGGACAGAGTCAACATGGATTTACAAAGGGTAAATCGTGTTTGACTAATCTGCTGGAATTTTTTGAGGAAGTAACTGGTAAAATAGATGGGGGAGAGCCAGTGGATGTGGTGTACCTTGACTTCCAGAAAGCCTTCGATAAGGTTCCACACAAAAGATTATCATGCAAAATTAAGGCTCATGGGATTGGAGGCAAAGTATTAACGTGGATAGAGAACTGGCTGGCGGATAGAAAACAGAGAGTTGGAATAAACGGCTCGTTTTCGGAGTGGCAGGCAGTGACCAGCGGGGTGCCGCAAGGATCTGTCCTGGGACCCCAGCTGTTCACAATATATATAAATGATCTGGATCAGGGAATTGGATGCAATATTTCCAAATTCGCTGACGACACCAAACTAGGAGGAGGGGTGGGCTCTGATGAGGATGTCAGGAGGCTACAGTGCGATTTGGACAGGTTGGGGGAATGGGCGGATACGTGGCAGATGCACTATAATGTGGATAAATGCGAGGTTATCCACTTTGGGGGTAAAAACAGGAGGGTAGATTATTATCTAAATGGCAATAGATTGGGAGATGGGGAAGTGCAGAGGGACCTGGGTGTTCTTGTGCACCAGTCACTGAAGGAGAGCATGCAGGTGCAACAGGCGATTAAGAAGGCAAATGGTATGTTGGCCTTCATATCAAGGGGGTTCGAGTATAGGAATAGGGATACCTTACTACAGCTGTACAAGGTGCTGGTGAGACCGCATCTGGAGTATTGTGTACAGTTTTGGTCGCCCCATCTGCGGAAGGATGTTCTTGCCATGGAAAGAGTGCAGCGGCGATTCACCAGGCTGATACCTGGAATGGCGGGAATGACCTACGAGGAGAGATTGAATAGTTTGGGCTTGTACTCACTGGAGTTTAGAAGATTGAGAGGGGATCTCATCGAAACATATAAAATTATGGCAGGCCTGGACAGGCTGAATTCAGAGAGAATGTTTCCAATGGCAGGGGAGCACAGAACCAGGGGCCACAGTCTAAAAATAGCGGGCAAATCATTTAAAACAGAGATGAGGAAGAATTTCTTCACTCAAAGAGTGGTGAGCCTGTGGAATTCCCTGCCACAGAGGGCTGTGAAGGCTAATTCAATAAATATTTTCAAGAGAGAATTGGATATATTTCTGAAGGCTAAGGGGATTAAGGGTTACGGAGAAAAGGCGGGGACGGGGTACTGAACTGGTAAGATCAGCTAAGATCTCAGACGAAGATCAGCCATGATCTCATTGAATGGCGGAGCAGGCTCGAAGGGCCGAATGGCCTACTCCTGTTCCTATCTCTATGTAACTATGTAACATGGCCTCATTTGATGATCCTTCTAACATATCATCCCTCCTCACAGCTGTAATTGTTTCCTTAACCAATATTGCAACCCCCCCCCCCCCCCACCTTCCATTTTATCTCTCTCTCTCTCTTGTCTGAAAATCCTGAAACCAGGAATGTTGGAGATGCCATTCCTGCCCTTTAAGCCATGAAATTGTATAAGTCTCAATCAACTTCCTTGAGAAATCACTAAAATTCGAGAGGAGGTTGGCGGAGGGGGCCGTCTAATTTTTAATTCACTTTTCACGAGTTCACAGTGAAACAATTCCCTATTGCATAACTTTATTTCAAATAATCTTCCATAACAAGTAATATGTGCATTACTGTTCTAACACTTAACTTGCTGCAACTTGATAAAATGTTGTAAAATGATGTGGGAAAACATCTCGCTTCCATTGTGTGACTTGATGAAGGCATGCCTGAGATTGAGAACTCACCATGCTCGGAAGTGCAGGTGAACTACATGCCACCATTCCTTCATATTGTGCCACTACGCTTTTTCTAGATTTTTAATTTTAATATCTATTCGCTTCACAGAAATGCGCAGCTGTTCGGTATTTACTCAAATGAAGCCACCTGTTATGGAGCAGTTGTAAAGTTGATTTTGTTTGTATTTGTCGCAAGACTTTGATCATCTGTTGTAATGATTAGGATCACAGGATGGTGCTCTACTGGAGCATTCATGTTTCAGCAATGTTAAAAAATCAAGTGGTAGCATGTTGTTTACAATTTGATTATTTTGGGATGTGCCTTGGAATTGGGTTGAAAAAAGAACATGATTGGGGCCTAGCAGTTTTTAGTTGGGTATTGTTGGTGCAATTTTTATATTAATAGCTGTATTTTTCTTTTTCAGACAGCTAAAGAACAGCGTACTCATTTTCAGCAAATGTTTGAAATACTGAAAATCCTGGGCTATAACTGGACAGAACGGTAGGTCATAAACCAGGAAAGCACATTGTAATTACCCCATCCCATCGTAACGTGATCCCTCCACCTCCGCTCACCCAAGCACTGGTCCCCCTCCTTTTAAGATTAGATAAATTTTGGGGCTCTCCGAGCCAGACTGGGTGCTCTGACCCTCTAAGACTTTTTGTAGCAGGGAAAATGGGCTGGGGTGGGGAGAGAGAGAGAGCGCAAGACATGCAGAGAAAATTATAGAAACTGAGAGAGACAGAGAGCAAGAGACTTGCCCAGAGATTGGGGGTGGGGGGAAAGAGAGGAAAACTCCGAGATGACAGTACCAAAGTATGTGAGGCATACGGAAAAAAGAGAGCGTGACAAAAAATAGATAACTAGACAGAAATAATTAGAGAGGAGGACAAGTAAAGAGACATTTACTTTTTTTCAAACCATCATCCACAGTGGATCAACATGTTTGTAGAATAAATGTAAGTCGTGGGAAACTTCAACTAGTGTTAAGAAAACTTAATCCACAGGACACACTGGTTGCACGTTCCTATTGACTTTGCCTTTGTTTTTCCACCATTATCTCAACCTTTTTGTCTCCACAGACCAGTTAGTATTCCCAGTCTACCATTTTCTTTGCCTCACTTTGTCGCCCCAGGCCAGTCACTATTCCCTGAACAAAAGGTGGATAGGCTCGCTGTAATGTATATACCTTTTAAGGGGGGAACTATCTTTTACAGCTCATGTATACTGCAGTACCGGCAGTGACCACACCTGTATATAGCACTGAGTAGTAATCTGTACAGATCAGTTCCAGTGTGAGCCACGTTTAGTAAACACCTGTTGTACCGTTCTCCTGCAGTCTGTGTCTTATTATACACGGACACAACATTGGCGACAAGGCAAGTTCAAACCAACCTGCAACTCTGCATCACCTCCCGGGGATTCGTTCATGGAGATCAGTGGATTGGAGGTCAAGGCCAGAGACTCGGGCGTCGACCACGGGCAACCGCCCAGTCATCCAGCAGAGACTCGAGAATTGCAGGGGAGGCTGTCGAGAGCCAGGCTTGGCTTTCCAGTCGAGGTGGTCCAGCGAAACGGGCTGGCAACAGGTAGTGCGCAGACCCTTCCCGGATAGCGGCCGGCTAGAGCCTGACCGAGCGGCACAGCAAAGGGCCGAGCAGCGTCGACGGGGGAGAGAGAGAGAGAGAGGGCAGAACGCACAGGATCCAGCCGGTGTTCAGGGGCCGAGCAGCGTCGAAGAGAGGGAGAGAGAGACGCGCAGAAACCCGCGAGACGCCGCCATTGCCACGAGGACCGCGGAGAGCGGCGTTGACAGCAGCACAGGAGAAGCGCGCGAAACCCACAGGGCGCCGCCATTGCCACGAGAACCGCCGGGAGCAGCGTTGGTAGTAGCGTGGGAGGAAGGAAAGCGCGGGAGACGCCATTTTAAACCACACCCAAAATGCCGAAGAGTGGCAATATCACCGCATTTGACAATGAAGTTGAAGATTGGACTACATATGTCGAACGAATAGAGGTATACTGCAAGGCAAATGAGGTGTCAGATGACAAGAAAGCGTCGGTATTGTTAAATTTAATGGGTGCAAAGACGTATGGTTTATTACGAAATCTAGTAACCCCAACGAAGCCAATGGAAGAGAGTTTTGAAGACATAGTAACGATACTACAGGAACATTTAAACCCCACACCGCTGCTGATAGCAGAAAGATTCAAGTTTCACAAACGGAACCAGCATAAGGATGAAAGCAATGCTGATTATTTAACAGAACTGCGCAAACTATCGAAACACTGCCAGTTTGGAGCGGGACTGGCAGATACCTTAAAGGACAAGTTTGTGTGTGGGCTTCAAAGTGAAGGAACCCAGAAACGGCTTTTATCTGAAAAGGACCGTACGCTGGAAAAGGCTTTCAGTATTGCGGTATCATATGAAGCAGCAGCACGGGGTGCTGCAGCGATACAACAGAGACCGCAAGAATATGGCACAAACGAAATGTCATATGGAACAGAGAAGTGCAATCGCTGCGGCAGAACAACACACGACCAGAATGATTGCTGGTTCAAAGACAAAGTGTGCAGACAGTGTGGAAAAGTAGGACACATAGCACGAGTCTGCAGGTCGGGAAACAAAACCAGCAATAAGAAACCTACCAAAGAAAAGTACAAGAAGGTACATAAGATGACGGAGAATAGTTCAGACGAACAAAAGAGTGATCATGACTCCGAAAGCAGGGAACTGAGTTGTCTGAAACTACATAATGTGATCACAACGGAGGATCACCGAACCATTTGGGTCACTCTCAAGATAGCAGGAGTCCAGGTAAAGATGGAATTGGACACAGGATCAGCCCTAACAGTCATAAACCGACGGGACTACGAGCAGCTATTCTCACACATACCTTTGAGAGACACACACATTATTTTGAAGACATACACGGGGCAAAAAGTCTACCCCAAAGGAAAAATAAGGGTGACCGTTATATATAACGGTAAGGAAACACCAAAACTAGACCTGTATGTATTGCAAGATGGAGGACCACCATTACTGGGACGTGAATGAATCCGGAAAATACAACTGGATTGGCATTCCATACAGGCACTGACTGTGGCTGACAAAAAGGATGACGACGTCACACCTGGGCGACTGTCAAAGATCCTAACTGACGCGAAAGAAGTGTTCCAGCAAGGACTCGGAACACTAAAAGGCATGACAGCGACGATTAAAATTGAAGAAAACGCAAGCCCAAAATGTTTTAAGGCCAGACCGGTACCTTATGCGATCCGCCCAGCCGTCGAAGCAGAGCTGGAGAGTCTGGAACGTTCAGGTGTACTGTCCAAGGTAGACTGGCGCGAGTGGGCTACACCCATCGTCCCTGTGATGAAAAAGTCATTGAGCAGCACGCCTGGGGAACCAAGGAAGGTTCGCATCTGTGGGGACTTTAAGGTAACAGTGAACCCGGTCCTTCACACCGTACAATATCCACTTCCGCGGATTGAAGATATTTTCGCCTCGCTATCTGGAGGGAAATGCTTCACTAAGATTGATCTGGCCTAGGCGTATCTGCAAATGGAGGTAGAAGAAGCATCAAAAAAATACCTCACAATCAACACCCATAAAGGTCTCTACCAATACAATCGGCTGGTATTCGGGGTAGCATCAACTCCGGCTATTTGGCAGAGGGCAATGGAACAAGTCCTGCAAGGGATCCCAGAGACCCATTGTTATTTGGACGACATCCTGGTCACGGGCGAAAATGACAGTGATCACCTTGCCAACCTGGAGCAGGTGCTCACTAGATTGCAGGAATATGGGCTCCGAGCTAACCGCCCCAAATGCGAGTTTTTTAGAAAACAGATCTCGTATTGTGGCCACGTTATCGATAAAGAGGGGTTACATAAGTCCCCAGAGAAGATTGAGGCAGTAGTCAAGGCTCCAGCACCGGAAAATGTGTCACAACTGAGGTCGTTCCTCGGGCTGGTAAACTACTACCATAAGTTCTTGCCAAATTTGTCTACAATACTACACCCACTGAACACCCTACTGCAAACTGGGGTGCCATGGAAGTGGAGTGACGAATGTAGACGAACTTTCCAGAAGAGCAAAACACTAATCACATCGAAAGAGGTATTGGCCCATTACAACCCGGCATTACCAATTCGGTTGGCATGTGATGCGTCACCCTACGGCATTGGAGCGGTGCTGTCGCACAAATTCTCAGACGGCTCAGAGAGGCCAATAGCCTTTGCGTCACGATCACTAACCTCAGCCGAGCATAACTACGCCCAGATTGACAGGGAGGCCCTCAGCCTAGTGTGGGGAGTAAAAAAGTTCAATCACTATCTGCACGGGCAGAAATTCACCTTGCTGACTGATCACCAGCCTCTTGTCTCCATTTTTAATCCGAAGAAGGGCGTTCCGGTGATGACTGCGCAACGACTACAAAGATGGTCACTTTTTCTAGGGGCGCACCACTGAGATTGAATATGAGGGCACGAAACAGCGTGGAAATGCTGATGGGCTATCACGCCTGCCACTGCCTACTGCGGAAGAAGCACCAGCAGTGGATCCTGTTGAAATATTCCATTCGACTATAGTTGAATACCTACCGGTAACTAACGCTTGTATCGAAAAGGAAACCCGAAATGACTCGACACTGTCTCTGGTATATGATTTGACGGTGAAGGGATGGCCAGCACATGGCGACTCACTGTTGCCAGCATTCTCGACCAGGAGAGAACAGCTGTCAGTGTGCCAGGGGACCTTGATGTGTGGATCCCAAGTGGTAATTCCACCCAAGTTAAGGGATAGAGTGCTCAATGAACTTCATGAGGGTCATCTGGGAGGGGTAAAAATGAAAAGCCTAGCCAGGGCTTGTGTGTGGTGGCCGGGAATCGATAAACAAATCGAGGACCTGACCAAGAGCTGCTCAGGATGCCAGAAAGTCCAAAATGCACCACCACAGGCCCCTCTACACCCATGGGAGTGGCCCTCATCTCCATGGCAACGGGTGCATATTGATTTTGCTGGTCCATTCATGGACTCAATGTTTTTAATAGCCGTGGATACGCACTCGAAATGGCCTGAGGTCATCAAAATGTCCACCACCACGGAGAAAACTATTGCAGTCCTACGGACCATATTTGCCAGGAATGGCTTGCCAGAACAGATTTGCTCCGACAACGGACCACAGTTTGTGTCCGAAGAGTTCCGGAGGTTCTTGAAAAAGAATGGGGTAAGGCATTACACATCCGCCCCGTATCATCCAGCCACAAATGGATTGGCTGAGAGGTTCGTACAAACCTTTAAGAAGGCAATAAAGGCTATGTACAATGACAACATTCCGCTGCAGCACAAGGTGGACAATTTCCTGTTCGCCTACCGGAATGCGACACATGCAGTCACCAACCAGGCCCCAGCCATGATGTTCTTTAACCGAAGGTTAAGATCTCGCCTGGATTTGCTCAGACCAAACGTACGAAGAGATGTTGAGAGTAAGCAATTCCAGCACATCCATGAGAAGCCAACAAGGAGCTTCAATGTAGGGCAACCAGTCTTGGCCCGCGACTACTGAACAGAAAAATGGCAGCCAGGAACGATATGCACACGGCAGGGCCCACTAATGTACACAGTGGACGTTGGGGAGAGCATCGTGAGACGCCATGCTGACCAGATCCTAGAGTCACAAGAACAAGTCAACCCCATGCCTCGCCCATACGTACCTGGTGATGAACCCGACGTACAGGTCGCATCTACCCCAGAAACAGTAGCATCGGAAGCTGATGAACCAACCGACAACAGGGGGCCAGAATCACCTCCGCACCAAGAGCAGGACACTCGGGAAAGGCGCTATCCAGAAAGGATCAGGAAGCCTCCCCAAAGACTGAATATATAAATAGACTATTTTCAGCTAATGTTGCATGTTAAAAGTGTTAATTGTAATTAGTTTGATATTTAATTGTTAAATGAGTGTTATGGTACTGTTAATCTAAAAGGGGAGGAATTGTAATGTATGTACCTTTTTAAGGGGGGGAACTATCTTTTACAGCTCATGTATACTGCAGTACCAGCAGTGACCACACCTGTATATAGCACTGAGTAGTAATCTGTACAGATCAGTTCCACTGTGAGCCAGGTTGAGTAAACACCTGTTGTACCGTTCTCCTGCAGTCTGTGTCTTATTATACACCGACACAACAGTCGCCCTCTCCCAGGCCATTGACAATACTGCTCTGTAATAGTCACGCAATTGGTCATAAAAACAGCTTAAAAACCTGACCTCTGCTTGACTTCTTCCGCTTACAGCTAAGAATGGAAGCCCATAATTTCCATTTACCTTTGCAGCTTCAGGCTGCACTTTAGGTTCTCAGCAATCATAGGTCCTCCTGGGACTATCGTGCACACCTGGCAGGATTTTTATTCATTCATGGGATGTAGGCGTTGCTGGCAAGGCTGGCATTTATTGCCCATCCCTAATTGCCCTTGAGAAGGTGGCGGTGAGCCATCTTCTTGAACTGCAGAGCACAGTTAAGAGTCAACCACATTGCTGTCGCTCTGGAGTCACATATAGGCCAGACCAAGTAAGGATGGCAGATTTCCTTCCCTAAAGGACATTAGTGCACCAGATGGGTTTTTACGACAACCCGGTAGTTTCATGGTCACCATTACTGATACTAGTTTTTTTTTTAAATTCCAGATTTATTTAATTAATTGAATTTAAATACCCCAGCTGCCTGTGGTGGGGTTTGAACTCGCATCTCCGGAATATTAATCCAGGCTTCTGGATTACTAGTCCAGTAACATAACCGCTATGCTACCGTACCTGGGGAAGCCCGGGAGCACCTCAAGACATGCTACCAAACTGGCGGTTTCACGTAATGGGGCAAGCAGAAGTGGTGCCTGTCTCATCCCCACCCCCTGGTTTAGGATTTCTGTGGGCAGAAGCTGAGTACACTTTTTTTATAGCATCAGTATATTAAACTGTCTTGAGACTAAGTTGTCTGATTATTTTATGGTTATTTGTTCTTTTCAGCATGCGTTAAACTGAATTTTGTTTAAGTAAAACATGGTTGTAAGTGCCATGTAGTCCCTGCTCACTGCTGTGCCTCAGATGTGCAGTTTCCAAGTTAACTGAAGGCACTCAACCTGCCACGCAGAGATAGACCTACTCCCAAAGAGATCCAAACCAGTTTATAACAAATTATATCTTCCAAGCAGATTGAGTGTGAGCTGTCTTTTGGCACCTGAACGGATAGAATGACACATCCACTCTTCTAAAAAGGGTCTATAATTTGGCTATGAGTTCAGAGTTACTGAATTTCAAACAACATGAACTGACATCATAGCTACAGATATTGGGAAATCGCTAGCTGATGTCCATTTTTAAAAAAATCCCCAAAAAACTTCATCTCAAAATATATAATCACATTTTAGATGATCCATTACCGATGACTGTCCTTTAATTTTAACTCTTAAATATATACATTTGTTAGTCCACACAAGTAAGTGTGTGTATATATAGAATGCGCTAACTTAAAAGGAGTGAGATGTGGGAAAATAATTCCATTCAGGACATAGGGGACTTTGAGCTCATTGTCTCCTTCTTCTTGACTTAATAAAGGAAATTATTTTCCACATCTTGCTGTTCTGCATCAGCAAATCTGTTTGATTCCTAAGCACTTGTCAAAGAGTGCATTTCCTAATTAAGGTGATCAGCCCCCCTGTAACTCGTGACCATGGTACAGCTTGTATATGCTTCCCAGATCCTCTTGCGATTGCAAGTTAACTTGACCATATATTATTGATTTCCACATACACAAAATTCCTCAAGACATCTATTTTAAAAAATCATATGTAAACATAGAGGTAGCACAATGGTGTGGACTGTTAGGTAGCTGGGTCAGCCCAGAAATATCCCCACATGGTGGGTTTCTCCCATTTGAGGCTGGGAGGGAACAAGGTAAGAACACCAGGATATATTTTCTGATCAGAATATTTATCAAGTGCACGAGATGAATTTTTAACCCTTTCACCTTAAATCCTCATCTTGGGTTTACCATGCAGTTTATGCCAAGGAGTGAAAGATGCCCAAATTTGTCTTGCCAAACTATCTTGCATCAACCAGTTTGGATTATATTAGCTTTTACTTCACCAACCTCCAATTAGAATACACACAAGCTTCTGAGTTAACAACCCTTTTCTTGCCAATTATCAAAGAAGTCAGACAACAGTCATAAACGAAAAATTATTTATTAACCTTGGAATCATAAATAGCATTTAAACTAGTAGAAAGGTTAATTGACAATAAATAAGAGGTTACATCTCCATAATTAAGCTGTAACGGCTGATTGAGATGAATGTTGTGGTTGATATGAATTGGTGACCTGGATTAAACACCTTCAATAATTAACAACATTAGAATGCCAGTCTATTGAAGAGATTAAAGTCTAAGGCCTAAAAATTTGGCTGCTTTGCGCCTTTAGGGTGCTAACGGGGCGCAAAGCAACTAGCGCCCGGGCGTGGCGCCGCCAACGCCTTCCGCGAAATTCAGCAGGAGGTTAGCGACGGCGCTAACTGTTAGTGCCCCACGGTTCTGCGCCACCGGTGATGACTTCATCGCCGTGCGTAGCGCCCCGGCCGCGATCTTCGGTAGCGCCCTCTGACATAACACGGGACGCTATGTCCAACAGGGTCAGGGGGGGCCTACCTGTGGCTGGGGTGGTGCTAATTAAAGGCAAGGTGCCGGGCGGCCATTTTTGTTGCTGGCCGCCTGTCAGCATCTGCCCCCGTTGCCATCCCTGGCCTCCTGACCATCACCCCCCCCCCCCCCCGGCGGACTGCCAGCTGCGCTCCGTGAGTCCGGCACTTCTCGAGTGCCGGGCTCTTTTGCCGGCACTCTGAACCCTGGTGGCCCAGCTGGGCCCCGGGTTGCGCTGCACATGGCCCCTCCCCTTTAAGGGAAGGAAGGCCTGCAGTACTGCGGCGCGATGTGCCGCAGCGCTGTAGTGCCGCGATATTCCCTCGCAGCGCCCCAAGAGTGAGGCGGGGTGCTTCCAGTAGCACCCCGTTTCCCTCTTGGGGCACTACCAATGAATTTCAGCCACGGGGGTGCTAATTTTTTCAGGGTGCTAAAAGTAGCTCCCCAGCGAAGTTAGCACCCCAAATGGGGTGTGACTCAATTTTTCCCCCTATATGCTTCTAGTTAGCAATGTTTCCACAACATATGTAACCTCAAGCTGGTATGGATGGAACTGATTAGGAACAGGAGTAGGTTATTTAGCCCCTCGAGTCTGCATTTAATTAGATCATGGCTGATCTGCACCTCAACTCCATTTACCTGCCTTCCATTTACCTGCACTAACAGTACTCCCGATGGGGTCTGACCAAGGCTCTATCTAATTGAAGCATCACATCCTCCCCTTTGTATTACAGTCCCCTTGAGATGAAGGTCGATATTCCATTAGTCTATTTGATCGCTTTTTGTACCTTTTTTTAATGTATTGCTTTTAATGAATTGTTCTGCCTTCCTCTGGAAGGATGGTGTTGGCCTTCTGAGACATCAGATTAATGAATGTCTTTCTGTACATGCCAGGTCACTCATTTTACCCTGCAGCTTTAGGTATTTGTTAACAAAGGAACTCTCACCAGTCCAGACAAGGCAGGACATCTTTATGACCCCCTTAACAAGCCATTTCCTGATCTGTGGTCTTGAAGGCTTGTCTTCTGGCTCTGGCAAGTCTTCGTGGTTAAATTAACATTTGACGTCTACTTTCCTAGCATTTCGTCTGACTACTGATTACATTTTGAGGACAAATTTAAGGCAATTCTTCGGGTATTTTCCCCACAAGCCCATCTTTTCTTATAGCGAGCAGTGGAGAATCAAAGGGAGAATTAGCATTGGATTCTTTTGCACGCCATCTAGTAATAGGTTTTGTACAGAAATTTTGCCCTTTAAGCTATCATTTCATGTCCCTTTCTGCAATTCAGATGGCTAATGCTTTCAGAATAGTATCTAGAATAGAATAGGTTGCTGGTTCATGCTACAGCCACTGCTCACTGATTTTCTGTTGCTGAACTGATGACTCATTTCCAAGATTCAGTCTTAACGTGACAGGTGCCAAGAGAAGTATATTAGACGCTAGGTAGGAGAGAGTATTACATTATATTGAAATAGCCCCCACCCTGTGTGCGTGTGTGTATATCATCTCTTTTAAGAACAGCATTGACAGATGCCTGAAAGCAGGCCACCAGCCTGCATGCTCAGGTAGGTGATTCCCACAGGATAACAAAGAAAGGAAAAAATAAATAAAAAGAGCAAAGAAAAATCCTATAGATTCACCACCAAGTTTATGAAAAAATTATTTTAGGATCTTGTGGGATAAATTGTAAATGCTGTAGAATTTTCACTGTCAGATAAATTAAAAGAAATAAAACCTTGACAGTGTCTTCATATCTATGTATTTTTTAACAAGTTTACATAAACATCTACACCAAATATTTTTTTTCCTGTTCGCTTCGCTCACCAAACAACATTAAACACTGACAAGTTAGCAACAATCGGTGGCACGGCCATTTTAAAATGTGCTTCCTGTTCCTGAAATGTTTAAGCTACCTTGCAGTTGAGTTTTAAGAAAAATCAAACTCTTGTCTTTTTAACTTTTTTATTTGTCATCCTTGCAGCTGTCAACATGTTCCCTTTGGGTTAGTTCAGGGGATGAAGACTCGGAAAGGAGACGTTGTCTTTCTGGAAGATGTTCTAAACGAAGCCCGCTCCAGAATGCTGCAAAACATGGCTGCTTCAAAGAGTGAGTACTCCACTCCTAAAGTTTGAGCTTTAGAGCTTTACGATCTGACCATTTCTAAAAGAACGGTTTCCTCCCAGCTGAAGACGACTGAGGCCGAGCGGCGCCAGAATTATCCTGGCTGTTGGCAGCTAGCTCCAGGGATTGAACTTGGGAGCAACTGGTTTACCACCTGAGCCATCGAGGATGCTTGTTGCTGCTACTGATGACTTTATGAATTATGCTCGGGGGGGGGGGGGGCTTTTTCCCATTACTGTACTTTGTTATAGGCACATAGATGTGGCAAAAGCATAACCAGATAATTATATATAAAAAGCAATATTCTGCACATTCAGGTGATGCATCCAAAATCTTGATACCCATTGGCCCAGAACTTGGTGTCGGGGGCTTGCCGCGCGTGCAAGCCCCCGATCTGCACTCACCCTGCGCGCTGACATCTGAAGCCCGGGCCTGCTTGCATTTCCTGTGACAGGCCCAGTTCAGATGTCAGCGCGCAGTGCTTACCTGATCCAGCGGCGTAGTTAGTGCGATGTGCCGGCTGGGATCAGGTGAGCACTGTACAACCAATCAGGGGAGGGGAAGGTTCATTCATGAGTTTGAGAGTAAGAACTGTCAAACTCATAAACTACAGGGGCCCAAAACACTATTTAAACTTTATATAAAAATTTAAAAAAACATCCCAATCATTAAATTAAGTATAAATAAGTTTTAAAAAAAATAATTTAAACAATTTTTTTTTTTTTGAAAAAAATAAATTTTTAATAAAAAGGGTCTAAAACTAAACTTACCTTATTGTAGATTCTTTAAAATAATAAACCTGTGGGGGGAAAAAAATTCTAAATTACACTAAAACACCACTACCCGTAAAAATAAATACGTGTGCTTTTTACAAGCGTAAAGACCGGAGGCCTTTAGACATGCGCAAATCCCCCAAAACAGAGGAAATCCAAGACGCACGCGCTGCCCCCTACAGCGCACGCGCTAGCCTCTTCACCTCTTGGGTTGGAGGAGAGGAAATGCCGGTTTTCAGCGCATGCACTGTGCATGCTGAAAACCGGCATTTCCTCCGGCCAGACGCGTGAGTACCCCTTCCGTACTCACGCGTTTGGGGAGGAATTACTGCCCCAGTGTGTTATGAGATATCTAGAGGGCCATTCTAATCAAGAGTCCCTGGCTACAGGCACCTATTATCTTGCTGCACATGATGTACAGTTTTAAAGTTAAATGCCGATTGTTGCCATTGGCACAAGTCATTTCAGAATTAAAAATGTGAGTGTTCATGGGAAAACTGCAGAAGAGACTTCCAGAACCCGTATACAGAACACAATAAAGCTAGAGTCCAAACGTAAGCTTGTTTTTTAAGTTGCCAAGATGAGGATAAATTCATTGCAAGTTAATTTTTTTTTGAGGTGATGATTCACCTGTGCCAGGAAAAACTTCAGTATTTGCAGATTATTTGTGTGTAATTGTTTATTTTTGTTCATGTAAAGCAACAAAGGAACTAGAAGACCCTGAAGATACAGCAGAGAAAGTGGGTGTTGCTGCACTTATTATTCAGGTACTGACTGACCGTGGGCCATTTTCATGGTATTGCGAGAGATTAGATGACTCTTAAACCGTTTATCACCATTCCTTTTTGCGGTTTGTAAATTTTGTGGATGTGATTTTTGGGTCGAGGCTAAACTAGAAAATTACATGGCAAAACCCAGCATTGGAAAATAACGTGCCTGGGTAACATGGAGTTGTCTTAAATTTTTTCCTCTTTTGTAGAAGTTATTTTTTCACCATAGCACAATTCGCAAACATTGCAAAATGTAACAAAGCTCGGCATTCTGGTCCCAAGCCGCCACCAATATTAATTTGAAACCAACTACTCCGAGTTGCACAAGAGCAACAGGAGTATCCCTTAAATTAACCCGGAAAACTTACAGGCCAGCAATCCCTGCACTTACACTGGGATAGCACCCGCTAGGAGCCTCTGCCGCTGACTCGGGGTCAGGGGGAGGTTCCCTGATTTGCATGCCCCTCAGTGGGCGTATCTCGAGCACCCGCCTAGCCCCACGGACCAGAAAATTGGCCTACTGCAGTTGCCCAAGGTGGGGCTGCCAGGTTCCCCCACTAGAAAGATGATTTTTATGGCTCTCGGTTCCCCGATAAAAGGAAAGAAGGGGGGAAAAAAAAGATTGTGCCTACCAGTCTACAAAGGCCCAGGACTGGACACTCAGGGTAACGACTAGTATGCCTCTTTTTAGCATATAGGCCCCACTTGAACACCAGGCCAAGTCTGTGCAAATTCCCAGCCTGAGGGTCCCTGCTTTCCAGCCACGCCCCCCGTGACATAGGTGACCTTGTAAGGGGCAGACAAGGATTTTAGGCTTTATAAGGCCCTCCCCGGATATTGGCATTGCATGCCCAGATCCAGTATATCCAGGTCCTGCCCTGTTTTCCAGCCATGCTGTCGCGCTCCTGCCAGAGTTGCAGTGGGAATGCACCTGCGAATTTCTGCCCGATTGGGTTTTTTTGTTCTCTGTGCGGAATCATCTAACCTGCACTTAGCATTTCTCAACAGCGAGCAGAAACGTGGCAACATTGAGGCATTATAGTTGTGAATTCATGACCCACCACACTCTCTCACTGCACATTGTTGTTCCACTCCATTTAATTTGCACATTAAGAAAGAAAGACTTGCACTTCTATAGCACATTTCACGACCTCAGGACGTCCCAAAGTGCTTTACAGCCAATGAAGTACTTTTGAAGTGGAGTCACTGTTGTAATGTAGGAAACGCGGCAGCCAATTTGCACACAACGAGCTCCCACAAACAGCAATGTGATGACCAGATAATCTGTTTTTGGTGGTGATGGTTGAGGAATAAATATTTTCTTGTGTTGGTCACCTGTGTCCTGGGGCAGATCTTCTCGAGAAGATGACGGAGAAAAAGCTAGGGGGGGCTACAAATTGTGTGTTGTCTAAATGGATTGTATTTTGGATTTGAATGTAAATGCCATCCAGTCGATTAAGTTTACAACTATGTAGCATGTAACAGAGTTTGTCAAATTGTTTGTGAAATACAATATTGATCATAATTTTGGATTATCTCTCAGTCAACTTTTCCTGATTTTTTTTTCAAGCTGGTAAGTTAGGTTTCTTTGTTAAATAAAGAAAATTAAGTAATTTTGTTATATAATTTATAGGACTTTAAAGGTCCCCTTTTGTCTGATTATGAATTCGACTGGGATCGTGTCCTCCAAAGCCAGGGAGATACTGGAGTGTTCCTGCAATACACTCATGCAAGACTGTGTAGGTAAGGCATGCATGCAAAAGAGTCAAGAAAACCTTCAGCAGGATATGCGGGCGCTGTAAAACAGTTGCCCATACAAAGTGTCTAAATGGGGAAAAATTGCAGGGCTACGGGGAAAGAGCAGGGGCGTGGGACTAATTGGATAGCTCTTTCAAAGAGCCGGCACAGGCATGATGGGCCAAATAGCCATCTTCTGTGCTGTATCAGCGCTCCTCCAATTTTGGCCTCTTGTGCATGCCCAATTTTAATCGCTTCACCATTGCCGGCCATGCCTTCAGCTGACGAGGCCCTAAGCTTTGGAATTCCCTCCTTAAACCTCTCCGCCTCTCTACCTCTCTTTCCTCCTTTAAAACGCACCTTAAGAACCTACCTCTCATCTGTCCTCATATCTCCTTACGTGGCTCGGTGTCAACTTTTGTTTGATAACGGTCCTGTGAAGCGCCTTGGGACGTTTTACTATGTTAAAGACGCTATATAAATGCAAGTTGAGTAAAACCCTCAACTATAAATGTAGCTAATGAAATAAAAAAAATTGCACAGTACTGTTTCTTATAGTACTCCAACAATGGCTACCATTTTATACCACCTACACCCATTACTCTGCGCATGGCACCTGTACAGTGGCAATATTGAATACTCCAGCTCCCTTGATTTCAGAGGAAATGAGGAATGTTTTATTGAATACAGCCGTGCTACCTCCAAAGAATTTCCACTGGTTTTGCGATAGTCTATTTAGTCATTCTTATTCCTAACTCTCAGGAGCCGGGTCGGTCACTAAAATCTTTTAAGCAGGCTGAGTGCCTCCATTTTTACATGTTTTTATTGATGAACATGTGCATATGTGAATGTTAAGACAGTCTGGCCTCAATTTTAACACCCCTCCCTGCTCAGGTGACGGGCACAGTGTTTAACAGTGTCTCTGCATAGCCCACAGCTGAGGGGGGGTTCAAATATTAGGATCAGGCAACCCAATCCCATTCCTGCCCTTTAAATTTTGAAGTGCATAATTCAAGGCACAGACGAGGCTCCTACAAAAGGCAGGTGGTGACCTAGTTACCATACTAAAGTCGCAGCCTGGTGACCTCATCAGTGCCGCACTTTAACAGCGCGGTGTCCTGAGCTGTGGGATTCTCGGCTGCTGAACCGAGGCGGGAGCTGCTGGCTCCCCAAGGTAAGTGGCTCTTTCAGCACCCATGGTGGGCCAGGAGGAGCAGGATTGCTCATCCCTGCCTCCTCAAGGAAGCCCTTGACCGCCCCCATCCCTGATCTCCACCCACCCCCCCCCCCCCCCCCGTGTCTCCCCAGCCCTCCCGATTGCCGACCTCTTACCCCCCTCCCACCGCCCCATCTCCGATTAAAAGACACAAAAGACAACTCCGTGGATAAATGCAACTATGTTATTGTGAGACATGTAACTTTTTTTAATTTTTAAACTCTTACTTTAGCCATTAAAATTTAAGTTACTGAGAAACAAAAATGGCAGATGGAAAAAAAAAAAATTCAGTAAGCATATTTGAGCAACTCGTGTGAACCCAGAGGCCTGATTGCTATACTCTCACTGTAAAATAGTTGCTGTGTGTCACACAGGCATGACAGGCAGCCCTGACACTTAACATTGAAAACTCTTATCGGTGTCTGCCACAGGTACTTCAGGTATTTATAAGTTTTCAATGAAATGTACGGCTATGCATTGAATTATGAAGTAATGTATTTTGGGAGGAGACACAAGGAATGTGAGTTGTGCACACAATGGAAAGATACTGAAGGGTGTGGATGAAAACAAAGACTTGGAGGTTTAAGTAGATAGTTCCTTGTAAGTCCAGGTAGATAAAATCATAAAAAAGGACAATAGGATTTTAGATTTTATAAATCCGAGCATACTGCACAAAAGTAAAGGAGTAATGTTATATTTGATACCAGGGATGAAAACATATAATTATGAGGAGACACTTGCGATACTAAGACTATTACCACTGAAGGCTAAGAAGAGAGTTAATAGAGGTTTTTTGAAAAACAAAATTATATCTCCTTACATCTACAGAAAAGGTAAACCTGTACAAAAGCAAAATACTGCAGATGCTGGAAATCTGAAATAAAAACAGAAAATGCTGGAAATACTCAGCAGGTCAGGCAGCATCTGTGGAAAGAGAAACAGAGTTGACTTTTCAGGTCGATGACTTTTCATCAGAACAGTTCTGACAAAAGGCCATCGACCTGAAATGTTAACTCTGCTTTTCTCGCCACAGATGCTGCCTGACTTGCTGAGTATTTCTAGCTTTTTCTGTTTTTATTTATTAAAGGTAAACATGTGGTCGTGAAACAGAGATTTATCTACCAGAACTATGCAAATAACAAAACAACTATCTAAATGGCGACAATGCTACTACACAAGAGGCCTTGGAGATTTGGACTGTCTTATTGACATTCTAAAGATACTGACTGTTTCAGCAAATTTTTGCAGAGACTGTCTTTAACCACAAAATGGAGTCCTGAACATAAAATTGATTCTTTAATACAACCTTTTGTGCTAGCATTCCTAACACACTCTAGTAAAGACAATTACGGTCAAATAGACTCCCTCTGCTGTAAATATGTATGATGGTAAAGAGGCGATTAAAGAATGAGGTAGTTCTTGCCCACCTTGAAATCTCCATTACAGCACGGAACCTGTTGGAGGTTGGATTATAAGTGTCAGGTCTGAAGGTTACGAGGACCTGTTTTCAAACTCTAATATTTTACACTGAAGATTGTTATTAAATGACCGGCAGATTGGGAAAGTTAAAATGCACGATCTGTGTACTGATGGTCAATGAGTTCTTCAGTAACTGAGACTGAGACTGTGCAATGGCTTCATTCATGCTGGCTGCAGCTCTGAAGTGTCCTCTACTGCTTGTTCTACAGTACTTGATATATTTACGACTCTGATTTTTTTTTTTAATTTAGCTTACAGAGAACATGTAAAGATGGAGCACAGACGCAGTTCAACCCAACTTATTTACAAGATCCTCAGGCAATTGCTTTACTGCAGCATCTCCTAAGGTACAAAGATGACGATAGATGCAGCTATTTTTTTTTCGTTGGGGATTATATAACTGTATAATTCCTGATTTTTAATAGATGTGTCAGTGAAAGTTTTTTCTCTTCTAAGATCCACCTCTGATCTGTTGTACACTACTCAATAGGTGCAAATCTTTTACACTTTAAATTTACGCAGCAATCTTGATCATTTTGGTTTTTATAAAAAGAAGTGCTTTTAAGAATTATTTTTCTTAAAATTTAGTGCAATATTGTGCCACGTTCAGTCCAAAAGGAAACGATAGAGCATTTGAGTGCACTGACTTGAATGGTGCTGGCAGAGGCTGAGGAGCAGTTTGCCTAGGGGGAAGGTGATGGAGAAGACAGTCAAACCTCAGCAATACTTTCAGACATTAATGCACTCAACAACAAAAAAAGCCCGTATAAACATCAACTTTTATTTTTAAAAGCCATGATCCAAATTAAATTTATTTTATTAAATTGGACATTTCATTAAAGGTTTCAGCCGTGGCTTAGTGGTAGAAGTTTTGGAGGTTGCGGGTTCAATCCCCACTCCAGTACTTGAACCCATAATCTAGGCTGATACTCCCAGTGCAGTACTGGGGGAGTGTTGCACTGTCTGAGGTGCCGTCTTTCAGATGAAATGTTAAACTGAGGTTTCGTCTGCCCTCTTGAGTGGATGTAAAAGATCCCATGGTACTATTTTGAAGAAGAGCAGGGGAGTTCTCCCCAGTGCCCAAGTCAATATTTATCCCTCAACCAACATCACTGAAACAGATGATCTGGTCATTATCACGTTGTTATTTGTGGGAGTTTGCTGTGTGCAAATTGGCTGCTGAGTTTCCTACATTACAGCAGTGACCACACTTCAAAAGTACTTCATTGGCTGTAAAGCGTTTTGGGACATCCAGAAACGTAGAAACATAGAAGATAGGAGCAGGAGTAGGCCATTCGGCCCCTTGAGCCTGCTCCGCCATTCAATGCGATCATGGCTGATCATCCAAATTCAGTACCCTGTCCCTGCTTTCTCCCCATATCCCTTGATCCCTTTAGCCTTAAGAAATATATCTAACTCCTTCTTGAATATATTTAATGAATTGGCCTCTACTGCCTTCTGTGGTAGAGAATTGCACAGGTTCACCACTCTCTGGGTGAAGAAATTCCTCCTAATTTCTGTCCTAAATGGCTTACCCCTTAGCCTTAGACTGTGACCCCTGGTTCTGGACTCCCTGACCATCGGGAACATCCTTCCAGCATCTAGTCTGTCCAGTCCTGTTAGAATTTTATAAGTTTCAATGAGATCCCCTCTCATTCTTCTAAACTCCAGCGAGTACAAGCCCAATCGTCCCAATCTCTCCTCATACGTCATTCCTGCCATCCCAGGTATCAGCCTGGTGAATCTTCGCTGCACTCCTTCCATGGCAAGAACATCCTTCCTCAGATAAGGCAACCAAAACTGCACACAATATTCAAGGTGTGGTCTCACCAAGGCCCTGTACAACTGCAGCAAGACATCCTTGTTCCTGTACTCAAACCCTCTCGCTACGAAGGTCAACATACCATTTGCCTTTTTAACCGCCTGCTGCACCTGCATGCTTACCTTCAGCGACTGGTGCACAAGGATGCCCAGGTCTCGTTGCACTTCCCCTTCTCCCAATCTACTGCCATTCAGATAATAATCTGCCGCCTTGTTTTTGACACCAAAGTGGATAACCTCACATTTATCCACGTTGTATTGCATCTGCCATGCTTCTGCCCAATCACCCAACCTGTCCAAATCATACTGGAGTTTCTCAGCATCCTCCTCACAGCACACGCCCACCCAGCTTTGTGTCGTCTGCAAACTTGGAGATATTACATCTAGTTCCCTCGTCCAGATCATTAATATATATTGTGAATAGCTGGGGTCCAAGGACCGATCCCTGCGGTACCCCACTAGTCACTGCCTGCCACTCGGAAAAAGAGCCGTTTATTCCAACTCTTTGCTTTCTGTCTGCCAACCAGTTCTCTATCCAAGTCAATACCTTGCCCCCAATCCCATGTGCCTTAACTTTACACGCTAATCTCTTATGCGGGACCTTATCGAAAGCCTTCTGAAAGTCCAAATACACCACATCCACTGGTTCTCCCTTATCTATTTTACCAGTTACATCCTCAAAAAATTCCAGTAGATTAGTCAAGCACGATTTACCTTTTGTAAATCCATGTTGACTTTGTCCGATCCGGTCACTGTTTTCCAAGTGCTCTGCTATTACATCTTTTATAATGGACTCTAGCATTTTCCCCACTACCGATGTCAGGCTTACTAATTCCCCATTTTCTCTCTACCACCTTTTTTGAACAGTGGGGTAACATTAGCTACCCGCCAATCCATGGGTACTGTTCCAGAGTCTATCGAATTTTGGAAGATGACCAGCAATGCATCTACTATTTCTGGAGCCACTTCCTTAAGTATCCTTGTAGATTATCAGGCCCTAGGGATTTATTGGCCTTCAATCCAGTCAATTTCTCTAACACCATTTCCCTACAAATACTGATTTCTATCAGTTCCCCCCTTTCATTAGACCCTATGTTCCCTGACATCTCTGGGAGGTTATTTGTGTCCTCCTTTGTGAAGACCGAACCAAAGTATGTATTTACAGGAAACTTTGTGCTATCCAGCACCGACGGGACCGAGCTGTTGCGGTTCCCTCAAAACTGCCGGACACTCCAGCTCTAATGTTGAAGCATACGGAGGTTTTCATCTCCGTATCTGACAACAAACACTGTTGCTTAGCAACAGCTTCTAAACAATCGGCTGCAGCTGCAAGCGTCTCTAGCTACAGACCTTGCAGTGCCCGACGGGGAAAAAAAAAAGCAACGAAAAGGAAAGAAAAGGCTCCTGATTTTTGCCGGTGGCTCGAGCTTGCCTCCGGATAACACAAAGTTTCCTGTAATTGGTCTGCCATTTCTTTGTTCCCCATTATAAATTCCCCTGATTCTGACTGCAAGAGACCTACACTTGACTTCACCAATCTTTTTCTCTTCACATACCTATAAAAGCTTTTACAGTCAGTTAATATGTTCCCTGCAAGCTTACTCTCATACTTTATTTTCCCCCTATTAATTAATCCCTTTGTCCTCCTTTGTTGAATCCTAAACTGCTCCCAATCTTCAGGTTTACTACTTTTCCTGGCCAATTTATATGTCCTCTCCTTGGATCTTATGCTATCTCTAATTTCCCTTGTTAGCCACAGTTGAGTCACCTTTTTTGTTTTATTTTTATGCCAAACTGGGATGAACAAATTCTGTAGTTCATCCATGCGATCTTTGAAAGTTTGCCATTGCCTATCCACCGTTAACCCTTTGAGTGACATTCCCCAATCAATCCTACCCAACTCGCGCCTCATACCATCGTAGTTTCCTTTATTTAAATTCAGGACCCTAGTCTCTGAGTCAACTACTTCACTCCATCTTAATGAAGAATTCTATCATATTATGATCGCTCCGACCCAAGGGGCCTTGCACAACAAGATTGCTAATTAATCCTTTCTCATTACATAATACCCAGTCTAAGATCGCCTGATCTCTAGTTGGTTCCTCGACATATTAGTCCAAGAAACCATCCCGTATACACTCCAGGAATTCCTCCTCCACAGTATTGTTACTAATTTGGTTAGCCCAATCTATATGTAGATTAAAGTCACCCATGATAACTTATTGCACGCTTCTCTAATTTCCCTTTTAATGCCATCCCCGACCTCCGTATTACTGTTTGGAGGTCTATATACCACTCCCATTAACGTTTTCTGCCCCTTGGTATTTCTCAGTTCTACCCATACAGATTCCACATTATCAGAGCTAATATCCTTCCTTACAATTGTGTTAATCCCCTCTTTAACCACCTCAAAGCACTGGAGAGGTACCTCCAACGCTGCCTCCATAAGATCCTGCAAATTCATTGGCAGGATAGGCGCACCAACGTCAGTGTTCTTGCTCACGCCAACATCCCCAGCATCGAAGCTTATCCCACGCTCGATCAGCTCCAATGGACGGGTCACATCGTCCGCATGCCCGGTACGAGACTCCCAAAACAAGCGCTCTACTCGGAGCCCCGGCATGGCAAGAGAGCCCCACGTGGGCAGAGGAAACGCTTCAAGGACACCCTCAAAACCTCCTTGAAAAAATGCAACATCCCCACTGACACCTGGGAATCCCTGGCCCAAGACCGCACAAAGTGGAGAAGAAGCATCCGGGAAGGCGCCGAACACCAAGTCTCTTCACCAGGAGCAAGCGGAAGTCAAGCGCAAGGAGCGCATGTCAACCCAAGCACCCCACCCGCCCCTTCAACCACCGTCTGCCCCACCTGTGACAGAGATTGTAGGTCCCGCATTAGACTCATCAGTCACCTGAGAACTCATTTTTAATGTGGAAGCAAGTCATCCTCGGTTCCAAGGGACTGCCTAAGAAGGAGAAGAAAGCTTCTGGGCTGATTCTCTCTTGTGCTGGGGGTGAAGGTGTCCATTCTTTATTCTACAGTTTGATTTGACAGGCCTGAAACCAAATTATATTCAGAGGCACAGTACATATCGTTTGGGTAACAAATGTAAGAGAACAGAGAGCAGGAGAAACCATTTTACACCAAGGGTTGAGTGTCTGTGGAATGCACTCCTGGTGTTAGTAATTGAAGCAGAGACCATGTAAACACATAATTGGTTAGATAGGTGGTTTACGGAAAGGGGAATAAAGAGATAATGGAAAAGGGTGGGCAAATGAGATTAGAAAATCTACTCATGAAGGGTAAACACCAACTCGGACAGCTTGGGCTGAATGACCTTTCCCCGTGTTGTAATTTCTATGTGCCAATATTTTACTGGTGGGAGAGGGGGAGAGAAACATGACCAGATATGGAAGGAGTAAAAGCCTCAACTAAAATTAATGTAAACAACTGTAATGAGGTCTCGGCCCTTCATAAATTTGAGTAAATAAATTCTTGGAACAAATTAAATAGAGAATTACCTTGACAGGTGGAGAGATGGGTCTGCAACCCTCTGTTTGTCCTGGATATTGCTTTGAATATAGTTGGTAATCTTGGATTTACAACAACAACAACAATAGCGCCTTTAACGTAGTAAAGCATCCCAAGGCGCTTCACAGGAGTATTATGAGACACACAATTTGACACCGAGCCGCATGAGGAGAAATTAGGGCAGATGACCAAAAGCTTGGTCAGAGGTAGGTTTTAAAGAGAGTCTTAAAGGAGGGTAGAGAGGCGGAGAGGTTTAGGCAGGGAATTCCAGAGCTTAGGACCTAGGCAACAGAAGGCACGGCCACCAATGGTTGAGCGATTATCATCAGGAATACTCGAGGGCAGAATTAGAGGAGCACAGATATCTCTGGGTGGGGGGGATGGTGGAGGAGACTAGAGGTGGGGAGGGGCAAGGCCATGGAGGGATTTGAAAACAAGGATGAGAATTTTGAAACCGGGAGCCAGTGTAGGTCAGCGAGCACAGGGGTGATGGGTGAACGGGACTTGGTGCGAGTTACGACACGAGCAGCCAAGTTTTGGACGACTTCAAGTTTATTTAGGGTAGAATGTGGGAGGCCAGCCAGGGGTGCGTTGGAATAGAGTCAAGTCTAGAGTCACTTTGACAGAGGCCTTGATACTATTCTTATGGAAACCATATTTGACAAAAATTGGAAAAAGAGCCATATGTCATATGCAAGTGATGTGTTTTGCTTAATATTTGTGTTCTTGCATTTTGTAAAAAAAATTGACAACTTTCATGAAGGACAATGCTTGAAGGAGTGCTGTGAAATAGTATGGCAAGGAGTTCAGATATGTGGTCTTTTTTTTTAAGGTATGATGAAGTTCTGTACCAAGTTTCGGAGGATCTCCAACCTAAACATCTTGTTAACTACCTGATAATGTTGAGGTAAAGATTCTTTCTGCATCAATAATGACATTTGTAGATGACAAACCTCATTGCCTGAAGCTTCATCTCTGTGGAATACATGTTTTCTGAAAATTCCTTTAAAATTTGCAAATTCTAAACTTTCAGGATTAATAAAATCCACATCAAAATCAGATTTAATGTTTTGGAGTTGCATTATATTATCATTGGGCTTCGTGATATCTTGACAAACCTAAACTGTCCAGTAGCAAAATGCCATGTTTATTTCCTGACTGCACAAAATGGTAATTTATACTTTTTAATTGTTGAGGATGCAATTAAAATGATTGCTATTCTGCGATGCGCAGATCAATATGCTACACAAAGTCATCAGAGTAGTTCACAGAATCTCCACCAGATGCAGGCAGGCACTGAAATGCTGCCGCACCTGGGATTTGGTTTCATTAAATCAACCTGGTTGTTTTATTTTTGTTTTCAGGATGTGGGTGATCCTGGAAAGACAGCATTTGTTGCCCATCCCTAATTTTGCTGTTTGAATGAAAGGCTTATTTTTTATGAAAAAAGTTGTCCTGCAGATCTTCAGAGGCTAGCATTTTACATGCTGTGTTCGAGCACGAGGCTAGCATTTTACATGCTGTGTTCGAGCACGAGGCTAGCATTTTACATGCTGTGTTCGAGCACGAGGCTAGCATTTTACATGCTGTGTTCGAGCACGAGGCTAGCATTTTACATGCTGTGTTCGAGCACGAGGCTAGCATTTTACATGCTGTGTTCGAGCACGAGGCTAGCATTTTACATGCTGTGTTCGAGCACGAGGCTAGCATTTTACATGCCATGTTCGAGCACGAGGCTAGCATTTTACATGCTGTGTTCGAGCACGAGGCTAGCATTTTACATGCTGTGTTCGAGCACGAGGCTCTTTCAGTTAACTTTGATTTCATGATTATGGGCCTCAAATTGATTATTGCCACAGTGTCCTTTTGAAGATTTGCCATTTTAAATTTTAAAAAAAATCAGAACTGTAAGTTGGTTACTTAAAGTTGTAATTAAATGTATTTTCAGCAAGGGTCAATATATTTTTCTTAGTTTTCTCCACCTTTCCTTCTATCCTGAAAAGACACTTACTGAGGTATGGTTCAGTGCACAGCAGTAGCCCTCCAGTGCATTCATCCAAGAGCCTAAGTGAGCTTTTTGATTGGAGGGTATTGCAGCTAATTCTGATTCATCCCTTACCCAACATTCATTCCTTACCCAACATTCATACTTGAGCACTCTCTAGCCAGCTTGGCCCGAGTAGTGATCTAGAGTAGAAGGCCTGCCCGACTCTTCTGCTCAGTAGCCCAGGGAAGTCATTGTGTAGGGCACTACCGAACTATAAAAATAAATGCAATGGCTTGGTTTCTCAATACCTTGTTAAACTATAAATGTGCTAAAATACTTTTCTTTTTGCAGCCGTCTTGCTTCTATAGCTCATAGGACTCTGCACGTTAAGGGCAGCTTACCTGAAGTAGCAACGGTTAGTATAACCTATCAAATCTATTCAGCTATTATAAGATGTTATTGCCGTGTGTATATATATATATTTTTAAAAAACTTTTAACGGAATTATTCTATAAACTTAAGGCCACATGTTTGAGCCGTGGGGCTGCACGTTGCTCTAATTCTCCAGCCACATAGTCTTTTATAAAAAAAAAAAAATTTTAAAAATTAACTCTTGATTAGCGTACCCAACAGCAATGGATGTATTTCATCTTTGGGATTGGCTAGTTGTTGTTCAGTACCTTGTAGAGCTAAAATGAGTATTGGTGATGGTGATTAAGAAGGTCTTCTTGGTCGAGATAGATTGTATGGAGAGGGAAAAGCCTCTTGGAAAATTGGAGCATGGCAAAAAAAAAAGTTAAAATTGGTATAGTAGCCCGGTGGCACCGTGGATGTGTGCAAGAGCTGAACTGGATTGGAATGTCCAGAATGGCATTCCAGCTCTTAACTGCCATTCTCCAATCTGGTTAGGCTATTTCTCACTACTGCTACCGGTCGAGACAGTACCGTACTAAGTAAAGTGGAGTTTACTCCTGCTGCTCAGTGCAAGTGTAATTGCTCAATGAGCATTAGCGATTACAAAGTGTTTCACTCCTGCAAAAGAGTTTGGTTAAATACTGTCTCCATTAACATGAAACTGGCTCCAAATGGAATTAGAATTGATCCATAGTGGTCAGCAGGAGTCAAACTTCTCAAAGGTACTTCGATATAGTGAAGTGGGCAGCAGAAGAGAGTAAGGTCTCAGTGAGACTCAGAATTCTTGCAGCAAAGAGGCAAAGCTAAATTCGGAAATAACAACAGAAAATGCTGGAAATACTCAGCAGGCCAGGCAGCATCCGTGAAGAGAGAAACAGAGTTAACGTTTCAGGTGTGGGACCCTTCATCAGAACTGGAAAAAGCTGGAGATGTAACAGATATTAAGCAGGTGCAGAGACGGGGGGAGGTGTTAGGAGGGGAGTAAGAAATTGAAAGAACATCCTGTACTTTTGTAAGAGGCAGGAAAGATAAAATGTTGGGTTTTGCCTCTGGCTATGTGTTGTGATGGAACTTGGATTCAGACCCAAGATTCTCCTTGTAGTAAAGACCCAACCTCATCAGAAACCATCTGAGGAGGTGCCAAGAAGGGCCAGGTCATTCACAGTTACACTCACTCACTCTACTGGCTGATTATCAGTGTCCACACCTTCAGCCTTTAATCTATGTTAGATGTATGGTGTCGAGCACATGATACGGAGATGCAGCTGAACAATTGGGGTGACAAATAATGTATCAGAAACAAAGAAATCAGAGAAATTAAGTCAATGGACTCTTAACTGAAAAGCTACGGTTTGAATCAGTCTTGATTAGCATTGCATGGATTATGTCATGGTACCTGAGAATTGTAAATGCATTAACACATACAAACTGGTTTTCTTTTATGTAAAAAATAGTTAATTGGTGGTATCTAATCGAAAATCATTTCAAAAAAGTTGTCTTGGAAAAACTAAAAATAGGTACTAGTATTTCTTTCCCCTCAATCTAAGAAGTGTATGTTCTTGCCAGTCAGTTGTTCATCCAGTATTAACACTCCCAGGAGATGCCTCACCTCTCTCTATCTTTTATTCTAGGCAAGATTTCTACTTTTCAAGGGAACCTCTTCTGTACTCGCCAGTGGAATGAAGCTGCTCGGTATAACTCCAGTGGAGAAGATGTGATTAAACATCTGCTTTTATGTTCTAGCCAATGTAATGAGACTACTCAGCATAACTTAAGTAAAGATGTGATTAAACACACGTTTACAATAGCTGATTAAACCAAAAATAAACTTTGCTTTTATGAGTACCCACAAGGAAGAAGGGAAAACGAGATGGAAGAGTCGCGCTGAAGCTGCCCTCGTACAGCGTTCAGCTCAGGGCAGTTGTCCCCCTCACTCGGCTGCAGGCGGTGCATGGCCCGTGGTCCAGAGGGGAGAAAAATGAAGAGTAGAGGAAAACCTGCCTGGTTTCAGACAGTCTATTTCACAGAAGTAACCATTTGTTAAGTTTCTGGTTGGATTCTGTAATATGTGAGATCATGTACTAGTGGATCAATAATTCAAATGATTACCCTAGGTGGGGTGGGCCAGCCAGGACTAAATTCTTAACATTGAGCAGTATAGGGCTGAAGAAGATCAGATCATGTGGGCTAGGCTAAGTGAGATCTTGAATGCTCAGTCAACACCGAGCTCTACAAGCAATTTGCTTTATGGAAAAAAAAAAGCCTTTGAGCTGCCCTTGTATTTTCTACCCCTTGCACGTTGGCTGCCTAGATTATACTCTTATCATGAATTTCTACCACGGGAATATGGCCAAAGCAGCTTGCAAATGCCTGGCCAACATTTGTGGTAAGCATTCTGTTTGTAATTGTGTGATTAGAGATGTTAAGTCAGTTGAGACTAGACACAGTATATCAAGAATACTACAATCATACACTCTTTCCCCCCAAAAAAACTCCTTCCTGTTTTTATTTTCTGCCCTGCCGCACTATGATGAGGGACAGCAGGTGACTTGGTCCCAGGCTACTGCCAATGTCATTCTATAACTGGATGCTGGAGGGTGAATGGACTCCGCACATGATAGTTCACCTTTCCGGTTCCCTGTATTGGTGGTGGTGGTGGTGGGTGGGGGGTTGATCTTGACCTCCAGTCTGCATTGTAATCATAATTGGGATCATGCATGAAAAATCAAAAGACATGAACCTGCACTGCATACCGCATGATATTTTGTTTCATTGTAATTATTTAGTATTGCTTATTATAAAGATTGCCGGTGAGGGGCAATACTTCAGTATATTGTTCATTTAGCTCTGCAGCCTGGACTTGAATCCGACCCAGAATTCTGGGATAAAATCTCCTCTGGCCGTGAATGAACTTGGCCAGTATTTAGGAGGCACAGGTTTACAGGCTCAAAACACAATGTTCACAAATGGCAATCAAAACAACCATAAAAATAACTGGTGTGGAAAATGGTCAGAACTCGTTGGAATTTGATGTTGATTGAAGGCAGAGTAAAGCAGCTTTTATTCTGCATCTGCCAGTCCTATAGCTGATCTGGGAATACAATGCAGGAAAGAATAACCGAATGTTAATTGGACAAGGTGAAAAATTGAGTTGCAGGCATTACCTCTGTAAGCAGTAATCTGTTAATTTTTTTTCCCCTGACCGAATGATACTCTGTTCTATACAGGATGAGAGTGCAAGATCTCTTTCTTCACCCCCACCCCAAATTATATTATCAGATAAGAGTTTATGGGTGCATTTACTGTGACTTTGCATCCAAGGTCTAAGGAAACTGATTTTGGGTACACTTCAACATGAAAGTGGTAACATTACTCGGGTGTTATGTCCAGTCTGATTGAATGCACGAAAGCCAAGCAGCATCAGAGCCTATGCAGAAAGCCAATTTACGCTGGATGTGGTATAATTATAACTGGGTGTGGTATAATTATAACTGTTTGAACATCTGGGCAATTTGTAAACTTATTTTCCATGTTATTAATGTTGGTCAAGAAGTGACAACCCCTCCTGAGCTCTCCTAACATTAAAGATTAGTCACCCAGAGAGAGCAGAGCTCTGAATGTACCCAAGTACAAGATGCAGAGCACCTTTGTGACTGACCTCCATGCAAACCATTTTGCAATATAACACAGGACTGCTGACTGACTGTCGTACTCCACAGATACGGGTCTAACACCAGTAGCTGTGGCCCAAGACAGAACAACAGTACTAAAATGTATTGCTTGCAAAACTATGGGCTTGCGTATTATGGATTGCTGGTGCTGCTTGGCTAGTTTTGTACACTTTGCAGTGGTCGTAGGGGCTGCTGGGTTTACAGCTTTGAAATCAATTCAATTCAAATTGCTTTATTGGCATGACAAGTTACATCTTATGTTGCCAAAGCATCGGAAAACATTCATGTAAACCATTAAAGAAGCTTAAGTAATAGAGTGGGCAGTGGATGCTTTCCTTCTTTGAGGTTGTCTCTACCACTTGTTTCATTGCATGTTTTTTAATTGGGACTGATTTTTTAATCTAAGAGGTGATTTCCCGTTCTGTGGTCTGACTGCTCCCTATCACTAACTGATCTGATTAGTCTTGATTTTGAATGTCACCTTAGGAGTATGGGGCAATTTGGGGCTCCCCATGTTGGATCATTTTCTTTGGGGGTTCTATTTGGAGGTGGACTGCTGTCAGGAGCTTTCTTTCATGCTCATCACTAGCTGCTATGACCTTATTTCTTATGTAAAAAGAAATTCTGTATCTGGAATGGTATGGAAATAGATGATGATCCTGTTTCTCTAACTGTAGTCTGATTTGGTAGCCACATTGCTGGGAGGGGATGGATGTGACTGGACTGACTGCGGTGCGGTGCCCTGTCTGCTGTGATATTTGCTCTTGACTATAGTTTTTCATGGAGGTTGGGAACAGAAGGGAAGGGGGAGCAGAGACATTTCTGTGCATAGCAGAATGCCGGACTCTGCATTCTGATAAAGTTAAGTGCCTTTAAGACTCATCCTCTTTGTCCAAGAAATGTTTCTCCCGGTAAAGGAGGTGCTTGCTTTGAGCAGAGGTCAGGTAGAAAAGGGTGGGTACGTCTACCTTTTTAGGGGTGTGTTCAAGACAATGCAGCACTTTTTAAAAAGGAATTGTTCTCTGAACATGGGTGTTGCTAGCAAGGTTACATTTATTGTGCCTATCCCTGAAAGAGTGGCAGTAGGTAGTCCTACTCTTTGAACAACCGCATCGGACTGTTGGTGCTCCCATGAGGTGTTTGGTAGGGAATTCCAGAATGGCGATGAAGCAGTGGCAATATATGTCCAACGGTGAGAGACTTTGCAGCGATGGTGTTTCCAGGATAGTGCTGCTCTTGCCCTTCTTGTTGGTAGAGGTTGCAGAGCTGGGAGGTGCTGTTGAAGTAAGCTTCGTGAGTTTCTGCAGTTCATGTTCAATGTTAGTCCCAAAAAATAGCAATGATTTGCTAAAGAAGATTTTGATGAATACGCTGCTGTCCAATTGGTGTTCAACTACATCATGTTAAACAGTGGGAAGACCAAAGCAATCATCTTCAGTACTAAGTCGACACTCTCGCCACTGACTCCACGTGCCATCTCAGGTGACTTAGTCGAGCCCGAGCTAAGGTTCTGGTCTTCCATCCTCTCCATCACAAAAAAACACCTTCCACCTCCATAATAATCGGCCACCTCTGCCCATACTTCAACCCTTCTGTACTGAAACCCTCAGCCATATCTTTGCCACTTTCACACCTGACTGTTCCAATGTTTCTGGCCGGCCACCCATCCAGAATTCTGCTACCCATATCCCATCCCACACGAAGTCCTGTTCACTATCACCCCTGTCCCTTTTAAGCTCCTGCTCCCCTAATGCCACAAATTTAAAATGTGTTTAAATCTTTCCATGGTCCAAACATCTGCCCCCTCCTTCCCTCTCTGTTCCCTTGACTTTGGCCTCTTGTGCTACCATGAAGCCTTCATCTACTTCCCCACCTCTCTCTCCCTTAAAACCCACCCCCGCCCAAGCTTTTGGTCGTTCTCCTAATCCCTCCTCCTTTGGCCTGTCATACATTTCCCCCCACCACCACTCTGAAGTACTGTGGGATGTCTTTCTACATTAAAGGCACTATATAAATGCAAGTTGTTAACCTTTCTTAAACTCCGGTTGTATTTATTGACTCCTTGAGGTAATTAAAACTTATTATTCCATACCAATCTGATTACATTTGTGTTTTCCATGCATTGAATTGTTGGAGTCCAAAACCAGGGGTCACAGTCTAAGGGGTAAGCCATTTAGGACGGAGATGAGGAATTTCTTCACCCAGAGAGTGGTGAACCTGTGGATTTCTCTACCACAGAAGGCAGTTGAGGCCAATTCATTAAATATATTCAAGGAGTTGGATATATTTCTTAAGGCTAAAGGGATATGGGGAGAAAGCAGGGACAGGGTACTGAGTTTGGATGATCAGCCATGATCTCATTGACTGGTGGAGCAGGCTTGAGGGGCCGAATGGCCTACTCCTGCTCCTATCTTCTATGTTTCTATGGGACTTGGTGGAAAATTGTGTCTGAGAATATGCTACTGAGAGTAGTGAATTAAAGGAAGCTGAGAGGCTGCTGATGGAGAAGCAAAAGACCTAGGATCAGAAAGAAGTATGGCAGAGGCAAGTGTTTTGAATCTCTGCTAAAGGGGTTTTAAATAGACATTGCCCCTAATAAAAATGAGTGTTTTACAGCTTCAGCAGTGGCTGATAGGAACATGAACCCTGTACCCATGCAGCTGTGTTATTTAATGACAATAACTTTAGTCAATGTACCTTTGCAAAGTGTAGATGTCAATAAAAGGTTTAATGTGACAAAACAGCTACCCGTTTTCTATAAATATTCCTTTCCAGGGAGGAAACCCAATGGGCTAAAAATTCAGGTGTTTAACAACACCCGGTACCAGCAGAATTTTGCGAGGGTCAGAAGCGCTGCCGGTAAAAGCGCTGGCCCTGGAAATGTAAATACAGGAAACTTTCGATTTACCGGCACCTAAATAACCGGAAATCTCGGTTAACTGGCAAAATTCAGGAGTAGGTTCAGGTAAGTTTTATTACTTGCCTTCCTCGATCTGTTGCTGTGCAAGTGTGTGGTTGCAGCTGTTGCTAAGCTACAGAGACGCTTGGAACTTGTGGCCATTGTTCAGTACCTGTTGCTAAGCAACAGGGTTTGTTGCTTTATACAGAGCTCAGCTCCGTATCTTTTACTATAGCTTTCGGTTATCCGGAATTTTTGATGAACCGGCACCACGTCGGTGCCGGATTAAAAAAAAGTTTCCTGTAGGGTGAGGGTGACAGCACGCCGACTTGATGTCACCTCGGCGAACTTGGACTTTTAGCGCAGAGGCCCAAATACCAGCACATTTTCGGCGGCCGCAGTAGCTTTCGTTTCCCACTCAATTTTTACACCGATGTTTCTCTACAGATGCTGCCTGACCGGTTTTCAGAATTGTGTTTTTTTCCTGATTTGCAGTATCTTGCTTTACTAGTTAAGTCCTGGGAGTAGGATGCCTGCCTGTCTAAACTCTTTTAGTCTGGCAATGAAGAGTACTTATGAGAGGAGGAAAGCCCATCCATTAATTTAATAATTGTTGTGTCTGGGTCTAGAGCTCCTGTGATGAATTGTTACTTTTGTACATTTTGATTAGGTGAACATAGCATCTAAAGTGTCACAGTTGTGGATTATTCAGCTGTCATTTCATAAATCTAACCAAAACTGGCTTCTTATAGATGAAAATTTATCCCAATGTGTATATCTTTTGTTAGTAAAACCCAAGTTGAACATCATTAATCTACACTTCCTAATCATTAAGAAAATGTTAGATTTGAGAGCAGCAAAAAGTTTAACAGGAAATTGCTATAACCCCAGGCAGAACTGTCAGGGAAAAGAGAAGACGGGGAGACTTGCAGGAAGAGCGAGAAAGAAATTAGAGACATGGAGATAGCAATGAAAGAGTGCATAAGGCATTCAGAAAGAGAATGAGAAATAGGTAAAGATACAATTACAAGATGAGTTGTTTGGTCCAGGAACAAGGGAAATTAGTTAAATAAAAACTTGTACTTGGTGGCATCATCCTAGTTAGTCACTAATGTAGGGGAAAAAGCAGCAGCCAATTTTCACACCGCATAGTCCCACAAACAGCAATGTAATAATGACCAGATAATCTGTGATGTTGGTTGAGGGATAAATGGTGGCCAGGACATTCCCCCTGCTCCTCTTCGAAATAGCGCCATGGGATTTTTGCATCCACCTGAGGGGGCAGACTGGGCCCTGGTGTAATGTCTCATTAGAAAGAAGTCACCTCCAACAGTGCAGCACTCTCCGTACTGTACTGACGTGTGATTGTGCTCTGAAGTAATTCCTTTTGACATTGAAACATTTAATGTGCCTTAAAATACTGTCTGCACCCTTAATACATTTGGAGCAGTAAATCGTGGTGTTAAGGAAGTATATCCTACATGTGAAGAGAATGGAGGGAGGGTTGGAAGAGAGAAATTTAGGAGTGCAGATATCTTGTAGAGGGGAAAATGCCAATAGGAATCTGGGTTTATATACAGTATAGGGGCATAAATTATAAAAGGCTCATTGTTTGACATTGGTTAAGTCACAATTAGTGTAGCATGCAGTACCCCTCCTCCCCCATTATAAGGATTAGAATTATGGAAAGGATAGAGGGAATACCAGTAATGATGAGGTATGATTATGGAGAAAAGTTTACACAAAAGGGAGGCTTTATTCATTGAAACAGAAATGGGTCACAATTAGCCCCAACAGCTTTTCAAAATGATGAAAGGTTCTGAGAAAGTAACCAATGAAAGACTGTTTCTGCTGTTTGGCAAATTGGTAACAAGGGTTATCATTAAATGAATGAAGGTTCTTCAAATAAATGGGCAGGAGGACATGGAATGCTTTTCTGCAAGTATCTATAAAAGCAGAGAGTACTATAACAATTTGTAAAGGAGATGGGGAAGCTACTGAGGTGATGGACAGATGGACAGCAGTCCAAGTGTGCACACTGACCATATTAAACTAAGATTTAATTAATAGGATAATAATCAAAAGGAAGCACTTCAAGTAACGTGAACAGCAGAATTAAATTTTCCTCCAAGCATAGCAAAAAGTCAGAAATCATTCCATGAATTAGGTTACATTTTATATTCTAATGATGTGGAAATGTTGCATGTTGTAAATGGGGTGATGTGCAGTTCCCCTTCTAGACTTCAACACAGCTGCAAGATGACCAGTTTTGCTTAAAAAAAGATTTATTTTCCCCACAATAAAAGTCCAAAACAAATTGACATTTAAAAGAACAACAGTAGTGAATCCCTTCCCGCAGCTTGTGTGGCCACATTATGCCACAAAGATTTTCACATAAGATCCTAACACCAAGCTGAGTTTGGCGCACAAATTATAGATTAATTTGTTGTAACACACCATGTAACAAACTTACATTTACAGTACTAAAATATCACCCACTTGCTTTTCCCCCATTGACAACCAACAAACTCGCATCACTGCAATGAATGGAACCTGTACTTAGATTGCCTGAGACTGGTTTCAAATTTAATCCTTTTTACTGTACTACTTTCAAACTACATTCAGAATAATGGTTTAAAATATTTTACAATAGAAAAGTACCTATTCAATCTCTTATGGTTTGCTATAAAGGCTCAAATCTCCACAGTACAGCAGCATTCTACACTTTCTACAAATATGTAGCCAACTTTACATTAACATGTACAATAACTCAAGGAATTTTCCTCACCATGAGTATCTGTGAGGTAACTAGTGCTGCTGAAGGCACTGAAACAGTCAGTGAATAAATATCACCCTACTTCATTCATTCAAGAACATTTAAAGGACAGTTTCATGAAAAAAAGTGAGCCACACATTGAAGGGATGGGAAAAATCATTGATCTGACCATTAGAAAATAGCAGGACTTCATACATTATACTTCACTATGGCATATACCTGTATATATATATTCATATGCAGGTATTACTTTCAATTGAATTATTTCAGACAAAAAAGGGGTGGGAGTGTAAAAGTTGAGATTCTCATGTCCTGTCAGTTTCTGCTTGAATACCTCAGTTCCAAGTGACTGAGCACGTGCTTTTAGTATTTACTAATCCGATACACTGAGGCCAGTTACAAAGAGCTCAGCCGCACTGCGCCAGGTTGAGGAGTTTGTGAAACTTGTACATAACTCAGGGTACAGCAACAGCCCTCACCTGCTGCAGCCTACATTTACCTTGCTTTTTTAATGAATGCACCATTTTATACCAGTAATAGCAATCCTAAGATCAGGTGAAGACCAGCAGTCAACTAAATGGCTGTGTTGGCTTTAATAGTTGTGCCATTATCTTACCTAAGGGCAGGGAAAAAAGCATATTATTTTCTCAAGACCCCCTAATCTATTAGAACTTTTCTTCAGCCTGTTAAGTGTCTACTGTAAATTTAGGTTTACTCCCTAAATTTTTGCTTTTTTTAAAATTACAATTTAGTTTATTTTTTTAAAAAGGTTGATGTAATAAGAGGCACATATTGTTATGGAGTACTACTGCACTACAAGAGAGTGCGCAAGGGTGTAATTTACTACAGGCCACATTTCCGATCTCAACTATATCCCTGCGACGAGGTTCTAAATGGAGACCAAGCATTTTCACATAGGAAAGAAAAAAATGGGTTCATTTTTGTGTCTTTAATGCTCGTGGTGCAGAGCTTTGCGTACTATGGAATGCATATTGGAAATTCAAGTACAGCCCCAATTCCTGTTCTGCACCGGAAGCACTAAAAATGAAAACACATACAGGAAACTTTTTTTTATCCGGCACCAACGTGGTGCCGGTTCATCAAAAATTCCGGATCACCGAGCGCTATAGTAAAAGATACGGGAGCCGAGAGCTCTGTATAAAGCAACAAACCCTGTTGCTTAGCAACAGGTTCAGAACAATGGCCACAAGTTATAAGCGTCTCTGTAGCTTAGCAACAGCTGCAGTCACACCCTTGCACAGCAACAGATGGAGGAAGGCAAGTACTATGAAGTATGAGCCTACTCCTGAATTTTGCCGGTTAACCAAGATTTCTGGTTATTTAGGTGCCGGTAAATCGAAAGTTTCCTGTACAAAAATGCGAAAGGCAATTAACCAGACCTTGTTTCAACACAGTTCTCAGTCGAGGAAGACATGGCACAGAGAGGATGGGAGGCAAGAAAACATTTTTTCAAATCAACATGCAATAACTTATAATCACCCTTCAATTTACAACTCCCAAGCAAATGCTGTTAATACCTACTCCTTTTCTAAATACCGTAAAGGGACATCTGTACTTGGAAGAACACTTCGGGCATGAATGCCTCAAATATGCTCCTGTCAATTATAGGGTGATTTTACCTCTGCCCTTCCCTGACAATGTGCCTCAAATAAAGCAAAGGATAAACTTGCCTTTATAAATATCAGAAGAGCCCTACCATACATTATAAGTAGGACTGCTAACTCCATGTTAAACTGTAGAGTTTTGTACTGTAAGCCCACAGGAACAGGGCTCAAACTCTGACAGCCAGCCTGGTCTGGTTTTGAATGCAGAAGTGGAAGACAGCCTGCTGTGTTCAAACCCATCATCCCACTACAACTACAATAACATTAAGTTTTTCCTCATGTGTTAAACATATATATTAATGAACACACATTTTGCTTCATTGTAAGGATTTGCAACAAAATGAATACAGTGAATTGATGTACATTCTCACTCAAAAAAACATTAATTGCAAGCGAGGCCTTTTTTCAACGCTAGCCTTATTATTTGTTGAACTGTTTACCAAAAGCTACAATCATATTCTTCTCTACAATTTTTGTTTCCTCCCTCTTTAGATACAACAGCTATACAATTCCTATTCTGAGGGATGTACGAGTATCTGACTTTTACCAACATTATTTCCTAGGTGGGGAAGTACCTAATCTCCCCAAAAGCCCCAATTCAATAGTCGCAGTTTTTTTTTGTTGCAGCGGGAGAGCGTATTTACCGTGTCCCCTCATATTCCTCAACCTCTGCGATTAGCAAGATCACATCCATGAACAGAGTATTCACAGCAATCGCTCCCATTTCCCTAAACAGCGTTATTTCATAGCCATTAAAATTAAGTTGGACTACAAGAGTAGATTTTATTTTATGGAATAATTTCTGCAACAAAAATCATACTAATTATCTGGCTAGAAGAGTTATTGAAGGTTACAGAGATAAAAGAACAAAGAGGATCAATGGCTCTTGGGATGGTATCTGGAAGTAACTACCAACTGAAGTGCAAGAATGTGCAGATTTTTTTTTTTTTTTTTAGGTGGAAGGGGCGGGGGGGTCTTGCTCAATTACTTTTTTTTAGGAACTGGGAGAAAATCTTGAATCACCTGTGAGAAAGGTCTGCAAGAGGTGTGTTACAACAAAATGCACAGCACCAAGTGCGTGGAAGGGACAGGTTTGACAGGGTGAATGGACTGCCTCGGTAATTACTTTGTTTTCTTCACTGCCACGAAAGAAGTTCCAGAATTCACAGATTAACGCCAATACCAAAATCTGACTTGCAACGCCAATTACGATTTTCTGGGCTATTCCACTGTGTGTCAAGCAACTGCACACAACTGAATTAACGAGAATTTTATCATCACTAAATGTAACTTACCTGGGGTATTGTATTAACAGCACCTTCTTGTAACTACCATATTAAGAAATTATTTCCATATAATTTGTGATAAATAACTTGTGCAAGTTTCTATTCCGCAATGCACCACAAACATTCCTCCACCCAGCTGGCCACCAAGTGCAATAAAAATGCATCAATGAGGCAATAACCTATTGAGAAGCTTTTTTTTCAAAAAAATGTCATTTCCCTCCAATAGCTGGCTTCAGAGAAGATGCAGATAAGGAGGTTTTTTTGGCCTTTTCAGAATAAAGTGTTCAATGTTCACACATTCACCAGCGACAGTTTGGACTTCTCTGTTTCAACCTGCTCAAGTGTGGCTGTATTTTGCTTCGGTAAACCATAATAGTATATTGAAACACAGACGAGAATGGATCCAGACATAAAGCTTGGCGCTGAAATTAAACAAAAATAAAAGTACTTCGCTAGCATTAGAAAGATATTATCTAATATTTGCATTGGTGCAACATAGGAAAAGTTCTTAAATACACTATTCTTTAGCCATGTCCTCCATAATTTGAGTATCTTGCTCTGTTATTTTCCTCCCAAGTGCTGATTGATATCTCTACCTCATGATGGGGCCAAGACTGGAAACACACTCGGGGCAATTTTTGACGTCCCCTTCAAGCGCTAAAGAGCCTCTGAGGTGGTCAAGATGGCGTCTTGAGCTGAAAGGCCAATTTAGTCCACGTTTAGCGAAAGACACCATCTTGGTAAAGGAGTTGAAGCTTGCTCTAGGAACAGCTGCCCGGAGAATTGTTATGGGCGGATTGCCTGCCAACACTCCTTAACGAGGCTCCATGGCATTTTGGTGCATAGTGCTTGACCTAACGCCCTCTCCTAACAGCAACCAGCTGATTGGGAGTAAGTCAATGCGGAGGAATTCAAGCTCTACTTAAGATATATCACCTTTTACTGTTCACTTGCTGCTGGAGGTTTGAAAAGGACTTTTGAAACATCAGGAGACTTTCTGCGACACTATAAATACTTCAACACTATCAACATTTATTCTGGAAATTCTCTTGAGGACTTCACCTCAAAAGAGTGAGTGCTGTGCTACTCCACCTTATTAGGAGTCACCAGGAGAAAGGGAGTGCTTGGTCATGGGCATCTTGCCAAGGGTGCCCCTGGGTCTGCAGGAGGAATGGGAGGAGGACATGAGGTCGGGCAGCGTGACACCTGCTGCTGCAGGAGGGCGAGGTGGACTCCTTCCCCCCTGTGGGTACAGGACATCCCTCCTCCTCTGGACCTCCAGTGCCATGCCTGAGAACTTGTGCACCCTCTCAGAACGGGATTAAAACGGAGTGTACTTAAACAGAGTGTTTTATTTGGGAATTTGGAGAAGAGGGGGAAGGAGTTGCTGCTTTTTGCCTACACTATTTGTAGTTTTTTTTATTCATTCGTGGGCGTCACTGGCAAGGCCAACATTTATTGCCCATCCCTAATTGCCCTCGAGAAGATGGTGGTGAGCCGCCTTCTTGAACCGCTGCAGTCCGTGTGGTGAAGGTATTCCCACAGTGCTGTTAGGGAGGGAGTTCCAGGATTTTGACCCAGCGACGATGAAGGAACGGCGATATATTTCCAAGTCAGGATGGTGTGTGACTTGGAGGTGGTGGTGTTCCCATGTGCTTGCTGCCCTTGTCCTTCTAGGTGGAAGAGGTCACGGGTTTGGGAGGTGCTGCCAAAGAAGCCTTGGCAAGTTGCTGCAGTGCATCTTGTAGATGGTACACACTGCAGCCACGGTGCGCCGGTGGTGGAGGGAGTGAATGTTTAAGGTGGTGGATGGGGTGCCAATCAAGCGGGCTGCTTTGCCCTGGATGGTGTCGAGCTTCTTGAGTGTTGTTGGAGCTGCACTCATCTAGGCAAGTGGAGAGTATTCCATCACACTCCTGACTTGTGCCTTGTAGATGGTGGAAAGGCTTTGGGGAGTCAGGAGGTGAGACACTCGCCGCAGAATACCTAGCCTCTGACCTGCTCTTGTTGTCACAGTATTTGTATGGCTGGTCCAGTTAAGTTTCTGATCAATGGTGACCCCCAGGATATTGATGGTGGGGGATTCGACGATGGTAATGCCGTTGAATGTCAAGGGGCCGTGGTTAGACTCTCGCTTGTTGGAGATAGTCATTGCCTGGCACTTGTGTGGCACGAATGTTAACTGCCACTTATCAGCCCAAGCCTGAATGTCGTCCAGATCTTGTTGTATGCGGGCATAGACTGCTTCATTATCTGAGGAGTTGCGAATGGCGATGAACACTGTGCAGTCATCAGTGAACATCCCCATTTCTGACCTTATGTTGGAGGGAAGGTCATTGATGAAGCAGCTGAAGATGGTTGGGCCTAGGACACTGCCCAAGTTCTTCTCCAGCCGCGAGATGTCTTTAATCCTGGCACCAGGCAGGCAACACAACCTTTGGAACTCGATGCTGCGATGTCCTGGGGCTGAGATGATTGACCTCCAACTATCGCAACCATCTTCCTTTGTGCTTGGTAATGCTTTGTGTTACAGGTAGATATTTAATTTCAGTACCCATAACTTAATCTTACACTGTAAAATAAGTTACCTCATTACAAATGTAATTTAATTAAATTAAATAAAACAAGGTCATATAGGGATGGCAGTGCAGGTGGTGTGCCGCAACTGCAGCATGTGGGAGTTTGTGGAGAGCATTGTGATCCCGGACAACCACGTTTGCAGTAAGTGCCTGCATCGTGAGGAACTTCAGCTCAGAGTCTTTGAACTGGAGTCTGAGGTGCAGACATTGTGGGGCATCAGGGATGGGGAGAGTTACTTGGACACTTTGATCCAGGAGGCAATCACACCCCTTAGGTTAGGTAGTGGTACAGGTCTGGTTGGTGGTCAGGGACAGGAGGGTGTGACTGCAACACAGGCAGGTAAGGGGACCCCCAGGTGCAGTGCTGGAGGAGCCTCAGCTTTTGCCCTTGTCCAACAGGTATGAGGTTCTTGCTGCCTGTGTGGATGAGCAAGCTGACCATGACACCATGGTGCAGGAGGCCATTCAAGTGGGGGGAGTGAAAGGGAATGCAGTTGTGGTAGGGGACAGTATAGTCAGGGGGATTGATACCGTTCTCTGCAGCTGCGACCGGGAGTTCCGAAGGTTGTGTTGCCTGCCCGGTGCCAGGGTTAAAGACATCTCCTCGCAGCTGGAGAAGAACATGGAGTGGGATGGGGAGGATCCAGTTGTCGTGGTCCATGTAGGAACCAATGACATAGTTAGAAATAGGAATGAAGTTCTGCTGAGTAATTTTGAGGAGCTAGGATCCAAATTAAAAAGCAGAACCTCAAAAGGTAATAATCTCTGGATTGTTACCTGAGCCACGTGCAAATTGGCATAGGGTCAAACAGAGTAGAGGTTTAAATGCGTGGTTCAAAGAGCGGTGTGGGAGGAAGAGGTTTCAGTTCATGGGGCACCAGCTCCGGTACTGGGGAAAGAGGGAGCTGTTCCATTGAGACAGGTTCCACTTAAACCAGGCTGGGACCAGTGTCCTGGCGAACCGAATAACTAGGGCAGTAGACAGGCCTTTAAACTAATGAAGGCGGGTGGGAGGATTCAGGAAAGAGTAAATTTAAAAGCAGCGAGAGAAATGTCAAGGTTCTAGAGCAGAGTAGAGTTTTGGGTAAAAAGCAGAGTGGGTCAGGAAGGGACAGAGAGAGTAACAAAGGTAATAGGGCATCAGTGGCTAAGGTGACATCAGGGAAAAATAGAAATAAGTCAAAGCTGAAGGCACTATATCTGAATGAGTGAAGCATTCGCAACAAAATAGATGAATAGCAGATAGAAATGAATAGGTTTGATCTAATAGCCATTACGCAAACGTGGTTGCAATGAGGCCAAGGTTGGGAACTAAATATTCCAGGATACTTAACTTTTAGAAGAGATAGGCAAAATGGAAAAGGAGGCGGGGTAGCCCTGATAATAAAGGATGGGATAAAGACAGTAGAGAGGAAGGATCTTAGCTCTGAAAATCAAGTAGAATCAGTTTGGGTGGAACTAAGAAACAGCAAGGGGCAGAAAACATTGGTGGGAGTTGTTTATAGGCCCCCAAACAGTAGTTGTAATGTCAGGCAGAGTATAAATCAGGAAATTAGAGGTGCATGTAACAAGGGTAATGCAGTAATAATGGGGGACTTTAATAATCTACATATAGACTGGGCAAACCAAATTTACAGTAATAGTGTAGAAGATGAATTCATGGAATGTATGCAAGATAGTTTTCTAGATCAGTATGTTGTGGAATCAACTAGGGAACAGGCTATTTTAGATCTGGTATTGTGCAATGAGATAGGATTAATTAATAACCTTGTAGTAAAGGGACCTTTTGAAAAAAGTGACCATAAAATGATAGAATTTTAGATTGAGTTTGAAAGTGATTTAGTTAAATCTGAAACTAGGATCATAAATCTAAACAAAGCAAACTACGTAATTATGAGGGGCGAGTTGGCTAAGGTAGATTGGGAAACTAGATTAAAAGGTATGACGGTAGACAAGCAATGGCTAGCATTTAAAGAATTAATACATAATTTACAACAAATATACATTCCTTTAAGGCACAAAAACCCCGCAGGGAAAAACCGGTCCACAGGTAGCAAATGTAACCCCACTATTTAAGAAAGGAGGAAGAGAGAAAATGGGGTACAGACCAGTTTGCCTGACAGCAGTAGCAAGGAAAATGCTAGAAACTATTATTAAGTTCGTGGTAACAGGGCACTTAGAAAATAATAATAGGATTGGGCAGAGTCAACACGGATTTATGAAAGGGAAATAGTGTGTGACAAATCTGTTACTTTTTTTTTTTCCCCTGAGGTTGTAACTAGCAGAATAGATATGAGGGAACCAGTGGATGTGGTGTAGTTGGATTTTCAGAAGGCATTCAAGAAGGTGCCACACAAGAGGTTAGTAAACAAAATTAGGGCTCATGGATTTGGGGTAATATACTAGCATGGATTGAGGATTGGTTAACGGAAAGAAAACAGAGTAGGAATAAACGGGTCATTTTTGGGTTGGCAGGCTGTAACTAGTGGGGTACCACTAGGCTCAGTGCTTGGGCCTCAGCTAGTCACAATCTACATCAATGAATTGGATGAGGGGACCAAATGTAATATATCCAAGTTTGGTGATGATACAAAGCTGGATGAGAATGTAAGTTGTGAGGAGGATGCAAAGAGGCTTCAAGGGGATATAGACAAGCTAAGTGAGTGGGCAAGAACATGGCAAATGGAATATAATGTGGAGAAATGTGAAGTTATCCACTTTGGTAGGAAAAATAGAAAAGCAGAGTATTTTTTTAATTGGCGAGAGATTGGGAAATGTGGTGTTCAGAGGGACCTGGGTGTCCTTGTAAACAAATCACAAAGTTAACATGCAGGTCTAGCAAGCAATTAGGAAAGCAAATGGTATGTTGTCCTTTATTACAAGAGGATTTGAATATAAGAGTAAAGATGAGGGGGTGGTCATATGAGGAGAGGTTGAGTAGATTGGGACTCTACTCATTGGAGTTCAGAAGAATGAGAGGCGATCTTATTGAAACATATAAGATTGTGAAGGGCTTGATCGGGTGGATGCGGTGAGGATGTTCCCAATGAAGGGTGAAACTAGAACTAGGGGGCATAATCTTAGAATAAGGGGCTGCTCTTTCAAAACTGAGATGAGGAGAAACTTCTTCACTCAGAGGGTGGTAGGTTTGTGGAATTTGCTGCCCCAGAAAGCTGTGGAAGCTACATCATTAAATAAATTTAAAACAGAAATAGATAGTTTCCTAGAAGTAAAGGGAATTAAGGGTTACGGGGAGCGGGCAGGAAATTGGACACGAGTCTAGGTTCGGAATGGTCATGGCCCTGTGGGTAGTGGAGTGGGCCCAGGGGCCGTGTAGCCTGGTTCTGCTCCTACTGTGTTCTAATTCTGTGTTAGATTTCAGGAGATGGTTTTATTCCTGTTCCTGGCTGAGGTGGAGATCGCCTTTACAGAAGGTAAGTACTGTAGAAAATATAGGGACAGTGATCTCCTGGAAGAATTTTGATCGCCTAGATGGGTCGGAGAGGAATTTCCCAGATTTTTTTCTCCCAAATTGGCCATTGGGTCTTTATCTGGTTTTTCGCCTCTCCCGGGAGATCACATGGGTTCGGGTGGATGCAGAGTGATAGAAGATTTGAGGTTAGGATCAGATCAGCCATGATCTTATTGAATGGTGGAGCAGGCTCGAGGGGCCGATTGGCCTACTCCTGCTCCTATTTCTTATGTTCTTAAATCTTACTACAATTATATAGGACCCTGGTGAGACCACACCTGGAGTAGTGTGTACAGTTTTGGTCTCATCTAAGGAAGGATATACTTGCCATAGAGGGAGTGCAACGAAGGTTCACCAGACTAATTCTCTACCCCAGAGGGCTGTGGAGGCTCAGTCGTTGAGTATATTCAAGATAGAGATCGACAGATTTTTGGATATTAAGGGAATCAAGGGATATGGGGATAGTGCAGGAAAGTGGAGTTGAGGTAGAAGATCAGCCATGATCTTATTGAATAGCAGAGCAGGCTCGAAGGGCCAAGTGGCCTACTCCTGCTCCTATTTCATATGTTCTTGAACAATCGGGTGGGATATGTGTCGGTGCAGGCTCGATGGGCCGAAATGGCCTCTATCTGCACTGTGGGGTTTCTGTGATTCTGTGTGTGTGTGTGAATCCTGAAACCTGCAGCTGTGTGTCAGCCAGCCCACACCACACCTTCAATCGAAGTGGGTGCATGGAGACACATATACTTCTCGAAAACTATTCAAAAAAGGTGGTAGAGAGAAAACAGGGAATTACAGACCGGTAAGCCTGACATCGGTAGTGGGGAAAATGCTAGAGTCCATTATAAAAGATGTAATAGCAGAGCACTTGGAAAACAGTGACCGGATCGGACAAAGTCAACATGGATTTGCAAAAGGTAAATCGTGCTTGACTAATCTACTGGAATTTTTTTGAGGATGTAACTGGTAAAATAGATATGGGAGAACCAGTGGATGTGGTGTATTTGGACTTTCAGAAGGCTTTCGATAAGGTCCCGCATAAGAGATTAGCGTGTAAAGTTAAGGCACATGGGATTGGGGGCAAGGTATTGACTTGGATAGAGAACTGGTTGGCAGACAGAAAGCAAAGAGTTGGAATAAACGGCTCTTTTTCCGAGTGGCAGACAGTGACTAGTGGGGTACCGCAGGGATCAGTCCTAGGACCCCAGCTATTCACAATATATATTAATGATCTAGACGAGGGAACTAGTTGTAATATCTCCAAGTTTGCAGATGACACAAGGCTGGGTGGGCGTGTGTGCTGTGAGGAGGATGTCATGAAACTCCAGTACGATTTGGACAGGTTGGGTGACTGAGCAGAAGCATGGCAGATGCAATATAACGTGGATAAATGCGAGGTTATCCACTTTGGTGTCAAAAACAGGAAGGCAGATTATCTAAATGGCAATAGATTGGGAGAAGGGGAAGTGCAACGAGACCTGAGTGTCCTTGTGCACCAGTCGCTGAAGGCAAGCATGCAGGTGGTTAAGAAGGCAAATGGTATGTTGGCCTTCATAGCAAGAGGGTTCAAGTATAGGAACAAGGATGTCTTGCTGCAGTTGTACAGGGCCTTGGTGAGACCACATCTTGAGTATTGTGTGCAGTTTTGGTCGCCTTATCTGAATTAGGATGTTATTGCCATGGAGGGAGTTCAGCGAAGATTCACCAGGCTGATACCTGGGATGGCAGGAATGATGTACGAGGAGAGGTTGGGTCGATTGGGCTTATACTCGCTGGAGTTCAGAAGAATGAGAGGGGATCTCATTGAAACTTATAAAATTCTAACAGGACTAGACAGACTAGATGCAGGAAGGATGTTCCCGATGGTCGGGGAGTCCAGAACCAGGGGTCACAGTCTAAAGATAAGGGGTAAGCCATTTAGGACAGAGATGAGGAGGAATTTCTTCACCCAGAGAGTGGTGAACCTGTGCAATTCTCTGCCACAGAGGGCGGTGGAGGCCAATTCATTAAATATATTCAAGAAGGAGTTGGATATATTTCTTAAGGCTAAAGGGATCAAGGGATATGGGGAGAAAGCAGGGACAGGGTACTGAATTTGGATGATTAGCCATGATCTCGTTAAAATGGCGGAGCAGGCTCGAGGGGCCGAATGGCCTAATCCTGCTCCTATCTTCTATGTATCTATGTATGAAAATTGCTTCCAATCAGCACTTGAGTGCTAAACCGGCAGGTGTCTGTTTTAGCACCTCCAGGAAAATTCAAATTATGGTAATCAGCAATTAGGACCAAAATTGTATGCTAAAGCCAGACTTTCAAACAGGCGTGTCTTATTAGCACAGCACCTATGTAGTGCCTGTTTTTACCCTTTCACCAAAATAACCCTCACTGTGTAGCTGCGCTCATGTAAACAAATCCTACTCACTTGTGAAGCCTAGCACATCCTTACACCGATAAGGCATGGCGTCATTCCAACAGTAACAGCCAAAGTAGTGAACTTTAATACTTACTTATCTGCAAGCCAAACAGCAATACAGATGCGACTGTGGAAATGACAATTGCTGCTGCAGCTGAAAATCCCTTCATGATGTTATCAGTGTATTTCACAACAATGGAAGTATACAGGCCTCCAAGACTGGCTAATACTGTGGAGATGAAAGAAAAGGTGTCTCAACAAAAGTGATCCACCATTATACGCAGTTAACTGGAAGAGTTACCAAACAGTTTTAGTCTAGGTTTAAATAATTAAAAAAAAATTAAAACTCAGAATGTGGCCGACACTGACAAAGACTACATTTATTGCCCATTTCAGGTTGCCGTGGGAAGATGGTTGGGAGGCCTTCTCCTTGAACCACTGTAGTCCTTGTGCTGATGATGCTCCCACAATGGTGTTAGCTAGGTATGGCCAGGATTTTTACCCAACCATAATGAAGCAACAGTGGTATATGTCCAAGTCAGAGTGATGTGTGGCTTGGAGGGGAACTTGATTTGCCCCATGATCTTGCTGCTCTTGTCCTGATTGGTGGTAGAAGCCATGGGGCTGGGTGATGCTGTCGAAGTAAGCTTGCAAGTTGCTGCAGTGTATTCCGTAGATAATACACATTACAGTGCACTGGTGGGGGTTGGGCGGTGAATACTGAATCCAGTGGCAGGGGCGCAAATCAAGTGGAATGCTGTGTTACACAGTTTAGATGCACTTTTACATTACTGGAGTGCAGATATGTAGTTTTTCCATTCATTTACTACAGTTCACAGCGTAAACCAGTAAACTGACAGCGTCACCGATCCATGAAGATGTGGTTCGATAAAGGCTGTATCATTTGCATCCTAGGCACACTGGGCGCTAGGAACACATTCATTCCCCCCTGGCAGTGGTGGAAAGAGGTTTAAAATTTAAAGGGCCACAGCAACAATTGACTGCATATGATAAGGCATTTAAAAAAAAAATCAAAACCTCTCCTGGGCAGCCAGTGAAACCACCGGCTAACACTGCACTGTGCTAAGCCTCCAAGAGCTCCCACAACCATTTCCCAATCCCAGCCCAGGCAGGCCTCCCAACAGAGGCAGGAATCGGCATCCAAATTATTTAAATCACATTGGCCCCCAGAAAATTGGCCTAGATTGGAGTGGGCAGAACATCTGTCCCACTGAAGATGCACTGGGATTCTACCAAAGAGGAAAATTCCACATCTCAAGATTCTCTTTGCCCTGTTTATGGCCTTATCTATTTGCACTGCTGTCTTTAAAGACTTGCGGGACTGCACACGAACTGTTCCTTTACTCCATTTAAAATCTTACCATTGAACGATATTTCGTTTTTCCAAATGTATTACTTTATATTTTTCTACATTAAACTATACCTGCCACTCATCTAGCCCATCTATATCTACCTGCAGTCTTTCATAAATTTGCTTTGCTTTTCCAAAATGGAGATTAGGTACATCAGTGGAGAGTTTCACCATAGCATTAATTACTGCTTTTTTAAATCCAATTATACACAAGATCCCTCAGCCATAACTACTCGGTTTTCTACCTGGTCTTATCAGTTTTCGTTGTACAGGGGAGATCATGTCCTTATGTGGAATACAAGGGGAGGGCATGGGAGAGCGACAGACAAAAGTCACCTTTCCAAAAGGATACAAAATCCTGAAAGTATAAAAAGGACCTTAGAATAAGCTTAATCAGCCTTAAATGGCCTATGAATGCAACATTTTCTCATTTATTCAGCGCATGGGGAACAGTTTAATGTCTAGAGTTCTCAGAGAGTCCTAATTTTATCATTTATATTTTTAAAAAATATGTAAGAAAACTCTTGCACTTATATAGGCCCACTTCATTATGAAGATAATGATACTCACATACAACAAACCAGACCCAGTGGGTGTATCCAAAGAAAAAGCCCTTCTCCATCACTTGGGCACCGTCACTCACACAAACTCCAATTGCAGTTACCACAATGCCAGAGATATACATCTGTATGTTCCGTACCCAGAGAGAGGTATCAGAACTTTTTAAAACCTTCTCAAAGTAAACACCTACAATTGGGAAAAATGAAAATGATTAGACTCTCACTGTCAGATACTAATATACCAGATCAGTCAGCATCTAAAAGGTCTAACCACTTTCAACCTAGGGTTACACTTTTACACATTACACCTGGAGTGACATGGAGCTCAGCTCCAGCCCAACATCAGCAGCCCTGCCATGTCGTGGGAGACAATAGGCTTAAAAAAAATTGTAATATGCCCTTTGTGCACTATATTCCCTGATGTCCAGTAAGTTGAATGTCGTTCACTACTTTTGGCAATTCTTTATATAACCTGACAAACCACTAACTTCTGGAACACTTCCAATGCCCGTGCCACAGCTGTTTTCACTTTCCATTGTTGTAAAGTCCTTCAATGGACTACTGCGCTGTCTCAGACTGTGCTCTGCACGCCCGCAAGGCACAAAGTCTCCAGATTGGCATCGGTCAATTTAGCCCCAGCTAGTTCTGTAATATTCAATCTACATGGGCTCTCTTGCTCGTTTGTCTGCACGCTTGAGAAAATTGCATGCAGGGAATCCTCTGCCCTTTCGGCATTTCCAGCAGAAATCTCCACTGCTAAATGAGAATCACCTGCAACATCTTCTCTTCCCGCTCCCGCATCGTTACCTCTGGTGTCCCCCAAGGATCTATCCTTGGCCCCCTCCTATTTCTCATCTACACGTTGCCCCTTGGTGACATCATCCGAAAACACAGCATCAGTTTCCACATGTACGCTGACGACACCCAGCTCTACCTCACTACCACTTCTCTCAAACCCTCCACTGTCTTCAAATTGTCAGACTGCTAGTCCAACATCCAGTTCTGGATGAGCAGATATTTACTCCAATTAAATATCGGGAAGATCAAAGCCATTGTTTTCGTTCCCCACCACAAACTCCGTTCCCTAGCCACTGACTCCATCCCTCTCCCTAACATCTGTCTGAGGCTGAACCACACTGTTCGCAACCTTGGTGTCGTATTTGACCCTGAAATGACCTCCCGACCACATATCCGCAGCATGATTAAGACTGCCTATTTCCACCTCTGTAACATCGCCTGTCTCCGCCCTTGCCTCAGCTCATCCACTGCTGAAACCTTTTGGTCACCTGCCCTAATTTCTCTTTATGTGGCTCGGTGTCAAATTTTTTGTCTTTTAATACTCCTGTGAAGCACCTTGGGACGTTGTACTACGTTAAAGGCGCTATATAAATACTTCTTGTTGTTGTAACTTGTTACTGCCCCTTGTTTGTATTGTGACAGCCTTTGCTCCTGCACAACACAATCAATATCTGTCACAATTCGCTGTGTTGAAGCTACCTTTGCCAGATTTAAGTTAACTATACAAAATATCTCTGGTTGAAGATTTAAATTGTTATCCAATAATGCATCTCATTAAAATGTTTCCATAACTTGAACCACAAATTCAGCCATCCAATAGCAACAGTTTAGCATTATTTTAGCTAAGGGTAATCTTCCTGTATTCTTACAGCTAGGCCTCCAATTTACACTTGGGGAAGAATCACCTATTCTAATCAAGATTTAACATAGCAATGCAATACGCACAACCAAAAAACAACTTCTATATTTGGCATGATATCACCAAATGGGAAGGAGAAGGTGCTTTGTTAAATATCAGGTTACTTCAACTTACCAGCAAATCCAGAACACAACACAGCAATGGCTAGGGCAACAAATCCCAAAAGTGGATTCTGTTCAACCTGCAATATCAGAGTAAACATGCTGTAAAGATTGACCCTCTTATTGTAAGTGAATAATACAAGGCTACTTTGTGGATCATATCAGCAATACTCAGCAGAGTACTTTAGCAAAGTTAGTTTGACTTTTGGGTGTGAAAAACAGAAACGCATACAAGTATTTTTTTTTTAAAACACCTTCACATCATCAATTATCTTTTCAGTCGCTTTTGCTTATTCAGAAGTTATGATTGGACTCACTTAATTCAATCAATACAACTTACCTTTGCATAATAATACAAAATAAATAAAGAGGAATAAGGTGCATAAAAGAGTAAGAGTGTTGGATAGTACTAGAGAAGAAAGTAGGACCATATTAGATAGGAGCAGACTAAGAAAGACTATGAAAAATTCAAATATGGGTTTAGAATGCATGTACATAAATGCACAAAGTCTGGTGAATAAGGTTGGTGAGCTACAAGCACAATTAGCCATGTGGCAATATGATGTTGTGGCAATAACAGAAACGTGGCTTAAAAACAGTGAGGACTGGGCACTTAATATTGAAGGGTACAAGGTGTTCAGAAAAGATAGGGAAGGCAAAAAGGGAGGTGGGGTGGCAGTGCTGATTAAGGAAGACATTGTAGTGTTGGAAAGGGAGGATGTTCTTGAGGGGACAAGGACAGAATCCATTTGGTTAGAGTTGAGGAGCAAAAAGGGTATGATCACGCAATTGGGGGTATACTATCGGCCTCCAAATAGTGAGAGGGAGGTATAGGAGCAAATCTGCAGGGAAATCACAGAGATATGCAAGAGCTATTGAGTGGTGATATTGGGGGACTTTAATTACCCAAATATCGATTGGGATAATGCTAGGGTAAAGGGAAAGGAGGGGGAGGAATTTCTGAAATGTGTTCAGGAGAATTTCCTTGACCAATATGTTCTTGGTCCAACTAGGAAGGAGGCATTGCTGGATCTGGTGCTGGGGAATGAGGTGGGCCAGGTCGACCAAGTGTCTGTGGGAGAACACTTGGGTACGAGTGATCATCGTATCATAAGATTAGATTAGCAATGGAGAGGAGCAAGGAACAATCTAGAGTGGAACTTCTAAACTGGAATAAGGCTAACTTCAATGGGATGCGAAAGGATCTAGCCAGGGTAAAATGGAACCAAAGACTGAGAGGAAAAACAGTAACGGAGCAATGGGTGATCTTTAAGGAGGAGATGTTTCAAGTACAGGCTAGGTACATTCCAACCAAAGGGAAGGGTGAGGGAGCCAAAGCAAGGGCTCCTTGGATGACAAGGGAGATAGAGAAGATGATGAAACAAAAAATGGTGTATGATGCATGTCAGGTGAATTCTTCAAGTGAGAACCAGACCAAATACAATAAGTTGAGAGGGGAAGTGAAGATAAAAATAAGATTGGCAAAGAGAGAATATGAGAGTAGAATGGCGGTTAACATAAAAGGAAACCCAAAAATCTTCTACTGGCATGTAAACAGTAAGCAGGTCGTAAGAGGCGAGGTGGGGCCTATTAGAGACAAAGAAGGTGATATAGGCTTAGAGGCACAGGGCAAGGCTAGAATACTCAATGAGTACTTTGTATCGGTGTTTACTAAGGAGGTGGATGCTAACAAAATATTGGTAGAAGTGGAAAAGGTAAAAGCAATGAAAGGGGTGAAAATTGATACAGGATGTACTAGAAAGGCTGGGTATGCTTAGAGTGAACAAGTTGCCTAGTCCAGATGGCTTGCATCCCAGGTTGCTAAGGGAAGTGGGGGAGGAGATAGCGGAAGGGCTTGCCATAATTTTCCAATCTTCCCTAGATGCGGGGGAGGCGCCCAAGGATTGGAAATTGGAAAATGTGACACCATTGTTCAAGAAAGGGTGTAAGGGCAATCCTAGTAACTAGACCGGTCAGTTTAATATCAGTGGTGGGTGAAGTTTTAGAAACAATAATCAAGGAAAAATTAACGAGCACTTGGAGAGGTTTAAGCTAATTAAGGAGAGCCAACACGGATTTGTAAAAGGCAGATCGTGTTTGACTAATCTAATTGAATTTTTTGATGGAAGTAACAGGGAGGATTGATGAAGAGAATGCAATGGATGTTGTCTACATGAATTTTAGGAAGGTGTTTGACAAAGTACCGCATAGAATGCTGGTTAACAAAATTGAGGCTCACGGAATAGGTGGGTCAGAGGATAAAGAATTGGCTTAAGGACAGAAAACAGTGACTTGTGGTAAATGGCTGTTTTTCAGACTGGAGGATGGTAGACAGTGGTGTTCCCCAAGGGTCAGTGCTGGGGCCAGCTCTTTTGATATATATAACCTGGAGATTGGAATACAGAGTAGAATTTCTAAATTTGCCGATGACACCAAACTTGGAGGTGTTGCAAACAGTGAAGATAATACCAATCCACTGCAACAGGACATAGATAGGCTAGCAGAATGGGAAGATGGAATTTAATACGGAGAAGTGTGAGGTGATGTATTTTGGCAGAAGGAACAGGGAGAGGCAATATACACTTAATGGCACAGTTTTAAAGAGTGTGCAGGGACAGAGGGACCTGGAAGTTAATGTGCATAGCTCCCTGAAGGTGGCAGGACATAGAGAGTGGTTAGCAAAGCATATGGGATCTTGGGCTTCATAAAAATAGAGGTATTGAGTACAAAAGCAGAGAAGTTATGCTGAATCTTTATAAAGAGCTGGTTAGGCCACAACTGGAGTATTACGTCCAGTTCTGGTCACCACACTTTAGCAAGGATGTGAAGGCACTCGAGAGGGTGCAGAGGAGATTTACCAGAATGGTTCCGGGGATGGGAAATCTTAGCTACAAGGACAGGTTGGAGAAGCTGGATTTGTTTTCATTAGAGCAAAGGAGGTTGAGGGGTGATATGATAGAGGTGTACAAGATTATGACAGGTTTGGATAGGCTAGACAGAGAAAGTCTGTTCCCACTAGTTGATGGTACAAGGATTAGGGGACACAGATTTAAGGTTTTGGGCAAGAGATACAGGGGGGATGTGAGGAGAAACTTTTTACGCAGCGAGTGGTGAGGACCTGGAACTCGCTGCTGACGGAAGTGGTGGAAGCGGAGACACTCAATGTTTTCAAGGGGAGACTGGATAGGCATTTGAGGGAAATAAACTTGCATGGCTACGGGGATAGAGTAGGGGAGTGGGACTGACTGGATTGCTCTGCAGTGAGCCAGCGCGGACTTGATGGGCCAAATGGCCTCCTTCTGTGCCGTTATGACTATGACTCTACCCTTCCCCACATCAGTGGGTCGTCTTACTTGACTTAAGCATGATTCCTTCTAACTGCCCTCCAGCATTTCCAACCTCTGTGCAGCTATGGCACCAGATTGCCTTGCAGCATTCCGTTTTAAAATCTTGATTGACTGCCCATGTCTGTGTTTTATCTTCCTCTGTTCAGTTGGAAGGGAAGGCCTCCAGACATTGTGCTGAGTGCCTGAGACCAACAACATCCCAACATAGTGGGCATGAGGTATTTATTGATTACTGAGACAAGCTAAATGAATTGCTTATTATTTACAGTCTATGAGAAAACAACAATCATAAGAACATAAGAAATAGGAGCAGGAGCAGGCCAATCGGCCCCTCGAGCCTGCTCCGCCATTCAATAAGATCATGGCTGATCTGATCCTAACCTCAAATCTACTACCACTCTCCATCCCACCCGAACCCATGTGATCTCCCGGGAGAGTCGAAAAACCAGATAAAAACCCAATGGCCAATTTGGGAGAAAAAATCTGGGAAATTCCTCTCCGACCCATCTAGGCAATCGAAACTCGTCCAGGAGATCACTCTGTCCCTGTATTTCCTACAGTACTTACCTTCTGTAAAAGATGATCTCCACCCCAGCCAGGAACAGGCCCAATTTACTCTTGAAGGACTCCTAGCTGGCAGCCTGTTCCCGAGGTCTCCACTAATCCCTGTGAATAGAACCATCTCCTGAAATCTAACGCAGAATTAGAACACAAGTAGTAGGAGCAGGACCAGGCTACACGGCCCCTGGGCCCGCTCCGCCACCCACAGGACCATGACCGATCCGAACCTAGACTCATGTCCGATTTCCTGCCCGCTCCCCGTAACCCCTAATTCCCTTTACTTCTAGGAAACTGTCTATTTCTGTTTTAAATTTATTTAATGATGTAGCTTCCACAGCTTTCTGGGGCAGCAAATTCCACAGACCTACTGCCCTCTGAGTGAAGAAGTTTCTCCTCATCTCAGTTTTGAAAGAGCAGCCCCTTATTCTAAGATTATGCCCCCTAGTTCTAGTTTCACCCATCATTGGGAACATCCTCACCACATCCACCCGATCAAGCCCCTTCACAATCTTTTATGTGTCAATAAGATCGCCTCTCATTCTTCTGAACTCCAATGAGTAGAGTCCCAATCTACTCAACCTCTCGCCATATGTCCACCCCCTCATCCCCGGGATTAACCGAGTGAACCTTCTTTGTACTGCCTCGAGAGCAAGTATGTCTTTTCTTAAGTATGGACACCAAAACTGTATGCAGTATTCCAGGTGCGGTCTCACCAATACCTTGTACAACTGCAGCAATACTTCCGTTTTTATATTCTATCCCCCTAGCAATAAAAGCCAACATTCCATTGGCCTTCTTGATCACTTGCTGCACACTAACTTTTTGAGTTTCGTGCACCAAGACCCCCAGATCCTTTTGTACTGCAGTACTTTCCAGTTTCTTGCCATTAAGATAATAGCTTGCTCTATGATTTTTCCTGCCAAAGTGCATAACCTCACACTTTCCAGTATTGTATTCCATCTGCCAAATCTCTGCCCACTTACTTAGCCTGTTTATGTCCCTTTGCAGGTGTTTTATGTCCTCCTCACTCACTACTTTCCCTCCCATCTTTGTGTAAGATTCGAAATTTTCATTAATAACCACGCAGTAAATTAGGGTTAATAAGACAGTTTTATTGACCAAAAGATGCTTGTACAGAGAAACCTTTGATAAAAGGGCACACAAAATGGCCGCCGGACCTCATGACCAGTTTCTGGGACCATTTGAATTTCTGTTACTGCAAGTCAGACAGGCTTGTGGATTGAGGACATTAAGCCCGCGAAAACCAGTTTTGGGAAACCGAAACTCAGGGAACTGAGCATACATATTAATTAGATTATAGGTACAGGGCAGATTTGGGTAGCAGGATGAGGCCCATCAAGAAATGGGCGGACAATTGAATGAACACTTTAACCCATTTACTGTACAAAGAAAAGCCGTTTAACAGCCATCAAGGGCAATCTCCAGACCGATCAATATACAAACCAAGTTACGGTGACAAAGCAAAGACATTATCGGCCCAGGAAGGCCAGTTAAGCTATCACCGGCTCCCGTTATGAAGACAAAACACCCCTGCAGAGAATTCTGCCCGCCAAAAATATTACAAAGACAGGACTATGATTTGGCGGGAGATAAGAATGTCCCAAAAAGGTATAACTGTGGATTGAAAGGTCCATCAGTAGCTTCACTTCGGTTTTTCATTTCTTCAACGCTTCGGAACTTCTGCGGGACGCTTCACTTCACGATTCACTACGCTTCACTTGTAGTACACTTCTTCAGGACGATTCGTAGCTTCGGAACTTCTACGACTCTTCGGTTAAGGCAGCACTTCGGTTTCGGAACGTGGTCGGTGTTTGGCCAGGCAAGGCTCGGCCACGACGGGAAGCTGACGAGGGTGGCCCGGGTACTTTTGTCGGGAGATCATCGACGACCCAGGCCGAAGGAGAAGACACCCTCGGGGAAAATGACGATCCAGGCCGGAGATAAAAGGACACTCCGGGCCCAGCACTCCAGTGCCTCAACAGCCCATCGGTAACGGTAACACAGGTGCATTCAGTGCTTCAACACCACGCCGGTAACGGATTCATCAGTGGCGAGCGCTCACCAAGGCTGTATCGGCAGCCTCATCGCGGGAGAACCAAGAGGAAAACAAGCTGCGCCAGAAGTTTCCAAATCCACGTGACGACGGAAAGCTGTGCCAAAAGGCTGCGAACCCCTTTTCGCAATTCTGAAAGTGGTGAGCATCATCCCGAGTTCCTCAAGTCGAAACTTAGTTAGGTCTAGGGGAGGGGGTTAAGGGTAGTTGTAATGTGTTACCCCTTTTACGATGTGCCGTGTGTTCCCCATTTCCATAGAGTTAAGTTTACAGATGTGTGCATGCTTGTAGTAGCTTTAATCTGTGCTTATGACATGTATTTTATAATGCTGCAAACTGTTTAATAAAAGCATCCATTTCGTGCTATTCAACCTGGTCTATTGAGTTTTCTCTGCACTACAGTTCCCTGCACCTAAGTCCAAGGTCTAGAACCGTAGGGAAGAGTGGGTCGAACCACTCAAGGGTAATTATTGCAAGAAGCCTGGCAGGAGACCAGAGCAAGCAAGAGAAACCCCCTACATTTGTATCATCTGCAAACTTTGATATGTTACACTCGGTCCCCTCCTCCAAATCGTTAATATAGATTGTAAAGAGTTGGGGACCCAGCACTAACCCCTGCGGAACACCACTAGTTACTGATTGCCAGTCTGAGAATGAACCATTTATCCCAACTCTCTGCTTTCTGTTAGATAAGCAATCCTCCACCCATGCCAGAGCATTACCCCCAATCCCGTGATTTTTTATCTTGAGCAATAATCTTTTGTGTGGCACCTTGTCAAATGCCTTTTGGAAGTCTAAATACACTACGTCCACTGGTTTCCCTTTATCCACCCTGTATGTTACATCCTCAAAGAACTCAAGCAAATTTGTCAAACATGACTTCCCCTTCATAAAACCATGCTGACTTTGTCCTATTAAATTATGTTTATCCAAATGTCCCGTTACTGTCTCCTTAATAATGGACTCCAAAATTTTACCAACCACAGATGTTAGGCTAACTGGTCTATAGTTTCCAGCCTTCTGCCTACTACCCTTTTTAAATAAGGGTGTTACATTAACAGTTTTCCAATCTGCTGGGACCTTTGCTGAGTCCAGGGAGTTTTGGAAAATTATTACCAATGCATCCACAATCCCTACTGCCACTTCCCTCAAGACCCTAGGATGTAAGCCATCAGGTCCAGGGGATTTATCCGCCTTGAGTCCCATTATTTTAATCGAGTACCAATTTCTTAGTGATTTTAATCGTATTTAGCTCCTCCCCCCCATAGCCCCCTGTTTGTACAGTGTTGGGATATTCTTAGTGTCATCTACCGTAAAGACTGAAACAAAATATTTGTTCAGCGTTTTCGCCATCTCCATGTTTTCCACCATTAATTTCCCGGTCTCATCCTCTAAGGGACCAACATTTACTTTAGCCACCCTTTTTCTTTTTATATAACTATAGAAACTCTTGCTATCTATAATCAAAACTAGCTCAATTAACATCTTAATTACCGATCATCGGAGCCTTTAAAAAAAAAAAAATTCCATGAATTCACTGTGCTTTAAAACACAACATTCCAAATCTGTGAAAAAATGATGCTAGAAAAGGCCAAAATGCAACACCTTTCCTTTTCTGAGAACAGTGACTTGTTGCTAAAGTAGGTGTCCACAAGCATCAGCATGTTTCCCAGTATCACACTCAAAAGGTTGTTCTTAACGTGAGCGTCAACAATTAGACAACTCTAATTCTGTCCTCATCCGACATTCACACACATACTTTCAGCAATGGTTATTGGATATTACTCCACTCATGATGATAAAAGCAGATCTTAAGCATCATAAGTATATAAAGTAAATCAATGCTGCTGTGGCACAGTTGACTGGCTTGTAACAAACACTACTAAAGTGGAGCTTTTGTACAAAAGCAACTAAAGACATTTGCCAAACAACTGCCTTGTTGTGTGAAAATGTTGACAGATTGATTTTGATGGAATTGAAAACTTTTATTCTGCAAGAGGTTAAATTACATAGAATACACAGCACAGAAACAGGCCATTCGGCCCAACCAGCCATTTGAGCCACCTTTCAAACTGCAATTACTTACTTGCACCTTTGTAGTTTCCAGAGGCCTCCATTGGACTAACGCTACCCCAGCACATAGCATAAACACAGAGGCCCACTGCAGCTTGCTGAGTGAGCGGTTCAGCATAAGGACTGTGCATAGTGCTGTGCAGGGGATCTTTAGTTGGTAGGTCACCTTAAAAAAAAATTAAGTACAAAAATAATTAAAAACAGAAGCTTTACTCTTCTTTCTAATTCGTCTAGCTGGAAAACTATGGTGTGCTAAATTATTTGGGTGATTAACTATGCTAACAATTATTTTTAGAGACACATTAAATTGCCGTTATTAAGTAAGCAATTTTTGCTTTAACAAGGATTCTCTTAGGCCGATAATGCAATGCTCCGTATTATTGGTTGCGGAGGCCAGAGGCCCAAGACGTGCCTGGCGTGGCCGGCCGGCCGAGTGGAATTAGGAGCCTGCACGTAAACTGGGCACAAGACCCATTGTGGCCACAAAAATATTTAAATTAGGGGGCCATTCCATTATTTGATTGGACACCTGCATCCATTCCCAAACTAGCGCTGAAGATGAGGGCTAGTAAAGAATTTTTTTTTTTTGCCTGCGTGGCCTTTCCCTGGGGCCACCCAGCTTGGCTCTTCTTCTGCACTTCGACTTCACAATGTCAAAGTGTGCCACCACCGCCATCGCCCTGCCCTCCTCACCAGAAATCAAATGCCGACATTCCACTCCCAAACTTTTGGCCCCAACCCCCCCGGCACTTCCAGCACGTTATTTGCTATGCACCAGGGGCAACAGAAAAATACTTAAAACCAGCAGACCTCACATTATTGTCCGAGGACTGGACTCCTCACTCAGGCATGATTAAACAGACATTGGTCACGCTCGAGGACCTTGCCCAAGTATCCACCCATCATATGTGAGCCTTGACAGCAAGTGTCAGCAGGCTACCCGTCTGCAGGGAGCATCACAACCAAGCCAGATCTCACATTACACTTCAAGTAGGGGTTGCCAGATAGCAAACAGGAGCAAGAGCCCTGGCTTCTTTTCCCCGTTCCAATGCAGGGATGCGGAGGCTAACCGCAGCGCCCTTGCCGAAATTAGTTTTCATCTGCTCTGTGTCATTGCTGTTAAAAATCCCCTTTATTTGAGGCCCGGTGCTGTCAATGTGCCATGCCTTCAATTCCACCAAGCAAGTCTCCAATCTCTGCTGAGCACAGGCAGGGACCTCTTTACGGGGTGGAAAAAAAGACAGAAAAAGAGTTCAAGCCACTTCTCAGGCATCTCCGACTAGCCACCTCAAGACCCAAATGCAAACCACTTACTCAGCCAGTGGCAATGAATCGTAGAAATTTACAGCACAGAATGAGGCCATTTGGTCCAAAGCATCAATGCTGCCTCTCTGAAAGAGCTATCCACTTAGCCCCATTCTTCTATACGTTCCCCATACCCTTCTATTTTTCAATGCATTAAATAGTAATTAATCATATTTTTCAACAAAAAAAATGTTGCATACACCACCCACCCCCACAGGGCTGTAACACAAACAGTTTGATAAAGACTTCATGATCAAAGTACCCAGATATTCATTACCTGATACACTGCTGCATCCAAATTACTAAGTGCCACAAAAGCCATATTGTTCTGAACAGCGTACACTAAAGATGGGACACTGAGCTTCAACAATTCTCTGGGACTCCTTAGTACATGCTCATGCAACGCTGACAGCATCCTAATCAAACTCCCTGTGTCCCTTAGGAAGAAAAGAATAAAAGTAATACAGCATGTTAAATCATCGCAAATAACTGAAAACGGTGCTGGCTGAGGCTTTCTGGCCCCGTCCCTGCAGACCTGGGGTAAATGGGGCTAGAAATGTGACTTGGAGGATGTGCTCTGCTGTACCCCTACCTCCCATTTCCAGAGGCCAGTCCCAAAGGCATGAGATGCACCACCCTTATGGGCACCTGCAAATCACAGGACACCGAAGGAAAGGCCTCGTATTTGCTCAGTTTGAACGGTAAATGCTACGGCTGACATTTGGGAGTTAGGGTCCAACATTCAAAGGTCGACAGAGGCGGCTTCAATAAAATGGAGGCGACTCAGAGGGTGGCCACACAGGCCTCATCAGCAAAAGTAGACATTTGCAGGCAAAGACATTTTCCTTCAGGCAGCCCAGGCACAGGCTGGCCCTGGAGGCCAACCCTAGCAAGCCGAGGCCCCAGTCTGGCGTGACTCCTGGTGAATGCCAACTCCCACTTACTAATTACCCTAGGGAAGGATGGAAATCCCAGCCTGCCACAGAGTTGCCCACCCAAAGTCCAGGCCACTGTGATTCATATACTGTATGTTGGCCAAGTGCAAGAGAATTATAAATAGAGCCATGAAGTGGGCACATGTGCCTGATGCTCCACATGTGAACATTCACTGCAGTCACTTGTAATTACTTCCAGTATTTTGTTCCATGACTGGAAACTGCAATAAATCAGCCAAAAATCTCAAGAACTGCTAAGAATTAGCATCTTACAGGAAACTTTCGTTTATCCGGAGGTTAAATGTCCGGAAAGCTCGATCTACCGGCAAAATTCAGGAGTCGGTTCAGATAATTTCTTTTCTTTTCGTTGCTTCTTTTCTCCAGTCCTGGCTCTGCAAGCGTCTCTGTAGCTAAGCAACAGCTTCAGCTAGACGCTTGCAAGCTGCGCCGACTGTTTTGAAGCTGTTGCTAAGCAACAGGGTTTGTTGCTTCACACGGAGCTCGTATGTTTTAACATTAGCGCTGGTTTTTACAGCAGTTTTGATCTAACGGCACCAGCTCGGTCCTGCGGTGCCGGATAGCAGAAAGTTTCCTGTAAATATCCCCAAATTACCTTGACTCCCTAAAGCAGTTCTTCTGGCCTTGAATTATGGAAGCACACATAGCATGTGATGTATCAATACCTAAATACGGACTGCAGCAAAATGTATTCTGAAAATAAGTGGCCTTCAAGTCAACAGGTCTTTAGCCACCTGGTCCAGCACAGACCATGCACTACAGAAGAATTAGTGACCACGTGGCATACAATGTTAATATAGCATTTGGCTCAGCTTATATCACTCTGACCAAGTCTAGAAGGTTGTGAGTTCAAGCACCACTCCGGGCCGTCAGCACATAAACTAGACTGACCCTCCAGTGCAACAGTGAAGGAATACTGTGCATTATGTACAGTGTTAAACCGCTTGCCTGTTCCAGTGGTTCATGGAGGATGTCAAAGATCCCATGGCACTACCCAAAGAGCAGGGAATTCTCCCAATATCCCAGGCTACATTCCTCCCCTAACCATTGCCAAAAACAAGTCATTAATTTCATTGCGGTTTGTGGAATCTTCCTGTGTGCAACAACCTTGCCACATTTGCCTACGTAGTAACACTCACTGCATTTCGAAGTCACTTATTGCATGTGAAGCACTGAGATGGTTCCCAGAGCTGTAATAAGGTGCTTTATAAACACACATCTTTCTGTTTCATACCATCACAACACAACAAAGTAGGCTCTTCTACTGTAATGTTTAGAATGACAGTAAATATTCTACACAAGTGATATGCAACAAAAGCATTACTGACCTTTCTATTCACAGATCAGTATTAAAATGCAATAGATGTTGTGCAAATATGAGCTAGTAGACTTCACACATACCTTGTTAACATACCTAGACTCAGAAATAGTTTGATGACTTCGGTGATGCAAACAGCAGTGGTTGAAAAATACATCTCGGTTAAGAGGGTCCTTGTGTACCGCAATACCACGGTGTAGGTCGCAGCCACAAGTGTCATTACTGTCAAGCAGTACACTTTAAACAGTAAGCTGACATTCTCTGAAAGATAAAAGGAAAGAAGTCTAAAAAAGACACCTTTAACAGAACAACCTGTGAAACTTAAGCATGTTTGGAGTGCTAAATCATTGGGAGCTTTATTACTTTCCCCAGGATTGGAGACTTCTTAAATTGTTTAGCAACTGTTTTCATTATAGATAAAAGCTCACTGATCAATAGGATAGTTATTGCTTAAGACTGCTGCGCGACTCTAATTAATCCCTCGGTTGAGGCTAGTGCATCCACATGACTGGCAATTATTGCACGGCAAACCATTTAATGCTGGATATTGTAGACTATATAAGGTTCACAGCAGGAGATCTAACTAAAAAGTGCTGTAGCCTATGATAGCAATTTTTAGGAAATGTATTAATCAGCTATTCTTGAAAATTTGAGCGCAACAACACAAACTGTATTTACTTCACAGGGTTGCATTTCATTGGAAGAGCATTGTCTGAAGTTGACAGATTTCATTTTTCTTTTAATTTGTTAATTATTCCCAGCATTACGTTATCCCAATTCTTTAGTCCACCTGAAATCATAACTCTACTGTGTAAATCTCAGTGTCACGGTGCTCGCATTTTAAAAGTTAACAAAATAACACGGCACCGGTTCCAAGTCGTTTACAGTTTAAAGTTTATTTAAAGTTATTCAGTAAAATCTGAAACTAAAAAAACTGATATTTTGTGAATCAATTAGCAGATATTTCTGCAATAGTTATCCTTCAGTATAGACATCAGCACTCCCAATTACCACCACCAGATACTCTACACATTCCACATATTAAATGATGCATGGATGGTCCAGCAGTGCCTCAAATTTAGAATTCTTATTATTGTGTTCAAATTTCTCCAGGGCCTCGCCCTTCCCCATCTCTGTAACTTCCTCCAGCCCTACAATCCTCCGAGATCTTGGCGTCCTCCAATTCTGGCCTCTTGCACATCCCCGATTTTAACTGCTCCCTCACTGGCAGCCATGCCTTCAGCTGCCTAGGTCCGAAGCTCTAGAATTCCCTCCCTAAACTGCTCCGCCTCTCTACCTCTCTCAACTTCTTTAAGATGCTCCTTAAAACCTACCTCTTTGACCAAGCTTTTGGTCATCTGTCCTAATAACTCATGTGGCTCAGACAACGCTCCTGTGAAGCACCTTGGGATGTTTTACTATGTTAAAGGCGCTATATAAATACAAGTTGTTAGTGATTGAAAGTCATATTCTCATCTGAATTCTGGAGTTTTATGTTTTGGAGTAGCGTACAAAATAATGAATATAAAACTTTTGAAATCTGTCCCCACTCTGGACAAGCTGGGAGGAAACTAAAGCACAGACCTCAGTGAATCACTGCAGTCATTGGCCCGGAATTTGCGTTGAGAATAACGGTGAAGCAATCAACGCTTATCGTTATTATGCAGCAATTCGGACAGCAACTTCAGGAGTATGCACACGCGCAGTTAAACGCGGAAATACCGAAGTTGCGGTCTGATTTACTCTGCTCCTCCACAGGCTGTGCAATAACAGTACCTCGCTGATAGACTCCGCGCTGAAATCAATGTAATGGCGTGAAGTTGCTGTACTTGCGCACTAGTTACCTACTAAACACGGCAGAAAAAGTTAGAGCTAGCGCATTCAGGTTTAAGTGAATTTTTAACAGTGTGATAAACCTTAGTTACTGCCAAACAACCTCTCTGGCACTGAAAATGTAATTTTACAAGTGTGGAGTCTCATTCCTTCAGAATTTAATCCGTGTTGGTGATTTTTAAAAAAAAAATAAAAATTACATTTTTTTCAACTTTTTCTGCCTGTCTTTTACCTCTCTCCCTTAATTTTATCTTTCGTTCCCTCGCTTTATTTTGCTATCTCTACATGATTTGAATCTAATTTATAATTCCTGCTTTATACTTCCCAGTTTAGGCCCTTCGTGTCTCAGAGCGGATTCATCAATCTTCAGCAAGGTTGAAGAGCCTCGCTGTTGCTTGACCTGCTCACATATGCCACAGATCCTCTATAGAGGGTGCCATGCTGGATCAGATGCCCAGTGACAGCAAGTCTACGTTCAAAAGTCCGTGAAAACTCTGTGGGCAGCTGTCAGTGTAGTGAACAGAGAGTGCCGTTCCTTTACCGCTGACCGCAAAGTCCAGGCCAATGTATTACTTAGATTTAAATTGCCGAACCTCAAAAAAGTGGATATCCAGTTTTAAATATGGAGGTCTTGCGAGTTTTCTTTATATTTTGTTTAACGCAGGATTTGCAGTAATCACCATAGCTAGCAGCTCCTTAATCACAGCAAGCTTTACATTTTTTTGAAAGTTCTCTCCTACTAAAGGTATGTACCCTCCCCTGCCCCAGGCTGCCTCTCCTTTCTGGTTCCGGTTCCCTGCGGGACTACAAAAGGTAGATATGACGTGGGAAACCATTCATCCATTCAGCATTGTGACACCTATTATAAGTACCCCCATCTGTTTTGAAATAATTCGAAGGTTGTATTCCTCCTCTGCCCTAACCATTCCACATGGTGATCATTCTTGTTGCAGCTTTTCAATGCTGTTCACTTTTAGGAAATTCCCCTCTTAAAAATAAGTTTTTAAGGCTGAATCATCCAAGATTTTTTTGGCCCGCTCTTTTCTCATCAATCACTCCTCTGATGTTCGAGATCAGCCTTTGGCTCTCGACACTGCCTACAGAACTCAAATGTAGCTAAAAGTGGACATTGCACTCAAGGTGCAGTCTGGCCTGACACGGTACAGTTTTCACATGAGTTTCTCCAACTTTACCTTACTGTTTTGGCTATATTGTCCAGCATTCTATTTGCTTTGCTGCAAGTGCCTTGGGACGTTTTACTACGTTAAAGATGCCATATAAATGCAAGAAGTTGTTGTTGCTGCGAACATATTAAGCACTAAGTTAGGGGTACGGTAGCATAGCGGTTATGTTAATGAACTAGTAATCCAGAGAACCCGTCAGGTTCCACCACAGACCCAATTCACGTACGAACTGGGGTCAAGCAAGGTTGTGTCATCGCACCAACGCTCTTCTCGATCTTCCTAGCTGCAATGCTCCATCTCACCCTCAGTAAGCTCCCCACTGGAGTAGAGCTAATTTACAGAACAAACGGGAAACTGTTCAACCTCCATCGCCTCCAGTCCGGATCCAAGGTCGTCCCATCCTCTGTCGTCGAATTACAGTATGCAGACGACGCTTGCATCTGCGCTCACTCGGAGGTCGAACTCCAAACCATCGTCAACACCTTCACCAAAGCGTACGAGAGCATGGGCCATACACTAAACATCCATAAAACAAAGGTCCTCTACCAACCTGCCCCCGCTACACAGTACTGCCCCCCCCCCCCCCCGATTATCAAAATCCACGACAAGGCCTTGGACAACGTGGACCACTTTCCATACCTCGGGAGCCTACTGTCAACAACGGCAGACGTCGACGACGAAGTCCAACACCGCTTTCAGTGTGCCAGTGCAACCTTCGGTCGCCTAAGGAAGAGAGTGTTTGAAGACCAAGACCTCAAACCCAGCACTAAGCTCATGGTCTACAGAGCAGCAGTGATACCTGTGGTGTATGTAACCTGTTCCACCTTAAGAGAACTACCTTAAGAGATGTACTACTTTCTCTTGGCTGCTGTATACTGTAATACTGTAATACCGGTGGTGACCACACCGGTATGTAAGTGTTATGCAAGGATTTGCTGGGCAGTTTAGCCCTGACCTCCGAATAGTAAAGACCTGTGTGCTTTTCTGGCTGTCTCAAGCAGCAAGAGGAGAAGGAGCTGCCAAGGCAAGAGAGTGGAGAGTGGTGGTCTCCTGACCAGGTAGTGGAGGAGAACGTCAGATCACCACCTCCACCTCCTCCAACACCATCAACACAGCTGAGGTGCCTGGAGAGACAGGACAGAGGAGGAGGAGGAGAAAGGAGGCCTACATCAACATCAACCAGGGGAGAGGCCTTTCCTATTACTGCCTCCCCAAATTGGCCTCCACTTCAGGAGAGGGAGAGAGGGGAGAGAAACCAACTGTTTGGAAGGAGGGAAGAAACATCTTCCTGAGTATCTACAGGTGGGTGTTATTTGGGGCACTCTCCCAAGACTTTGTATTTTAGGTGGGGGGAGAAAAGAAGAAGCAAGGCCGGATCATCAAGGGGTGTAGTGTGTGTGTGTGTGTGTGTGTGTGTGTGTGTGTGTGTGTGTGTGTGTCTCTTGCTAAAAGCTAGGCCACACACACCACTAATTAGCATCCCTGCTATTGCCTGCCCTGGGAGAGCTGGAGCTGCCCAGGTGAAGTCCTTAATTTCATTTCATTTAATTGCATCGTTAAGACCTGTTGCAGGACTGAGCCTGGGCTTCTCCAGCTTTTCCAGGTGAAGACATCTTCTCCCCCTGCCAGAAGACCACCACCACCAAAGACTTTTAACTCCATCGGAGAGTGCACCCCTGCCAACACCCACCCACCATCCTGAGTGGCAACACTGCCCTTTGCGGCCTCCCTCCTTCCCACCCCCCCCCCTCTCTCTCTCTCTTTGGCTCTCTCTGCCTGTCTCTCTAAGGCACCTTAGTTTCATCTTTTTTATTAATTGCCTATTGAGCAGAGGGGAAGAGGGCCCCTCTCCCAATTTTAATCAATAGGGGGAGAGGTGTGTCCTCATTTTAATCAGCTCCCTCTGCTCAATAGAGGACAAAAAGATATATATATATTACCCGAGGCCATTAAAACCTTCAGGCCTGTGACTTGGGGTGAGTGTAGCCCTTAAAAAAGCACCCAAGAATGGCGACTACATCTTCGCCGGTGGCGGGGCAAGCCAAGACTTATGTGGGAGCGGCAGCCACAGCTGCCCCCGCTGCTTCTGCTGCCCCGTCACCATTTAGACTGATAACCAAAAAGCTTGGGGTGAAGAGCTACACTCACCCCACTATGACCATCGAGGCCTGCGTCAAAGCCATGGCTGGGGTTGTCGGCCCCTCAGCCATCGTTGCGGCCTCGAAAATGTATGGGAAGGCTGTGTTCTTCCTGGGGTTGGAGCGGGCGGTGTCCCTGGCTGTCACCAAGGGGCTCACCGTGGGCGGGACCTTCCTGCCGGTGGATCCTCTCGAGGCCACCGCGCAGAGGATCATCATTTCCAACGTCCCGCCCTATATTCCCGGTGAGCTCCTCCTTCCCTATTTGAGTCAACTTGGGGAGGTGAGGTCAGGGATCATGCCTATCCCGCTCGGCTTCCGGGAGGCCAGCCTTCGCCACGTCTTCTCCTTCCGGCACCAGCTGTTTATCCAGCTGGTGCGGGAGGAGGACACTGACGGGTCGTTCGTCGTCCTCCACGAGGGGACCGCCTACCGCGCCTTTTGGACGTCGGACGGTGCCACGCCTGCAAGGAGGTGGGGCACATTAGAAAGAACTGCCCCGCCTCCAAGGCCGCCAGATCGTCTGGCGTAGCCGAGGCTGGCGCCGCCGCCGCTCCTCTCCCCGGGTCTGGCCGCGCACCCCAAACAACTGATGCGCGGTCGTCGTCGTCGGAGGCCGATGCCATCAAGACCTCCGGCGGGGGGAGGGAGTGCGTCCGACCGGAAAGGCGGCGCGGGGAAAAAAGAAACACCTTGGGGTGGGTCCCCCCGCGGAGGGCGAGCCCCTGGACCTGGTGCCCCTGACACCCGCGCTCATTGTGGAGTTGGTCGGGGCAGACGCGAGCGGGAGGGGCCTCGTGCCCGAGCCTGTGGCCGCGACCGCCGCAGCGGTAACGCCAACACCTGCGGCCGGGCTCGGGCCCGAGGAACCCGACAAACCTGCTCCGCCGGAGGGAGCAGAGGAGGAGGCCCCTGTAGGCATGGAGGTCTCCCTCGCTCCCTCCGCGCTAAAAAGGCGCGACACCCTGGAAGAGGAGGAGAACCAGGAGGAGGAGGGTCCCTCCGAACAGGGGGAGTCGTCGCCCGCTGCGGGTGCTGCGCCCCCCCCCCCCACCGCTGTCACCATCACCGGCGATCGGCAGGGGTCGCCTGTCCCTCGGGAGGCTGAGGCAGATGTGTCTGTCCAGCACGTGCCTCCCGGGGATGGGGACGAGACCCTGCCCGTGGGGGGGGGGGGGGGGGGGGGGGGAGGTCGCGGAACAACCCGCGGCTGAAATAGACTATCTATCGGTGCCGTTACCCCTCGACGGGTCGGGTGGCCTGGGGTCTGGGTCGGGCGAGTTCGAAGAAAGTGAGCTCGCCCAAAGCGGCCCGGACATTTCCCAGGGGCTGCTCGACCTGGTCGAGGATTTAGCCAAAGACGCCCCATCTGCCGGGTCAGAGGCCGGTGACGCGGAAGAGGAAGGCCCTCTGACTGTGTCTCGGGCGCCGGACGTCCTGGGGGAGTTCGGATTTGTGTTCTCCCCGATTTCTCCTGTCGATCTGGCGTCTGAGGCGGAGGGGGGCTCCGAACCGCCGCCGCCGTCTTCTGGCCCGGCGCCCCCGGAGGAGCCCAGGGAGGATTCCTCCGCCACCGATCCTGGGGGTGGGATCCGGGCGGAGGCGGGGCCGGCTGTTGCGGCCGAGCCGTTCGCTGCGCGGTGGACGGGTCGGCCGCTGGTGACGACCCCCTGGAGGAGGATGGGGACTCGGTGATGGGCACGGAGGACGAGTCGGACTCCGGCGCCGACGAGGCGGTGGACGGCCTCGTGCCCCTTGCCGAGTCTCCCCTCATTCCCGTAAAGGAACTCCGGGATTTTATGGCCACGTGCCTGGGTCGGCGCGGGAAGGTCCGGCTGGCCCTCGACAGGTGGTCGGAGCTGGCGCTGCTCATTGTATCCGTCCGCGCCGCCGTTAAGATCATGGGCGCGGACGAGGGTGTGAACCCACTTGAGCTGCGTCGGCTCAGAACATTTCTCACTGGGCTGCTGAGGAGGTGGCGGCTGACTAGCGGCTGCGCTTCCTCCCCCAGTTAGTTGTAGGTAGAGGTTGCACTATGCTTCTGACATGAAGATAACCATAGCCAGCCTCAACATCAACGGCAGCGGGGAGGCGCGCCACAGATTCAATAACTTCTCGGTCCTTCGGGACGGGAAGTATGCGGTGTGCTTCCTGCAAGAAACCCACACCGTTCCGGGAGACGAAGCCACGTGGCTCCTGGAGTGGCAAGGAGGGGTCAGCATGAGTCACCTCTCTAATAATTCCAGCGGGGTGGCTATCTTGCTGGCCCCGCATTTTCAGCCGGAGATCTTGGGGGTCAAGGAGCACGTGCCGGGCCGCTTGCTCCAGGTCACTGTTCGCCTGGGGGGCGTGCCGCTCCATCTAGTGAACGTGTATGCCCCTCAGGCCGGTGCGCAAGTGCGCTTCTTTGAAGAAGTGTCCGCTCTTCTGGGCTCCATCGACGTGGGCGAGTGCGTCATCCTCGGGGGGGGATTTTAACTGTACCCTCGAGGCGAGGGACCGTACTGGTCCCCCGCGATGCCCGCCGGCGATGGAGAAGTTGAGGGACCTGGTCGGGTCCTTCGACTTGGTGGACGTCTGGCGAAATCTTCATCCCGACTCCAGCGCCTTCACTTACGTGAGGTCCGGAGGAGGGGGGTCCAGAATCGACCGCCTCTACATTTCCCGGGCGTACGTATCCTGCGTTCCGGCGGCTTCCATGCGGCCGGTGCCGTGCACGGACCACCACCTGGTGTGGGCGGAGCTCGTTCCGCTGCGCGCTCTGGGGGGGTCCGCGTACTGGCACTTTAACAACCTGCTGCTGGAGGACGCGCGGTTCCGGGATTCGTTTTGTCGTTTCTGGGCCAACTGGAGAAGGAAGCAGGGGGGCTTCCCCTCCTTGAGGCTGTGGTGGGACGTGGGCAAGGCTCACGTGCGTCTCTTCTGTCAGGAGTATGCGAAGGGGTCGACCAAGAGGCGGGAGGCCCGGGTCGGGCGGTTGGAGAAGGAGGTGCTCGACCTGGAGTCCCGTCTCGGTCAAGTCGTCGGGGACTCGGCCCCGCGGAAGGTGTACGAAGAGAAGAAGGGCGCGCTGAAGGACCTGCAGCTCGTCGGGTCCCGAGGCGCGTACGTGAGGTCGCGGATCCAGCTCCTGCGGGACCTGGACCACGGCTCCCCCTTCTTCTACTCGCTGGAAAAAAGACAAGGGGTCCGTAAGCAGCTCTTGGGGCTGCTGGCCGACGACGGATCTCTGGTCTCGGATCCGGAGGGAATCAGTGCGGAGACCCGCGCCTACTACGGGGCTCTGTTCTCTCCGGATCCGTCCAGCGAGGATGCGCACAGAGTTTTGTGGGAGGACCTGCCGAAGGTCAGTCCGGAGGGCGCCGAAAAATTGGACGCTCCGCTAAACCTGGCGGAGCTGACCGGCGCCCTCCGCCAGCTCTCTAGGGGAAAGTCCCCGGGGCTGGACGGGCTGACCGTGGAGTTCCACAGGGCGTTCTGGGACGTCTTGGGGGGCGACTACGCGCGGGTCCTGGGGGAAAGTTTGGCGACCGGGGAGATGCCCCTCTCTTGGCGCAGGGCGGTCATTGTCCTGCTGCCTAAGAAGGGCGATCTCTGCCTCAAGAACTGGCGCCCGGTCTCCCTCCTCAGCACGGACTATAAAATCTTTGCCAGGGCTATGTCTGCTTGGCCCACATGATCCACCCCGACCGGTCCTACACGGTCCCGGGCCGGACCATCCACGACAACATCCATCTGGTCCGGGACCTGGTCCACCACTCCCAGAGGGCTGGTCTGTCGGTCGCCTTCCTCTCCCTGGATCAGGAGAAGGCGTTCGACAGGGTGGATCACGAGTATCTTTTCGGGACTCTGCGCGCATTCGGGTTCGGGACGCATTTCGTCGCCCGGATCCGACTTCTGTACGCCGCCGCAGAGTGTCTGATTAAAGTTAACGGGTCCTTGACGGCGCCCCTTCGCTTCGGGAGGGGGGTGCGTCAGGGATGCCCCATGTCCGGTCAGTTATACACCATTTGCGTGGAGCCATTCCTGCGCCTCTTGCGGAAGAGGTTGACGGGACTGGCTCTGCAAGGGCCGGGCGTGGAGGTGGTCCTCTCGGCTTACACCGATGACGTGCTCCTCACGGTCACGGATCCCGCTGACTTGCGGAGGATGCGGGAATGCCAGCAGATTTACTCGGACGCATCCTCCGCCAAGATCAACTAGGAGAAATGTTCCGGACTCCTGGTGGGTCAGTGGCGGGTGGGCTCCCTGCCGGAGGAGTTCAGGCCTTTCGCCTGGAGCACCACGCACCTCCTCTATTTGGGAGTCTACCTTAGCCCTGCCGAGGACGCCTGGCCGGCGAACTGGCAAGAGCTGGAGGCCAAAGTCACTGCTCGCCGAGGACGCTGGACAGGACTGCTCAGAGTGTTGTCCTACAGGGGTCGAGCGCTGGTCATAAACCAGCTGGTGGCTGCCATGTTGTGGTACCGGTTGGTCACTTTGATCCCTCCCCCTGCGTTTGTCGCCAAGATATAGAAGAAGCTCATCGACTTCTTCTGGGACAAAAGGAAGCACTGGGTCTCTGCTGCGGTTCTGTGTCTCCCGCTTAGGGAGGGCGGTCAGGCGCTGGTGTGCCTTCGCACCCAGGCTGCGACTTTCCGTCTTCAGACGCTGCAGAGATACCCGTACGTAGAGAATCCTCCGAGATGGTGTGCGCTGGCGACGTTTTTCTTCCGTCAGCTGCACGGCCTCAATTACGACACGCAGCTCCTGTTTGTGAAAGTGCGCTGCAGGCGTGCCGGCCTGCAGGAGCTGCCTGTCTTCTACCAGGAACTACTATGGGTTTGGAACTATGTCGCTTCCAGGCGGAGCTCTCCCCCGTCAGGAGCGGCGGCTCTCCTTCGGGAGCCGCTGCTCAGGAATCCGCACCTCCGTGAATGTGGGTTCGGGCGGCTGGCGGAGGGCGGGGCTGTGGCTGGCGGTGTGACCAGAGTCGGGGACCTGCTCGATGTCGGAGGAGCGGGCTGGATGGCGCCGGAGGAGCTGGCGTGGCGCCTGTCCTGGGCCAACGTCCGGCTTGCGGCCAAAGCCATCGAGTCGGTGAAAGCGGCACTGGGCCCTGATTCCACTAGGTGTATCGAGGCGGCTCAAGCACGTGGGGCGATCCCGTCCGAGCTTACCCCCGTCCGGACGGAATTCCTTATTGGCGCCCGGCCCCGAAACACCCCTCGGGAGCCGGCGCCTCACAACTTGAGCCATCTCGAGGAAATACCCTCCGTGCCTTTTCATTCCGCGCGGAGGGGTTTCCTGTACGGGCTGCTCCTGCACACTCTCCACTTTGCCATCTTCGTCTGCCGTCCAGACACGCCTTGGCGTGGCGTCTTGCCGACTGGCGGTGGCGGAGGTCCCCAATGGAGGGCTCTCTACGCAGGAGTCCTCCCTTGTTCCATCGGGGACTTGGCCTGGAGGGTGTTGCACGGAGCGGTCCCGTGCAATAAGGTTTTAAGTAGGTTCACGGACTCCCAGGCCGCCTGTGTTTTTTGCGGCCTGGAGGAGTCCGTGTTCCACGTTTATATGGCGTGCGAGAGGTTGCAGCCCCTCTTTCACTACTTGAAGGGGCTGCTCCTCGATTTTTGGTTGCACTGCAGTCCCACGCTCTTGATCTACGGTCACCCGGTGCGGAGGGGAGCGGATAGGCTGGAGGACCTCCTTGTGGGCCTGCTCCTGGGCCTGGCTAAAAGAGCAATCAATTGGTCCAGGCAGCGGGCGATCGAGGGGGTCATCCAGCCGGATTGCCTGCCTCTCTTCCGTGGCCATGTTCGCGCCCGGGTGGCCCTGGAGATGGAGCACGCGGTGTCCGCCGGTACGCTTGAGTATTTCCGCGACCGTTGGGCGCCGCGGGGACTGGAGTGCATCATCAATTTGGAACACCAAATTTTAATTTGATTTATTAAGGATTAGTTGAACTTTTGTTTATTTACAGTTGATTTGGTTCAAATTTTGGTTCAAATAAAAAAAAAGAGGACCTTCGAATAGTAAAGACCTGTTAAAAGTTATTCTTGTTGTCTGTGTCCAGTGATTGATCCTAAACCTAACTGGAACATACAGACTCAACAATACCCACCCTGCTGTATGCCTCAGAGACATGGACCATGTACAGCAAGCACCTCAAAGCACTGGAGACGTACTACCAACGCTGCCTCCGCAAGATCCTGCAAATCCATTGGCAGGATAGGCGCACCAACATCAGTGTTCTCGTTCAGGCCAACATCGAAGCTTCGACCACACTCAATCAGCATTGATGGACGGGTCACATTGTCCACATGCCCGATACGAGACTCCCAAAACAAGCGCTCTACTCGGAGCTCCGGCACGGCAAGAGAGCCCCAGGTGGGCAGAGGAAATGCTTCAAGGACACCCTCAAAGCCTCCTTGAGAAAGTGTAACATCCCCAATGACACCTGGGAATCCCTGGCCCAAGACCGCACAAAGTGAAGAAGCATCCAGGAAGGCGCCGAACACCTCGAGTCTCTTCGCCGGGAGCAAGCGGAAGCCAAGCGCAGGCAGCGCAAGGAGCACACGTCAACCCAAGCACCCCACCCACCGTCTGCCCCACCTGTGACAAGAGTCTATAGGTCCCGCATTGGACTCATCAGTCACCTGCAAACTCATTTTTAATGCGGAAGCAAGTCATCCTCGGCTCCGAGGAACTGCCTAAGAGAATCCAGAGAACACAAGTTCAAACATCACCACGGCGGTTTGAGAATGTGAATTTGAAAAACAAAATATGGGAATTAAAAAAAACTAGCACCAGTAAAAGTGATCATGAAACTGTTGGATTGTTGGAAAACCCCAACTAATTACCTTGGAGGGAAGGAAACCTGCCTCCTTACCCAGTCTAGCCTACATGTAACTTCAGTCCCACACCAGCTTAACTGTATTAAGGTTAAGCAACAAATGCTAGCCTTGCCCACATCCCAAGAATAAATCTTTAAATACTCAGCTACTTTGGCAATATGTATACCTCGGCATTTTAAAGCGATTCCTCACTCTAAACCCTTGGTCAATGCACAGGAGCACCCCAATGATTCAGTACCATCCAATTTTCTCCTCCCACGGGGAGGGTTCCTAATCTGTGCTCAGTACCTTCCCAAAGCAGTATAACCTAAAATCAACTTGGGAACTCGAGCGGGGAAAAATCAGCCAGCTTCCCGACACTAAATGGCATCATATATCGGTGTTCAGTTGTACTGTCCCTCCTCAATGCTTTCGGTAATAATCTGAACAAAAAAATAAATACAACCACTTGCGACGGAGCAACGTTCAGCTCAGACTGGCATTTGCAACTTTACACTGGCCAAGTTGACTCGCTTTGTCCAACGTGCAGTATCGCCCCGAGGCGTCTCTCCTCAAAATACACAAATCTCAACCGAACGGGGATGTGAATGAAAGCAGTTAGGTCTGCTTACCGGTAGCCATCTTCTAAATCTGCTGTGCAGTACGGAGCGGAATGTGTGGGTGCACAGTGTACGATGAGCAAAGCTGCCGGGTGTCTGCCCGGGATCACCAGCCGCTCGCGTTAATGCCCCGGGAATCCTACCGCGATGGAACGAGGCACGGACGGAAAGACAATGGGAAAAAGATCAAGACGCCGTTCCAAAATAGAAGGCTCCGGCCAACTCCTGGAGCCGCGCGCCCGGCATCCACCGCGCGCCCCCGCCCGGCACGTCAGTGCGCAGTGCCCCATGACAGTGCTGCAAGCCAGCCTTGCTTCACTCTCACTACCTCATTATCCCACCCTAGAATTTTTTTTTCCCATTTCCAGTTTTTTTCTTAGTAAGGTGCCTGTGGTAAAACTGACTGCAATTTCGGCCTATTGTGCAACATAATTTAAAAAAATCCAGCAAACAGTTTGCTTAGGGTTGCCAACTCTGGTTGGAGGCATTCCTGGAGGTTCGATCAGGTGGCATTCTGACCACATGACATTGCAAATGTACCACCACTGACCGACTCCCAGGCAACCTGCCTTTTTTGCGGCCTAGAGGAGTCCATGTTTCATGTTTCTATTCAGTGTGAGAGGTTGCAGCCCCGGTTCCAGTACTTAAAGGGGCTGCTCCTCGATTTTTGGTTGCACTTCAGTCCCACGCTCCTGATCTTCGGTCACCCGGTGCGGAGGACAGCGGGCAGATCGGAGGACCTCCTCGTAGGACTGCTCCTGGGCCTGGCCAAAGTGGCCATTAATAGGTCCAGGCAGCGGGCGGTCGAGGGGGTTGTCCGGCCCGATTGCCTGCCTCTCTTCCGCGGTTATGTTCGCGCCCAGGCGGCCCTGGAGATGGAGCACACGGTGTCCGCCGGCACACTTGAGGCCTTCCGAGACCGGTGGGCGCCGTGGGGACTGGAGTGCATCGTCACCCCGGCAAACCAATTTTTAGTTTAATTTGTTAAGTTTTAGTTTTATTAAGTTACAGTTAATTTGGTTCAACAAAAAGAGGACCACTGACCGAGCTCGCAGAGTTGCCAATTCAGCGAATTTGTCGCTAGATTTAGCGACTTTTCATTTCATCTAGCAACTTTTTTTGGCGTTTAGCGACAGTGTAAATTTGGCGATTTTATGCAAAATCGAGTGACAAATTTGGCGGCTTTTGTAATTATTCACATAATATAAGCAATTTTAATCAATTTTATATGAAAAATAAATTTATACTGAATAAAACGTTTTACATTAATTTACTCCGACTGTTTCAAGTTTGCATGTGTGTATCTTATGTGTCAAGCCCCGCCCCTCGGGCTATCTCAGTCTCTGGCTGGGGGAGTGGCTCAGTCTCAGGCCAAGTCAGCAAAAACAACCTGAGATTTTGGCACCAACTCGTGAATGCCAATTTGTTTTTATATTATGATGAAAAAACACCACTTTTCTGTCAGTTTTCACGCGAGAAAATCTTTTTCAAACGTCTCATACTTCATAATTATTTTTGCAACGCTTAGTCAGTTTTTTTTTAATTTTGCTTTTCTCAGCTTTGCCAGCTTGTTTTTTTTATCGTTATAACCTCACGAGATTTTGTTCACGCCGCAGCGACCCACGTGCTGCCCCTCCCCCTCTTAATGACAACCCCCCGCCTAACGTGGTGACGTAATTGCTCAGACTCACCGGCGTCATTAGAGTGAGGGCAGAAGCGTGGTTTTTTTTTTAAACCTTTGTTCTTTCATCCCCTCCCCCCTTCCCAGCCCCTACACTTGCTTAAAAATCTGTTCCATTTCCTGCTTTTTTCCAGTTCTGATGAAAGGTCATCGACCTGAAACGTTAACTCTGTTTCTCTCTTCACAGATGCTGCCTGACCTGCTGAGTATCTCCAGCATTTTCTGTTTTTTTTTGAAAGGCTGTCTCCTCCCATCTGGTCCAATAGCAGCACTCAAGTGCGCGCGCTGCAATAGGCGCCAGGTGGAGGGGCGGTTCGCGCTGGGCAGGAGAGCGCCGATTTGTCTGTAAAAGTGTTGGTAACTATTTTAAACATAGTAGCGATTTAAATATTTTTTACTCTATTTACTAATATAAACTTGGATGTTCGCTGCCAGAATTATAAGAAGTCCAATTTATTTTATTTTGTTGGTAAAAGTTTTGTGTATTCTACTGTTACTTTTATTGATTCTAGTTGTTTATATATGTAATTTAATTGTAATTATTTGGAAGATGGAGAGCATTAAACTAATTATTGATTAGTGATGTTAGGAAGAAAAGTTTGAATGGAAGGAATAGTCTATTGGAGTAATTTTTTACACTTTTCTATTTCCAACCACATTTTTAATGACATTTCCTTTGAGTCTAGCAACTTTTTAGTGACTTTTGAGGGTAGATCTAGCGACATTTACAAATTTGAGTTGGCAACTCTGCTGAGCTGGCCAGGTCCTGAAGGGGCACGGCTGCCAGGCTGGACTTGCGGCAGGTGGTGAGAGAACTAACACAAGGGAATGACCTACTCAACCTCGTCCTCTCCAATCTACCTGTTGCAGATGCATCTGTCCATGACAGCATGGTAGGTGTGACCACTGCACAGTTCTTGTGGCGACCAAGTCCCATCTTCACACTGAGGACACCCTCCATCGTGTCATGTGGCATTACCACTGTGTTAAGTGGAATAGATTAAGAACAGATCTAGCAGTTCAAAATTGGGCATCCGGGAGGCCAGCATGCAGCAAGACCTGAACAACACGCAGGCTTGGGCTGATAAGGGACAAGTAATATTTGCGCTACACAAGTGCCAGGCAATGACCATCTCCAACAAGAGAGAGTTAAACCACCTTCCCCTGGCATTACCATCATCGAATCCCCCAGCAACATCCTGAGAGTCAGCATAGAACAGAAACACAACTGGACCATCAACTAAGTGCATGGCTACTAGAGCAGTTCAGAGCCTGAGAATTCTGCGGCAAGTTGCTCACCTCCTGACTTCCCAAAGCCGCTCCACAATATAAAAGGCCCAAGTCAGGAGTGTGAAGGAACATTCTCCAATTTGTCTGGATGGGTGCAGCTGCAATAACACTCAAGAAGCTCGACACCATCCAGGACAAAGTAGCCGGCTTGATTAGCAGCCCATCCACCACCTTAAACAACCACTTCATCCACCACTGGCGCACTATGGCTGCAGTGTGTTCTATCTACACAATGCACTGCAGCAACTCACTAGGCCTTCTTCGATAGCGCCTCCCAAGCCCACCTCCAAGTTCCCCTCCAAGTCGCACACCATCCCGACTTGGACATATATCGCCGTTCCTTCATCATCTCAGGTCAAAATTGTGGAACGCCCTACCTAACAGCACTGTGGGAGTATCTTCACTACATGGACTGCAGCGGTTCGAAAAGAAGGCTCACCATCTCCTTCTCCAAGGCAGCAAGAGATAGCTGCCAAACCTCCCAATCTGCAGTTGCATCATCCAGGCATCAGATACGTTATTTGACTAAGCCACTGAATTTATCAGTAACATAAATCACCCTAAAAGGGGCCTCACCATGGAGCAGGCAGATGACAACCTGGACCAAGAGCCAAAGCACATAACTGCACAACAGCAAGCGTCTTTAAGAAGGCTCAATTGGAAGAAACCATTGTGAAGGAATATACTATATAAGCTTTTTAGAAAAATATACTATATAACCTTTTTAGAAAAATACACTATCTTCTGAAAGAATTCTGGCCTTGTTGAGATAAGACAGTGGTTGACCCTGAAGAGTACCTTATACGGAACTCTACTTTATAAATTCTTTAAAACATGACAAACTGGGTTTGGAAATTTAGAAACCTAACTATGAAATAGCTATGAAAGAATTCTGGCTATTGAAACAGGACAAGTTGTTGACCCTGAATAAATAACCTTATTGAAATAGAAGAATGGGTGGTTCCAAGTGGCTGGCCTTTTGGGAACAGAACAATGGTCAACCCTGGATAAGTGATATAAATTAAACCTCGTAAAGATGGCACATAACATAAGAAACATCTGCCCTCGTAAAGATGACACATGAAATAAGGGACATCTGCCTTCACACCTATATGGTAAAAATTCCCAATAACTATTGCCGATGTAGCAGTAAGAATTGCAAGAAGTCAGCAGAAAGATGAAGTGATAATTAACTTGGATCAGCAGAAACCTTATGGGATACAACTGAAAAAGGGTATAAATATTGAAGTCTCAAATGGGATATCAGACTTGCTTTAATCGGGCAAAGCGATTCTCGACTACAGAGGTGGCTCTGTAGTCCTTCACTCTTTTTACCTCGGGGATCGAAGGTAATTTGATATTGATGGATATCCTGTATAGAAAATTCTATAGCGAAGTTAAGATTTAAAAGTAAGATTCTCTGTTAAAAAGATCATATTTTTTCTCTTTTTAGAACTGTTAATGTTGTGATTGATTGATTCACCAACTGTAAATTGCATGTCGGTTCTTTTAATAAATCTCGATATATATTTAGAATTGTCTCGCATACGTCTTCTGTATCAATAACTCGCGAACCCAACCTCTGTACACTCTTTGGTGGAGAGGTACATTTCTGAAGGAGATCTCCAGACCCTCATAATATCCGGCACGTTACAGTCTGGCTAAACTTATTAAAAGTGCTATCTGGAGGACGGTAAAATTCTTGGGTTGCTCCTTTCCTTTAGGAAGAGATAGCCCGGACCTTTAGACCCAGTTAAGCGTCTTTAGGATTCGGCTACCTCAAACTTTAGTTGAAAGTGAACATCTGAGAAATACGCCTGATCCGGGATAGCCTCAAAAGGGCTAGGACTAGTAAATATCCTTTCAGTTGGCGACCAACATGTGTGTTAATGAGTTGATACAGAACCCTATACTTATATTTATATCTATATCCATCTTGTAGATTGTTAAGTATAGAAGGAGTGTTTTACTGACAGTGGTACTAAGACCCAGATTTAAGTCTCTAGAGATGGCAAGTCCCTGATCAGGCCTTGTAGAACTTAAATCAGAACTCCCTAAATATACCATTGAGGTCTAGAAATTTCTTATAAAGTTCATATTAAATCCTAACTGAGGTTAGGTCCTGACGAAATGGCAAATCCTATCGGAAATGGCCAAGTCTTTTTATTAGGAAATTCAAACGATTGCTTTATTAGGGGAAATAATCCTATCGCTATACCTCCACAAGACCAAGTGATAATTTTTGAAATAGAAGGCTTTGATGCCGAAGGAGCCATTAGAACTCATGGCATGATTGATGTTGATCCCCAGAACCAGGGGATTCGGAATATCCAGTAGGATAATCAAACAAATACTCCAAACCCACTAAATTCCTTAATGATAAGGTGCACACCCGCACAATTGGGAGGCCTAATGAACGGTGCCCAACAATGCGGTGGCAACCATGGCCGAATAATAGGACCCGGAGCAGCCTATGTTCCTGGGGGCCATGGATTCCGGTTAAGGTGGCAACCTCATGATAAAATAAATGACTAGAATCTTCAAGAAGACAATAGACCGCTTAGAATCCATTATAATCAATGCTGACAGGCACAAGCTCAATCTTATCTCAATGCTGGAGGTGAAGGGATTGCTGGTCCAGTAAGCCAACCCCAGCAACCACACATTGCGCCCCTAGGTAAAGTAAACCGAAGCTCTATCTACATAATGTGTGGTAGACTGGGAAACACCAGCCAGGAAAAAATCTGCTGGATTCTAACTAACCTTGGTAAATTGGAAACCTGTTGCTAAGATTGGAATGCCCAACACCTGAGGCAACTACTACAAATGATGCCAAGTTCAGACTTAATTCCCCCATTAAACCAGTGTAACAACTGGGTCCAAATATACGCCTACATTCTCATGGCAACTCAGGGAGGGCATGTAATGGGTTTCATCAAGGAAATACTCACATACAGCCACAACTAAAGGGCAGGTAGCTGCCTACAGATTAGGCAAGGTACTCACACAGGATAACTGGGACATTGTCCACGGTTGCCTGGCCAATCAATACCAAAATACAGCCCTCAAACTTGTCTGTGAGGGTGCTCTAAATAATTATCGAGATAACCAACAAAGATTGGATAATGTCAATCGCATTATCCAATTAAATCATGACCTCTTAGGTCTACCCCAAACTAAACCTATAATGAGACCAGAAACTAAGGATAAAAATACTGGAGAAGGTACCTTTAGTACTCAGAAACAAGGACTGCATAGACCCAAGTCTCAAGTCCACCCCGCCCAGACACAAACTTGTGGCTCGGGACCCCCAGGAGGGTATTCCAGAAGGTTTACACCTCCAACTTGCCCACAAATGCACAAGTGAAGGCCCTGTTTGATACAGGAGCTGACTACACTGTAATAGACCCCAAAATTATAAAAACTAAATGGACAGATTTGGGGACCCCAATTTGTAAAAAAAACATTAGGGCGATTCACACAAGGTAAAACACAAATAATTAATTTTTACAAAATACCTATTATTATATACGGAATCACAGTGACCCTAGATGTAGGACTGGTACCACAATTGGCCTATTCCCTCATTATAGGACAACCAGACATGAAACATTACATTAAAATCTCAACCAGACCTGTAGAAGCATCCACAGACCAGGATGACAGGGGAAAACATATTCAGACACAGTTTGATCGAACTTACCTAGAGGGGGGAGGCAAAGACCTCCTAGAGCAACTCATTAATATATACTACCCTTATTATCTACAAAGCCATCCAAATCAATGTGGAAAGATAGACATCAAACCCCACCCACTTGATGCCAGCTGGCACAAACCTAAAAAAACAGTGGCCTATTCAAGACCACAAGGGAAAATGAGATCTCCTAACAACCCTCACAGAACTAACAGAACAAGGTGTCTTAATAAAAATGACACCTAGAACTAATTCACCATTGTTTGGTGTTGCTAAACCAGATGGGAGGTGGAGATTAGTGGTTGATTATACAGCCCTAAATAGGGTAACGGCCCCACATACTACACAACAGCAAAATTCCACAGCCCTTCTCTCTGGAATCACGAGGGAAAAATATAAATCTTGTATTGATCTAGCAAATGGCTTCTGGTCCCATTCAATCGAAAAAGCTGATTGGCCAAAAACAGCAATGACTGGACCCGATGGGTATCAGTACTGCTGGACCAGATTGCCCCAGGGATGTCAAAACAACCCCGTTCTCTTTTCAGCCCACATCATTGATCTTTTAAAAGACCTACCTAACATCAATTCTTATGTGGACGATGTATATCTGTCACATGACAATCTCCAAGAGCACTTGAAAGTCATTGATGGTGTTTTATCCAGACTTACAACTGCTGGGTACTTAATCAACATAAAAAAGAGTCAACTAGTTAGGGAAGAGGTAGATTTTCTGGGCCTGCGAATAACTGGAAACAGTAGAGGATCCTATAAAGAAAAATTAGCCACCATTCAATATCCTAAAACTCTGAAAAACCTGCAAGCAAGTTTAGGACTCCTGAATTTTGCTCGATCCTTTACGCCAACTTTTGCCGAGCTCTCAGTATGCTAGAGTGAGCGAAGCAACAAAAGGGCCATTCATATTTTCACCAGACGATTACTCAAAATTGCAACAATTATGCCGAGAGGTACAAAAAGCAATAGACCTGGAACAGGGGGACTCAATATTCACCTCAGGTCATCACCTAAAGTGGCAGTTGCAGTTTTCTATAATGAAAAGAGAATAGTGCCCATTCAGTTTCATTCTTATAACTTTTCCAATGTTGAAAGGAGGTACATTAAAAAAGAAAGGGTCATGACTATTGTGAGGGTGCCAGTCGGTTCCTTTTGTAACCTCTAGATGGCACCTTCACTTGCTTCTTTGCGTGCAACAAAACCAAGTTAACAAATAAACTGTAACTAAAATCCAATACCCCTTTAAATAAACCTTAACCACTCAAATTAAAATTTGGTTGTTTAAACTAATTATGCACTCCAGTCCCCGCGGCGCCCACCGGTCACGCAAAAGCTCGAGCGCGCCGGCGGACACCGCGTGCTCCATCTCTAGGGCCACCCGGGCGCGAACATGGCCACGGAAGAGGGGGAGGCAATCCGGTCGGACCACCCCCTCGACCGCCCGCTGCCTGGACCAATTAATGGCTTTCTTGGCCAGGCCCAGGAGCAGGCCCACGAGGAGGTCCTCCAACCTGCCCACTCCCCTCCGCACGGGGTGACCGTAGATCAGGAGCGTGGGACTGAAGTGCAACCAAAATTTGAGGAGCAGCCCCTTCAAAAAATGGAAGAGGGGCTGCAACCTCTCACACCCCATATATACGTGGAACACGGACTCCTCCAGACCGCAAAACAAACAGGCGGTCTGGGAGTCCGTAAACCTATTTAAAAATCTATTGCACGGAACTGCTCTGTGCAACACCCTCCAGGCCAAGTCCCCAATAGAACAAGGGAGGACTCCCGCATAGAGAGACCCCCATTGGGGACCTCCGTCTCCGTCCGGAGGTAAAACGGCACGCCACGGCGTGTCCGGACGACAGGCGAAGATGGCAAAGTGGAAGGTGTGCAAGAGCAGCCCGTACAGGAAACCCCTCCGCGCAGAATGAAAAAGCACGGAGGGTATTTCCTCGAGACGGCTCAAGTTGTGAGGCACCGATCCCCGAGGGGAGTTTCGGGGCAAGGCGCCGATAAGGAATTCCGTCCGAACGGGAGTAAGCTCGGACGGGATCTCCCCACGTGCCCGAGCCGCCTCGACACACCTCGTGGCGCCGGGGGGCAACATCGCTTTCACCGCCCCGATGGCACTGACCGCGAGCCGGACGTTGTCCCATGACATGCGTCGCGCCAGCTCCTCTGGCGCCATCCAGCCCGCTCCTCCGCCATCGAGTAGGTCCCCGACTCTAGTCACCCTGCCAGGCACAGCCCTGCGCTCCGCCAGCCACCCGAACTCGCGGACGTGGAGGTGCGGATTCCTGAACAGCGGCTCCCGGAGGACAGCCGCCGCTCCTGACGGGGGAGAGCTCCGCCTGGAGGCGACGTAATTCCAAACCCATAGTAGTTCCTGGTAAAAGACAGGCAGCTCCCGCAGGCTCTCACGCCTGCCGCTCACCTCCAAAAACAGGAGCTGCGTGTCGTAATTGAGGCCGTGCAGCTGGTGGAAAAAATACGTCGCCAGCGCACACCATCTTGGAGGATTCTCGACGTACAGGTATCTCTGCAGCGTCTGAAGACGGAAAGTCGCAGCCTGGGTGCGGAGGCACACCAACGCCTGACCGCCCTCCTTAAGCGGGAGACTCAGAACCGCGGCAGCGACCCAGTGTATCCTGTTGTTCCAGAAGAAGTCGATGAGCTTCTTCTGTATCTTGGCGACAAACGCAGGGGGGGGGATCAGAGTAACCAACCGGTACCACAACATGGCGGCCACCAGTTGGTTTATGACCAACGCCCGACCCCTGTAGGACAACACTCGGAGCAATCCTGTCCAGCGTCCTAAGCGAGCGGTGACTTTGGCCTCCAGCTCGTGCCAGTTCGCCGGCCAGGCGTCCTCGGCCGGGCTGAGGTAGACTCCCAAGTAGAGGAGGTGCGTTGTACTCCAGGCGAAGGGCCTGAACTCCTCCGGCAGAGAGTCCACCTGCCACTGACCCACCAGGAGTCCAGAACATTTCCCCCAGTTGATCCTGGCGGAGGATGCGTCCGAGTAAATCTGCTGGCATTCCCGCATCCTCCGCAAGTCAACGGGATCCGTGACCATGAGGAGCACGTCATCGGCGTAAGCCGAGAGGACCACCTCCACGCCCGGCCCTTGCAGAGCCAATCCCGCCAACCTCTTCCGCAAGAGGCGCAGGAAAGGCTCCACGCAAATGGCATATAACTGGCCGGACATGGGGCATCCCTGACGCACCCCCCTCCCGAAGCGAAGGGGCGCCGTCAAGGACCCGTTAACTTTAATCAGACACTCCGCGGCAGCGTACAGAAGTCGGATCCGGGCGACAAAATGCGTCCCGAACCCGAATGCGCGCAGAGTCCCGAAAAGATACTCGTGATCCACCCTGTCGAACGTCTTCTCCTGATCCAGGGAAAGGAAGGCGACCGACAGACCAGCCCTCTGGGAATGGTGGACCAGGTCCCGGACCAGATGGATGTTATCATGAATGGTCCGGCCCGGGACCGTGTAGGACTGGTCGGGATGGATCATGTGGGCCAGCACGGTGCCAAGGCGAACAGACATGGCCCTGGCAAAGATTTTGTAATCCGTGCTGAGGAGGGAGACCGGGCGCCAGTTCTTAAGGAGGCGGAGATCACCCCTCTTAGGCAGCAGGACAATCACCGCCCTGCGCCACGAGAGGGGCATCTCCCCGGTCGCCAAACATTCCCCCAGGACCCGCACGTAGTCGCCCCCCAGGACGCCCCAGAACGCCCTGTGGAACTCCACGGTCAGCCCGTCCAGCCCCGGGGACTTCCCCCTAGAGAGCTGGCGGAGGGCGCCGGACAGCTCCTCCAAACTCAGAGGAGCGTCCAATTTTTCGGCGCCCTCCAGGCCGACCTTCGGCAGGTCCTCCCACAAAACTCTGCGCGCATCCTCGCTGGACGGATCCGGAGAGAACAGAGCCCCGTAATAGGCGCGGGTGTCCGCGCGGATTCCCTCCGGATCCGAGACCGGAGATCCGTCGTCGGCCAGCAGCTCCAAAAGCTGCTTACGGACCCCCCGTCTTTTTTCCAGCGAGTAGAAGAAGGGGGAGCCGCGGTCCAGGTCCCGCAGGAACTGGATCCGCGACCTCACGTACGCGTCTCGGGACCCGACGAGCTGCAGGTCCTTCAGCGCGCCCTTCTTCTCTTCGTACACCAGCCGCAGGGCCGGGTCCTCGGCGACTTGACCGAGACGGGACTCCAGGTCGAGCACCTCCTTCTCCAACTGCCCGACCCGGGCCTCCCGCCTCTTGGTCGACCCCTTCGCGTACTCCTGACAGAAGAGATGGATGTGAGCCTTGCCCACATCCCACCATAGCCTCAAGGAGGGGAAGCCCCCCTGCTTCCTTCTCCAGCCGGCCCAGAACCGACCGAATGAATCCCGGAACCGCGCGTCCTCCAGCAGCAGGTTGTTAAAGTGCCAGTACGCGGACCCCCCCCCCGGCGCGCAGCGGCACGTGCTCCACCCACACCAGGTGGTGGTCCGTGCACGGCACCGGCCGCATGGAAGCCATCGGAACGCAGGAGACGTATGCCCGGGAAATGTAGAGGCGGTCGATCCTGGACGCTCCTCCCCCAGACCTCACAAAAGTGAAGGCGCTAGAGTCGGGATGGAGATTACGCCAGACGTCCACCAAGTCGAGGGACCCGACCAGGTCCCTCAACTTCCCCATCGACGCCGGGCTCGGCTGGGTATCCGTGCGGTCCCTCGCCTCGAGGGTACAATTAAAATCCCCCCCGAGGATGACGCACTCGCCCGCGTCGATGGAGCCCAAAAGAGTGGACACTTCTTCAAAGAAGCGCGCTTGCTGCGCACCAGCCTGAGGGGCGTACACGTTCACTAAATGGAGCGGCACGCCCCCCAGGCGAACAGTGACCTGGAGCAAGCGGCCCAGCACCAGCTCCTTGACCCCCAAGATCTCTGGCTGAAAATGCAGGGCCAACAAGATAGCCACCCCACTGGAAACACTGGAGAGGTGACTCATGTTGACCCCTCCTTGCCACTCCAGGAGCCACGTGGCCTCGTCTCCCGGAACGGTGTGGGTTTCTTGCAGGAAGCACACCGCATACTTCCCGTCCCGAAGGACCGAAAAGTTATTAAATCTGCGGCTAGCATCCCTGCTGCCGTTGACGTTGAGGCTGGCTATGGTTATCTTCATTTCAGAAGCACAACCAACCCCTACTTAAACCTAACGGGGGAAGGGAGGGCGGCCGCTAGTCAACCGCCACTCCCCTAGCAGCACGGTGAAGAATGTCCGGAACCGACGCAGCTCGGACGGGTTCACGCCCGCGTCCGCACCCATGGTCTTATAGGCGACGCGGGCCGACCCGATGAGCAGCGCCAGCCCCGACCATCTGTCGAGGGCCTGCCGGGTCCTGCGGCGACCCTGGCTCGTGGCCACAAAATCCCGGAGCTCCCTGATGGGAATAAGAATGAGGGGGGTCCCGGCGAGGGGCGCGAGGTCATCCATCGCCTCATCGGCGATGGATTCTAAGTCTTCCTCCGCCCCCACCACCGAGTGCCCGTCCTCCTCCGGGGGGTCGCCACCGGCGGCCGAACCGTCCGCCACGCAGTGCGCATCGGGCGGCTCGGCTGCGACAGCCGGCCCCGCCTCCGCCCGGATCCCACCCCCAGGATCGGTAGCGGAGGATTCCCCCCCGGGCTCCTCTAGGGGGGCCGGGCCAGAAGGCGGCGGCGGTTCGGAGACCCCCTCCGCCCCAGGCGCCGGAACGACCGGAGAGACCGGAGAGACGGGAGAACACGTGCAACCGATCTCCTCCAAGTCGCCCGGCGCCGGAGACACAGACAGAGGGCGCCCCCCCCCGCTACGCCACCGGCCTCCGACCCAGCAGATGGGGTGATTTTCCCGCAGACCTCAACGAAGTCGAGCAGCACCTGGGAAAGGTCCGGGCCGCTCTGGGCGAGCTCATCATCGGATGACTCGCCCGGCCCGGTCCCCTGGCCGCCCGACCCGTCGAGGGGTAATGCCACCATTAGAGGGTCAATCCCCGCCGCGGGTTGTTCCGCGACCCCCCCCACGGGCAGGGTCTCGTCCCCATCCCCGGGAGGCACGAGCTGGGCAGACGCTTCTGCCTCAGCCTCCCCGGGGACAGGCGACCCCTGCCATTCGCTCGCGATGTTGATAGCGGTGGGGTGGGGCGCAGCGCCCACGGCGGGCGACGACTCCCCCTGACCGGAGGGACCTTCCACCTCCCGATCCCCCCCCTCGTCCCGGGAGTCGCGCCTTCGCTTGAGCGCGGAGGGGTAGAGGGAGGCCTCCATGTCTTCAGGGGCCTCCCCTGCTCCCTCCAGAGGAGCGAGTTCTTTGGGTCCCCCGGACCCAAGCCCGGCCGCAGGTTCCGGTGGTCCCGCCTCGGCGGTCGCGGCCACGGACTCAGGCACGGGGTCCCCCCCAGCTCTGCACTCCACGAACAATGCCGCGATGCTCTCGGGCGTCAGGGGGTCCATATCAAAGGGTTCGCCCTCCACGGGGGGACCCACCCTACGGTGTTTGTTCTTGCCCAGCGCCTTTTTTCCGACCGGACATCCCTCCTCCCCCCTGCCGGAGGCCTGGATGACGTTGGCCTCCGACGACGACCACGCCCCGTTAGCTTTTGTTCGGGAGGGGGCGCGGCTAGACCCGGAGGGAGGAGCGGCGGCGGCGCCAGCCTTGGTCGCGCCAGTCACCCTGGCGGCTTTGGAGGTGGGGCAGTTTTTCCGCACGTGCCCCACCTCCCTACAGGCGTGGCACCGCACGCCGTCCGTGGTCCAAAAGACGCGGTACGGGGTCCCCCCGTGGAGGACCGTGAAAGCCCCGTCCGCCTCCCCCTCCCGCGCCAGCTGGACAAAGGCCTGGCGCCGGAAGGAGAAGACATGGCGAAGGCTGCTTTCCCGGAGCCCGAGCGGGATCGGGGAAATCCCCGACCTCACCTCCCCAAGTTGACGAAGGTGGGGGAGGAGGAGCTCACCGGCGATATAGGGCGGGACATTCGACAGGACAACCCTCTGCGTGGTGGCCTCCAGCGGGTCCACCGGCAGGAAAGTCCCGCCCACGGTGAGCCCCTGGGCGATGGCCAGGGCCACCGCCCGCTCGGACTCCAGGAAGAAGACAGCCTTCCCGTACATTTTTGAGGCGGCGACTATGGCCGGAGGGCCGACAACCCCGGCCATAGCCTTCACGCACGCCTCAATAGTCATGTCGGGGTGGGTGTAGCTCTTCACCCCGAGCTTCATGGTCATTAGTCGGAACGGCGACGGGGCCGCAGCAGCAGCGGGAGCGGCCCCGGCCTTGGCCGCCGCCGCCGCATAGGTCATTGCTGACCCCGTCACCGCCGAATAAGTGCTCGCCATAATGGGGCGGTTTTTAAGGAAGAGCCACACACACCCCAAAAGTCACAGGCCCTAAGATGTTAATGGCCTCAGTAAGTGTGTCTTTCCCAGAGCAGAGGGAGTGTAAATTAACTGGCCCGCCTCTCCCCTTGATGGTATTAATTGGGAGGGGGGCCCTTCCTTCCCTCTGCTCAATGGGTAATTAGAAAAAAATAAAAGAGGTGCCTTTTGGAGAGGCAGAGAGAGGACAAGGAGAGAGAAAGAGGGGGATGGGAAGGAGGGGGGGCCGCAAAGGCAGGGTCCCCACTTAAGGTGTTGGTCGGTGGGTGGGCGTCGGCTGGGTGCACTCCCCCGATGGAATAAAAAAGTCTTTCCCGATGGTCTTCGGGCAGGGGGAGAGGATGTCTTCACCTGGGTAGGCTGGAAAAAAGCCCAGGCTCAGCCCACACCAGGTCTTCTTGGTATGGAGGAAACAAAACTTCACCTGGGCAGGCTCCAGCCAACCCAGGCCAGGCTTTCGGCCCGTCTTCTTTCCTCCCCCCGCCTAGGATGTAAAGTCTTTAGGGGGGAATGCACATAGACACCCACCTGCAGATGTTTCGAGTTGCAGCTCCTCCCCTCCTTCCACGTGGAGCTGTTTGGTCTCCTCTCTCCCTCTCCTGGGCTGGAGGCCGACTTGGGAGGCAGTGATGTAAAAAAAAAGCCCCTCCTGTTGGAATGCTGGCCTCCTCCTCTGTCCTCTCCTCCGTCCTCTCCAGGCACCTCTGTAAATGATGTAGGCTGCTAGTAGTAGTGGTGGTGCTCCCCACAGCAGCAGGAGCTCAGGAACAGCACAGCCTTCTCCTCTCACTGCTGCAACAGGATGATGTAGGCTGCTAGTAGTGGTGCTCCCCGCAGCAGCAGGAGCTCAGGAACAGCACAGCCTTCTCCTCTCACTGCTGCAACACAATGAGCTCCAACCTTCACTTGTTTGTTTCTCTGTTAATTGTTCCTAGCCTCCTGTGTTAATTGTTCCTAGCCTTCTGTGTTAAGTCTTAACGGCCTGTTAGCTGTTCATGGGTTTCACCTGGTTTTCTTGGTATATAAGTTCTGTAGTTTGTTCCCTCGGTTCTCAGTCCTAGCCGGGTAACCAGAGGGACTAGCCCTTGCTCTGTGGCTCCTGGCTTTAACTAGTTGGTTGCCATGGTGTTTCTCGAGCTTTGTATTTAAGATGTATTCTCAAGCTTTGTATTTAAGATGTATTCTCGAGTTCTGTGTTTAAGACGTACCTAAGTCTGTGTTCTTGTTGTTAGTCTTGATAAGGTGCTGGGCTGGACTAGCGTGTTGCCATGTTGGAGCTTGTCCTGAGCTTTGTATTGATAAGCTGATTACCCCTGTGGTAGCTTGTCTCGAGTCTCGTCTCGGCAAGCCGGTTGCCCTTGTGGTAGCTTGTCTCAAGTTCAGTATGGACAAGTGGCTTTTCCTCATGGAAGCTGTCCTGAGTTCCTATCTTGACTAGCCGTCTTGTAACTTGTCTCTAGTTCTTATGTATATTGCCGTGTTCCTTGTGTGAATCTAGTTATGTGTGGCTTACCCCTGTGGTAGCTTGTTTCGAGTCCCGTCTTGGCAAGCCGGTTGCCCTTGTGGTAGCTTGTCTCAAGCTTAGTGTTGTTTTGTAACTTGTCTCCAGTTCTTATGTATATTGCTGTGTTCCTTGTGTTAATCTAGTTATGTGTGAAACTAGTAAAGTTCAAACAAAGTACTGTATATTTGCCTCTTGCCTCGCTTCTGCGCTTGGGTCCAGAACCTACATTACTCGGAGAGCACGGCCCCGTGGCTCCCCAACCCCGTCACAGACTATGGTAGTCCAATGTCTCATCAAGGCACGAACCCTTCAAGGGAAATACCATTACCATCTATACTGAGATTCCCGATTTAAGATCAGTATTGAGGATGGCCTCTGATGGAAAAAAGAGCCACCCAAATCCGATATGATAAATGGGCATCGTTCTTAAATGATCCTACACTCATTTTTAAATTTCTATCCCCGGAAATGGACTTAGAGCATCTCCCCATCATGGAGGATGATGATACGGAGGAGGGAATCAGACAGATGCCTATGAGACTGCTTACAGAATACCATCAAGTAATTTACTGTGATGGATCGTCAGTGACGATTAAAAATGGGACATCCCAACAATCCTCAGCTGGGATGGGGAAAGTAGTAGGGACTTTTTGAGATTCCTATTCTTTTTATCCAGAAGAATTACTGTCCATATCCCTTGGCCATAAGACAGCGCAAAATGCTGAAGCTGCAGCACTACGGTATGCTTTAGAAAAGGCAGACCCTATTAAACCCACATTAATCTGTACAGGTAGTGACTACTGTAAAAGAGGACATAACCAAGAACTAGTTTTCTGGGAACAAATAAACTTTACCAATCATAAGGGTAAACCCATAAAACATAAGTCATTGTGGGAAGACATTCTCCGTTCGAGGATGGAGAAACAGAATTGTCAGATGATTCATGTAAACGGGCATACCGCTGGGACAGTACACTCCAAAAGGCAACAGTCTTGCAAACGAACAAGTGAAATGTTCGGTCTGCATGACATCCCCTCGAGAGGGGCCTGCCAATATTAGTATTATCACTAGGGCAGAACGGGCAGCTAATCAGGATGAGGAACTGATTCAGCTATTAGACCCAACAAAAGAGAATCCACCAGGATATCCAGCAAAGTACTTTTACTCGGAACCCCTACTGGCATTGTGCTAGTTAAGTTGCCCAAGGGAAACTGAGAAGTACCCCCAAGACACAAACAAGAACAGCTTGTAAAAGCTCAGGAGGACATAGGTCAAGCATGTTGTGGTGCCAGAACTGTAATGATCAATAACATGTCATTCTATAGTGGACACTAGGTGGAGCCATAGAGCTGTGTAGAGCTGTATATAGCTGTATGTATATGTGGTAAACCACTGTTTGTATTCCACTGTGTACATGCCTGGACATGCCTCGGCTGACTCCTCCCACAAGTCCTAGTATAAAGGTGACTGCTCCCCAGCCCCTTTGTATTCTGGACCGGTCGACCACTCGAGGCAGACCTTCATTCTTTTGTTAATAAAAGCCTTTAGTTACTCTCTTAACTCTCAGTCTTTTATGAGTAATTGATAGCGCATCAATTTTATCAACAAAATTTTTATAATGGAGAAGATCCTCACACCAGCATGCCTGGACTTAGATCATCGGGAGGCGGACTCATCCACCAAGTTTACTCACTGGCTTAAGTGTTTCGAAAAATTCCTGACCGCCTCCGCAGCAATCAAATCGGACGAGGACAAACTGGATGTCCTGACCGCCAAAGTGAACCACCGAGTGTACTCGGTCATCCAAGACACGACCTCGTACGCAGACGCTATCAAGCTCCTCAAGGACCAGTACACGCGCCCAGTGAACGAAGTGTACGCCAGGCACCTTCTGGGGAGTCGTAAACAACAACCTGGGGAATCGACCGTGGAATACCTTCAGGCACTGTCTGTGCTTGGCCGGGCCTGTGGTTGTAAGGATGTAAAGGCTGCCGTGTACACAGAGGAACTTATCCGGGACGCTTTTGTAGCAGGCCACAGATCCAATTACACCCGACAGCGACTGTTGGAGCAGAGTGACCTCGACCTCAACAAGGCCTCTGAACTCGCACTATCATTGGATGCAGCCTACCGGGGCATGGATGCCTGCTCCTCTGCACCGTGGACGCCGCGGGGAATGACAGCCTGGGACACGGTAGGACCGCCTCATAGCGCCGTGCCACCCCAGCCACACCCCAGCAACGGCCCAACTACCGCAGCAGTGTCCCAAGGCCAGAAATGCTACTTCTGTGGCCAGGCAAAACACCCCAGAGCGCGCTGCCCGGCAAAAAACACGATCTGCTCGGGCTGCGGGAAGAAGGGACACTACGCTAACGTCTGCAGGGCCAAAGCCACCCCGAACCCCAGCAGCGCCGTGTGTGGGCCATGCGGGCCGCCATCTTGGGCCTCCCCGGCCATGTGCGAACCACCGGTACAGCAGCCATTTTGGACGCCTCCAGCCACATGGGGATCATGGACGCCGCCATCTTGGACGACAGCCGGAACACAGCAGGCCCCCGACACCGCCTCATCTGATACCCGCAGCGACACACCGATCCCTACGCTGGCATCCGTTACACTGGACCAAACGAGACCGCACCAACTAGCTCGGTCCACAATGGACATTAAGGTAAATGGCCACGATACAATCTGCCTTTTTGACTCTGGGAGCACGGAGAGCTTCATCCACCCCGACACGGTGCGGCGTTGCTCTCTCCCAGTCCTGCCTGCGCACCAGCGGATTTCTATGGCCTCCGAGTCCCAGTCGGCGGACATCGGCGGCTACTGCGTAGTGACACTCGTAGTAGACGGGACCGTGTACGATCATTTTAAACTTCTGGTCCTGCCCGACCTCTGCGCTGCCGTCCTGCTGGGGTTAGATTTTCAGTGCCACCTTAAAAGTGTTACGATGGCGTACGGTGGACCCCTACCCCCACTCACAGTCCGCAGCCAGCAGCTCCCAAATTGCCCGCCGCGCACCAGGTGCAACCTCTCCACACTCAGAGTCACCCCCCCACCACTGTTTGCTAACCTCACCCCCGACTGTAAGCCCATCGCCACAAAGAGCAGGCGATACAGTGCCGGGTTTTCATTAAAACCGAAGTGGAGCGGCTCCTGAAGGAAGGGATTATTGAGGGCAGCACCAGCCCCTGGCGAGCCCAGGTTGTGGTCGTTAAGACCGGCGAGAAGCAGCGCCTGGTCATCGACTACAGCCAGACAATAAATCGCTACACCCTGCTGGACGCCTACCCACTCCCCCGCATAGCTGATATGGTCAACCAGATCGCGCAGTACCGCGTCTTCTCGACCATTGACCTGAAATCAGCGTACCACCAGCTCCCTATCCGCCCTGAGGACCGCCAGTGTACTGCCTTTGAGGCAAACGGCAACCTCTATCACTTCCTTAGGGTTCCCTTTGGCGTCACCAACGGGGTCTCCGTCTTCCAAAGGGAGATGGACCGGATGGTAGATCAAAATGCGTTGCAGGCCACTTTCCCATATCTGGACAATGTGACCATCTGCGGCCGTGACTTGCAGGACCATGACGCAAACCTCGAAAAATTCCTCCGCACCGCCCAACTCCTGAACCTGACATATAACAAGGAGAAGTGCATATTCCGCACAAACCGCCTCGCCATCCTTGGCTGTGTTGTGGAACACGGAGTCATCGGCCCCGACCCCGACCGGATGCGTCCCCTTATGGAACTCTCACTGCCCCACTGCCTCAAGGCCCTGAAGAGGTGCCTAGGGTTTTTCTCCTATTATGCCCAGTGGGTCCCCTACTATGCGGACAAGGCCCATCCGCTGATCAAGTCCACCTCTTTTCCCTTGACGGCAGAGGCCCGCTTAGCCTTCCACCGTATCAAGGAAGACATTGCCAAAGCCACCATGCACGCAGTGGACGAATCCATCCCCTTCCAGGTGGAAAGCGACGCGTCCGACTTTGCCCTGGCCGCTACCCTCAATCAGGCGGGGAGACCCGTGGCCTTCTTTTCACGAACCCTCCAAGGCCCGGAGACCAGACACTCCGCTGTTGAGAAGGAGGCCCAGGTGATTGTGGAGGCTGTGCGTCATTGGAGGCACTACCTGGCCGGAAAACGATTTACCCTGCTCACTGACCAACGTTCAGTTGCTTTCATGTTTAACAACAAGCAGAGGGGCAAAATCAAAAATGACAAGATCTTGAGGTGGAGAATCGAACTTTCCACCTACAATTACGAGATCTTGTACCGGCCCGGGAAGCTCAATGAACCCCCGGATGCGCTATCACGTGGCACCTGCGCCAGCGCGCAGATCGATAGACTGCGGGCCCTCCACAATGACCTCTGCCACCCGGGGGTCACCAGGTTCTTCCACTTCATCAAGGCCCGCAACCTGCCTTACTCTATTGAGGAGGTCAGGACCATGACCAGGAACTGCCAAGTCTGCGCTGAGTGCAAACCGCACTTTTATAGACCAGACAGGGCCCACCTGATAAAAGCCACTCGCCCCTTCGAGCGCCTGAGCGTTGATTTTAAAGGGCCTCTCCCCTCCTCCGACCACAATGTGTACTTCCTCAATATTATTGATGAGTACTCCCGTTTCCCGTTCGCCATCCCCTGCCCGGACATGACCAGTGCCATGGTCATTAAATGTTTGAACGACCTCTTCACCCTGTTCGGTTTCCCCAGCTATATCCATAGCGACCGGGGCTCATCGTTTATGAGCGACGAACTCCGTCAGTACCTGCTAACTAGGGGTATTGCCACAAGCAGGACCACCAGTTACAACCCCCGGGGGAACGGACAGGTGGAAAGAGAAAATGCGACAGTTTGGAAGGTCGCCCTGCTAGCCTTAAAGTCTAGGGGCCTTCCAACCTCCCGCTGGCAGGATGTGCTCCCCGATGCGCTCCACTCTATTCGGTCACTGCTCTGCACTGGCACTAACGCCACCCCTCATGAGAAAATGTTTGTCTTCCCAAGGAAGTCCACATCGGGGACATCGCTACCGCCATGGCTGACGTCCCCAGGGCTGGTCCTACTGAGAAGGCACGTGAGGACCCATAAAACGGACCCCCTGGTCGAGAGGGTCGACCTCCTCCACGCCAACCCCCAGTATGCTTACATTGCATACCCGGACGGGCGGGAGGACACAGCCTCCATAAGAGACCTTGCACCCTCGGGGGCCGCAGTAACCCACTACTCACTACCACCCCCCCCCCCACGATCCGATATCCAGCCCCAGCAGACGGCAGGCCTGGGCCCAGCGACCCGCTCGACATCTACGAGGACGACACGCCTGTGCCACAGCCTACGCGGGACTCGACGCCGGAAGCTCCACTACCCCTGCCGTCGCCACGCCGATCACAGCGGCAGACAAGACCTCCGGAGAGACTCCAATACACTAACTTTTAATACACTTCACCCCGCCGGACTCAATTTTAAACAAGGGGTGAATGTGGTAAACCACTGTTTGTATTCCACTGTGTACATGCCTGGACATGCCTCGGCTGACTCCTCCCACAAGTCCTAGTATAAAGGTGACTGCTCCCCAGCCCCTTTGTATTCTGGACCGGTCGACCACTCTAGGCAGACCTTCATTCTTTTGTTAATAAAAGCCTTTAGTTACTCTCTTAACTATCAGTCTTTTATGAGTAATTGATAGCGCATCAGTATAAGACTACACTACCCAGCTGTATGTATATTAAGACTACATTACCCATGAGGCACTAGGCTACCCACAAGGCAGCAGTCAAGATGGAAGCCTCTACAGATACTGTACCTAGTCCACATGTGCTCAATAAAAGTGTCTAGCAAAAGCTAGCTGTGTTCATAATAAGAATGTCTATTTATTGATGAACATAAGATGGTACCAGGATACCAAGAGTTGTAAATATCTGCTAAAAGATTGTGAAAAGCGGCATGGAGAATTTGAAGCCACCAGAGCGTTTGAATCTCGAGGGAAATGTCGATTACAATTGCCGGATTTTTAAACAACAATTCAAACTCTACATTGCTGCCATCGGATTCGGTACGAAGCCAGACGCAAGAAAAATAGCGTTGCTGCTTACGGTTGCAGGCCCACAGGTGATAGAGGTATTTAATACATTTGTATTTAATCCAGAGGAGAACAGAGAAAAATTAGAAGATGTGCTAAAAAAATTTGATGCACATTGCTCTCCCAAAAAGAATGAGACGTATGAAAGATACATCTTCCGTTCTTGGACACAGCAACAAAATGAGACTTTTGATAGCTTTATAACTGATCTGAAACTGAAAGCACAGACATGTAATTTCTCTGAGCTGAAATCATCCATGATTCGTGACCAGATTGTGTTTGGTATTCATGATAAAAAAGTCAGGGAACGTCTGTTGAGAGAAACCGAACTAAATTTGGAAAATGCAGTGAAAATATGCCAAGCCAGCAAGCTAGCTCGAAAGCACGCGAAGACTTTCAGTGAAATCAATAATGATGCGATTGTAATGAATGATAATGCTGCTGTCGGTGCTGTGTCCTACAAGGGGAAGAAACGTGGGCAGAACAGAAATGAAAAGCAATCGGAGGATGAAATTTTTAATTGTAAATGCTGTGGTTAAGACAATGCCCAGCGTTTGGAAAAATGTGCACAAAGTGTAATGGAAAGAATCACTTTGCCAAACAATGCTTTTCAAAAGTAAAAACGAAAGGGCAACAAGTTAATGTGATTGAGGACACTGATTTAAGTGAGACATTTTTTGTAGGAATGGTGTCATGTGACGATATCAAAAAAGATACAGAAAATGTGCAGCCCTCAGAAATGGACAATGCTGAACATAAAGTCAATGCAGTAAAAGTGGACAAATGGATGATCCCACTGCAGATAAATGGAGCATTAGTTACATTGAAACTGGACACTGGGGCAAAAGCAAACTTAATCAGTATGAGTGACATTAAAAATACGAAAGAAAAGCCCAAAATACAGAAAAAGTCAGTACTACTGAAGAGCTATAATGGACAGAAAATAGATAGCTTAGGTGTATGCAGACTCAAAGTGACAGTCAAAGACAAAGTGCATCATCTCATGTTTTCTGTTGTGGCTGAAAGACTTGATTCGATACTAGGTGACAAAGCTTGTGAAGACTTAGAACTGGTCAAGAGAGTCTACCATATAAACTGTGCCATAAGCAGACCAGATGACTCAGGTGATGAAGCAGAGAGCCCATCAAGGATGAAAAGGCCAAAGGGTATCCATGTCTTCAAAAAGCCTAGTTTCTCCAAGAAGAAAGAAAAAGACTTTAAGGTCAAAGAGAAGCCAAAGGAAGAAAAGCACAAAGAGGAAAAACACAAGGAGAAAAAGTCCAAAGATATAACCACAGCAGATGTTGTTAAGCAGTGGAAAGAGAAAAAGAAAAAGAAGAAGCCTGCACCAGAGCAGGAAGCAGTTCCGGTGGATACTCCTTCTTCCCTCAGGCCAATTGTTGGTGTTCCATTAGCTGAGGCTGCTGAGAGGACTATGCTGTATGATGGGATCCAGCTGCCAGCAGTTTTTTGAGAGTGCATTGACTACATTGAGAGTTATGGCATGAAGAGTGAAGGAAACACTGAAACCCTCTCCAAGCAAAGATCGCAAGGAGACCTCAATCTATACAAGAGCAGATCGATGACAATGCCACAACTGCATCTTGTCATTCACCGCCAGAACAATCTCATGAAGACACATCAGACTTACCCGTGTTGAGAAGATCCACACGTGAAGTAAAAGAGCCTGATAGACTTAATCTTTGAGTACAATGTAAAGCTTTGAAAATGTGTTGACTGTTTTGAAAATGTTTATGTTTATAGAGCACTAACAAAAGTGTTACTGATATTATCTTTATTGTTTTCTTGAAAGTTGATTGATATTGATTTTGTTAAACCTCAAAGAAAGGGGGATGTAATGATCAATAACATGTCATTCTATAGTGGACACTAGGTGGAGCCGTAGAGCTGTGTAGAGCTGTATACAGCTGTATGTATAAGACTACACTACCCAGCTGTATGTATATTAAGACTACATTACCCATGAGGCACTAGACTACCCACAAGGCAGCAGTCAAGATGGAAGCCTCTACAGATACTGCACCTAGTCCACATGTGCTCAATAAAAGTGTCTAGCAAAAGCTAGCTGTGTTCATAATAAGAATGTCTATTTATTAATGAACATAAGAAGAACAACATTCAGTAAATTGACTCCCTTATATTGGTGGCCAGGCATGCTTAAGGCCTGTAAAACATACGTGGCAAATTGTGAGCCATGCAATTTAACCAATAAGTCATCATTAATTAAGCCACCACCATTGGCTCCTGTGAAACCTGATGAACCAATGGGAAAATTCTTTATTGACTTCATTGGACCACTTCCCCCATCTTTGGGATACAGACATGTTCTTGTTTGTGTTGATGGATGCACTTCCTTCTGCTGGTTGGTCCCCACAAAAACTGTTTCGGAAAATGCACTCGCCAATGCTATTACTGACATAATTACTGTAGCTGGTGCACCCAAAATCTTACACTCCGATCAAGGCGGAGCCTTTGTCTCCAAGGTCTTCAAAGACTACTGCGAACAAAGGGGGATTGGGTTAGAGCATAGCACATCACATCATCCGCAATCAGTGGGGCTGGTGGAACGTAAAAACAAGGAAGTAAAAAAGCTATTGGTCAAACTGTTGAGAATCAGGGGAAATAAGTGGACCACCGTCATTCCAGAAGTGCAGCTATCACTTAATAATGTGCCTGCATCTACATCAGGGACAGTGTCCCCTAAAACTCCATATTATCTAATGTATGGGGTTGAGATGCATGCACCGTTTACCCATGGTTCTTTTATTGCCTCTACACTCTCTGATTCCTTGACCTGACAGCGACAGTTAGATTTAAAAAAAGAAATAACAGAAGAGATACATCAAATTGATCAGAGGATAAGGGAGACAAATAGGCAGAAAAAATTGACAAACAAAGCATGGCAACCCTTAGCAGGAGAATGGGTACAGGAAAAGAAGTTTGAGCAAAGACCTGGTTTAAGACCTAAGTGGAAAAAACCTGTTCAAATACGTTCTGTTGTTAATGAAAGAACTGTTGAAATACATATTAATCTGCTGAATGGCAAGCATATCCTTAAAACTGTCTCCATAGACAATCTAAAAAGGTGTCCTGCGGGATACCGAAATGGAGGAACCATACAAGGTGCAGTCATACACTATCTTCCAAGACCCAGCTTGGAGCATGACACACAAAATGGATGCGATCGAACTACTGACGACAGTCAGCCAGACAGTGTCACCGACTCCTCCACACGATGCTTGGCAACGCCTCAGAAATTGGTTTCGCAAACAGCCACAATCAAAACAAGTAAAGACCAACAAGTTACTTCAATGAAGGAGGAAAACACTGCGGATGGAGAAGGAATCAGTTGAGCTTCTGGCAAGGCCTTAAGAAAACAAGGAAAACCAAAGTCTCCTGATGACAGAACTTACCTCTCTAATGGTTCATCATTGTTTGAGGAACAGCTTGATAATACTTCTCTCCCGATATACCAATCGCATGTGTATAGAGCAGTTGTACCTTTAAATCAATCTTTTACGGACTTTATAAAATCAAGTGACTCTTCCCGATGTCACATGAAACGTTCTACATCAATGAACACCTGCTCACTCCAACAGTCTTCTCTGCTACTAGCAGAATCTGTCCTCACGCTGGATCAATGGAACAGTGTGTCAAGCTTCCGCCAGCTCCAACAATGCCTCCTCACCTCTACGGAATGTACATCTGCCAATTGGACATTCTAATTACATATTGTTTTGCTAATTGCATGACAATGTACCTATCGTTCTTTTAATTTCTGTCCAATTTAAAATAAGGCAAAACATTGTCCTGGGATGGCTTAGAGGAATTTTAATGCAGCACATAATTAGGCTCTTGTGAATCTCGTGAAATTAATGTACTATTGTAACCTTATTTGAAAAATTGACCAAACTCTGCCCTTGATGGGGGGGGGGGGGGGTGAAGGAACATACTATATAACCTTTTTAGAAAAATACACTATCTTATGAAAGAATTCTGGCCTTGTTGAAATAAGACAGAGGTTGACCCTGAAGAGTACCTTATAAGGAACTGTACCTTGTAAATTCTTTAAAACATGACAAACTTGGTTTGGAAATTTAGAAACTATAGTAATCTGGGATGTTATGATTAAGGTTATCCATCAGGTGGTGCTGTAGCCAATGCTGCTACTAAGGTCAGAGGTTTGCTTCCTGTTAAGGTCAGAGGTTTGCTTCCTGTTAGGTCAGCACAAGGTGGAATGCCAGGATGCTGATGCAGGCTGTCTGTAAACGTGTTTCCCAGTTGTTAATAAAGTACTCGTGTTAATTCTACAATATCGCCTCTTTGAGTCCTTGTTCCACTTAATGGATTTATCACATTTGGCGACGAGGCAACTTAAGGACCCTGCATAAAGAAGAAAAGTCTGCCGGGACGTTTAAACTACAAAATCACGAGCTAAAGTTAGCTACAAGCTGGAAGAGGGCATGGCTGCCACGGTAGGAACGGTTTCCGCTTTTGATATTCAAGCACAAACCTGGGAAGAATACTGTGAAGTGTTGGGTTATTTTTTCAAAGCAAATGAAATAAATGATGCCGGAAAAAGGAAAGCCATTCTGCTTAGTTCAGTGGGAAGCCAAACCTACAGTTTGATGAAAAATCTGCTCAGTCCTGAAAAGCCTGGAGACAAATCATTTGTTGAATTAGTGGCTTTGCTAAAAGAACATTTCAACCCTAAGCCTAGTGAGATTGTACAGCGGTTCAAGTTTAATTCAAGGAACAGGAAAGAGGAAGAGAGCGTAATGGACTATGTAGCGGTGTTGCGTAAATTAGCACAAGATTGCAATTATGGGAACAACCTGAAGGAAATGCTGCGAGATAGGCTAGTTTGCGGAATTATGGACAACCAAATGCAGCGTAGATTATTATCCGAGACTGGACTTACTTATGAAAAAGCATTGGAACTTGCTCAAGCCATAGAGACAGCGAACTGAGATGTAAAAGAAATACAGGGTTCAGACAGGGCTACTGCTACGCAAGTTGCAGGTCAGGTTGTTGTGCGCAAGTTGAACATGCGTCAGAAACCACAACGTGAGCATGTGAAGGCATGTTATAGATGCAAGGGTGATCACCTGGCGAGCGAATGCTGGTTTCTGGAGGAAAAGTGCTACAAGTGAGGGAAACAAGGACACATAAAACGAGCTTGCAGGGCGAAATCACCTGTGGAGGAATCCAAACCAAAAGGGGGAGGACAGCAAAACCAAGGGAGAGAAGTGAAAAAACAGGGAGCACACCACATCAGCGGGGAAGCTGAGGGAGAAGAGGACATGTTCATAATGTATAGCATGTTAGAGAACATTCCAAAAGTGGCTCCTATCACATTTCAACTGACAGTAAATGACTCTAAGGTGAACTTTGAAGTGGATACAGGGTGCGGCGTGACCATAATGAACAAGGCAGAGTACTCAAAATTGTGGAACGGTGCAAAAGTTCCAGAGTTAAAGCCTTGCTCCCTGCATCTTAAAACATATACAGCTGAATTAGGTACAGCTAAGGTAACTGTGCAACACAGGGACACAGTGGAACAGCTACCTGTAGTTATAGTATCGGGTACCGGACCAAACCTGTTAGGTCGGGGCTGGATAAAAGAACTTAAATTAGACTGGGGAGCAGTACATCAAATAGATGCGGGCAAACAGTTGACTTTGCAAGAAGTGTTGAGTGAACATGAGAGTGTGTTCAAGGAGGAACTTGGCACATTTAATGGACCCCCAGCTAAGATTTATGTAGACAAGGAGGCACCGCCAAGGTTTTTTAAACAACGACCTGTGCCTTATGCCATGAAGCCAAAGGTAGAGGTTGAGCTTGACCGTCTATTGAGAGAGAACATACTGGAGCCGATGAAATGTTCGGAATGGGCAGCTTCCATAGCACCTGTGTTAAAACCGGACAATTCGGTCAGACTCTGTGGAGACTATAAATTGACTGTCAATTGGGTGTCCAAACTAGAGCAGTATCCTATTCCCAAAACAGAGGATCTCTTTGCAAACCTGGCTGGAGGAAAGAAATTCACAAAGTTGGATATGAGTCATGCCTACTTGCAGATTACACTGGATGACGAATCAAAGAAGTATGTCACCATAAATACACACAAGGGCTTGTTTACATATAACCGCTTACCGTTTGGTGTCTCATCTAGCCCAGCTATCTTCCAGAGAACAATCAAGGGTGTACTGCAAGGGATTCCACATGTTTCCATCTATCTGGATGACATTCTGGTGATGGGAAGAACTGACCAGGAGCATCTGAGCACTCTGAGAGAGGTACTACAGAGATGGGAGAGGGCAGGGTTCCGGCTCAAGAGGAGTAAGTGCACTTTCCTGGGGAATGAGGCAGTGTTCCTGGGACACAGAGTGGACGCCACCGGGCTCCATCCACTCAAGGAGAAGGTACAAGCACTGCAGGACGCCCCTGCTCCTACAAATGTGGCTGAGTTAAAAGCTTACCTGGGACTGCTGAACTATTATAACAGGTTTTTACCAAACTTGTCAACTGTGTTAGCACCTCTTCACAAACTACTGCGCAAGGAGACACAGTGGCAGTGGGGAGAGGAGCAGGGGGTTTCATTTGAACAGTCCAAGAATCTGATGCTGTCGTCGGATGTGCTGGTTCACTACAATGCAGAGAAAGACATCATTCTCTCTTGTGACGCTTCACTTTACAGGGTGGGGGCAGTTCTTTCACACTGCATGGAAGATGGAACTGAAAGACCAATAGGGTTTATGTCCCGAACTCTAACACCAGCAGAAAAAACTATTCCCAGTTAGACAAAGAGGGGTTAGCAGTAATGTTTGGGTTACAGAGGTTCCACAAGTACATTTTTGGCAGGAAGTTCACCATATGCACCGATCATAAACCTCTTCTCTCTCTTTTCAACGAAATGAAAGCAGTTCCACAGATGGTGTCACCCCGGATCCAGAGGTGGGCAGTGACGTTGAGGGCATATGAGTATGTCATCGTCTACAAGGCGGGCAAGCACCATGGGAACGCAGATGCCTTGAGCCGTCTGCCACTGCCAGGCACACCTATCCGTGCAGCTCCAGAGGACAGAGTTTTGATGTTGGAGGACACTGACACGGCACTTGTGATTGCAGAGCAAGTAAGACCATGGACAGGTAAAGATCAAGTAATGTCTAGAGTTCGAGAATATGTGGTGAGGGGATGGCCACAGCATCCGGAAGGGGCTGACTTCACACCCTACAGTGTCAGGAAAACAGAGCTGAGTGTGCAGGATGGTTGCGTGTTGTGGGGAGCACGAGTGATTATTCTACGGCCAGCACGACAGTCTATCCTAGAGCAACTACATCAGTGTCATCCTGGGGTCTCGCGTATGAAAGCCTTGGCTAGGAGTTACTTGTGGTGGCCAAAGCTAGTTGAGGAGATAGAAAATCTAGTCAAGACATGCAGCACTTGTCAGGAACACCAGAAGGCACCAGCAGCGGCTCCTCTCCACCCCTGGGAGTGGCCGGATAAACCATGGAGAAGATTGCACTTAGATTATGCGGGTCCATTCATGGGGAAGATGTTCCTCATAATCATTGATGCACATTCCAAATGGATGGATGTTTATCCTGTAAATTCTGCTTCCGCCACTACTACTATAGACTGCCTGCATCGGAGCTTCAGTAATCAAGGGCTACTGGAGATCGTGGTGAGTGACAATGCTACTTGTTTTGTAAGTACAGAGACAAAAGAGTTCTTGAGAAAAAATGGCATGGTGCAGGTGACCTCAGCTCCATATCATCCGTCCTCGAATGGACTTGCGGAGAGAGCCATACAAACATTTAAGGAGATGATGAAAAAAAGTGCAGAAGGGAGTTTAGCAGCCAAAGGGTTCTGTTCAGCTACAGAATAACACCTCAATCCACCACAGGACTCTCTCCTGCTGAGATGTTATTAGGTCGTAGACTACGCTCCACTCTTGACCTTATCCACCCAGACCTAAAAAGGAAAATGGAAAACAGACAAAACAAACAAAAAGAGAACCATGACAAAAGAACAAAGAGCCGAAGTTTTGGAGAAGGAGATGCGATCCTTACCAGGAATTTCAGTTATGGACCAAAGTGGATTCCTGGCTTCATAGACTCAATGACAGGTCCAGTATCATACAAGGTCATGTTGGGAGATGGTAGGGTAGTACGCAGACATGTAGATCAGATACTTCCCAGACAAGGGGAAATTGAAATGAAGGTTCCAGATGCAATGACTGAAGACAGGGTTGCCCCCAGTTATCCAAATGCATCTGTGGTGCCACCACCAGAGACAGAGATAATTCCACAGGAACCTATCCGTCAAGAGGAAACCATCGTTGCAGAGTCAGATACTCTGAGCACTGCTCAAGAGCAGCTGGTGGCTTCACCACAAACAAGCAGGGACTTTACTGTTAGACGTTCACAAAGGCCTCGCAAGCCATCAGATTGATACTGAACTGTTAAATTCATCAAGTATGGAACATGATGAATGGAGACTCCTTTTGTGACCCTCAGGAATGGTTGTTTGTTAAGAAAATTCATACTGAAATCTTAAGGAGGGATATAGTAATCTGGGATGTTATGATTAAGGTTATCCACCAGGTGGTGCTGTAGCCAATGCTGCTACTAAGGTCAGAGGTTTGCTTCCTGTTAGGTCAGCACAAGGTGGAATGCCAGGATGCTGATGCAGGCTGTCTGTAAACGTGTTTCCCAGTTGTTAATAAAGTACTCGTGTTAATTCTACGATATTGCCTCTTTGAGTCCTTGTTCCACTTAATGGATTTATCACAGAAACCTAACTATGAAATAGCTATGAAAGAATTCTGGCTTTTGAAACAGGACAAGTTGTTGACCCTGAATAAATAACCTTATTGAAACAGAAGGATGGGTGGTTCCAAGTGGCTGGCCTTTTGGGAACAGAACAATGGTCAACCCTGGATAAATTATATAAATTAAACCTCGTAAAGATGGCACATAAGATAAGAAACATCTGCCCTCGCAAAGGTGACACATGAAATAAGGGACATCTGCCTTCACATCTATATGGTAAAAATTCCCAATAACTGTTGCCGATGTAGCAGTAAGAATTGCAAGAAGTCAGCAGAAAGATGAAGTGATAATTAACTTGAATCAGCAGAAACCTTATGGGATACAACTGAAAAAGGGTATAAATATTGAAGTCTCAAATGGGATATCAGACTTGCTTTAATCGGGCAAAGCGATTCTCAACTACAGAGGCGGCTCTGTGATCCTTCATTCGTTGTACCTCGGGGATCGAAGGTAATTTGATATTGATGGATATCCTGTATAGAAAATTTTAAGAACTGTAATACTAGCGAAGTTAAGATTTAAAAGTAAGATTCTCTGTTAAAAAGATTGTATTTTTTCTTTTTTTAGAACTGTTAACATTGTGATTGACTGATTCACCAACTGTAAATTGCATGTCGATTCTTTTAATAAATCTCGATATATTTTTAGAATTGTCTCGCATAAGTCTTCTGTATCAATAACTCGTGAATCCAATCTCTGTACACTCTTTGGTGGAGAGGTACATTTCTGAAGGAGCTCTCTGGACCCTCATAATATCCAGCACGTTACAGTCTGGCTAAACTTATTAAAAGTGCTATCTGGAGGACGGTAACATTCTTGGGTTGCTCCTATCCTTTAGGGAGAGATAGCCCAGACCTTTAGGCCCAGTTAAGCGTCTTTAGGATTCGGCTACCTCAAACTTTAGTTGAAAGTGAACATCTGGGAAATACGCCTGATCCGGGATAGCCCCAAAGGAGCTAGGACTAGTAAATATCCTTTCACCATGGGGTAATTTTGACTTTGGACGATTGTGTAAAACGGATGATATCGATTCAGCCACCCATTACACATCTCTCCCCATTTTCATTTCCGTTGATTTCAATAGTGATATGAGGGTCCTGCGCCCATTTTCTAAATTTGTTTAACCTAGGTAGAGCTTGTACTGCGCAATTTCTACCTAGATTTTCAAGTTCTGCAGCGGCCTAACGAGATGTCCATAATGGGGTCGCTGGAGACCTCCAAAGAAACTGGCAGGTAAGCAAGGTTCCATGTAATTTTTTTTTCCGTGCACGGGCCCTTTAAATGACCCATTCAAATCTTCATGCATGCGTGGTTATTCCCATTGAAAAGCTGGTGAGTGGCCTGCGTGGGACCTCCAGACCACTTAACGGGAATGCTGCAGGTAAGTCTTTTTTTTAAATTTACCTTATTGTGGAGTCAGAGGGAGCAAGAATGCTCTTCCTGCCTCCACATTAATACCACAGGTCACTGTTGGCCCGCACTCTCACCTCTTCTGTTTGCCACCCCCCCTCTCATCAGGACTGGCAAACTGCATTGGAGCACCCGCATGGATCCCACAGCATTTATTACAATGAGGCCCGAGGACCGATCTAAGATGATGCTTGGGCCTCTCTCTTCTGGTGCGCGAGTACAGCGCGCCAACCATGTCGATGCCCGTTATGAGGCGCTATCGAATTTAGGCCCCAGTAATTCTAAAATTCCTCAAGTGGTTTTGCTGCATGCTTGAATGTAATAGACCCAGGCTGTGGCTGACATCATCAACATCAACAAGTTTAATCAATTCTATTCAAAGCCGCATAAATTTATGCTCATGCTCGTCAGGGTAATTTACATGCTGCTAAAACATCTGTAATACAATAACAGGAATTGACATAGAATTATAGCTGCTGAATGTGCCATCTCCAACCCTTTAGCATTTGTTAAGAAAATTGTGGGAACATTTTTATAGTTTAATACTAAATTTGATAGTTGAAACCAACACAAAAAATTTACTTAGAAAGATTGATTAATTAAGCTTTCTTTTTTTACAAGGGAAGTTCAGTTTTATGTTTCATCTATAGCTCTTGTTAAGTTGAATTTGACCACATGAGTAGGTTTTGTAGTTTTTCCTCCACGCAAACCAGCATAGAAGACCTGTGGTCTGGGCACATTGCTGGAATTATCTTGTTTTGTCTGTACTGCCTTGTTCTTTGGAAGGTAGACTTGGGAAGTGTTGTCTCTTCTCATGTGGCTGAGGTTTGTCTGCATATAATGAGTGACCTTCTGGCGCAGGCTTGCCTTGAGAAATTGAAGAATTCAAAATACCATTATTCTGTAACCCAATTACATTCAGTGACAACCACAACTTTGTTAACTGTATTTTATGTGGAGACAAAATTTGTCTGATAAATGCACGTCACTTGTGTGATAAATAAAACAAAAAACAATGGTCATATTCAATAGTTTGCAGCTGGTCTTTTAACATCAATCATTGCCCACAGTACTCATTATTCCAGCTTGCCGATTTAAATGATGCTTATCTGTTGAGTTCTGAGCTATGAATATCAAATTTGAGCCAATCAGGTGAAAATAATATATATATATATCTGTGTGTACAAATTAATCTACTGTGACAGTGCTGCTAGTAAACCAGAATCTATGTTGTTTTATAACAGTTGGGCTGTTACAAAGTATGACTGGGAAAGTGTAGCAGGAAGTAAGTGTGACACTACAGGAAGTGAATACTATAGGCCAGACTTTTGGGCCTAAAAATTCGGTTGCTTTGCGCCTCCCGTTGCAACTAGCGCCCGGGCGCGGTGCTGCCAACACCTCCCGCGGATTTCAGCGGGAGATTAGCAGCAGTGGTAACTGTTAGCGCCCCGCGGCGTTTTGCCACCGGCGACAACGTCATTGCCGTGCGTAGTGCCCGGCAGCAATCTTTGGTAGTGCCCCCTGACTTACCACCAGATGCTATGTCCGACAGGGTCAGGGGGGCCTGCCTGCGGCCGGGGCGGCGCTAATTAAAGGCGATGTGCCGGGCAGCCATTTGTGTTGCTGGCCCCCTGCCAGCACCTGCCCCCATTGCTGTCCCCGGCCTCCTGACCAGCCCCCCTGCGGAGTGCCGGTTGCGCTCCGTGAGCCCGGCACTTCTCGAGTGCCGGGCTCTTTTGCTGGCACTCTGATCCCAGGTGACCCAGCTGGGCCCCAGGTCGTGCTGCGCAAGGCCCCTCCCCTTTAGGAAGGGGAGGAAGGCCTGCAGTACCGCGGCGCGATGTGCAGCGATATTCCCTCGCAGCACCCCAAGAGGGAGGCGGGGCGCTTCCAGTAGCGCCCCGCTTCCCTCTTGGGACGCTACCGATAAATTACGGCCACGCAGGTGCTAATTTTTTCGGGGCGCTACTCAATTTTTCCCACTTAATATATTATAGATATACTTGCGGTTCTCAGGAGTAGGCCATTCGGCCCTTCGAGCCTGCTCCGCCATTCAATGGGATCATGGCTGATCATCCAAACTCAGTACCCTGTCCCCGCCTTTTCCCCATATCCCTTGATCCCTTCAGCCTCAAGAAACATATCCAACTCTTTCTTGAATATATTTAATGAACTGGCCTCCACCGCCCTCTGTGGCAGAGAATTCCACAGGTTCACCACTCTCTGGGTGAAGAAATTCCTCCTCATTTCAGTCCTAAATGGCTTACCCCTTATCCTTAGACTATGACCCCTGGTTCTGGACTCCCCGGCCATCAGAAACATCCTTCCTGCATCTAGTCTGTCCAGACCTGACAGAATTTTATAGGTTTCGTTGAGATCCCCTCTCAATCTTCTAAACTCCAGTGAGTATAAGCCCAATCGACACAATCTCTCCTCATACGTCATTCTTGCCATCCCAGGTATCAGCCTGGTGAATCTTCGCTGCACTCCCTCCATGGCAAGAACGTCTTTCCTCAGGTATGGTGACCAAAACTGCACACAATACTCAAGGTGCGGTCTCACCAAGGCCCTGTACAACTGTAGCAAGACATCCTTGTTCCTGTACTCGAACCCTCTTGCTACGAAGGCCAACATACCATTTGCCTTCTTAACCGCCTGCTGCACCTGCATGCTTACCTTCAGCGACTGGTGCACAAGGACACCCAGGTCTCTTTGCACTTCCCCTTCTCCCAATCTATTGCCATTCAAATAATAATCTGCCTTCCTGCTTTTGCCACCAAAGTGGATAACCTCACATTTATCCACATTATAGTGCATTTGCCATGTTTCTGCCCAATCACCCAACCTGTCCAAATCGTACTGGAGTTTCCCGACATCCTCCTCACAGCTTACCCTCCCGCCCAGCTTTGTGTCGTCTGCAAATTTGGAGATATTACATCCAATTCCCTCGTCCAGATCATTAATATATATTGTGAACAGCTGGGGTCCTAGGACCGATCCTTGCGGTACCCCACTAGTCACTGCCTGCCACTCGGAAAACGACCCGTTTATTCCAACTCTTTGCTTTCTGTCCGCCAACCAGTTCTCTATCCAAGTCAATACCTTGCCCCCAATCCCATGTGCCTTAATTTTGCACGCTAATCTCTTGTGTGGGACCTTATCGAAAGCCTTCTGAAAGTCCAAATACACCACATCCACTGGTTCTCCCTTATCTATTTTACCAGTTACATCCTCAAAAAATTCCAGTAGATTAGTCAAGCATGATTTACCTTTTGTAAATCCATGTTGACTTTGTCCGATCCTGTCACTGCTTTCCAAGTGCTCTGCTATTACATCTTTTATAATAGACTCCAGCATTTTCCCCACTACCGATGTCAGGCTTACCGGTCTATAATTCCCCGCTTTTTCTCTACCACCTTTTTTGAATAGTGGGGTAACATTAGCTACCCTCCAATCCATGGGTACCGTTCCAGAGTCTATCGAGTTCTGGAAGATGATCAGTAGTGCATCTACTATCTCTAGGGCCACTTCCTTAAGTACCCTGGGATGTAGACCATCAGGCCCTAGGGATTTATCGGCCTTCAGTCCCATCAATTTTCCTAACACCATTTTCCTACAAATACTGATTTCTTTCAGTTCCTCGCTTTCATCAGACCCTATGTTCCCTGGCATCTCTGGGAGGTTATTTGTGTCCTCCTTTGTGAAGACAGAACCAAAGTATGCATTTAGTTGGTCTGCCATTTCCTTGTTTCCCATTATAAATTCCCCTGATTCTGACTGTAAGGGACCTACGCTTGACTTCACTAATCTTTTTCTCTTCACATATCTATAAAAGCTTTTACAGTCAGTTTTTATGTTCCTGGCTAGCTTACTCTCATATTCTATTTTCCCTTTCTTAATTAATCCCTTTGTCCTCCTTTGTTGACTCCTAAACTGCTCCCAATCCTCAGGATTATTGCTTTTTCTAGCCAATTTATATGTCCTCTCCTTGGATCTAATGCTATCCCTAATTTCCCTTGTTAGCCATGGTTGAGTCACCTTTTTTGTTTTATTTTTACGCCAAACTGGGATGAACAAATTCTGTAGCTCATCCATTCAGTCTTTGAATGTTTGCCATTGCCTATCCACCGTCAACCCTTTGAGCGCCATTCCCCACTCAATCCTACCCAACTCGCTCCTCAGACCATCGTAGTTTCCTTTATTTAAATTGAGGACCCTTGTCTCTGAGTCAACTACTTCATTCTCCATCTTAATGAAGAATTCGATCATATTATGATCGCTCCGACCCAAGGGGCCTCGTACAACAAGATTGCTAATTAATCCTTTCTCGTTGCATAATACCCAGTCTAAGATGGCCTGATCTCTGGTTGGTTCCTCGACATATTGGTCCAGGAAACCATCCCGTAAACACTCCAGGAATTCCTCCTCCACAGTATTGTTACTAATTTGGTTGGCCCAATCTATATGTAGGTTAAAGTCACCCATGATGACTGCTGTGCCCTTATTGCACGCTTCTTTAATTTCCCTTTTAATGCCATCCCCAACCTCCACCTTACTGTTTGGAGATCTATATACCACTCCCACTAATGTTTTTTTCCCCTTAGTATTTCTCAATTCTACCCATACAGATTCCACATCATCAGAGCTAATATCCTTCATTACAATTGTATTAATCCCTTCTTTAACCAGTAATGCTACCCCACCTCCCTTTCCTTTTTGCCTATCTTTCCTGAATATCGAATACCCCTGGATGTTGAGTTCCCAGTCTTGGCCATCCTTGAGCCACGTTTCTGTAATCCCAACCAAATCGTATTCGTTTACCTCTATTTGCGCAGCCAATTCATCCACCTTATTACAAATGCTCCTCGCATTAAGACACAAAGCCTTCAGGCTTGTTTTTTTAACGCTCTTAGACCTATTAGAATTATTATTTACTGTGGCCACGTTTGATTTAAACCATTGATTTCTCTGACTGCCACTTTTGTTTTTCTCCTTCCTATCTTTTGCTTTTATCCCTGTTTTCCTTTCCTCTGTCTCCCTGCTCAGGTTCCCAACCCCCTGCCATTTTAGTTTAAACCCCCCCGAACAGTGCTAGCAAACCTCCCCGCAAGGATATTTATCCCGCCCTGGTTCAGGTGCAACCCGTCCGACTTGTACAAGTCCCACCTTTCCCAGAAGCAGGTTCAGTGATCCAGGAAACTAAAGCCCTCCCTCCTGCACCAACTCTTTAGCCACGCATTCATCTGCTCTATCCTCCAATTCCTATACTCACTAGCACGTGGCACCGGGAGTAATCCAGAGATTACAACCTTTGAGGTCCTGCTCTTTAATCTGCTACCTAGCTCCCTAAATTCTTGTTGCAGGACCTCATCCCTCTTCCTACCTATGTCGTTGGTCCCAATGTGAACCACGACCTCTGCCTGTTCCCCCTCCCCCTTCAGAATGCCCTCTCACATGGTGTTGCTCACAGTAAGGCAAGTGATGTGCTATTTTATAAAGGCAGGAGTGTTATAGCATGTAACATATAATGGGCTAGAAATTCATATACTTACCGCCACTCCATAGCACCATGAAATGGCAATAAAATGGTGGCTGCTGCTCTTTCGCCATCTGGTGGCGGTTCCTGCAACGGCCACAATATTACTCTTCCCCTTTGCAGCGCCCTGGGAAAAAAAATGTTGGCGTGGTGACATCAATCGCCGTGCAACGCCGACTTAACGTCACCAACACGAACTTCGACCCTAGCGCTGCAAGCAGGCTGACAGTGACGATGTCTGCAGCTCTTAAAGGGATGCATACATCATTCAGGTAAGTTTGAATGTAAGGGTTTGGACTGCTTTTTCTTGATTTTCTTGAAGTGGTGGCTTGCTGCAATAGATGTGAAAAGTTTTTTTAAGTGTGTAGGGAGTGCTGCTGGATGCTTCCAAGTGCTCGGATGGTAAATGAAGACCTTTGAGAACATGCTGCGAATACTTAGCAGCTCATGCAACATCCATGGAGAGGAAACTGAGTATTTCCAGCATTTTATGCTGTCATTTCACACTTTACAGCATCCACTTGCAGAGGGAAGAGGAAGGCGCAGAAGAGGAGGAATCAGACGGAAGGATGCATCCCAGACAGCCCCTTTGTGGCCGGGATATCCGGGATGGAATCATCTGCCTGCGGTCTCACTGGCTGGGCAGGCTGCCTCCTCTTGTTGACCCACTGGCTGGGCAGGCTGCCTCCTCTTGTTGACCCACTGGCTGGGCAGGTTGCATTTCTTGGGTGTGTAAAATGAAGAAGGCACAAGGGTGGAATTGTGCTGACGGGAGTGCGGAAATGCAAGAGGTGCATGCCAGAAGGAGGATAACATACGATGATACCAGCATCTTGTATCTTTTCAGCCTCGCTGCTGGCCAAGGGCTCACCCATGCCCCTGCCAAGAATGGCCTGTACCGTCTCCTCCAAGGGGGTGAGGTGAGGCAAGGAATGGGAGATGTGCCTCGTGATTGGTGCAGATTGTTGGTAGGTGAGTGATTGGGGGTCGTGCATTGAGCAGTGTGTGAGGCTAGTGATGCAGTTGGTAGGAGATGGCTTTTGAAGGCGCATTCACTGACCTTGACCAATGGTCTGAGGTCATGAAGCTTCTTTGGGCACTGGAGCCAGGTGGTGGGGGCGACAGCCTTAGTAATGTACTCCCACATCATTCTTTCTGGAGGGCCTCCTGGCCTCTGTGGGTAGAGGACCGCTCTTGCAGTGCTGGCCCCCTGCACAAAGCTGGAGTGATGCGTGTGAGACCCTCGGTGCCCCTTCCCTGGCTTGCTGAGTCATTTGTCTTAGTGCTGAGGCAGTTTTCCCATTTGTTGAGGTTAGGAAGGTAATTCAGCTTTAACAGCTGAATATTCACATTTGGAACTTCTTTTAAATATTGAATGTTTCTTAAAAGGCAGAAAGGGCTGAAAAATGTATTGATTCACTGCATTTTATTTTGTATTGCTTCCGTGTGCATGGCCCTTTAAATCTCAGACATCTTCGTTACCCACAATTCCTTGTGAGCACCACAGCTTCGCTCACAGAGGCTGTGGGAAGCTGCAAGGCCGAACCTGGACAGAAACTTCATCCCGGATCCCTTCAGCAACGTCACCAGGTCAGCGTTTCACAGAAGGTGAGCACTGAGCCACCAATCTCCATGCCCCCCAGACCAATTTCACTCTGTTAGTGTTGCGGCCATTTCCAGCGGCCGTTAACTGCAGTTGCTAGTAACACCGGCAACTTTGCTGGCGAACATGAATTTTTCCCCAAATATATCTCCTGTTAAGGCCACAAAATCTCATTGATAGTAGGCAAAGTAAGAGTCAGATCCATCAGATTTTAACTGGCGTTTGATCAAGGAACTGACAATGGAAATTTGCTTGTCAGTTTCAAGTAGCAGCTGAGAAACACTGTGGCCGCGAAATTCGGCTCCGTAGCACTGGTAGTTTTGGAAAAATGGCTTCTGCATTGCTTCTGCCCACTTTCAGTGCAGCCCGCGCTGAACACCATCTTGGGGAGGGTGATAGCGCGAGCGGTACTTGTGTGTGCCGGAAGTATGCTGAGTAGGCAGATCGTGACGTTAGTTAGCGTGTAATGCTATTTTGATGCACGACCTGCCATTTTCCACCTAGCCACTCTATTCAACACCCTCAGGCAGCATCTCGAGCAGAGTCGTTAACTCTGTTTCTCTCTCCACGTATGTTGCCTGACCTGCTGAGTATGCTGCCACAAGGAATGTCATCAGCAGACATTCAGGGTGCTGAAGCAACAGTTCTGCTGCCTTGACTGCTCGGGAGGAGCCCTCCAGTACTCTGTGGAGCGGGTGTCCCAGTTTGAGGTAGTCTGCTGCATCCTCTGCAACTTGGCCATCATGAGGGTGCAGCCCTTGCCACCACGGGTTCGGCGACCACCTCAGAAAGAGGAGAAGAGGTAGAGGAAGGGAGGAGACAGCCTGCACATCCACATTCCAGACGGGCTGTCTGTGAGCGCATCATCAGACTCTGGTTCGCCTGAATGAAAGCCTAGATCCCCATTGCTCAACACTTCCCCACCTTACCATCCCTCTGTCACAGAACATCACAGTGTCCTCTTGGCCACAATCCTGAAATAAATCCACCACAAAACAAAACAACTTTATCCAACACATCCAAACAGTTCTCAACTAATCACCCTTGTGCATTCCTTTAGTGCCTGTCTTGCGGGTGCCTTTGCCTGACCTAGTACTCCTTTGAACTGCTACCCCAGTGGCTGTAGCATGGCTGGTGGAAGGCAGTTGACTTTCGGTGGACAAGACTGCAGATGGCCTTGCAGGATGACCTCGAGCAGCTCTGAGCCTAGAAGGGCTGGCTACGGACGGCACCACCTCGGCATGGATGGCAGCAGTCTGGGCTGGCTGGCTGACAGGTATCAGCAAGGGCACTGGCGGAGTGGCGGTGGTGGGAGGACAAATGCTGTCAGCCGGAGAGACGACAGCAGGTTCGTACTCCACGGAGCCACTGCCACTCCCCCGGGGCAGCGCCTCAGCAATCCTAGCTATCTTTTGGAGGACAGATTGCTGGACTGCTGTGACACCCTGCAAGCCCCGTTCAACATTGGTAAATGCAGTCACGATGGCAGCTGTCTGAGCTTGCATGACAGAAGTCTAAGCTTCCATTGCAGCACTCAGACGTTGGGTCACTTCCGCTGGTGTTGCATTGGAAGCTGAAACATCAGCCATCAGACCCTGCATCATGGTTGGGTCCACAAGTGCGCTAATGGAGTTGCCCATCACTTGCATCCTGGAAATCATGGGGTCCAAGCCTTGTGCAAAGTTGGTGTCAGACTCCTCCATGCTCCTTGGCAGTGACAAGAGGCTCTCTGGCCGGCCTGCCAATGCACCAAGCATTTGTGTGCATGCCCATCACCCTTCTTCTGTAGGCCGCTCCATCGAAGTCCTCATCTGCGTCCTCTGCAGCAGAACTCGTGTGCGACCTCGCCCTCCGGGGAGCTGGCACCTCCGCTACCCTTACCCCTCTGGCCTTGCTGCAGGCCACTCATGCCCGGTGACTCACCATGTGCAGATCCCACCTCTATACTACCCTCTAAAGTATGCGCAGCGCCAGTATCTGAGCTGGTGCCTGCGAGTGTGAGATCGAGTGACGGTGTCTTCTTTTCCATCACTCTCCTCTTGCTCTTCCTGCACTGGCTGACCAGGTTGGAGTTCTTGAGTATCTGAAGGGAGAAGGGCACAAGGGTAGGGTTGTGGTGAGGGGAGGGGGGAAAGTAAGATGTGCATGCTTACACCATCAGCAGCTTGTGAGCGAGAAGGGATTGTGGGATGAGGGGGAAGTGGGATGCGAGAAGGAGGATCATGAGCATACCATCATCTTCAATGCTTTCAGCCTCGCCGATCGCCAAGGCCTTAGTGACGGCCCCTCCAATAATGTCACGCATGGTCTCCTCCTGCTGGGTCAAGATCTGCAGGCGTGCCCTTCCCCCATAGGTTAGCTGCCCTTGCCTGCAGTTATGAGCCACCTTGTCCTGCAACAGAGAGGGAAGTGTGTCAGTGAGTGTGGTGCAATGTGTTTGGGTGATATGCCTGTCATGGTTGAATAGCTGACAGTGCGTGCAAGCTGTGAGATGTGGGTGTGAGACTTGCAGCAGTGTTAAGTATGTGAGGGTGAGGTAAAGCTATGAATGTGAGGTATGAGTCATAACTGATAGAGATTGTTGGTAGGTGAGTGATGGGAGTGTGGTGCATTGAGCAGTGTGTGAGGCTAGTGGTGCAGTTGGTGGGAGATGGCAATTGAAGGTGCATTACTGACCTTGACCACTCATGTGAGGTCATTAAACTTCTTTCGGCACTGCATCCAGGTCCTCGGGGCAGCACTGCTGGCATTGACCGTGTCGGCTATCTGCTCCCACTGCCTTAGCAGTGTGTGTCTGGAGGGCCTCCTGGCACCCTGCAGGTAGAGAACCTGCCTTCTCCTTTCCATCTCCTGCACTAAGGCCTCTAGTGATGCATCCAAGAACCTTGGAGCCCTTTTGCTGGCCTGTTGAGCCATTATTCTGCCTTGTTCTTTCTCACACTTGCCTCCACAACCAGTAGCTGCTGCAGGCAGACTGCACCTCCCCTTTAAGAGGAGCAGACTGCCTTTAAGAAGTGGAGGCTAGTTTTAATTGGAGCTAGCCTTGCACGGACTTGGGACCCCTGCTGAGTGTTCAGCCACTCATTATAATTAACATTATAATTAGCAGGCAGAACGAAGGTCGCATGCTGCCTGCATTCCTTTCAACGGGCGCAGGGCAATCGCACATTGCGATCGCCGTACCCGTTTTCGGGACTAATCCAATATTTAGCCTTCAGTGTTTTAAGATTGTATTGCATCTGTAACAATGTGACATCTGAGTGTGACATAGTGAGTCGCCTGTGCATGCTAGGTGTACTTTTTTTATATACAGATAGATCGATAGATATAGATATCTCCAGCTGATAGTAACTTCAGTTGGTGCGTTATAACTTCAAAGTCTTGACAAATGTAATTTAAAAAAATGCCTACCAATTTCATTGCTTTTCTTCTTAACTCCCACTCATTCCATTCATATGATTTAACGATGTTTGGCTCCAGGATGTGAGTGTCAGTTTGTGTGCAGCTGTCACATGTTGCGATGGGTCTCAAGCATCTGTCTGCCTAGAATTTAGAAAGAAAAGAAACTAATAGGGTAAAAGACAAACACCAGACTGAAAAACTATGACAAATTGTGGAAAAATGACTTGTTCTGTATTGCCTGAATTCTAAGAAATAGTTCACTCGTTTTAGTTCTCAACGCCCCCCCCCCCACAGAAGTATTATTTTATAGAAAATATAAATATGGTATAAAATCAAGCATACTGAAATTTTCCTCTTTTCTCCTCTCTTGAAGAATGATGCTGGAGCTCTTCAGTATCTTGCTTAAATGGCCATGTGTGATCCTGAATAATGAGCTTCAGTAGACTGTTGAACCACAGGTTGCATCACAACCAAGTCTGATTCTGTCCACACATGTAGCCTTACATCATGGGTCACTAGCTAGGAATAAGGAGTGGGAACCCGAGATTATATATTTTTTTTTCCTAGTCTAGGGGCACTGAGGTCAACTATTGCACCCTTATTGCTAGTGTAAAAGTTTTTGTTTAAAATTGCCTTCATTATTTGAGTAGCGTTAAATTTCTATTATGGTAACAATAGGTTTGTTTCAGCATCATAGTCCAAGTGCTGAAATTTCCTGGAGCTGCTGGTAGTCTAAAGGTTACAAATCTTGCATGTGGAATTTTATGAAATAAGTGTCAGTTTGTGCTCTGGATTCTGTCCCTCGTTTCCTCCCACCTCCCCCAGTTCTCCCCGTAGACTTACTGACGCAAGCTGGGTTGCCAGGAGGAGGTCCAGGCAGAAAGCCAGGAACTTAAGAGCAGGAGTAGGCTATTCAGCCCCTCGAGTCTGTTCCATCATTCAGTGAGATCATGGCTGATCTGCATCTTAACTCAATCCACCTGCCTTGGCTCCAGATCCCTTATCTAGCAAAAATTTATCAATCTCAGATTGTAATTATTTCTTGAGCTAGCATCTGCTGCTTTTTGTGGAAGGGAGTTCCACACTTCTACCACCCTTTGTGTGAAGAAGTGTTTCTTATCTTCACTCCTGAATGGCCTGGCTCTGATTTACAATTATGTCCCCTTGTCCTAGAATCCCCCACCAGTGGAAAAAATTTCTCTCTATCTACCCATCAATTTCTTTCAAAATCCTAAAACCCTCAATCAAACCACCCCTTAACCTTCTATATTCCAGAGAATACAAGCCTAGTTTATATAATTTCTCATCCTCATCTAATGGGAAGAAAAATAGGGAGGTCACATAATACTTGGAAAATAAGAATCTAAATGGGGTAGAAGAGCAAAGGGATCTCGGAGTATAAATACACAAATCACTAAAAGTAGCGACACAGGTTAACAAGGCCATAACAAAAGCAAACCAAGCACTAGGGTTTATTTCTAGAGGGATAGAATTGAAAAGTAGTGAAGTTATGCTAAACTTGTATCTAACCTTAGTTAGACCACACTTTGGAGTACTGCATACAATTCTGGTCGCTGTATTATATAAAAAGGATATAGAGGCACTGGAGAAAGTGCAAAAAAAATAACAAGGATGATACCAGAAATACAAGGGTATACCTGTCAGGAAAGGATGAACAGGCTGGGTCTCTTTTCTCTTGAAAAGAGAAGGCTGAGGGGTGACCTAATAGAGGTCTTTAAAATTATGAAAGCAGACACACACAGAGTGTTTCCACTTGTGGGGAAGATCAAAACTAGAGGCCATTAATATAAGATAGTCACCAAGAAATCAAATAGGGAATTCAGAAGAAACTTCTTTACCTAGAGAGTGGTAAGAATATGGAACTCGCTACCACAAGGAGTGGTTGAAGCGAATAGTATAGGTGCATTTAAGGGGCGGTTAGATAAGCATATGAGGGAGAAGGGAATAGGGTTACGCTGATAGAGTTAGATAAGGAAAAACGGGAGGAGGCTCGAGTGGAGCATAAACGGCGGCATGGACTGGTTTGGGCCAAATGGCCTGTTTCTGTGCTGTATATCCTACGTAATCCTACGTAATCCTATGTAAACCCTTGGAGCCCTGGTAACATAATGGTGAATCTGCACTCCACTCCTTCCAAGGTCAATATATCCTTTCTACGGTGCAGTGTCCGCAACAATACACAGTACTCCAAATGTGGTCTAACGAGGGCTTTGTATAGCTGTAGCAAAACTTCCTCTCCTTTATATTCTAGACCTCTAGTTATAAAGGCTAACATTCTATTTGCTTTTATGATTATTTTTGGTACCTGACGACTACATTTTAGTGATCTGTGTGCAAGGCCACTAAATCTCTTTGGACCGCCACTGTTACTAGCTTTTCATCATTTAAATAATACTCGGATCTATCCTTTTTTGGTCCAAAATGGATGACCTCACACTTACCTGTGTTGAAATCCATCTGCCACAGTTTTGCCCACTCACTTAATCTATCAATGTATCTTTGTAATTTTGTGCTCCTATCTACACTACTTACTATACCACCAATCTTTGTGTCATCGGAAAACTTAGCTATATGGCTATCTATTGTGTTATCTAAGCCATTATTAAATATAGTGAATAGTTGAGACCCCATCACAGATCCTTGTGGGACATCACTATCCAATTCAAGTACATACTCATTATTCCTTATCTCTGTCTTCTATCACCTAACCAATCTCCTAACCACGTCCATAATTTGCCTTCAATTCCATGAGCTTTAATTTTAGCTAACAGTCTCTTATATGGAACCCTATCGAATTCCTCTGGAAGTCCATATAAACTACATCCATAGCCATTCCCATGTCTACTACTTTAGTTACTTCCACAAAAAATTCAATTAGGTTCACTAGACATGACCTATCCTTTACAAATCCATCTTGACTCTCTGTAATCAGCTCAAATTTCTCGAAGTGCTCAGTCACTCTGTCCTTAATTATAGATTACAATAACTTCCCCACAACAGGGGGTGATTTTGCCAATGGGGGCGTGTTGGAGGCGGGACTGCTGCTTGTCGGGTTTTAGTCCCGCCTCCATCGACGTCCGGCCAACCCACGCTATTTTCCCTTGATTGACCTTGTTAAGCCCGCCCAGCGGGTTTAGCGAGCCAATTAAGGGGAAGCCGGTTACAGAGAACATCAGCATATGACATTTCATCTGTCAAAAATTTTTGACAGCTGAATTGTCATCGTTTGACAGCTCTGTGAAGCTGTCAAACAGTGACATTCTCTGTTGTTTGATGAGTCCTTGTATTCAAGACTCATCAAACCTCTTTTGTGAGCAGAAATTAGATGGTTGTTGCATTGGAGAATGTAGCAGCCGTCATCTCTGCCGGTGAGATGAGAGTCTGCAGGAAAAAACAAAGGTAAGTAAATGTTTTCTATCACTTTTCACTCACCTCACACACTTACCTCTCCACACTTGCACCCATCACTTACCTCCACAGCGCACTTTTGCACCCCTCCGACTCCCGCAGACCCACTGCTCACCTCGGTGACCCTGGCGGAGCTTCCCGACGTTGGGAAGCCCGCGCCTCTGCTGGAAAAATGGGGATAATCCTCTTAATTGCCTGTTAACTACCTGTTAACAGGCAGTTAAGTGGCTGTAATCCCCTTCCCGCCTCCTGGGAAGATGGCACGGAGGCGGGTTGGTGGCGGGATGGGTACCCGCCCCCAGAATCTGCCATTTTCCCGGCAATCCCGCCTCCCCAGGGTTGGCAAAATCTAGCCTCAGGTGTTAGACCAACAGGTCTATAATTTCCTGGTTTCTCTCACACCTTTCTTAAATAATGGAGTTACATTTTCAAATTTCCAATCTAAAGGGACAATTCCTGAATTAAGAGAGCTTTGGAAGATTATGGCTAAAGCATCTGCAATTTCCTCACCTACTGCCTTTAAAACCCTGGGGTGTAAACTATCAGGTCCTGGGGATTTGTCAGTCTTTAGTGCCATTATTTTTTCTAAATACTCTTTTCATGCTTACATTAACTTTAGTGAGTTCCAGTCATTATTAACTTCCCAAAAACACAGAGAAAACAGGATGTCATAAACTGAGCTGTTGCTACTTTTAGAAAACAATGCTGAAGTTCCTGGTACTTTGATGTAGGTGACCTGACAAAGGTACACACAACAGAAGAAGTTAATAAATAATAACTGGATCAGGAGAAGAAAGCTCCACTATGTCTTCACTGACCGTATGAAGGAATTTAATCTCGTTTACCATCAAGGATTGTTTATAATATTAGAGCAGTATAAAACTGACATATAAAGAAACTTGTACAGACAAGTCTGCGGTGCAACGTGACAATAATGGTTTGACTGAATCTAGAGTTAAGAAAGGTTGCTCACTGTCCATGCCCATAGCCAGCTTTGAGGCAATGCAGGCAGCAGCCTCAATAACTTTATTTTGCCCTCAGTGTAAATACAAGTGAAATTAATTATTTAGTTTATAGAATTACATGGAATGTACAGAACAGAAACAGCCTAATTAAAAAAAAATTCCTCCCGTTGTTGTTTCCTAAATTACAACAGTGACTACATTTCAAAAACTACTTCATTGGCTGTGAGTCGCTTTGGGTTGTCCTGAGGTCTTGAAAGGCACGATATGAATACAAGTCTTTCTGTAGTAATGGATAGCTATGGAGTAAGGACATTTTTAGATTGAAGGTGAGAAAAATACACTATAACTTATTTTAATTTGTTTTAAGATCCTGAATGACAAATCTGATATCCAAGACCAAGCTATCATGATGAGCGAGGGAAGAATATTAATACAAAAGCAAAAAAAGCTGCAGATGCTGGAAATCTGAAATAGAAACAGAAAATGCTGGAAATACTCAGCAGGTCAGGCAGCATCTGTGAAGAGCGAAACAGAGTTAACAGGCTGAATTTTCCGTGGTGGTAGCGGGTGCAATCGATGGCGGGTCGGTGGGAAAGTTGTTTTTTTTGACAGCGGGTTGGGAACCTGCTGTCAACTCGCTCCCACACACCTTTCCCACAGGTGCATCTGTCAGTGTGGAGCTGACCTGACCGGCAGCAAACCCAATTGAAATAATTATGAGGTACTTTACAGGCACTTAAGAGCCTTTTCCCCTCTACTTTTTAAATTTCCCTGCATGGCCACGGGATTCATGCAGCTCGGGAACCATGTCTGTCAACCATGAGTTACGTGGCCATTGCTCCAGCTGATGACTTGACAGCATGGAAAACAAACCAAAATAAATAAATGTTGATTACATCAGCTAACAGATTGATGGAGATTCTGTTCTACTTGAAAGGCTACTGGTAAATGTTAATTCAGAAATTCTTGTAGGGATGTAAATGGTGAGGGAAATACATTTTTCACTGGCCATTCTCAGCTGTTGCCTTCCAACTCAACAGTAATTGCACTATAAAAAATGACATATACCATTTCAATAAATTTTTGTGTTGTTTCTGGTCAGGTTTTTCTCACAGTATTCTGTGATTGTCCAGTTACACATTAAATCAAGTCATCAACCGTAACAATTTCATTCTCATCACTCATTCCACTGGTTCAATTTGCTTTCAGTCCCTGAATATGATTAATTTAATTTTTCAGTTTGAGACTTTAGGGTGAATTTCTGTGGAGGTTCTTTCACTTGTCCATTGTTAACTTCAATGGAAGAGCTGCAGAAATCCCAGAAACACATTGTAAGCACCACTTACCCTGTTTGTCAGGGATTCCGCAGCTCTTCCGCTGAACTTGCATAAGATTGTAAATCCACCCCTTTACAATTACATTTAAAATCTGCTTAATTTTGTAAATTACCTATACACACACATCTTTTATTTGTACCAGTTACTGATACAAAAGTCTACAGATGTGACTAAAGCACCAATAATTTCCCACTTTTTTAATTGTTCTTGATCGTATTTTTAGATGGTATCATATTACTTAATGATATTATTTAAAGATTTCTTTGTCACTCATATATAACTTTTATTATATTATTGTACAATAAAGATTCAACACCCACTATGTTAGATTAAACTTAAAATTTAATGTGGTCATGGTCCCTTTAAGGATCCCAGTTTAAAACGAGTCATGAATGATGTCACCAAACCTGCTCCATCTAATTGGGCCGGGTAACGTGCTGGGCGGGCTTAATAGGCCCCATTATGGTAAGTCCATTTTGTACAGCGGGATGGAGCCAGCAGCGGGGTCAGGACCCTCCGCGGACACCTCCCGCACCAGACCCGCCAAGGTAAGAAAAATTCTGGCCAATGTATCAGGTCGATGACCTTTTGAGGGAAAAACATTGTTTGAAGTAACAGAAAATTCATTGGGCTCGATTTTAACAGCCCTGAGGAGGCAGGTTTGGAGGCGTGTCAACTGCTAAGATCAGAAAAAATGGTTTCGACACCCAACCCACCCCCAAGCGATTTTCATGAGTGTCTGTTCAGCTGCTCCCAAACTGACCCGACTCCAACCAGTGGGACAGGTAGTTAAGGTAGTTAAGAGCCTGTTAACTGCCTTGATAATCCTATTTTGATAGAGGTTTCCCATTTTCGTGCCTCTGGCTCCTGTTTCCCGTCTTGTCAGAAACAGTCCAGCTGCAAGGAGATGAGTTGGTGGAGGACATGATCTGTAGTCATTATTGGTGCAGAACTTTAAAAGCACTCCTGTAACATGGCTGGCATTCAAATGCAACAACTTTGTTGTTGGAGGTTTGGGATAAGAGTTTGCAAATCTACTGATAATCACTCGATAATTTACAGCACAATAAAACACCCATGTGACTACCCTTGTGACTATTTGTGTGTTAACTTCCTCTTACGCATGCTTCTACGTGTTGCTTCCCCTGTGGCTTCAGCAGATGTAGAGGCACCTTGCTCACTTTGATGCTGCGTCTGCCTAGATGCCTTTGGCGGGTGTCCTCTGGGTTTGGGAGCCTGGGAGGGCTCCTCCACAGTCTGCTCTTCCTGTGGCTGTGCAGGGACTGAGATGGCCATCTCAGTTTGGTGTGGAATCTGGAGCTCTGACCGAGGGCTCTGCAGTGGCATGGTCGTGTGAGCGCTTGGAGAAAAGCCCACACTTCCTTGTTGCCTGCCACCAACATCCCTCTCATGGGTCAGCCGCACTTCAGTGCTGGCAAGTGGCTGGAGAGCACCTTGCTGCATATCAGGAGGACCATGAGGATCCATTTCTGTACTGGCAGTCCTCATAACAAGGACGTCCATGAAGCTCTGGGGTCTCTCCTCAATAGATGCCCATCTCTCCTCCATAGCAGACAATCTATTTTGAAGAGTCACCATGTTTTCATTCGTCTGGCGATTTATGTCCTCCATGGCGGTTGCCAACCTCTCCATGGTGGAACGGTCATGCGCCATTGCCTCCACAAAGGCAGTGCTCATGTTAGAGATGGACTCCTCCATTCTCTCCACACTCGCAGATACCCTGGATGCAAACCCTGTCAGAGACTCCTGCACTTGTTCCTGGAGTTCCAGCACCGCTCTCTTTCTGGATGGCCCCAGAGGCACAGCGCCTACATGCAGCTGAGCAGAGCTAGGAGTATCCTGCAACCTCCGACGAGGACTCTCCACTGCTGTCGCTGTCACCACCATCTGCTGATGCTCACTTGTGAGCTGTGATACACCAGGTGACAACACTACTCTATGTTGCGAAGGCCCCGCCGAGGTGTGCGTTTTTGCGCTGGTGCTGGGTGCGCTGAGTCCTGGTGATGCTGCTCCCTCAGAGGCTGCAGGTTCCTCTGAGGAGTCGTCTGGCTCTTCCTCCTGGACAGTGGGAAGGGGGGGCTCTCGATGGTCCTGTGAGAGAGTAAAGGCATGAGTTAGACATCAGATTTTCAGGTAGCAGACAAATCCTTTTGTGCAGATGATCAGAAGTCAATCTCTATGAGCAACATATGCCATTGCAGTCAATCATGAATTGTAAATGCGAGGGATGAAAATGCATTGTCACCAGCTTCCTCAAATGCGCCCGTCTCTCCTTCCCCCACTTCCAGCTCCTTGCCACCTTCCACGATGTTGTGAGCAGCCTCCTCAGCATTGGTTAATGTGGTCAGGGATGGTGTGCCTCCTCTTGTCTTTGCTCTCTCCCTCTTATTGTGCACTAGCTTTTCCTGCAAGGAAGGACACAAGTGGAGTTTTAGCGAGAGTGATGGAGTGAGTGTGAAGAATCCAAAACCTAGAAGCTTAGAGGGAGACCAAGATGGAGTGAGGTGGCAAGAGGAAGCTGCCTCCATATGCGTTGTTAGTTGTTGTCATTGCATAACAGTGAGAGCGAGTGTGAGGGTTGCATAGTAGGATAGTGAAGTGATTCATTACAGAGAGAGAGATAGAGAGGTAAGGGTGCAAGGGAAGTAAGGGTAAGGTGGGATGTGGAGGAGCAGGCTGACAATGCAGAGTGCTGGTGATGAGAAGAGAAGGGAAACAGTTTGAAGGTAAGTGTGATGTGATACTCACTTTTGATGTTCGCAGGAGATCATTGAAGTATTTTCGGCACTGGACCCAGGTGTGTGTGTATATAGCGACCTTGCGCTTACCTCCTCAGCAATCTGCAGCCAGGCTGCCTTTGTCTGCTGAGGAGGCTTCCGCCGGCCATCGGGAGGGAACAAAATCTGCCTATGTCTTCTTACTCCCTGCACAAGAGCTTGCAGGGACTCCTCAGTGAATCGGGGAGCAGCCTTGGCTTTCGCAGTGCCTTGGCTCATTCAAGCTGCAGCAGTATCAGGGAATGAGAGGCTGAGGCTATATGGAGCCCTTAAAAACAAGTGCAGCAATGACCTGATCAGTGCAGACCAACAGACAATTAAGGCAAAATGGGACACCGGGAGCGGCTGAAACCGGCAGCAGGTCTGAAACCCGCCCAACAAGAAGCCCACCCTCAACCCGCCTCCCTTAGTAAAATAGAGCCCATAGTCTCCTCTCTCTACTGTCTCTAGTACTTCTCACTTCCCATTCTTGCCTTTTCTTTGCTATCTCTACTTCTCTCTATTGCTCTTACTTATTACCTCTGTGCCGTCTCTAGCTCGTCTCTTTTATTCCACTTTCCTACTTTGTGCATCTGGTCATCAAGTACTCAGTACCTTGTTCCAAAACACTAGGGACTAAAAATTAGGGGACTTTAGGGACTAAAAATTAGGGGACTTTACGCCACCAGTTACCAGCAAAATATTGTGAAAAGAGGGTGGCCGCTGCTCTTTCGCCCGCTGGTGGTGGGTTCCGCGCCATCCTCCATTTTCCAAGACCCAGCAGCGCTGCCAGTAAGATCGATGGCCCTGCAAATTTAAATGAGGGAGCAGTGACGTCAGTCTGCGTGCAACGCCGACTTAACGTCACCTTGGCAAACTTGGACCTTAGTGCTGAGTTCAGCGCTGGGTCCTAAGCTCACCATGAAAACCCAGCATCAGCGGACTGACAGAGGCGCTTTCAGCACCTCTTAAAGGGACACACAAATCTTTCAGGTAAGTTTGCATTTAAGCTTTTGGACTGGATTTTTTTTGATTTTATTGAAGTAGTGGCTTGCTGCAATACATGTTAAAAGTTTTTTAAGTGAGTAGGGAGTGCTGCTGGATGCTTGCAAGGCCTTGGATGGTAAAAGAAGGCCTCTGAGAGGACAGAAAATGCTGCAAGTACTCTGCAGGTCAGGCAACATCCGTAGAGAGAGAAACAGAGTTCTCATCTCTGGTTGAGATGTTGCCTGACCTACTGAGTATTTCCAGCATTTTGTGCTGTCATTTGAGATTTATAGCATTCGCTCGCAGAGGAAAGGGGAAGATGCAGAAGAGGAAGCCGAAGAGGAAGCAGCCGAACAGGAGGGAGCCAAAGGAAGGATGCAGGCCAAACAGCCCCTTTCTGGCCGGGATATCCGGGATGGAATCATCCGCCTGCAGTACCAATGACCACAACCCCAATTCCCCTTTCAACATTTGTCCCAAACCTTACCTTCCCTCTGCTACTGACCATCACAACGTTCTCTTGACCATGATGTTAAAATAAAAGCCACCACAAAGCAAACTTTCCAATCCAACTTTATACATCTAACCATCCAATATGACATCAAGAAATCAACTCTTCACCCTTATGCATTCCCTTAGTTACTGTCTTGTGTGTGCCTTTGCCTATCCTACTGATGTCATGCAGTGCTACCCCAGTGGCTGCATAGCTGGTAGAAGGTTGCTGACTTTCAGTGGGGGACACTGCAAATGGCCTTGCTTGTCGACCTTGAGGAGCTGGTGGCTGGGAGTGTGAAACTGAATGACGGTGTTTCTTCTTCTTTTTCACTCTCCTCTCCTTGTTCTTGGTCAACCACTGGCTGGGCAGGCTGGATTTCTTGGGTGTCTGAAATGAGGAAGCCACAAGGGTGGAGTTGTGGTGAGGGGAGGGTGAGAAGCAAGAGGTGCATGCGAGAAGGAGGATAATGCACGAGGATATCAGCACCTTGTATCCTTTCAGCCCCGCCACTGGCCAAGGGCTCAGCCATGCCCCTGACAAGAATGGCCTGCACCGTCTCCTCCAAGGGGGTGAGGTGAGGTTAGGAATGGGAGATGTGCTTTGTGATTGGTACAGATTGTTGGTAGGTGAGTGATTGGGGGTCGTACATTGAGCAGTGTGTGAGGCTAGTGGTGCAATTGGTAGGAGACGGCTTTTAAAGATGCATTCACTGACCTTGCCCAGTGGTCTGAGGTCATGAAGCTTCTTTGGGCACTGGAGCCAGATGGTGGGGGCGACATTGCTGGCAGTGATGGCCTCGGTGATCTGGTCCCACATCGTTCTTTCTGGAGGGCCTCCTGGTCCCTGTGGGTAGAGGACTTCTCTTGCAGTGTTGACCCCCTGAACAAAGCTGGGTGCTCCTTCCCTGGCTTGCTGAGCCATTTGTGTTCGTGCAGAAGGGAATTCAGCTTTAAAAGCTGAAGATTTCTTTTTAATGTTCATTTTTTTTAAAGAAGGCAGTAAGGGCTGAAAATTGAATATTTCTACTGTATTTTTATTTTTATCAGTTCAGAAGGCTTTTAATGCATTGCTCTTTTAATGACCCACAATGCCTAGTGACCTCATTGCCTTGCTTCCAGAGGCTGTTGGAAGATGGAATGCCGCTTCTGGATGCCAACTTCGCCTCCAATGCCTGCACTAATGCCACCAGGAGGGCGTTACACTATGAGTTAGCGCTGGGCTAAAAATCTTTAGTCCCCTGCGCAAATTTTTCTCTTCTACCTCTTTGACCATTTTCAGCGGCCGTTAACCCGAGGCCTCGGTGATACCGGCAGCTCCTGTGACGGCCACGAATTTCGAGGCCTAGATATTTGCGATAGAATAATAAAAAGATGCACAAAAATGTCTGGCTTAAAAAACAAAAATGTTTTAAGAGAAACAGCCTCTTATCTGAAGACTTAAAAGTGAAAAAGTGGGAATGGAGTCTCAGCATGCAGTTAACCTACTCTAAAATCTGTTCCTTTTTTTTATTAGGATCTCAGTATTTTGGGTGTTTTGCTCATTATTTGCATGTTCTTGATGCTGGCAATATTGAGCTTATTTTCTGTTTATTGGACTGACATTAGAGGTTGGAATCGTGATCCCACTGAAACTAGACAGAGGCTGCAAATTACATGGTTTGTTGCCACTTTCTTTGTACCCACTGAGAAGTAGCATTTAAGGACACTATACCTGTGTATAGGGAGTAATTGTGGAAAACTGCTGATGGAGCTCCAGCAGTTGAATGAGCTCTGGAGATTTCTTAGCTTCCTCTGATGCCTTGGCAATGTAATAATCAGGCTTTTGAGCAAAAGCGCTGGCAGCCTCCTTTGAAGAGAATGTGTAATATTTTTCTTGATGTTTAAGAATTCCAATATTTGGACTGCCTGAAAAAATAAAGAACAGATTATTTTATGGTCATTCCTATAAAATATTTTACATCCAGTTATCCTGCTGCTCATGTGACATGATTATATCAGATTTATGTGTGGTGCATTCTTTTTAGCCTCAAACGACCCTCTGGGCTGAATTTTGCCGGCGCTCAGTGTGTGGGTTTGGAGGCGGGTCCGCTGTCAAAATCAAAATGATTGACAGCGGGTTGGGAACCGGCTCCGTACCCGCCTCCATGTAAGTTTCCAAAGTGTCGAGTCTGCGATTTCAGAACAGACCCGACACCAAGCGGCGGGGGAGGCATTTAAGATACTTAACTGCTTGTTAAGTGCTTGTTTACTACTATTTTGCCAGCCTTTTTCTATTTTACCACATTTTTAACGGGGTCCACGTCGTTTGGAGATCATGTCAGGTAAGTAGGTCGGGTTCTCTATGTCTCCCTATTGCTGTGAATAGGTGACAGGTGCAAAATTGGTATGAAAGCAACCATTTCACAGCTGGTCACTTTCCAATGTCAGAAGCTTGACCCTTCAGGACTTGGAAGACACTTTTGAGCTGTATGCAGTTTGGAAGTGTTTGGAGTAAACAATCTATCCACTGTCACCTCCTTGGAGCAAGCTCTCTCGCCACTGACAGATCACTTCTGTCATCTCAACTTCAGCTGCCATCTATTCCAACAACATTGGTGCCCTTGAAAAAAATCACACCTTGGTCCTCTGAATCCCTCCACGATCAGTTCCAACACCAACATCACCAGGCACACCAACATCATCAACAACAATATCAACCTTCTCTGCAATCACCTGATGCTGCACAGGACACAGGGCATCAGCACCCGACAACATTGCTGCCTGGGAGGCCAGCGATGGCATCACCAGATTTACTTCACTTGACGCTGTACACCCTGGCTGTCACATGATTCACCAGGTTAACACCACCCCACACCATCACCATAAAGCATTCCTACAATGACCAAGCCATTCCTTTACACTCATCACCATTGCAGGGGGTACCGTTATGTCTCACCATTCACTGCAACCCAGTAAGACACTTCCAAAGGTGAGCACAGATAAGTACAATAAGGCAAAGTGTTGAAAATAAAGATTTCAATGTTTGACAACACATTAACAGAAAATTTACATGAACGTTGCATAAAACACCCAAGTGGTCTGCTTGTGTGTTGTTAGTTGGTATGATTGCACTAGGATGAGGGTGAATGTGAGGGGTGGCTAGTGAGATGGAGTAGTGATAATGTAGATTGAGTGGGATGGGTGGAGGTGCAAGGTAAGTTGGTGTGAGTAATGATGTGCAGGAGTAGGGTAGGGAAGGCAGAGTGATGGGATGTGATGAGTGGCACAGGTGGATGAGGTTGAGTGTGACTTTGCAGTAACATTTCGTAATCTACTGAGATCATTGAAATGTTTGCGCCACTACAGCCAGGCACTCTTGACGACATCCCTGCTTGTGTCCTCCTGTGCAATATGCAACCAGGCTGTGTTGATCTCCTGGGGAGGTCTCTTCTGCCCATGGAAGGGAAGAGAACCTCCCTGTGTGCTGTGACTCCCTCCATAAACAAAGCTGTGCACCTTTATGCAGTGCTTGTCAGTGTTTGCAGCACTTCAATGCTGCAGATCACTGACAGCACAACTATCAAAATGAATGTGGACATGGTCCCTTTAAGGAAACTGACTGATGACGCATCAAATGACATCATCAGACCTGCTTCCTTTTAATTGGCCGGGAACCCCGCAGGGCGGGCTTAACAAACCCTATTAATGGAAAATCCTTTTTACAGAGTGGCTACATCCGGGAATGGGATCAGAACCCTCAACCACCTGTCCCGCCGTGATCCCGCCTCCGCTGGCAAAATCGTGGCCTCTGTGTTTATAACTGAAATGGCCAAATGGCCACATTATTTTCCTGAGTGAATAGTAACAAAATAGAGTAAATAAAGAGAAACTGTTTCCAATGGCTGAAGGGTCGATAACCAGAGGGCAGAGATTTAAGTTGAGTTACAAAAGAACCAAAAGCGACATGAGGAAAAATAATTTACGCATCGAGTGGTTAAGATTTTGAATGCACTGCCTGATAGGGTGGTGGATACAGATTCATTAGTAGTCTTCAAAAGGGAATTGGATAAATACTTGAAGGAGAAAAAATTGCAGGGATATGGGGAAAGAGCCGGGGAGTGGGACTGACTGGATTGCTCTTCGAAAGAGCCGGCGCAGACTCGATGGGCCGAATGGCTTCCTTCTGCGCTGTACTATTCTATGAAAATATTAAATCAGTAGAAAAAAATGTTACAGAAACTCAACATCAGGAAATTAGATTCATATTTTTTTAAAATCTCAGATTCACAGCATTACTTGGCTTCCATATAAAGTCAGCCAGAATAGCCACAGCTAATTCATTAAGGAAAGCATTATCTCACTGAAAAGTAAAAGGAAATGGGGATCTCGCCCCACAGTTGGTCACATGGTAAGTTACCTTTTGTTTTTTTTTTAATCAGTCAATCAGCTGCCTGACATGGAACAAAAGTAATGAGTTGCCCAATCTCAGTTCAGGTTTTTTTAAAGAAAACAAAGGGAAACTTATAAACTAAATTATAATATTATTCCTGGTACCCACAAAACACTGAATTCATGGATGTGGGCATCGCTGACAAGGCCAGCTTTTATTGTCCATTCCTAATTGCTCTTGAGAAGGTGGTGGTGAGCTGCCTTTTTGAACTGCTGAAGTCCGTGACATGCGGGTTTTCCTAGCAGTTTGATACAACTGAGTGGCTTGCTAGGCCATTTCAGAGGGCAGTTCAGTGTCAACCACATTGCTGTGGGTCTGGAGTCATGTATAGGCCAGACCGGGTAAGGACGGCAGATTTTCTTCCCTAAAGGACATTAGTGAACCAGATGGGTTTTTACGACAATCTGGTAGTTTCACCATTACTGATGCTAGCTTTTTAATTCCAGATGTATTTAATTAACTGAATTTAAATTCCACAGCTGCCGTGGTGAGATTTGAACTCATGTCTCTGGATCCATGGTTAAAAAAGAAAATAATGGCACTGTAAGGGCAGTCAGCAGCCTTTCACTAGCTATCGACACCCAATATTCGAGCCCAAGACCCATGTGATGCTCCTGCCACATCATGCACTGGGAGCACCAGAAAAATATTGAGAAATGAAAGGGCATTGCATTATCACGCATGGTCTGTTCACTGGGATGCAAATGTCCACACCAGGGCATCTTTGTGTGTAGAAGTGCTCTCCCCATGACCTCACGAATCTTGCTGTGCTAACAAATGGGGCAATCTACTCAATGTATTGTCTTCATCATGTCACAAGTGCAGAAACCCCTACACAAGTGGTTAATGATAGGTGTGTGCTCTCAACTTTCAGATTATTTGGCAATCCAAGTAGAAAGCACGTCCCCTTTTTAAGTTAAATAGATAATAGGATAGTTATTGGTCAGAACAAGCTTATAGGAGGGAACTATGTATTCAGCAGAGTCTTTTGTCTCCTAACTGTGTAGAGCCCTAGCTGCAAAAAGTAAAGACCAGTGGGCTGAAAATTGAGTAGTGCCCCCTCTGGGGCGGTAACTTCGCCAGGGTAGCGCCCCGGAAAAATTAGCGCCCCCGCGACAGAAATTGCGTGGTAGTGCCCCAAGAGGGAAGCGGGGCGCTACTGGAAGCACCCCACACTGGGGTGCTGCGAGGGAATATCGCAGTGCTACGTGCCGCAGTATTGTAGGCCTTCCTCCCCTTCTTAAAGGGGAGGGGCCTTGCGCAGCGCGACCCGGGGCCCAGTTGGGCCCCCGGGGATCGGGAGTGCCGGCAAAAGAGCCCGGCACTCAAGAGAAGTGCCGGGCTCATGGAGCACAGCCCAGGTAAGGAGGCCGGGGACGGGAGCGGAGGCAGGTGCTGGCAGGCGGCCAGCAACAAAAATGGCCACCCCGCACCTCGCCTTTAAACAGCGCCTCCCCGGCTGCAAGTTGGCCCCCCTGACCCCGTCGGACATAGAGTCCGGTGGTAAGACAGGAGGTGCTCCCGAGGATCACAGCCGGGGCGCTAACGGGAGGCGCAAAGCAACTGAATTTTTCCCCCCAGTAAAGTTAAAAATAAGCTAAAATGGTGGCATCTGGTAGCATGGTGACACAGTGTATTTATAGAGTGGTGGGACCTAAATTTGCACCCATAGTCCCCCACACTACTGAGTTTCTAATCTCAGGCATGCCAATATGGGACAGTACCAAACAAAGGTCAGGTTTCCCCCCAGAGAGATTGGCAACGTGGAGAGTTGTTTTCCTTCACCCCACCATTGGCAGTTGTGCCTTCAGCTGTCTAAGCCCTAAGCTATGGAATTCCCTCCCTAAACCTCTCCACCTCTCTTTTTCTTCCTGAAGGCACTCCTTAAAACTACCTCTTAGACCAAGCTTTGGATCACCTGTCCTAATATCTCCTTACATGGCTCGGTGTCAAATTTTGTCTGATAACGCACCTGTGAAGCACCTTGGGATGTTTTACTATGTTAAAGGCGCTATATAAATGCAAGTTGTTGGGTTAGTTCTACCATAGGAGGAGAGCTACGAATAACCAGCTCTTGTGCAACACCTAGCAGTCGTTTCATAAGAACTTGGCAGGGGCGGAGAGTCGGCTGCCTGCTTGCCCTCTCCTCTTGTGTGAGGAGAGGGCAAGCAGGCAGCCGACTCTCCGCCCCTGCCAAGTTCTTATGAAACGACTGCTAGGTGTTGCACAAGAGCTGGTTATTCGTAGCTCTCCTCCTATGGTAGAACTAACCACCCACACAGTAGTATGCTGACCAAACAGAAGGCTTTTCATGAATTAAGCAAATAGTTTCAACTCTAAAGAGGACTGACACATCTTGTATACCTTTCAGAAGGAGACCATGTCTTGCAGCAAATGTGTAGGCACAGAATCCTCGATACTGCACAGTCAGGTGGTGATAAATTAGTGTGCTTTCTGGAAAGATCCATTCCCGATTCTTGAAGTCTGATGGATTTATTCTATGTTCTGAATAGCAAAACAATACAAGGAACGATTGGTGTTGTTCAGTGTAATCGCTTGTCACTAGACACATATTATTAAGTAATTGCCCTATTTACATGAAGATAATGGGACAGATTTTTCTATTCTTGCTCCTGGACATATTGGATTGCCTGAGCACAAAGGGAAATCAGGCAGGAAGCATCATACACCTACAAGGGAGCCTGCCCAATTTTCCATCGATTAACATAAATGGATGGAAAATTAGGCAGACTCCCTTATGGGCGTATGATTCTCCCCATATAATTTTACTTCATGCAATGTGCCGAGGCAATCTAATGCTCCCAGGTGCAGGAACAAGAAAATCTAACCCCAATATTTTGGTTACCTACTAGCAAACTTCCTGTGGTGTTGCTCATGGGTAGTCTGGGACATGGGCTGGGGAGTGGAGCAGTCGGGCAGGGAATACCAGACAGGGCCAAAAAGTGCGACAATTGTGCAAAGTGGGTGCTGGAGAGGGATACAAGCCCCAGTTTGAAAGGGGAGTGACACTGGGTCGGTTTCTTGTTCTCTGAGAACAGGGAGTGGCAAAATCTGGAGCACAGGGCAGGCAGAGACCTCCCCAAGCCTGAGACAGGAAGCACAAGCATTCATGAGGCCAAGACTGAAAGCGCAGACATTCCAAGGCCTGAGGGTAGTGAGACGGAGAATTGAAGGAAGCTAAACTTTTTGGGGTTTCCTTCATGTGCGAACCCAGACAGTGAGAGTTCGCAGGCTAATTGATTGTGATGGGATTTCCACCACAAAGCCTGAACTTGTCCTCACCAATATTCACACGCAAGCATTTGCTAGAAAAGGTCAATGGATAACGATCAGAAATGGGAATCGTACATCGAGGTCAATAGCAGCAGCCCTCCTGCAGGGCCCTGGCTTAGATCAGCTAACTCAGCACAGACTGGAGATTAAAGCTTGAGGGGACAGCATCATTTCAGTAACAGCGCCTACAGCTTTATATCATCAGATAGAAAAAAACCCCATAGATTTTAAATGATGGTGCGGACAATTATGGGAGATGTCCACAAGTTCTGTAATTAGTGCCACCTATACGTAATTCTGTATATTAACTTCTTAGGAACGATTTTATAAAATTGCACATCCGGTGGGCAACATTGCAGAAAATTGTGGGCATAGTCCCCATGATTTATCCATCCATGCTGTCCTGATAAACGCACCCAGCCGGCGAGGCTTCCTACTGTAGTGTGCAGTTATACAACATTTACATTAAAATAAAATTTAACATTATAGGGCAGCAGCTGACAAAAACATAACCTCAAACCCTTTCTCTGACCAAGCCTCTGATCACCTTCACCATGCTCATTGTCCAACCACTCCCCCTCCCCCTTCATCCTTTTCTGAATGGTTTGGTACATTTTCCTACGTTATAGGTTCTGTATAGGTGCAAGTTATCATGTTGCATGAAAGCAAGGAGTGGGTCTACAGTTATTGATTCCGTCTTTCCAGTGTTCAAGATAGCACTTTAGAGGGCACAGTCATTAGAAGGGAGAACATGATTGCTTTTTACGATATCCACCAAGTCATTGATGAAGGCGGAGTATACAGCGTGACCCAGGGCAAATTTAGGTTATGGTACCAAAGCAAAAAAGAACATCGATATATTTATGACCTGTAAAGAAAATTATTATTCATTTCAACAGTTCCAAACTGATATGCAAACTTTGAGATGCCATAGCTACAGAGGGTCATTTTAACCGAACCCGCCCAGCGGGAAACCGACAGGTTCGGATCAGCTGCCCATTTTATACTCCGGCCGATTGTACTTCCCGTCAAAGTCAACGGAGAGTAAAAGCGGGCGGGGTGTAAAACGGGCAGCCGACCCGATCCCGTCAGTTTCCCACCAGGCGGGTTAGGTTTAAATTACACTGGACAGCGTCAGTTTTATTCTGAGCATAAGGTAGATTTATTATTTTTCCTGATGTCACAGTGCGGATCACATTGCAGGTTGTTGTAATTGAGATGTTGCAACAAATTCTCATGAGTAATTCTCAGTTATTTGCCAGGAAAGGAAAACAAAAAAAAACTCCAAACCGCACAGGACAGATTTTATGAATTCACACTCCCAGTGCTCATGCTCGGAGAATCCTGCCGAGCTCCCTGACTCCTGGGTCCAAATTCCAACTACACTTTCCTGAAGCACTGCAATGGGAGATCAAGTTTGTAAAATCCACCAGGCGACAACATTTCTGTCCCCGTCCGACTGTAGCAGTCGGCGCAGACTCCATGGATTTTTAACCCCTATTAAAAACAGGACAGGCTGCTTGCGGGGGGGGGGGGGGGGGGCGGGCGGGAGGGGGAGGGGAAGCAGTGAAAACCCACTCGAGCTGGAGATGACTCATTCTATGGAAACGAACTGTCCTCAGGAACAATGGCCCGAGAGGCCCACTCCCAAGTCTTGATTAACAAGGCTGACGACTCATTGTTCTGGTCAAGATGAACTCGTTAAGTTAATCGGCTGGAAGATCGAAATGAGATCAAAAACCATTCAAACCCGGAAGGAAGCTTGAAAACCATTCCCTGAGGCCATGAGTCCATTAAAACCACAGACAGCGGTCTGTGTATTGGAGGGGTATATTAGAGAGCAGTTTGGATAGCTCTCTCACTCTCTCGCCTGCCCTCCACACAACGGAACGTCAAGAGGAGCAGAGCCTTGCTCTTCCAACCGAGACAGACTTCAACTAAGGCTGGGACTCGCATGCCGCAAGGCCGGTACGGAACCAGGTAGCCGAGACGTACGGGAGGAAGCTGCAAGCAAGATCAAAAAGGGCAATCCATGTGAGCATTGCCAAGCCTACACACCCACAAGATCACGTAGCTGTGTGAGGGGGTGCCTGTATGTTCCTACCAAACCAGAGGGGGTTTAGCGTTGGAAGGGTCCTGTGATAGTTTAGTTCATGGGATGGTGTTTTTTGGCCGTGGTAAGTCAGCACAGCAGGGGCTTGTTGGACAAGTCAGGGTCTTAAACTGTACTGTTGTGTTCACACTGCTCGTACTGTATGCGAGTAGAGTGGTTTTTGTCAACCTTAATAAACACTGTACGGGTGAGCCCGAAAACACTGTCCGTGTTCAAATCTGTCCTCAGTAATCCCTATCGTCCAGAACTTGTAGTAAGGGGGTTTGCATGCTCGCTACGGGTGGGGCGAAACCACCTACAATAATTGCCGATTGCAGTAGGGGCCATAGGAAATTGGCCATCTCAAAAACCGGTTACACGACATACCCGATACTTCACTTAACCTCTGCTCGTCTGTTTTCACAGCCACTCCCTCCAACAAGGGCCCAATGACACTATCTGGAAACAATTGTGAGTGAGTTCCCAAATACGGATCTAGGTTGGTTACTAAGTTGCTGAAGACGCTGAGCAGCACCATCTCATCCTGGAAAGCGGTCCACAGGTTGGAGAGAGCTATAAAATGAGGCTGGCAAAATGGGTAAAAGAAATCTACATTAGGTTCAACACACAGTTGAGAGATTTTGAAATATTTTACATTATGCTATTTATATAATATGAAATTGTTTGAGAAAACTATGGCCATTATTAATCATCTAAGAGTATGAAACTGCCCATAGGATGAAAAATAAGTGGTTAACCCCCCCACCCACCCACCTTTCCAATTGTTTAATGGTAAATTCACTCTTCATACAGATCAGGAAGCTTTGAGAGCCTAGAAATTACTGCTGTTAATATTAGTGGATAAAACCTGCTGTAGGACAATCCCCCTTTCTGCTATTTTAATGGAGCTGTTTAAAAATCTATTTAAAATAAACCGGTTTAAGTAGAATACAGGTGCCACTAGGCTAGAGACACTCCCCCCCAAAAAATCAGTTGAGGCTCTTGCTCCTGATTCCAAAATCCGTGAGCCCTGTGGAGAGTGTGCATGTGTGGACATTGGGTGAGGCCAGTGTCTGGGTCAACAGTGCCGCTCCTAATGGTGGAACACCTGCTTATATCCTGCTATAAACAAAATGAGTCAATGCTCTCAGGAGAGGCAGGAGAAAATTAAGGGTGGGGGAAAAAAATGGTTTTATGACTGAGTCACACTTCTGAACTACTGGTTTGTGCTTATGGCATCCAAAGTAAGGAACTGAAATTTGGGAAATGAGGCATCTTGCAAAAAAAATTAACAAATTAAATCACTACAGCTTTAACACTGAACAATAAATAGATGTTAGTCTTGATATCTAGCTAATTAACTATGCACCCTGCTGACATACAGTTCAAAATGTAATGTGGGAAGATTAGTCATATTGCATGCAGCAGCCAAATATCATTTCACAGTACATAGTGCCTAGTGCTGTGGTTACAGCTGCTCAATAAACACAACCAGCAGTAAAAGATTAAGTAGTAGTAATTGGTGTGCATTACGCCCATTTTTCTGGGCATAAAATGGGCACAAGCAATACTAATTTAGCAGCACGGCAGCCTGTGCCCAATCCGCGATGGCGTGGACCCATTGCTAAACTCGTGTGGCCCTTTTTTTAAGGCATCCCGGGTGGGTGCAAGCTTTAGGCACCTTGGGGGAAAAATTAAGTTGTTTGCGCCTCCCGTTAGCGCCTTAAGAGGGCGCCAATTAGGGCGCAAAGCAACTAGCGCCCGAGCGCGGCGATGTTTGCGCCGCTCGCAAAATTAACTAGACATTTTGCGGCGGCGCTAAACACTACTGCCACGATCTCCTGCGCCGGCAGATCGTGACGTCAGTCGAGCGCGCAATGCCCCATTAGCGCCCCGGACCGGATATTGAGTGGCGTCCCCTGCCTTACTGCCTGCCGCTAGCAACGACAGGTTGAGGGGAGCGTTATGCTGTCAGAAAGGAACTAGGGGAGCGCTATTTAAAGGCGACCACTTCCTGCCTTTTTTTGTCGGTGACATTTTTGCACCACGCATTCTGAGAGAGAGAGAGAGAGACTTCTGGAGAGATTCAACGCTGTGTGAAGGGGTTTTGGGTACTGAGCAGCACTTTGCAGGTTGATTTTGATTTGCCCTTCCTTGCTTCGCCAGCGCTCTGAGGTAGCGCCTCGCTCCTCGGCCTTTGCGCCTTTAAGACAGGTGTGAAGCACCTGATTTAGCGCTCCAATCACCTCCAGGGGCGATAAAAGCCAAGTTTGCTGTCGGAGGCGATAATTAGCGCCAAGCGCTAAACTTTGTGCACAGCCGATAGTGGCGCCCCAAACGGGGCGATACTGAATTTTCCCCCCTTAATTATGTAAATTAGCAGCCTAATGCTTGTTGGAAGGACCGCATCAGGAAATTTGTTGCCGATCAGCAAGCCATGCATTCGGCCTTAAAAAAAAGCTCCTGTGCAGGCGTGCTCCCCTCCCCCCCGGTAGCCCGCTCCAACCCGTATCACCCCCCCCCCCCACCATCCTGGGACTTACCTGAGGAGTCGTTGCTGGTGAGGCAGGCGGGCCAACATTGAAGTCTCGGCTCGAGCGAGCTGCCTGTGTGCCTGTGGATGTGTGACGAGCCCCGGCAGCTCGAGCCGAGTACGATGAAGAGGCCCGAGGAACAATTTCCATCAATCCCTCGGCCTCTCGGTTCGGCCACGTGTTGGTCCTGCCCAGACCAGAACCTACCCCTAAATCTTTTCACTGCTATACATTTGCTGCAGCCTTCAGATTACAATCATTTTTTATAAAGCATGTAACTTCTATAAAGGTTGCGTCTGTATTTTTTTTGTAACATTTTTGAAGTGATTATTGTACAGAACTCAGGAAATATACAGAATACTCTTAGGAGAGGAAGCTTAATAATGGAGTTCAGAACATGCTGGTGTGCTGATTAGCTGAACCATAGAATAGCAGAAAATGGGTTGGTCCCAGTTCCTAACTTCAGCTGAACTGTCTGAAGAACTGGTGAACAAAGGCTAGACAGACGTTTCCTGTGACAATGCATGCATGTCGTCTACCCAGTTTGATGTTTTACATCACCTCACATCAACACTTGACAGGGGTATTGACAGTGCCTACCGAAACGTCAATTGCCCAGCATTTTGATTAGGGGATAGTGCAGAGGTACCTCAGGAAATGTTGTAAATGTTTGAAATGAGAGCAGGAGAGAGAAGTTTTGAAAATGTGTTGCAATTAAAACTGTTGTTAAAATTAGTTCATTTCTAATTAACCAGATTCCCTCTCCTCATCACGTTGGTTTTTTTTGTGCAAAATATCTTGATGTTTGCTAATTTGGCAGAATTGTGAATGTTTGACTTTTAAAATTACATGCAATGTAACAATCCTGCTTCTGCCCAAGTCTACCATTTTCAGTGTGGGCATTAGGGTCCTCCTATACCTGTCACCACTCTACATGAGCAAGAGTGAGAAATGAGGGGGGTTAATGGAGCTATTTTTCCCATTCTCAGATATGATTCTTTTATTCCTATGCTTTAGATGGAAATAGAAAATAACACAACCTTCAACACAAAATAAAGGTGCACTGTACCAGAGTTCTACAAGTTTTAAAATGGGAAGAACAAACCTTAGAAGGCCAATACTTACATACACTTGTGCAGTGGGTACTGCTGCTTTTGACTTGACTACAGAGTTCAGATCCAACATCCGTTTACTTAATTGATGCAGCAGCGTATCTACCTGTTTAGCACATGTGATAATTTCAGTCTGCAGAGGAAACAAAAACCACACAAAATAAAACAAACTAGTCGGTAACTACTGACCCATTGTACATTCGTGACAAAAGATCGTCGACCTGAAACGTTAACTCGGTTTCTCTCGCCACAGATTCTGTCTGACCTGCTAAGTATTTCCAGCATCTGCAGTATTTTGCTTTTGTATTACCATTCTAGTAAATCTCTTCTGCACCCTCTCCAAGGCCTTGACATCCTTCTTAAAGCGTGGTGCCCAGAATTCGATACAATACTCTAGCTGAAGTCTAACCAGTGTTTTATAAAGGTTTAGCATAACATCCTTGGTCTTGTACTCTATGGGCTGGATTTTGTCAGTGTGGGTGGGCTGGGGCGTGTCAGGTGGAAAACGTGTCAGGACCCCGACTCCTAAGTGAAGTGTTGAAAAAGTGCGATTTTCCCCTAATTGGCCAATTGATTTCCTGCATGTGGGAACCACTGGCCCAATTAGTCTTTTCATACAGAAAGTCGCCTCTGATGACATCATCAATGCTGTTGGATTTAAGGCCTGCAAGCAGCCTTGATTCTTCTGGAGACTGCAAAGGCTCTGCAATTTATATGAAGGAGTTGAATTGTGGAAAATGTCAACAATCAAGCAAAAGCGTGCTCCTCGGTTTGATGAGCCCTCCCTCCAAGCTCTGGTGTATGGAGCCAGCTATAGTAAGGAGGTGCTGTTCCCCTCCTCAGGGAGAAAAAAGCCACCCCAGCAGACAAAAGCTGTGTGGCTACAAGTGGCCCAGGTTGCCAACACCATTTCAATGAGCTGCAGAACCTGGCTGCAATGCAGGAAGAGGTTTCATTACCTTCTCCGCACCGGAAAAGTGAGTATGACTTTCTCATCACCCCCAATCTGATCCCCATCGCCTCTCCTCACCAGCACTCAGCTTTGCCAACCTCTTCCTCCACATCCCACTTGCATCCCTGCACCCTTACCTATTCCCTCTCTCTCTATGGTCACATTCACTTAACTATTTGACCATGCAGCCCTCACACTTCCTATCACTGTGATGACATGACAACAACTGCTTACAGCACACAGGGTGGGTCCTTTGTATCCTTCTAAACATCTATGCTATGCATTCACTACACTCACTCCTTCCATGGTCCATGGAGGAACTTAGTCGCAAGGGTATTGAAAACATGGTCATTGTTCAGAATAGAATGACATCTCTTGAGGAGCGATGGTCAGCTATTGGGCAAACAAAGCAGACCTTCATGCAAGTCCTCTGGAGTAGGACTTCCAGTGCAGAAATGGGTCCTCATGGCCCCCCTGCAGTGCAGCAAGGTGCTGTCCAGCCACTTGCTACCTCTGAAGTGGGGCTGACCGATGAGAGGGATGTTGGTGGCAGACAATAAGGAAGTGGGGGCTCCTCTCCAAGCACTCACACGACCATGCCACAGCAAAGCCCTCGGTCAGAGATCCCACCAGAGTCCTCACCCAAATGAGATGGGCATCTCAGCCCCTGCACAGCCGTAGGAGCAGCAGATTGTTGGCGAGCCCGCAGAGATTCGCCACCCCAGAGGATGCCCGCCAAAGGCATCGAGACAGGAGCAGCAAGAGAGCAAGCAAGGGGCCTCCACATCTGCTGAAGCCACAGGGGAAGCACCACATAGGAGCACACGTAAGAGGAAGATAAAGCACAAGTAGTCACAAGGGTAGTCACTTGGGTGCTGTGTTGTTTTGTTTTTGGACCAGCCATCATTGTGATTGTATTATAAAGTGTTTTGATGGCAAACTGTTGAAGTTTGTGGCCTGTGTCATTTCGCAAATGGGACTTTCACATTGAGGGCATAGGGCGCCTTGCGATTATCAGAATGGTGGTCAGAATGATAAGATTCCGTAGGTTCTTCTCCATTGTCGATGATCTGGTAAGAAGGAGTGAGACTAAAGTGTTTGATTGTGCAGGCTAAGCAAATCTGGCCAGGATGAGTGCGTCCCTTGCATCCCGGGCAGCAATATGGTGGCACTCTGGCGTCTTCTGGCCTGTGCATCTTCAGGTGGATGACTAGCAGCTTGGCGCTCCTGTTGATGTTCCTGCTGTTGGTGCTGCTGTTGCTCATTGTTCTGTTGCTGCCGCGGCTGATCTTCATCCGAATCTGATGTCCAGGAGGAAAGGAATTAAATGGTCGCCATGAGGTATGTGCCTCAGTTGAGGAAGCGCTTAGTCAAGGTGGGGAGAGGGGTTTCCAAGGAGGTCACACTGGAGATGGGTGTCAGGCTCCAAACTTCCACAACACTGAGTATGCCTGCTAAAAGTTCCCCCAGACCTGAAACAACAAAGTTCTGCCACCTGCAAATGATCATCGGTGAAAACTCTTTTGTAATGGTGGAGCTGCAGCTGTTTGTAAGCAATCCACTAGTGAGGCCCCCAGCATTACCTGGCGTGTTCCAGAGGAGGCGTGTAGGATGGGGGAAATGTGTTAAAATCGGAAAGGCCTCTCAAAATGGGATTATAGAGGTAATTAAGTGGTTGTTAAGGGCCTTAAGGGCCTATCCCGCCCCTTGGAGGCGGGATGGAAAGCGTGTCTGAAAACACGTACTTGGAAAAATTGCTCGGAGGTGGGATGGAGGTGGGAACGGGCTCGCCCACCAGTTTTGGCGATTTTAACAACTTGCACGCCTCCAAACCCGCCTCCTCGGGGCTGGAAAAATCAAGCCCTATGCCTCTATTAATAAAGCCAAGGATCCCTTATGCTTTTTTTAAAAAATGCAACCTTCTCAACTTACCATCAAAGATTTGTGTCTGTGAACCCCCAGGTCTCTCTGTTCCTGCACCCCCTTTAAAATTGTACCAATTAGTTTATGTTTGGTGAGCGGGCAGAGACGAAAATGGCGTTGGGAGTGGTAATTACGAACTCTGGCTCTGATTACCATATACGCCTGTTTCCAGGGGCAGCTCCTGCCACTGGGATCAAGGTCCACCCAGAAATCGAAATGGGTGGGAACCTAGTGCTAAGTTTCCCCTCACTATTTTGTTCCCGTGACCGCCACAAACGAGATGTCAGGGACACATAAAGCACCCCCACTGTCCCCCCTAAAGAGTGGTTATAATGTGGAACTCGCTAGCGAAAAGCATAGATGCATTTAATGGGACATTAGATAAGTACATGAGGGAGAAAGGAATAGAAAGCTATGCTGATGGGGTTAGATGATAGTGGTATCCGGACTGGCTGGCTTAATCTCACATTCCCTGACCTCTAGTAAACTTGCGCTTTTTAAGTAACACACATATCTCTGCCTGTAACTGGTTGGTATAGCCATTCAATTTGACTTCTAGAACTTCTTACTTTCTGTCCTGGATATACTTGGTACTTATAAAGGTAAACTTCTACCTTTTGCTATGTAAAGATTATTACAGAAGAAGATACAAACTATTTCCTCTGATGAGGGAAATCATGATCGAGGGGATATGATCTTAAAATTAGAGCTAGGTCATTTAGGAGGGAAATCAGGAAGCATTTTTTCCACACAAAGGGCAGTAGAAATCTGGAAATCTCTCCCCCAAAGGCTGTGGATGCTGGGACAATTGGAGCTTTCAAGACTGAGATCGCTAGGTTTTTATTAGGTAAGGGTTGAGGGATATGGAGCAATGGCAGGGAAATGGAGTTGAGGTACAGATCAGCCATGATCTAATTGAATGGTGGAACAGGCTCGAGGGGATGTGTAGGGGTTCGCAAAATCCCCTCAGCCCCCGAAGATCGGGAAATATTAATCCACATCGTGGACGAAGACTTGTGGAATTTAAATTGTCTCTGGGTTGGACAATGTTTTTAAAACGTGCCCAGAACCGCAAAAGGCTGCGTTAAGGAGCCCGTGAGCTGAGCAGCACTTGGACACCGGAATCAAAGGACTTTGTGAAAATCGCACACTTTAAAGATAGTACATTTTATTAAAAAAATAAAGATGTACTCTTGAGTTTTGAAACAGAATTTTCAGCAGGAAAAAGGACAGACAGGCCATTAGCATTTGAATGGGGCCCGAGCTGTCAATCACCCTGTGGTATTTGGGAGGGTCAGGTAGCCTACAGCTGCTTGTTTACACTGGGGAGCAGCCTGTTTGAATCTGCCAATCAAAGGCAGTTCGGGAAGCCCCTCCCAGCAGAGACAATCGATGTTTGTTTACAGGAAACTACTACAAGGATGTTTGCATAAGGGATTAAACCACTTGAGACTGCAGTTTCAGTGACCACAATGGGTTTCTGTTTACATAGTGATATAACCCCATTCAAACCCATCAAGATGAATGAAGACACATTCAAAACCCCTGTAGTTTTATCGACAGCCATCACAGACAAAGGCAACTTTATTCAAACCCATCCCAGACAAGTGGATGGTTTGGATCCCTTTGTTTTAGCCCAGAAAACTCCGGATGTGGGCAGGAACATTTCGGCCCCAAAATTGGGGTATATAGAGATAGCTTCTCGGAGGCCTCTTGCTCTCTCTCTCTGGCTTGCCTCCATGTGCCTTCTACAGCGTGGAGTCTGTCTGTGGAAGTTAAACACAGCAGTTTGCTTTTAAACACTGGGGTGTTTTCACTTCTGGGCAGTGAAGATCTAAGATCGCAGGGCATGAAGCTAGCATTGCAAGTGGTGAGCATATATTTTTCTGGCCTTCCACAAGGCAACTTAGGGTAGGCTTAGGGGTGGGGGTAAAGTGGGGATTTCGTTAAGAATTGTTATTTTTGTCGTTTTTCCCTCATTGTGTCCGTTTCTTTCCCTCCCCTATTTAAGCAATTTTACAGTGATTACTTTAATCGTGTGGTGTAGTTTCTTTCGTTTAATAAAATTTGACTTTCTCACATCCAGACCATTTGGTCCGTTTTAATATATCATTAATTATAAGTTCCTCCAGTCAGAACTGGAAGGGTGGGTTTAGCGATTCGAAACCGCTGATTGGGATTGGTCAGAGTACAGCAGCAGAAAGCTGCCTGACCAGGTGAATTACCGTAAACCAGGTAAAGGAAGGTAAATTACCGTAAACCATAGAAACATAGAAGATAGGAGCAGGAGTAGGCCATTCGGCCCTTCGAGCCTGCTCCGCCATTCAATGAAATCATGGTTGATCATCCAAATTCAGTACCCTGTCCCTGCCTTCTCCCCATATCCCTTGATCCCTTTAGCCTTAAGAAATATATCCAACTCTTTTTTGAATATATTTAATGAACTGGCCTCCACCGCCCTCTGTAGCAGAGAATTCCACAGGTTCACCACTCTCTGGGTGAAGAAATTACTCCTCATTTCAGTCCTAAATGGCTTACCCCTTCTCCTTAGACTATGACCCCTGGTTCTGGATTCCCTGGCCATCATAAACATCCTTCCTGCATCTAGTCTGTCTAGGCCTGACAGAATTTTATAGGTTTCGATGAGATCCCCTCTCAATCTTCTAAACTCCAGTGAGTATAAGCCCAATCGACACAATCTCTCCTCATACGTCATTCCTGCCATCCCAGGTATCAGCCTGGTGAATCTTCGCTGCACTCCTTCCATGGCAAGAACATCCTTCCTCAGGTAAGGCGACCAAAACTGCACACAATACTCAAGGTGCGGTCTCACCAAGGCCCTGTACAACTGTAGCAAGACATCCTTGTTCCTGTACTTGAACCCTCTTGCTACGAAGGCCAACATACCATTTGCCGCCTTAACCGCCTGCTGCACCTGCATGCTTACCTTCAGCGACTGGTGCACAAGAACACCCAGGTCTCTTTGCACTTCCCCTTCTCCCAATCTATTGCCATTCAAATAATAATCTGCCTTCCTGTTTTTGCCACCAAAGTGGATAACCTCACATTTATCCACATTATAGTGCATTTGCCATGTTTCTGCCCAATCACCCAATCTGTCCAAATCGTACTGGAGTTTCTCGACATCCTCCTCACAGCTTACCCTCCCACCCAGCTTTGTGTCGTCTGCAAATTTGGAGATATTACATCCAATTCCCTCGTCCAGATCATTAATAAATATTGTGAACAGCTGGGGTCCTAGGACCGATCCTTGCGGTACCCCACTAGTCACTGCCTGCCACTCGGAAAACGACCCATTTATTCCAACTCTCTGCCTTCTGTCCGCTAACCAGTTCTCTATCCAAGTCAATGCCTTGCCCCCAATCCCATGTGCCTTAATTTTGCACGCTAATCTCTTATGTGGGACCTTATCGAAAGCCTTCTGAAAGTCCAAATACACCACATCCACTGGTTCTCCCTTATCTATTTTACCAGTTACATCCTCAAAAAATTCCAGTAGATTAGTCAAGCATGATTTACCTTTTGTAAATCCACATTGACTTTGTCCGACCCTGTCACTGCTTACCAAGTGCTCTGCTATTACATCTTTTATAATAGATTCTAGCATTTTCCCCACTACTGATGTCAGGCTTACCGGTCTATAATTCCCCGCTTTTTCTCTACCAACTTTTTTGAATAGTGGGGTAACATTAGCTACCCTCCAATCCATGGGTACTGTTCCAGAGTCTATCGAGTTCTGGAAGATGACCAGCAATGCATCTACTATTTCTAGGGCCACTTCCTTAACTACCCTGGGATGTAGATTATCAGGCCCTGGGGATTTATCGGCCTTCAGTCCCATCAATTTTCCTAACACCATTTCCCTACAAATACTGATTTCTTTCGGTTCCACCCTTTCATCAGACCCTATGTTCCCCGGCATCTCTGGGAGGTTATTTGTGTCCTCCTTTGTGAAGACAGAACCAAAGTATGAATTTAGTTGGTCTGCCATTTCTTTGTTTCCCATTATAAATTCCCCTGATTCTGACTGCAAGGGACCTACGCTTGACTTCACCAATCTTTTTCTCTTCACATATCTATAAAAGCTTTTACAGTCAGTTTTTATGTTCCCTGATAGCTTACTCTCATATTCTATTTTCCTTTCTTAATGAATCCCTTTGTCCTCCTTTGTTGAATCCTAAACCGCTCCCAATCCTCAGGATTATTGCTTTTTCTGGCCAATTTATATGTCGTCTCCTTGGATCTTATGCTATCCCTAATTTCCCTTGTTAGCCACGGTTGAGTCACCTTTTTTGTATTATTTTTATGCCAAACTGGGATGAACAAATTCTGTAGCTCATCCATTCGGTCTTTGAATGTTTGCCATTGCCTATCCACCATCAACCCAGGTAAAGGATGCCCCCTACAGATGAATGGCCGACTCCTGTTCCTATGGGAGAGGGGTTTATGGAGATGGTTGGTAGTGGAGAAACGAAGCTGGCTGTTATTTTTTTTCTCCAGGATGATCCTGGAGTAGTGAGCGGGTTTGACAGAGAACAGCTAGGCTGGATAGCGCTTGATGTGGTCCAGCCAGATCTGGCGATGGAATGCTAAATCCATTTTGTGACAGATACACTCGAGTCTGTGCCCCTTTCACTTGAGGGAGCAAAGATGGGGGCCATACCAGGCAGAGTGACCAGGGTTGGAGAGAGTAAGCGTTGTAATGCAGACGAGGGTATCAAAGGTGGAGGTCAGGGAGTGGTTGAGCAGTATGATGAATTGAGGGCCAAAGGGACTTTGAAAGTGCAGTTGTAAGTGAGTTGGGAGATAATTTATTCAAGAAGCAGACACAGAAGGAAGTAGGATTGGAAGGGGGATGTAGATGGTGAGGGGTACAAGGAAATGGTCGGAGATGGCCTTGTCTGTGATCGAGATGATCGAAGTAGAGAATTACCCAAGATGGCAAGGTTTATGGGTGGCTGTAAGTATGGGTAGTAGAGATTATATGGAGGGAAAGGTTAAGGGAAGGTGGTGAAATCAGAGGGGAGAGGGCAAGGTAACCTGAGATGGTGATTGAAATCACTAAGGATGGGGAGTCGCTTAGTGCAGAGGGTGAGGAAGGAAAGGAGCGAGGATATCTCGATGAAGGATTCTGGGGGGCGGGGGAGAACATGGTCATAATGACCTGAATTGCCTCCCCCGCTGAACAGACCCGACACGCAGCAGCGGGGGAGGCAATTCAGGTCATTATGACCATGTTAACAGAACATTAAGAACTATTTTGAGCTCACCTTCAGAGTTTACCAGGTGGCCCACGGGGTCTACGGTGCTCGAGGATCACGTCAGGTAAGCAGGTTGGGAGTTGTATGGCCATGGAATCATCTCATTACTTGACATTTGCAAATGTGCTATGAAAGCTCCCATCTCACAGTTGTTCACTTTCCAAGCTCAGAAGCTGTTGCTTACTGCATTTGGAAGATAGATTGAGCTTTATGCAGCTTGCACGTGTTTGGAGTAAACTCTCTATCCAGTGTCACCTCATTGGAACAACCTCTCTCACCATTGACAGATCGCTTCTGTCATCTCAAGTTCACTTGCCATTTATTACATCAGCATTGGTGCCCTTGAAACTATCTCACCTTGGTCCTCAGAATCCCACCAATCAGCCCCAACACCAGCAGCACCAACAACAACACCAACTTTCTACGCAATTAACTGATGCTGCACAGGACAGAGGGCATCAGCACCCGACCACATTGTTGCCAGGGATGGTCTCACCATGGCCAGATTTACTTCACTTGATGCTGTACGCCCTGGCTGCAACATGATGCACCAGGTTGGCACCACCCCACACCAACACCATAAAGCATCCCTACAATGCCCAAGCCATTCCTTTCACAATCATCACCATTGTGGGGGGGGGGGTGCCGTTATGTCTCACCATTCACTGCAACTCACTAAGCCACTTCCAAAGGTGCACACAGATCTGTCCAAGAACGCAAAGTGTTCAAAATAAAAGTTTCAGTGGTTGACAGCACAGTAACAGAAACTTCACATGAACATTGGCTAAAACACACAAGTGCCTACCCTTGTGTGTTGTTAGTTGGTATGATTGGACTAGGATGAGGGGGAGTGTGAGGGGTGGCGAGTGTGAGGGGTGGCGAGTGAGATGGGGAAGTGATAATGTAGATAGAGAGGGATGGGTGGAGGTGCAAGTTAAGTTGGTGCGAGTAAGGATGTGCAGGAGTAGGGTAGGGAAGGCAGAGTGATGGGGATGTGATAAGTGGCACAGCAGGATGAGGTTGAGTGTGGCTTTGCAGTAACGTTTCATGATCTACTGAGATCATTGAAAGGTTTGCGCCACTGCAGCCTGGTCCTCCTGACGACATCACTGCTTGTGTCCTCCTGTGCAATGTGCAACCAGGCTGCTTTGGTCTCCTGGGGAGGTCTCTTCCACCCATTGGCAGGGAAGAGACATCCCTGCGTGCTGTGACTCCCTCCATAAGCATATGGAGGGAATCATGGGAGAGCCTGGGTGCAACCGTGCACCTCTGTGCAGTGCTTGTCAGTGTTTGCAGCACCTCAATGCTGTAGAACACTGACAGCACAACTGTCAAAATCAATTTGCGCATGGTCCCTTTAAGGAAACCGGCTGATGACGTGTCATCAAATGATGTCATCAGACCCACTTCCTTCAATTGGCTGGGAAATGCGCTGGGTGGGCTTAACAAGCCCCATCAGGGGAAAATAATTTTGGACAGCGGGCTGGAGCCAGCAGCGAGGCTGGGACCCACCATCGACGTTGCCCGCCACGGACCTGCCGAGGTCGGTAAAATCCAGCCCAGAGACCCAGTCCTAGATTGTGGGGATATGGTTACTTTCATGCTTTGGTCGGACCACCGGTATGTGCAGGTGCACTTCAGTAACACTTGCCTTGATCCGCCCTTGAAAGTTGGATCAGCCCACACCTCTGCTCGAGGTTCCCCCAAACCTTTCCCAGGGTCCTCTGCCAGGAGGTCCCCAAACCTTTCCCAGGGACCTCTGCCAGGAGGTCACCAAACCTTTCCCAGGCCCCTCTGCAAGGAGCGCCCCCAAACCTTTCTCAGGCTCCTCCGCAAGGAGCACCCCCAAACCTTTCCCAGGCTCAAGAAAAGACTCTGCAGAAAGATCTTCAGCTCCAATGGGAGCCCGCTGAAGGTGTTGAAGCCTTTTACGGATGGCATGGGCGCAATTCCTGAGGTAGCCCAGGAACACCCCCACACACAGCCTGTCCCTTGATATGGGGAGGTGTGCGAAAGAATTGTCCTCTCCCCTCCCAGCGGAAAATGGCAAACAAGAACCGGGATGGAATAGCAGTGAAATTGCATCCACTTGGCAACAATCCACCCACTCCCTGCCTGTGGCCCAGACCAGAATTTCAGGCCCAAAGGTTTTTCCAAAAGATACTATAGAGCATTTTAGACAGAGAGAGAGAGAGCGCGCGAGAGAGAGAGGGAGACAGAGAGAAAACTTTGTACTGCTTTCCCTTTAAAACTGAAAGTATATTTCTTCAGTTACAACAGCAATAATGTTTAATACTTAATATATTTTCCTACCACAATAATGCGTAGAAAGACCTCATGCTGCCTCACGTTGAATAAAACCTCCTTCAGTTTATCATGCAGCCCATCTTCCTCGTAGCATTGCTCCCGACTTTTCTCCAGCCTCTCGATAATAGCAGTGTAGTGATAGATTAGCTGCTGACTGGCTTGTAGCTCAGACTCAACATTTTGTTTGGTTGCTGGCAGAGCTTCATTTAGAATAGCAGGCACTGTGTTTGCAAATGTATTTCAGTTACACAGAGGCAGCGTCAGATAACCTTAGGCAGTGTTTAAAATACAGTAACAACTTGGAAGTAAGTTGCAGGCTAACCGAAATTCCCAAGGATGAAGTTAAAACAGGTGCATGAGTCTTAGTGGACTCGGTACTCAACATGTCCAACCAATGTGGAGCAGCAATTAGAATTTTACAGCACAGAAGGAGGCCATTCACCTGTACTGGCTCTCTGAAAGAGCTATCCACAGCCTCATTCCTCTATCCTTTCACATTTTGTCTTTTTCAAATATTTATCCATTTCCCTTTTAAAAGTTTTATTATTGTTTTTTGTTTCCACCACTGCAGCAAGGATATATAAATTGCTTTATGAATAATGCATAGCCAATATCTGCTCTCCTGTGGAGGGATCAGACATGTTTACACTTTGGGTTTCGGCCCTTCAGAACTGAAGAAGTTGAGGGGGCCGGGCATATTAGTGAAAGACAGAGAGGAAGTATCAGTGGAACGTTGGGCTGGAATTTGTAGTGGGTAATAACGGTGAACTAACAGCCGCAACTTAAGGGTGTAGCGCATCCGCATCTAAACGTGGAAATCTTGAAGTTGCGGTCAGTCGCGGAAATCCTGAAGTTGCGGTCAGTCATTCACTGCTCCCCCACAGTGTAATCAGGGAAATCAGTGAAACTGACAGAAACTTGGGCTTTTCCGTGGTAATATCGCTGTTAAATACCCCATTAAATTTTCAGACTTGTTGGATTAGGTGTAACTGGAGTTTTAACACGTATTGACTGCTAAACAAACGTCATGGCCCCGAAAAACTAATTTTAATTTTGTGGAGTGTCAAATTTCTCCATTATGATAAAAATTACAATTTTTAGGAAACTTTAACAAAAATAATATATATTTTTTTAAAGTTTGTTTTTGATAGTTCAGGTTCTACCTTATCCCCATGTGAGAACCCCAATCTTTGTTTTGCTCTCTGTAACATTTTTAAAAAGTCAGGATAAAAGCAGGTTCTCATTTCCTGGTTCCCTGCCTGTGAGAAAATTGCAATGCGACTGGCTGCTTAGGCAGCTTGTTGACATCACAGCAGATCACACCAGAGAATCCCCACTACACTGCACTGAAATCACTCACGTGTTGAAAAAGGCAAACTTCTCGCCATCTCTATGGGCAGCTTTCTTCAGGGCCAGCGGCAAACCCCTTTCCTTCGCCACTGACCGTAAATTCAGGGCCATTATAATGGTCTAGCAATGTGCACAGCTAACTCTTAAGTTGCTAGCTATTACGTTACAGTGGCACAGAAAGGAATTTCACACTGAAATTGCATTAAATGTTTATTCATTAATATTCAAAGAGTGTGATTTTTTTTCATTTAACAGTCAAATCTAGAAACCCAAGTAAGGAGGAACAAGGTGTTTCAAAATCTGTTCCGCAATACTTACAGTCATCAATGCCCTCGCCACCCTTCTTACAGTTCTTGTTGAACAGTCGAATGCCCGTGACAATCATGCTTAGTTCATTCAACTGTCGTTCCTTGTCCTTTTTCGTGAGGGCAAGGAAGGTACCCAGTTCTGTCTGTGGAAAGACACTTTGCAGAGCAGCTAAGGCAAAAGAAAAAGGGAAAAACAAAATGAACATGCATCGTGTCCTAGATAAAAATGTATACGTGATAATCTTGAAAATAAGCAGTACCTCTTCTCAGGTAATCTGCAATCTCATAAATGTTAAATATTTGTAATTTCACAAGGGGAATTTTTTTTCCCAGGAAAATCTAAAATGTTATAATTATATAGTCCACGTAGAATTTTTCAGTGATCAATTTCATACTATTTTTTGATAACGCTGGAAGAATGATGCCCAATTTTAGTCCCTTTAGGTGGAATGCCATTACACAACATGTACCTGCAGTAGGTTGTCAATCACATCCCGCATGAAACTGACAAAAAAAAAACCTCAATGTATAAAATAAATAATAGACAACAGGGAGAGTCTGTAAGGCAGGAGTTCTGATGACTTTTGCAAACCATTTCAGTTTCATTCTTAAGAGCAATTTCTGAAGCACAAATTCAGATTACAGCACTGTAGTTATTGCTAGGTGTTCATTATTCGCTACTTAATGGCAACTTAATTCCACAATCTACTCGAGATTAATAAGCTGACCACTTGGCAAAGATGTTTGTACAAAAAGATAATACACACCAGCCGACCCATTATTTCTCAATGTAAACTGTTCACTGTTGTACTAATTCCGATATTCTTTAATTGGTTGCTTAAAAGAGGATATTAAGTGCGTGATTTATATGAGTAGACAAGTATGATATATTACCATAAAACAGAAATGGTAATATAACACTTGATGTTTCTAGATTTCCAGACCCAGTTTGTCATGTTTTTATAAGGCCAGAGTTCTTTCATAGAATGGTGTATTTTTCTGAATAGGTTAAATGGCTTATTCCTTCACAAAGAGTGGTGATTCCAGAGTGGTCTTCCAGTTAGACACAGTGCCAGAGCCTGGGGAGGGGGTAAAATATTGGACGAAACACCACTGTCTCATTTGTGGAACTGTGTATGTGTGGAAGGGAACATAGGAACAGGAGGAGGCCATTCAGCCACTTGAGCCTGTTCCGCCATTCAATGAGATCATGGCTGATCTGTGATCTAACTCCATATACCCGCCTTTGGCCCATATCCCTTAATACCCTTGATCGAATAAAAAAAGATTTTAAGCAAGTACAGAGGCAAGGAAAGTGGGGTGGGGGGGGGGGGGAAGGGAAGGAAAGAACAAAAGGGAAGGTCTGTGATAGGATGGAAGGCAGGAGAGATTAAATGACAAAAGGGATGATGGGTCCAAAGCAAAAGGGGATGGTAATGGGACAAGTAAAGAAACAAAAGATGGAGGGTCTAGAGATGTAGATGGAAATTGCAGAATAAACAGATGAACTGATCACTCATATTGCTTGCGGGATCTTGTGTGCAAATTGGCTGCTGTGTTTACCTACAAAACGACGGTGGCTGCACTTCAAAAATAACTCTTGAAGTTGTGAAGTGTTTTGGGACACCCTGAGGTCAGAAAAGGTGCTATATAAATGTGAGGTTTTTTTTTGTATCCCAGCCTGAGGCTGTTGGGAAGCTGCTGTTAGTCTTGGGTAGTGGGGATTGGACTGAACCTCCCCAAAAAGCTTGAGAGAGAGAGAGAAGGTTCAGGCTCTGGCACGCTGGCATTTAATGCAGTCACTCCTCAAATACCTCATCCCTGACACTTTTATTTTTATAGCTCATTGTAAACAAGAAGAACCAGTTTGTGAATGGGTGTTTCCACCCACTGAGAACAGTCTTTGATATGCTAATGTTAGCACCAGCTTGACAGGACCTCTGGGCAATGTTCCCTCTAATTTTTTTATTTTAATGTCTTTCGGATGAGACATTAAACCAAGGCCGCGCCTGTCTTGTTTTGCACACTTTGCACAAAAATAATAAATTGCAGGACAACGGAGTATTACAGTTTAAACTCTTTTAATGAAAGCATTAGGTCTGATCTGACTCACAGCAGTACAGCACCGTGTGGACAAGATGGAGTCAGGACCCCTGGGTCTTCTAAAAAATAGCAGTCCTTACAGATGCCTGCAGGCCAATGACAACTCAGCATGTGATCACATGTGAATATAATAGGTATTCCTTACAGATGCCTGCGGGCCAATGATAAATCAATATGCAAATGTTACATCCCCTTTCTTTTAAAAGAAAATGTTATGCATTAATTTTGAACCTTTCTTCTACATAATGTTCTCAGTAGCATCAACATATAAGTAAACCCAACATTTAACTAGCACTGAAAACATCTCAACGTTTCAATAACGATGTACAGTTTTTTTAGGGCAGCTATCCGCCTACACCCTTTGGCAGTTCACAAGTCAAGGATAACTCTAGGCTTGACCTCTCATCGGAATGACGGTGTTGTTCCTTGGTGTTCAGGAGGTGCCTGCGATTGCGGCGGTACACTTGTCCTTCTGGGGTGCGGATGTGATACGATCGCTCAGTGTCAGCTGGCTGGATGACGACTGCAGGCTTCCAGTAGCCATGCTCCTGGATTCTGACGGATTCTCCATTGTGCAGCGGTGGCAGTAGTCTAGCTGACCTCTCATAGTATCTCTTTTGGTGTTGCTGTCTCTGTATACGTTTTGCATGCACTTGTTTGCAGCTGACGACCTGCCAGGACCTGTCTGGGATACGGTGAGGTATCATGGGCTCTTTGACATTTGATGGGCGGCGTTCTAGACAAATGGAACATTTTCCGACAATGCCCTCAATGTGTTTGCACATTCCGGGCCAAAACATAATGTCACGTGCTCTTTGTTTGCATTTTTCCATGCCCATATGTCCAGCATGAATTTTTGTCAACATCTCTTCTCTGAGACTGGTAGGAATGATGATTTTCTCCCCTTTGAAGATGATTCCGTTGGTTTGTGACAGTTCGTCTCTGTGGTTCCAGAATTCAGATATGCTCTGAGGGCATTTCCTCCTTTCCTCAGGCCATCCTTCATGTATGACTTTGCTCAGCAGTGTGAGTTGTGCATCTTTCTCTGTTCCTGCTCGGATCTCCTTGAGTTTTGAGTCACTCACAGGTAAGCTGTTGTACACCATGTGCACCTGCACATCCATGCCTTCACTGAGGCTGCTGTCCTGGTAGCTAAGAGACTTTCTGGAGAGCGTGTCTGCGACAGGAATGTCTTTGCCTGGACGGTGAATGATTGTGAAGTCATACTTCTGCAGCTGAAGGATCATTCTCTGTAGCCTTGGTGGGGCTGCGGCTAGTGGTTTCCTCATGATTGACTCGAGGGGCTTGTGGTCTGATTCCACAATGACTTGTCGGCCATAGACGTACTGGTGGAAACGCTTACATCCGAACAGAATTGCATATAGCTCTTAATTTGAGCACAGTTGATTTCACTGTCTGTGAGAGATCTGGAAGCGTAGCCGATGGGCTTTCCTTCTTGCAGCAATACTGCGCCTAGTCCGTACTTTGACGCGTCCACTTGTAGTCTGAGCTCTTTGTTGGGGTCGAAGTAGGCAAGAACCGGTCCTGGTTCTCTGGTGATTAGGTCTTTCATTTTCTGAAATGCTGTGTCATGTTGTTTGTCCCATAGGAACTCATTGGATTGTTTGAGCAACTGACGCATGGGTGCGTTGATTTCGGAGAGGATCGGGGCAAACTTGGCTAAGTAGTTAACCATGCCTAGTGCTGTCTCCAGCTCTGCGCGGTTCTTCGGCGGCTCCATCTTCTTGATGGCGGAGATTTTCTCTGGATCCGGCTTAATGCCATCAGTTGAGAGGCGATGCCCGAAATAACTGATCTCGGTGGATCCGATTATGCTTTTCTCAGGGTTGAGCCAGATACCTTTCTCCCGTGATCTTTGTAGCATCACACGGAGGTTCCTGTCATGTTCCTCTCTATTCCTGCCATAGATGAGGATGTCGTCTACGATTGCGACTACTCCGTCGAGGCCTTCATAGGTTTCATCGATCTTCCGCTGGAATTCATCCTGAGCTGAGATAAGACCAAATGGTAAACGCAGAAATCAGTAGCGTCCAAATGGTGTGTTGAACGTTGTTAGCTTAGATGACTCTTCCGTGAGCTTGATATTCCAGTATCCTGATCGTGCGTCCATTACACTGAAGTAACGTGCTCCTACTAACTTGGGTGTGATGTCATCTAGCGTTGGTAGAGGGTAGTGAGGGCATTTGATAGCCTTGTTCAAATCTCCGGGGTCGAGACAGACTCTGAGCTTGCCTGTACGTGGTTTCTCAACCACTACTAACGCGTTGACCCACTCTGTCGGTTCTGTTTCCTGGACGATGATTTCTGTATTCTCCATGCTCTGCAGTTCCTCCTTCAGGCAACTACGTAGAGCAAGGGGTATCCTTCATGGTGGGCAAACCACAGGGGTTGCTGCTGGGTCAAGGTGAATAGTGCATTCACCTGGGAATAGTCTGATTCCTTTGAAAACGTCAGCAAACTCCTCCATGACTGTCTGCTTCTCAACTGGTGCTGTCAATGATAGCACTAGCTTGACGAGGTCCATGTCTAAACATGCTTTTAGATCTATCACTGGAGGTGCTTGAGTGTCAACAATGTAATAGTCCAACATCATGTCGCTTTCTTTCTACTTGCATTTCATCACGCATGTGCCTTTTGCATTGAGCTGCTCACCCCCATAGCTGGTCAGTCTGGTGGGCTGTAGCTCACACTCATCCTTCAAGCTGTGATACTCACTCAGAGGAATTACATTAACCTGAGATCCAGTGTCTAGTTTAAACTTAAGCTCTTTGCCCTGTTTTCCTATCTCAATATCGGCAAAAGCTTGCTCAGTCTCTGAAATCTGTTTTTTCTGTGACACAGAATCAACAAACAGTTCCTCTGCATTTGGCTCTCTATCTAGCATTTGACTGTCACTCACTGTGTGTACTGCTTTTCCGAAAACAGTCTTGCAAACTTTAGCAAAGTGGTTCCATTCACCACATTTAGTACATTGCCTTCCTTTGGCAGGGCAGTACTCCTTTTCTCCATGCCAGTTGTTTCCACAATATCCACAGTTTTTGAAGTGTTTTATGTCTGTGTCGCCCATTTTTAGAACTCTCGCTGTTCTTTCTGTTCTGAAACACGCTCTCTGGGCAGTGTTCTTTGGTGTGTATCTATTAACTGCATGCACTGTCTGTTCACTCGAGCTGCTCGTGGCACCGGTTATGGTTTTCAACTGTGCTTGGGCTATCTTGTGTGATCTAGCTATGTCCATAGCTTTGTCCAGCGTTAGCCCGGACCCAACATTCAAAAGTTTCACTCTCATTGTAGCTGAATGTATTCCAAACACGATGCGGTCTCTGACCATCTCATCTTTATCTGCATATACACAGTCTTTTACCAGCAGTTTTAACTCAGTCACGAACTGTTCAAACGACTCACTAGCTCCTTGTACTTTCTCCTGAAACTTGTACCTAGCGAATATCGTATTTGTCTTGGGCATCACATATGCTTCAAAACGGTCAAAATAACTTTTCAGTACCTTTGCTTCATCTGCGGTGAGAGACCATATGTTAAAAGTCTCTCCCTTTTTCTCCGATCCACAAGAGTAGGTAGCTGCATCTTTCTTCCTCCCCTTTGCTTTTCAGTGGACCCGAGAACATCAATTCCACGTGTCGCTTGAACTTGCACCATTCTCTATGTAAGTTCAAAGATCCCCAATTCATTCGAGGCACGGGAGCTCCAACAATGTCCATTTCAAATCACTTTTCTGACACCATGGGCCCGATTTTTGGCTTGTGTGGGAAATGGTCAGGTTTCCCCAAATGTGGGGTTTCTAACACACAAAAAAATGTGTCAGCCAGCTCCACGCAATTTTCCCTCAAGTGGCCAATTAATTCCCAGCATGTGGGCACCCTTGCTAATTGTCCAATTCGTGTCAGGAAGCCCCACAATATGATGTCATCATTCGTGGTGCTTTCAAAGTGTCCAGCAAGCTTCTCCACCTCTGCAGGCTTCTCAACCACTCTTGCACAATGGCAGAGGAGCCTGCACCAGCTGCTGCCAGCGGCAGAGGCTGAGCTGCGGCCAAATTCAACGAGACGTCATTGCAGACCTTGATGGATGGGGTAAGGGCCCACAGGGAGGTCCTCTACCCTCGCTCAGGGAGGAAGAGGCCTCCCAAAGAGTCCACGGCTGCCTGGATGGTGGTGGCAGCAGAGGTAAACTCTCTGGGTGTCACCCGTCGCACCTGGCTGCAGTGCAGGAAGCGCTTCCATGACCTTCACCACACAGGGAAAGCAAGTATGAAGTTTCCATCACCCTCAACCTCATCCCCATTGCCTTTCCCCAACAGCACTCAGCTTCAGCAATCTCTTCTTCCACATCCCACTTCACAGTCACATCCATGCACCCTTACCCATTCCGTCTCTCTCTATGCTCACATTCACATAACTATTCCACCATCAAGTCTTGTAAATAGTTTTAATGCCATCATTTTCCTGTACATAAAAAATCTGGTGCCAGCTGCTGCAGTTATGGCGTCTGTCATTTGCTGAATGGGGATGTCACATAGAGGCCTTAGGATAACTTGCAGATGACCGCAAGCTGGTCAAAGTTGTTGGAAAGTGCAGGCATGGGCCACTGTCCATGGTCAGTTAAGAAGCAGTGAGACTGCAGTGTTTGATGTACCAGGCTACGCAAATCTGCCCAGGATGAGTGCGTTCCTTGCATTCCGCCCAGCAATGTTCTCGCGCACTGGTGCCGCTGGTTAGCGGGCCTCTGCAGGATGCTCGTTTCTGTTCTCCTCCTCCTCCTCAGCATCATCCTCACCCGAGGCGGCTCTGTGAGGAGCCTCTTGGTCCTGCGGAATCGGCAAGCCACGACGCTGTGCCATGTTGTGAAGCACACAGCATACCACAACGATTTTGGAGACCCTGGCTGATGAGTACTGTAGGGCTCCACCTGATCTATCGAGGCATCTGAAGCGCATCTTCAGCAATCCGATGGTTTGCTCAATAATGCATCTGGTGGTAATGTGGCTGGAGTTGTAGCGCTCCTCAGCTTCGCTGGCTGGTCTCCTCAACGGCGTCATTAGCCAAGAGCGCAGGGGATATCCCCTGTCTCCAAATAGCCATCCTTGAAGTTCGTTTGGTGGACTGAATAGCGGAGGCACAGTAGACTGGCACAGTATGAAGGAGTCATGGCAGCTGCCAGGGAACCTGGCACAAACATGCAAAATCACCTTCTTGTGGTCACACGCCAGCTGAACGTTAAGGGAGTGGAAGCCCTTGCGGTTGACAAAAACTCCTGGATTGCGGTGGGGTGCCCTAACGGCCACATGTGTGCAGTCAATGACGCCCTGCATCTTGGAAAGTCTGCCAGCTGAGCGAATCCACGCGCTCGCGCCCTCACACTTGCGCGATCCCTGGTGAAATGGATGTGATTGTGCGCGATGGCAAAGAGGGCATTGGTTACCTGCGTGATGCATGTGTGTGCGGCAGCCTGGGAGATGCGGCTGATGTCTGCTGCTGGTCCCTGGAAGGAGCCTGAGGCATAAAAGTTGAGTGCGGTGGTGACTTTGATGGCCACTGGCAAGTAGTGTGGACCTGTTGCTCTGGGCTCCAGGTCTTGCCGCAGCATTGCGCAGATGTCAGTCACAACCTCTCGTGAAAGTCGGAGCCGCCTCTGGCACTGCTGCTCAGTCATGTTGAGGTAGCTGACCCTGTGTCTGTACGCCCTGATTGGGGGGTATCTCCTGCGCTGATGGCCTTCCATGCGCTGACCCCTTCTGGCCTGTGCTGCCTCAGGTGGGTGAGCCGCAGCCTGCCACTCCTGCTGGTGCTGCTGGTGTTGCTGGTGATGCTGTTGTTGGAGTTGCTCCAGCCTCCTCTGCTGTTGGAGATCCTCAAATGCCAGGAAGGGAAGGTACCAAAGGCCTCCCATGCTTCTGGCAGATGCCTCCGTTGAGGAGGCGCTGAGTTAAGGTGGTGAGAGGGGCTTCCCAGGAGCTCACACTGGAGAAGTGTGTGAGGCTCCAACTTTCTACAGCTGTGCCTAAGCCTTTAAAAATTCCCCGAAGCCTTCATCAACAAGGTCCTGCAGCCTGCAAATGCTGCCTGTTTAAATCTCTTCAGTCCTCATTGACCTGCAGCTGCAAGCAAGCAAGCCAACTGTTTTCACGCCAGGTCTCATCAGCGGGGTTCCCCGCAGGTGTGTTTCACGTGGGGAAAGCCCCAAAATCGCAACGGCCCCTCAAAATCTACTTAAACAAGGTAATAATTGGTGATTTGTGTTCCGACGGCCAGTCCCACCAGCGGCAGGCGGGACTGAAGCGGGTCACGGAGAAACGGCGGTCCGAAAGTCGGACAGGGCGGGGAATCAGGCGGGGGGGGGGGGTTGCAACCCGCTTTTTCGGCGATTTTTGGCCCCCGGCCGCCTGGAAAGCCACCCGACAGCTGGCAGAAAATCGGGGCCCATGTCTTGTTTTGCACACTTTGCACAAAAATAATAAATTGCAGGACAACGGAGTATTACAGTTTAAACTCTTTTAATGAAGCATCAGGTCTGATCTGACTCACAGCAGTACAGCACCGTGTGGACTAGAAGGAGTCAGGACCCCTGGGTCTTCTAAAAAATAGCAGGCCTTACAGATGCCTGCAGGCCAATGACAACTCAGCATGTGGTCACATGTGAATATAATAGGTATTCCTTACAGATGCCTGCGGGCCAATGATAAATCAATATGCAAATGTTACAGCGCCTGCCCACTCAGGTGTGACATAAAAGGTTCCATGGCAATGGCCCAGAAATTTGGGTTGGGGGCTTCCCGCGGGTGTAAACCCCCGACCAGCACTTACCTAGCGCGCCAGCCGTTGTGCTGTGGGCCCCCGTGGAATTCCGATCCTGGGCCTGCTCCAACTGCCGGCGCGCAGTGCTTGCGTATCCCAGGGGCGCAGTTAGTTCGAAGAATCCCCTGGGATCCCATGGGCCATGGAGAGCCAATCGGAGCAGGGAATGCCCATTCATAAGTCAAAACCTAGAAATACTACGGGCCCCAAAACATCACTAAATTATCAAATAAAGTTTTTTAAAAATCACATTTTTTAAATAAACTATAAATTACATGAAATAACTATTTTAAACAATAATTTAATTTTTTGAAAAAAATAATTTTATTTTCTAACGGGGCTAAAAATAAACTTACCTTGCTTTAAAGTATTTAAAAATAATAAACCTGTGGAAAAAATGTTTTAATTTTAATTAATTCACCACTTACCTTGTAAAAAGCAGGCCTTACGACTGCTTTTTAAAAGTGTAACTGCTGGAGACTTACCCTCCCGGGAAAACCTGCAAAAAAAACGTAAGTTCGATGCGCACGCGCAGCCTCTCCTGCGCATGCGTTCGAACTCTGAACTCCTTCTTTCAGGGGAACAGAAGTGCCGGCTTCCCGCGCATGCGCAGTGCATGCAGGAAACCAGCACTTCCATTGGGCTTACGGGTGAGTACCCTGTGCGTACTCACCCGTGGAGACCCAAAGTTTAAAGCAAGGTAAGTTTATTTTTAGTCCCGTTAGAAAATAAAATTATTTTTTTCAAAAATTTAAATTATTGTTTAAAATAGTTATTTCATTTAATTTGTAGTTTATTTAAAAAATGTGATTTAAAAAAAAAATTATTTGAAGATTTAGTGCTATTTTGGGGCCGTAGTATTTATAAGTCTTGACAGCTCTTCCTGTCAGACTTATGAATGGAGCATTCCCTGCTCCGATTGGCTCCCCATGGCTCACGTGATCCCAGGGGACGCATCGAACTAACTACGCCCCTGGGATACGCAAGCACTGCGCGCCGGCAGCTGGACCAGGCCCCGGATCGGAATTCCACGGGGTCCTACAGCTCAACTGTCGGCGCGCAAGGTAAGTGCAGGTCGGGGGCTTGCACCCACGGGAAGCCCCCGACCCGAATTTCTGGGCCATTGTGTTACATTTGGATATGGTACTAAATTGAGCACCTATTGTTCAGACATTGCATTTAAGACAAGTTTGGAATTTTGTGGGCCTCAGCAGTTGAAATGTCTGAATGACTTGCTCGTGAGTTAAGTCCCAGGCTTGTCCAGCAGCTCAGAACTTTAACGTAATTGAAATTTCAGTTAGAACTTGATTTCTCACAATTACTTCGACTTATTTAAACTGTCATTTGCAGCTTTTAAATAAAGTTATTTCAATTTACAGTTGGTGAAGATGCAAAGTGACTGTCTAATTTGATTGGTCCCCGTTAACCATGTGACTAATTATGTTATATTGGTAGCACAGGCCAATCTGTTAGCCAGGAGGAACTCTACATTTTTACATTCATACAGACAGAAAAACTTTTTTAATAGGACGTAAAGAACAAATGTTAGTAACCAATCTTATATGGAAAATGCACCACTCTAGAAATATTAGCCCATCCTTCCATACAATATCCTAACCTAAGCTGGAGTCATGTAATGCATTTACTCCTCCATTGTTTTTTAATCTCTGGTTCACCTTCAGGACACTGCCCTCACTTGATTTCACTGCTCCCTGTCCCAATGTAGCCAGCAGATCTCAGTTATGGGCCATTCTTCCTGCCTGCGCCCTAAGGTTCCATACTTAGAATCATAGAATAGTAGAGCACAGAAGGAGGCCTTTCAGCCCATCAAGTCTGTGCCGGCTCTTTCGAAGAGCAATCCAGTTAGTCCCACTCCCCCGCTCTTTCCCCACATCACTGCAATTTTTTCTCCTTCAAGTATTTATCCAATTTCCTTTTGAAGGCTACTATTGAATCTGTATCTACCACCCTATCAGGCAGTGCATTCCAGATCCTAAACACTCGCTGCGTAAAAAGGTTTTTCCTCATGTCGCCTCTGGTTCTTTTGCCAATCACCTTAAATCTGTGCCCTCTGGTTATCGACCCTTCAGCCTTTGGAAACAGTTTCTCTTTATTTACTCGATCGAAATCCTTAATGATTATAAACACCTCTATCAAATCTCTTCTCAATCTTCTCTACTCCAAGGAAAAACAACCCCAGCTTCTCTAGTCTATCCACGTAACTGTAGTCACTCATCCCTGGAACCATTCTAGTAAATCTTTTCTGTGCCCTCTCCAAAGCCTTCACGTCCTTCCTGTTATGTTCATAAATAAATAGACATTATCATTATGAACAGCTAGCTTAGAGCTAGTCATTTATTCAGCTATGTGGACTTGTACAGCATCCATCTTGACTACTGCCTTGTGGGTAACCTAGTGCATCATGGGTAGCCCACTCTTATATACATACAGCTCCACCTAGTGTACCATTCTAGGATGACATGTTACTGATCATTACATCCCCCTTTCTTTGAGGTTAAACAAAATCAGTATCAATCAATATCAATCAATCATAATGACATAAACATCTTCACAACAGTCAATACATTTTCAATATAGTTTTCTTTGTATTCAAAGATTAAGTCCATCAGGCTTTTTAACTTCACGTGTGGATCTTCTCAGCACGGGTAAGTCTGATGTGTTTTCATGAGAGCCTGTATGTGTGTTTGTGTTAGATTGTTCTGGTGGTGAGTGACAAGATTCAGTTGCGGCATTGTCATCGATTTGCTCTTGGATAGTCTCTTGTGTTTTTAGGAGGGAACGGCGGTTCCTCCTGAGAATCTGTCCTTCCTCAGTTCTAACAGTGTATGACCTTGGTCCTACTTCCTCAAGAACTGTAGCTTTTCTGTTCCATGCACCTGGATCCGCAATCCTGACAACATCATCCCTTGTCAATGGTTTCAGAGTTTTGCATGACTTGTCATAGTTTGATTTCTGTTTCAGCTTTAACAGTTGAAGTCTCTGTCTTAGTTCCTTACTCTGCTTTTCTTTTGCACAGCAGGGTAGCGTGGTGCACAACTTGTGACCCATTAGGAGTTCAGCAGGTGAAGAACCAGAGTCTAAAGGTGAGGCTCGGTAGCTCAGCAGGGCGAGATAAGGATCAGACTTGCTTTCTGTCGCTTTCTTCAGTAGCTGTTTGAGAACTTGAACACCTTTTTCTGCCTTACCATTCAACTGAGCATACAAAGGACTGGATGTGATGTGCTGAAAGTCATACTGTGCGCTGTTGCCACTCCCTACAGTTGAAGCACGGACCATTGTCGCTAACGGCAATCCTGGGAATTCCATGTCTGGCGAAGATGGATTTCACATGCATTATGACACTGCTTGCTGTGGTGCTTGAGAGCAGCGCCATCTCAGGGTAGTTAGAATAGTAGTCAATCACTAATAGATATTCTTTACCATTCAAATGAAAAAGGTCCATACCAACCTTTTGCCATGGTGCTGTTGGTAAGTCAGCTACTATCATTGGTTCCTTTGCTTGTTTGTTTTGGTGTTTCTGACATGTCTCACATTTGCCTATCATGTTCTCAATGTCCTTATTTATGCCAGGCCAATAAACAGTGTCTCTTGCTCTCCTTTTGCATTTTTCAATTCCGTGGTGTCCCTCATGAATCCTTTTGAGCATGTCTTGACGTAGAGCCTGTGGAATGACTATTCTGTTCTGTTTTAGTAATAGTCCACTTGCGACACTCAATTCTGACCTGATGTGAAAGTACTTTGGACAGGAACCTTTTGGCCAACCATGGTGAATGTTCTCTATTACTGTTTGTAACACTGTATCTTTTACTGTTTCTTCTGCTATTTGCTTTGATTTTGTGTCTGACACGGGCAGCGCAGCAGTGACCATACTCACATGAACATCCACGTCTTCTTCAGTAGAGCTCACATGACTCATTGTGGGTGCTCAGGATAGTGCATCTGCTAACACTATGTGTTTGCCTGGTGCGTAGATCAGTTCAAAGTCATATCTTTGCAGCTTCATCATGAGTTGTTGAATCCTTGGAGACATCTCATTCAGGTTTTTTTTATGATGGCAACCAGTGGGCAGTGGTCTGTCTCAACTGTGAAGGTGGGAAGTCCATATATGTAGCTGTGGAACTTTTCTAGCCCAACTACCAAGCCTAGACATTCCTTTTTAATCTGGGCGTATCGACACTCAGAATCAGCCATAGATCTGGAGGCATAGGCAACAGGCTTCCAATCTTCACCCTCTGCTTGTAGCAAGACCGCGCCTAGGCCATCTTTTGATGCATCCGTTGACACTTTGATTCTCTTTGTTGGGTCAAAGAAGGTGAGTACAGGTGTGGTTGTCAGCACTGTTTTGAGGTTCATCCACTCTTGTTCATGTCTTTCTGTCCATGCGAACTCATTTGTTTTATGTAGCAGGTCTCACAGACAGGCTGTCTTGGCTGACAAGTTAGGAATGAACTTTCCAATGAAGTTTATCATCCCCATGATGCGTAGCACTCCTTTTTTGTCAGTGGGTCAGGGCATGTTGAGTATGGCGTTTACTTTTTCCATATCTGGCTCTATTCCTTTACCAGATAGATTATCTCCTAGGAAAGTGACTTCCTGGACGCCAAACTGACACTTGGCTTTGTTGAGCTTTAGTCCATTCCGGCGTATGCTCTGTAGCACTTTAATCAGTCTCTCATTGTGTTCTTTCAGTGTGGAGCCCCAGATGATGATGTCATCAACATAGACCTGAACTCCTTCCAGACCTTCAATTATGTGTTCCATCGCTCTATGAAAGATTTCAGATGCCGATATTATCCCGAAAGGCATTCTGAGGAAACAATACCTGCCAAATGGTGTGTTGAACGTACAGTATGTGGTGCTCTCTTCATCCAGTTTTAGTTGCCAAAATCCTTGTGAGGCATCGAGCTTTGTGAAGTATCTGGCACCTGACATTTCACTGGTGATTTCTTCTCGCTTGGGAATCTGGTAGTGTTCACGTTTTATGTTTGCATTTAAGTCCTTTGGATCCATGCATATTCTTAGATCATTGTTCTTTTTCTTTACACATACCATGGAGTTAACCCAGTCTGTTGGCTCTTCGACTTTCCTGATGACTCCTAGTGTGGTCATTCTGTCCAGTTCATTCTTGAGCCGGTCACGCAGGGGTGCTGGAACTCTCCGTGGAGCATGTACCACTGGCTGAGCATCCTCCTTTAACTGGATCTTGTAAGTGAATGGTAGAACTCCAAATCCTTTAAACACATCCTGGAAATTACTCACTACAGAATCCACTGAGTCATCTGGTCTGCTTATGGCAGAGTTTATACGGTAGACTCTCTTGACCAGTTCGAAGTCCTCACAAGCTTTGTCACCTAGTAGTGAATCAAGTCCTTCAGCCACAACAGAAAACATGAGATGATGCACTTTGTCTTTGACTGTCACTTTGAGTCTGCATACACCTAAGCTATCTATTTTCTGTCCATTATAGCTCTTCAGTAGTACTGACTTTTTCTGTATTTTGGGCTTTTCTTTCATATTTTTTATGTCACTCATACTGATTAAGTTTGCTTTTGCCCCAGTGTCCAGTTTCAATGTAACTAATGCTCCATTTATCTGCAGTGGGATCATCCATTTGTCCGCTTTTACTGCATTGACTTTATGTTCAGCATTGTCCATTTCTGAGGGCTGCACATTTTCTGTATCTTTTTTGATATCGTCACATGACACCATTCCTACAAAAAATGTCTCACTTAAATCAGTGTCCTCAATCACATTAACTTGTTGCCCTTTCGTTGTTTTTACTTTTGAAAAGCATTGTTTGGCAAAGTGATTCTTTCCATTACACTTTGTGCACATTTTTCCAAACGCTGGGCATTGTCTTAACCACAGCGTTTACAATTAAAAATTTCATCCTCCGATTGCTTTTCATTTCTGTTCTGCCCACGTTTCTTCCCCTTGTAGGACACAGCACCGACAGCAGCATTATCACTCATTACAATCGCATCATTATTGATTTCACTGAAAGTCTTCGCGTGCTTTCGAGCTAGCTTGCTGGCTTGGCATATTTTCACTGCATTTTCCAAATTTAGTTCGGTTTCTCTCAACAGACGTTCCCTGACTTTTTTTATCATGAATACCAAACACAATCTGGGCACGAATCATGGATGATTTCAGCTCAGAGAAATTACATGTCTGTGCTTTCAGTTTCAGATCAGTTATAAAGCTATCAAAAGTCTCATTTTGTTGCTGTGTCCAAGAACGGAAGATGTATCTTTCATACGTCTCATTCTTTTTGGGAGAGCAATGTGCATCAAATTTTTTTAGCACATCTTCTAATTTTTCTCTGTTCTCCTCTGGATTAAATACAAATGTATTAAATACCTCTATCACCTGTGGGCCTGCAACCGTAAGCAGCAACGCTATTTTTCTTGCGTCTGGCTTCGTACCGAATCCGATGGCAGCAATGTAGAGTTTGAATTGTTGTTTAAAAATCCGCCAATTGTAGTCGACATTTCCCTCGAGATTCAAACGCTCTGGTGGCTTCAAATTCTCCATGTCGCTTTTCACAATTTTTTAGCAGATATTTACAACTCTTGGTATCCTGGTACCATCTTATGTTCATCAATAAATAGACATTCTTATTATGAACACGGCTAGCTTTTGCTAGACACTTTTATTGAGCACATGTGGACTAGGTACAGTATCTGTAGAGGCTTCCATCTTGACTGCTGCCTTGTGGGTAGCCTAGTGCCTCATGGGTAATGTAGTCTTAATATACATACAGCTGGGTAGTGTAGTCTTATACATACAGCTATATACAGCTCTACACAGCTCTATGGCTCCACCTAGTGTCCACTATAGAATGACATGTTATTGATCATTACAGTTCTGGCACCACAACATGCTTGACCTATGTCCTCCTGAGCTTTTACAAGCTGTTCTTGTTTGTGTCTTGGGGGTACTTCTCAGTTTCCCTTGGGCAACTTAACTAGCACAATGCCAGTAGGGGTTCCGAGTAAAAGTACTTTGATGGATATCCTGGTGGATTCTCTTTTGTTGGGTCTAATAGCTGAATCAGTTCCTCATCCTGATTAGCTGCCCGTTCTGCCCTAGTGATAATACTAATATTGGCAGGCCCCTCTCGAGGGGATGTCATGCAGACCGAACATTTCACTTGTTCGTTTGCAAGACTGTTGCCTTTTGAGTGTACTGTCCCAGTGGTATGCCCGTTTACATGAATCATCTGACAATTCTGTTTCTCCATCCTCGAACGGAGAATGTCTTCCCACAATGACTTATGTTTTATGGGTTTACCCTTATGATTGGTAAAGTTTATTTGTTCCCAGAAAACTAGTTCTTGGTTATGTCCTCTTTTACAATAGTCACTACCTGTACAGATTAATGTGGGTTTAATAGGGTCTGCCTTTTCTAAAGCATACCGTAGTGCTGCAGCTTCAGCATTTTGCGCTGTCTTATGGCCAAGGGATATGGACAGTAATTCTTCTGGATAAAAAGAATAGGAATCTCAAAAAGTCCCTACTACTTTCCCCATCCCAGCTGAGGATTGTTGGGATGTCCCATTTTTAATCGTCACTGACGATCCATCACAGTAAATTACTTGATGGTATTCTGTAAGCAGTCTCATAGGCATCTGTCTGATTCCCTCCTCCGTATCATCACCCTCCATGATGGGGAGATGCTCTAAGTCCATTTCCGGGGATAGAAATTTAAAAATGAGTGTAGGATCATTTAAGAACGATGCCCATTTATCATATCGGATTTGGGTGGCTCTTTTTTCCATCAGAGGCCATCCTCAATACAGATCTTAAATCGGGAATCTCAGTATAGATGGTAATGGTATTTCCCTTGAAGGGTTCGTGCCTTGATGAGACATTGGACGACCATAGTCATGACCCTTTCTTTTTTAATGTACCTCCTTTCAACATTGGAAAAGTTATAAGAATGAAACTGAATGGGCACTATGCTCTTTTCATTATAGAAAACTGCAACTGCCACTTTAGGTGATGAGCTGAGGTGAATATTGAGTCCCCCTGTTCCAGGTCTATTGCTTTTTGTACCTCTCGGCATAATTGTTGCAATTTTGAGTAATCGTCTGGTGAAAATATGAATGGCCCTTTTGTTGCTTCGCTCACTCTAGCATACTGAGAGCTCGGCAAAAGTTGGCGTAAAGGATCGAGCAAAATTCAGGAGTCCTAAACTTGCTTGCAGGTTTTTCAGAGTTTTAGGATATTGAATGGTGGCTAATTTTTCTTTATAGGATCCTCTACTGTTTCCAGTTATTCGCAGGCCCAGAAAATCTACCTCTTCCCTAACTAGTTGACTCTTTTTTATGTTGATTAAGTACCCAGCAGTTGTAAGTCTGGATAAAACACCATCAATGACTTTCAAGTGCTCTTGGAGATTGTCATGTGACAGATATACATCGTCCACATAAGAATTGATGTTAGGTAGGTCTTTTAAAAGATCAATGATGTGGGCTGAAAAGAGAACGGGGTTGTTTTGACATCCCTGGGGCAATCTGGTCCAGCAGTACTGATACCCATCGGGTCCAGTCATTGCTGTTTTTGGCCAATCAGCTTTTTCAATTGAATGGGACCAGAAGCCATTTGCTAGATCAATACAAGATTTATATTTTTCCCTCGTGATTCCAGAGAGAAGGGCTGTGGAATTTTGCTGTTGTGCAGTATGTGGGGCTGTTACCCTATTTAGGGCTGTATAATCAACCACTAATCTCCACCTCCCATCTGGTTTAGCAACACCAAACAATGGTGAATTAGTTCTAGATGTCATTTTTATTAAGACACCTTGTTCTGTTAGTTCTGTGAGGGTTGTTAGGAGATCTAATTTTCCCTTGTGGTCTTGAATAGGCCACTGTTTTTTTAGGTTTGTGCCAGCCGGCCTCAAGTGGGTGGGGTTTGATGTCTATCTTTCCACATTGATTTGGATGGCTTTGTAGATAATAAGGGTAGTATTTATTAATGAGTTGCTCTAGGAGGTCTTTGCCTCCCCCCTCTAGGTAAGTTCGATCAAACTGTGTCTGAATATGTTTTCCCCTGTCATCCTGGTCTGTGGATGCTTCTACAGGTCTGGTTGAGATTTTAATGTAATGTTTCATGCCTGGTTGTCCTATAATGAGGGAATAGGCCAATTGTGGTACCAGTCCTACATCTAGGGTCACTGTGATTCCATATATAATAGGTATTTTGTAAAAATTAATTATTTGGGTTTTACCTTGTGTGAATCGCCCTAATGTTTTTTTACAAATTGGGGTCCCCAAATCTGTCCATTTAGTTTTTATAATTTTGGGGTCTATTACAGTGTAATCAGCTCCTGTATCAAACAGGGCCTTCACTTGTGCGTTTGTGGGCAAGTTGGAGGTGTAAACCTTCTGGAATACCCTCCTGGGGGTCCTGAGCCACAAGTTTGTGTCTGGGCGGGGTGGACTTGAGACTTGGGTCTATGCGATCTTTGCTTGGAGAGGGTTTCAGTGTTTCCTTCACTCTTCATGCCATAACTCTCAATGTAGTCAATGCACTCTCGAAAAACTGCTGGCAGCTGGATCCCATCATACAGCATAGTCCTCTCAGCAGCCTCGGCTAATGGAACACCAACGATTGGCCTGAGGGAAGAAGGAGTATCCACCGGAACTGCTTCCTGCTCTGGTGCAGGCTTCTTCTTTTTCTTTTTCTCTTTCCACTGCTTAACAACATCTGCTGTGGTTATATCTTTGGACTTTTTCTTCTTGTGTTTTTCCTCTTTGTGCTTTTCTTCCTTTGGCTTCTCTTTGACCTTAAAGTCTTTTTCTTTCTTCTTGGAGAAACTAGGCTTTTTGAAGACATGGATACCCTTTGGCCTTTTCATCCTTGATGGGCTCTCTGCTTCATCACCTGAGTCATCTGGTCTGCTTATGGCACAGTTTATATGGTAGACTCTCTTGACCAGTTCTAAGTCTTCACAAGCTTTGTCACCTAGTATCGAATCAAGTCTTTCAGCCACAACAGAAAACATGAGATGATGCACTTTGTCTTTGACTGTCACTTTGCATCTGCATACACCTAAGCTATCTATTTTCTGTCCATTATAGCTCTTCAGTAGTGCTGACTTTTTCTGTATTTTGGGCTTTTCTTTCATATTTTTAATGTCACTCACACTGATTAAGTTTGCTTTTGCCCCAGTGTCTAGTTTCAATGTAACTAATGCTCCATTTACCTGCAGTGAGATCATCCATTTGTCCTCTTTTACTGCATTAACTTTATGTTCAGCATTGTCCATTCCTGAGGGCTGCACATTTTCTGTATCCTTTTTGATATTGTCACATGACACCATTCCTTCAAAAAATGTCTCACTTAAATCAGTGTCCTCAATCACATTAACTCGTTGCCCTTTCTTAGTTTTTACTTTTGAAAAGCATTGTTTGGCAAAGTGATTCTTTCCATGACATTTTGTGCACATTTTTCCAAACGCTGGGCATTGTCGTGACTGGTGTTTGTAACCACAGCATTTACAATTAAAAATTCCTTCCTCCGATTGCTTTTCATTTCTGTTCTGCCCATGTTTCTTCCCTTTGTAGGACACAGCACTGACAGCAGCACTATCACTTACTACAATCGCATTATTATTAATTTCACTGAAAGTCTTCGCGTGCTTTTGAGCTAGCTCACTGGCATGACATATTTTCACAGCATTTTCCAATGTTAGTTCGGTTTCTCTCAACAGACGTTCCCTGACCTTTTTATCATGAATACCAAACACAATCTGGTCACGAATCATGGATGATTTCAGTTCAGAGAAATTACATGTCTGTGCTTTCAGTTTCAGATCGGTCACAAAGCTATCAAAAGTCTCATTTTGCTGCTGTGTCCGTGAACAGAACACGTACCTCTCATAGGTTTCGTTCTTTTTGGGAGAACAATGTGTATCAAATTTCTTTAGCACATCGTCCAATTTTTTTCTGTGCTGCTCTGGTTCAAATACAAATGTATTAAATACCTCTATCACCTGCGGGCCTGCAACCGTGAGCAGCAATGCTATTTTCCTGGCATCTGGCATTGTACCGAACCTGATGGCAGCAATGTAGAGTTCGAATTGTTGTTTGAAAGTCTGCCAATTGCAGTCGACATTCCCCATGAGTTTCAAACCCTCTGGTGGCTTCAAAGTCTCCATGTCGCATTTCACAATATTCAGCAGATTTTACCAATCCTGGTACCATGTTATGTTCATAAATAAATAGACATTATCATTATGAACAGCTAGCTTAGAGCTAGTCATTTATTCAGCTATGTGGACTTGTACAGCATCCATCTTGACTACTGCCTTGTGGGTAACCTAGTGCATCGTGGGTAGCCCACTCTTATACAGCTCCACCTAGTGTACCATTCTAGGATGACATGTTACTGATCATTACACTTCCTAAAGTGTGGTGCCCAGAATTGGACACAATACTCCAGCTGGGGCCGGACTAGTGTTTTATATAGGTTTAGCATAACTTCCTGTTTTTTGTACTCTATGCCTCTATTTATAAACCCCAGGATCCCATATGCTTTTATTAATTGTTTTGTTAACCTGTCCTGCCACCTTCAAAGATTTGAGCACAAGCATCCCCAGGTCTCTCTGTTCTTGCACCCCCTTTAAAATTCTACCATTTAGTGGGTATGGTCTCCCCTCATTCTCCCTACCAAAATGTATCACCTCACACTTCTTTGCATTAAATTTCATCTCTCATATGTCCGCCCATTCCACCAGCCTGTCTATGTCTTCTTGAAGTCTATTACTATCTTCCTCACTGTTTACTACACCTCCAAGTTTCGTATCATCTGCAAATTTCAAAATTCTGCCCTGTACCCCCAAGTCCAAGTCATTAATGTATATCAAAAACAGCAGTGGCCCTATTACTGAAACTTGGGGAACGCCACTGTATATCCAGTCCAAAAAACAGCCATTTCTGTTTTCTATCCCTTAGCCAATTTTGTATCAATGCTGCTACTGCCCCTTTTATCCCTTGGGCTTCAATTTTGATAACAAGCCTAATATGTGGTACTTTATCAAACCCCTTTTGAAAGTCCAAATACACAACATCAACTGCACTGCACTTTCCCATCCAGCCTCTCTGTTACCTTATCAAAAAACTCAATCAAGTTGGTCAAACACGATTTGCCCTTAACAATCCATGCTGTCTCTCCTTTATTAGTCCGTGCTTGTCCAAGTTAAACTGACTGGCCTGTAATTGCCAGGTTTATCCTTCTTCTGTTTTTTGAACAAAGGTGTAACATTTGCAATCCTCCAGTCCTTTAGCACCACCCCTGTATCTAAGGTGGATTGGAAGATTGTGGCCAGCATCTCTGCAATTTCTACCCTTACTTCCCACAGCAACCTAGGATGCATCCCATCCGGAACGGGTGATTTATACACTTTAACTACTGCCAGCCTGTCTAGCACCTCTTCTTTATATATTTTTATCTCATCCAGTATCCTAGCACCTTCTCGTTTACCATAGCTTTGGCAAAGTCCTCTTCCTTGGAAAACTTAGCGTTCTTTTTTCATCTACATGTTACCCCTCGATGGCATTGTCCATCGGCATGGGGTCAATTTCCACATATGTTGACCACATCCAGCTTTATTTCTCCCAACCTACCCTTGACTTCAGGACCAGCACGGAGACAAGCCATTGGACATACGGACAGACATCAAGTCACGAATAAGCAAGAACTTGCTCCAATTTACCATCAACATCAAGCCATTCTGTTCAACTCCCACCAAAAGTCTCCACACTTTAGCCCATCTCGGTCCTCAACTGCTTGGTTGGGCTGAACACTTGGTGTCCTGTTTAGCCCAGAGTTGCACTTTAAAGCTTACATCTCAGCCATCCCCAAGATCACAGATTCCTACCTATACAAAGTTGCTCACCTCCAACATTAACTCATCCATAACCCTACCAAACCTACACTAGTGCTGAAACCTTCAACCGTTCTTTCATCAACTCCAGGTTTTAGTACAGGTAGACTATCCTTTATCCGAAAACACGGCTGGTCCCGAGGTTTCGGTTTTAGGAAAATTTCGGTTTTCGGAAGGTGCGCGAAAACACTTCGGTTTTCAGAGGTAATTCGGTTTTCGGGAGTGCGGATAAAGGATACACTATCCCTTATCCGAAAATAACGACTATAAATACTGTAGTTACAGGGATAAATACTGTAGTACAGTTTATTTGTAAGGAAAACATTCAGTAAAACTTCAAACATGTACAGGTACAAACTAAGCTAAATACCTGTACATAAACATGCAATAAAGGTACATTACATCTGGCTTGAGGATCTTGGAGAAGATGGTACATCAGTGTTGTCATCAATGTCATCAGGTTGGAGTTGGACATCTGAAGATGGGTCAGGAACAGGATTCTCAAGTGATGAAGCAGCATTACATCTGGCTTGAGGATCTTGGAGAAGAGGGTACATCAGTGTTGTCATCATTGTCATCAGGTTGGAGTTGGACATCTGAAGATGGGCCAGGAACAGGATTCTCAAGTGATGAAGCATGACTACGACAGACGGCCTTTTTAAAGATTTCTTCCAGTGTCATCTGTCTCATTAACATTGGTTTCTGTCTAAGCAGTCTCTCTTTAATTGAGTAAACTTGCATAATCTCTTGCTCACTGATAAATGCACGTTTTTCAAGGCCAGCAATTAACTGATCACACATTGTCACCATATCGTCTATGGGGATTTTTTCACCTGTGTTCACAATGTCATCATCATCATCACTACTGTCCTCATGCTTGTCTTTATTTAACACCATTTCAGCAATTTCCCCATCACTCAACGAATTCACAACAGGTGCATCATTGTCAATGTTCAGCACTTCTTCGATGTCAGCTTCCTCTAACGTATTTACACTTTCGGATGATAAACCTTTGGCGTAAGTGAGGAGGTTTGATATCATCATCTTCTCCTGACTGACAGGAAATCCTTCAAACTCGTCATCTGCAGGTCCATCTTCATGAAACATCGTTGAAGGCCAAAGTCTGTGCCAAGCATTTTTTAATGTTGGTTTGTCAACATCGTTCCAAGCATTAGCAACTGCATAAATGGCATCCTTAACATTGAATTCTTTCAGGAAGCTTTGGATTCCTTCGCCTCTGTTGATTGCATCAAGCATAGAGTTCAAAAAAACGTCTTTATACTTGCTCTTCATGGAGCGTAAAATTCCTTGGTCACAAGGCTGTATTAAAGATGTCACATTAGGGGGAAAGTTAATGCCGAAAACATAACTTTTCACAAGAAGTTCAGGAGGGGGATGTGCGGAGCAGTTGTCCAGGAACAATAAAATTTTGCAGTTTTCTTCCAGTCCAACTTGCCTGCAATGAGCTCATGTCGCTGGTACGAAGTGGTTATTGAACCAGTGAGAAAATATTCCTCTGGTTACCCATGCTTTCCTGCTCGCATAATAATGCACAGGTAAATTGCATACACCTTTCAAACATCTCGGATGTTGGCTTTTTCCAATCACTACCAACTTTAACTTGTGTGTGCCTGCAGCATTGGCACGCCCAAGAACAGTCAACCTGTCCTTAGCATCCTTAAAACCTGCTGGTGCACTCTCATCAGCCGTTGCTAATGTTTTTCTAGGAACGTAGCACCAGAACAGAGCTGTTTCATCAGCATTGTAAATTTGTTCAGGACCGAGGTTTTCATCCGATATTATTTTTGCAAACTCATCTATGTAATTTTCAGCTGCTTCATGATCAGCAGAAGCTTTTTCACCACAGATTTTCAGATATCTTATACCATGACGCTTCTTAAATTTATGCAGCCAACCTTCTGAATATTCACACTCAACTTCAATGTTCAGTTCTTCATGGTATATTCTAGCTTGCTTCATGACCATCAAACCAGTCAGTGGCACACGTTCACCTCTGCGTTGTCGAATCCACTCAATCAGCACACGGTCAAGATCTTCATTTTTTGCCCTATGCAATGTTTTCCTAATTTTCATTAGTTTATGGTCATCACTGTCAGTGTAAAATTTCAACAACTTGTCTTTCTGTTTCTTTAAGTCATATACGGTGGTACTTCCCACACCATATTCTTCAGTAAGATGTCGCACAGACACACCACGATCAAGCTTCTGCAATAACTCCACTTTCTGCGATATCGATAATGAGCGATGCTTCCTTCTCTGCTTCTCACTGTTACCCATTGGGGTATCTGCAGCTCTTTTTAGCATTTTCACAAATTGTTAAAAGCCAGCAAATATCTAAGAGAGCAGCAAATATCTAAGAGAGCTGCAAATATCTAAGAGAGCTGCAAATATCTAAGAGAGCAGCAAATATCTAAGAGAGCAGCAAATATCTAAGAGAGCAGCAAATATCTAAGAGAGCAGCAAATATCACACAGAGCAGCATAACACCTGCGTGGGTCAAGCATCGGCAGCGTCGGGTCATGCTTTGCGCCACTTTCGGCTTTCAGAGGTTTTCTGGTTTCGGATGTGCGGATAAAAGATGGTACACTATCTCTTATCCGAAATTGGGTGGGGTTCGGCGGGGGTGGGGTACGGCGGGGGGGTCGGGGGTCGGTGGGGGTCGGGGGTCGTGGGGGTCGGGTTCGGCCGGGGGGGTCGGGGGTGGGGGTCGGCGGGGGTCGTGGTCGTGCGCATTTCGGTTTTCAGAAGTCATGCTTTGCTCCACTTTCGGCTTTCAGAGGTTTTCTGGTTTCGGATGTGCGGATAAAGATTTCGGTTTTCAGAAGTGCGGAAAAATGCTACACTATCCCTTATCCGGCTAGGCCTGTAAGTCGTGTGCCACTCTGGTCATGTCGTGCGCACGACTTACGCTGACCGAAAAAACCTTCGGTTTTTAGAGGGTTTCGGTTTTCGGAAGTCCAGATAAAGGGTAGTCTACCTGTACTCCAATGTTCTCCCCATCAGTCCTCCAGGTTCCACAACTGCATGAATAACTAATTTAAAACTCTTCCTATCCTACACTAAGCATGACCATTTTATTTTCCCTATCTGTTGGCTCCCCATCCCTCAATGCATCAATACCAATATCCTTATCTTCATCTACAAGTGCTACAATGGCCTCACTTTCCCCCTACCACTGCAACCTCCTCCAGCCCTATACATCAGTGCACAGTTTCCATTCTTTTGACCCTGGCCTCCCTTGCATCCTTCCCTTTCTGTGCCTTTGCTTCTAATGCCTTCATCCATCTTGGTCCAAACTTTGGGATGCTCTCCCTAAACTCTTCTGCCTTCTATCATTCTCCCTCCTTTCAAAACTTACCTCTTTGACCATGCTTTCAGTCATCTCCCACAACACATGGCTCGGTGTCAGTTTCCACTCCTACGGAGTGCTTTGGGGATGTTTTATTACATTAAAGGGTTATACAAGTGCAAGTTTTTGTTGTGGTTGTTACATGCTAAAATGTGAAGAGAAACCAAATTACCTACCAGTTGCCTCCCTCACTACACTTATTTCGGTGGGGGATCCAAGGCCAGAGTGGAGCAGCATGTAGCTGACGACTTTACGATAAAGACATTCCAATTCGTCGCGTGTCCTCGCACGACTATCTGTGATTTCTCTGCACATAGGGGCCAGTCTAGATTCCAAGACACAGCGGTGCTCGGCGAGGAATTCCGCTGTACGGTGAGGTAATGGAAACAGCACATTGTCAATTTATAAATTCTTAAAACACGGTTCAGTCTGAAGCTGAACCAGACTATTTGCAACCTTGGTGTCCTATTTGACCCTGAGATGAGGGTCTGACCATCACCAAGACCACCTACTTCCACCTCCGTAACATTGCCCGTCTCCGCCCATCTGTTGTTGAAACCCTCATCCATGCCTTTGTTACCTCTAGACTTGACTGTTCCAATGCACTCCTGGCTGGCCACCCATTTTCCAACCTCCATAAACTTGAGCTCATTCAAACCTCTGCTGCCCATATCCTAACGCGCACCCAGTCCCGTTCACCCATCACCCCTGTGCTCGCTGACCTACACTGGCTCCTGGTCCAGCAACGCCTCAATTTTAAAATTCTCATCCTTGTTTTCAAATCCCTCCATGGCCTCGCCCCTCCCTATCTCTGTAAGCATTGGCGCAGGCCCCAAGGATTTTTTTTGTATCGGACATTTTGTATGATTGTTACTGCTGATCGACCAGCAGCCTGTTTGGCCCATTGGTAGGGTGTGGTGCAGTTGGACCTAGAAGCACAGACACACTTGTGAGTTTCAATTTAACTATGGAAAAGGCATTTACTTTGGACAATGAGCGTCTCGATAGCTGATTTAACGGTGAATAGATGATTTAACTTTGGACAATGAGCATCGCAATAGGTGATGAGACTTCGTGTTTTAGTGTGCCAGTGCAGCTTTCGGTCGCCTGAGGAAGAGAGTGTTTGAAGACCAGGACCTCAAACCCGGCACTAAGCTCATGGTCTACAGGGCAGCAGTGATACCCGCCCTGCTGTATGCCTCAGAGACATGGACCATGTACAGCAGGCACCTCAAAACACTGGAGAGGTACCACCAACACTGCCTCCGCAAGATCCTGCAAATCCATTGGCAGGATAGGCGCACCAACGTCAGTGTTCTTGTTCAGGCCAACATCCCCAGCATCGAAACTCTGACCACGCTCAATCAGCTCCGATGGACAGGTCACATTGTCCGCATGCCCGATACGAGACTCCCAAAACAAGCGCTCTATTCGGAGCTCCGGCACGGCAAGGGAGCCCCAGGTGGGCAGAGGAAACGCTTCAAGGACACCCTCAAAGCCTCCTTGAAAAAGTGTAACATCCCCACCGACACTTGGGAATCCCTGGCCCAAGACCGCACAAAGTGGAGGAGAAGCATCCGGGAAGGCGCCAAACACCTCGAGTCTCTTCGCCGGGAGCAAGCGGAAGCCAAGCGCAGGCAGCGCAAGGAGCACACGTCAACCCAAGCACCCCACCCACCCGCCCCTTCAACCACCGTCTGCCCCACCTGTGACAGAGACTGTAGGTCCCGCATTGGACTCATCAGTCACCTGCGAACTCATTTTTAATGTGGAAGCAAGTCATCCTCGGTTCCGAGGGACTGCCTAAGAAGAAGGGGTGATGAGACTTTGTGTTTTAATGGGCTTCGATGGATCTTCAATTGGATAAGACAACGATGCCAGTTTCGCTGGAACAATGGACTTCCTGGCCTCAATGAAAAACACTTTAACCTTGGGCAAAACACATCAGCAGTAAGACAAATCACATCAAATATGTACCACAGGGAGGGGGAGACAAGATAAGGAATTGTCTTCCATCCCCCAGCCCTGTACATGTCCTGTGGTTTGGATTACTGGGTGTGTATTGGAATACATGAGTTGGGGGAAGGCCCAGACTCGAAAAGGTGGGAACCAGACAAAGAAGGGTGATTTAAAAGACATCACTGCAATACACAGACCTTGATGAACTTTTAGGGTATACAGAGAAGGCAGCTTTGGCCATTCTCTCTCTCTCTCTCTCTTGCTTGCTTTCGCCTTCGCGTGCCCTCATCTCTGAACCAAGAACCGAGCACTCCGTCCGAGACGGAGAGAAGAAACCACCACAAGCGACAAGAGCCTCGCCTTGCTCTTCGACTGTAGGAACGAACCTCGAAACTGGGACTTGGATACTGCATCGGCGATACGTAACCAGGAGACACGTTCTACACAGGGAAGCAGCGAGCAAGAAAACGGACAATCAGGGTGAGCATTGTCCAAGTCCACGAATCCTTAAGACCACCGGTACTGTGTGAGGGGGTGTTGTGTGTCCCAACCAATCCAGAGGGGCTTAGTGGGGAGGTTCTGTGTGTATTATATAGTGTATGTTCCGGGGTTTGTGGGACAAGTCCATGTTATACTCTGTATAGCAACACAGTGTGATTTTAGGTGTCTTAATACGAGACAGGGGCCTGTTCGACGGGCCAAGTTGTATTGTTGTACTGTTTGTTTTACACCACCAGGCATTTTATGTACTGGAGGCGGGTGTGTGTGTTAACCTTCTTAAACACCGTACGGTTGAGTCTGAAAAGCTTGTCTGTGTCCCAATCCTATTCACCGAAATTCCTGTCATCTAGAACTAAGTAGGATGGTTGATTCAAACCACCAAAGCAAACCACCTACATCTCTGTAACCTCCTCCAGCCCCACAACCCTCTGAGATATCTGTGCGCCTCCAATTCTGGCCTCTTGCGCAGCCCCGATTTTAATCGCTCCACCATTGGCGGCCGTGCCTCCAGTTGCCTGGGCTCTATTCTCTAGAATTCCCTCCCCAAGCCTCTCCACCTCTCTATCTCTCTCTCCTGATTTAAGACGCTCCTTAAAACCTACCTCTTTGGTCATCTGTCCTGATCTCCTTATGTGGCTTGGTGTCAGATTTTGTTTGATAACGCTTCTGTGAAGCACCTTGGGACGTTTAAAGGTGCTATATAAATGCAAGTTGTTATTGATTAATATTGTTACTCCTCCTTTCCCAATCTCTCTGTAATGGCTACTACCTTGTATCCTTGAAGCTGAATTTGTGCTTCTAACTGATTTGTTTTATTTCTGATGCTATGTGCATTCTTGTACATATTTGGGTAACTGTCCCCACCTTGACTATATGCACTGATGGCGTATTTCCCACACTTTTTGACCTGTCACACTTTGTTGCTGATGCTCTGTACATACAGGCACATTTAATATAATCTTTATTTTTTTTAAAATCACTCCAGCTTCATTTTTAATAGGTATTTTGTTATTAGTTCCTATACACTTTTCTGTTCCTGGAGTACTTGTATTATCTTTATCTCTTTTTGTACTCTGACCTTTGCTCTTGCCCCTCTTCTCTTTGGGTTATTATTTCCACCCACCCCTTTTAGAGGCTTTTAAAATGATAAAGGCTTTTGATAGAATGAATAAGGAAAGGCTATTTCCTTTGGCTGGGGAGTCATTAATGAGGGGTTAACAGTAAGAGAGTGAGAAGAGGTTAGGAGAAAATTCTTTACGCAGTTGCTTTGCCACAGGGAGTGGTTGAGAGAGACCATTGCATCTTTGAAGGGAAGATTGAATAAAAATTTGAAGCAGAGGTATATGCATGGCTAGGGGACGAGAAGGGGGCACTGGGATTAATTTTGGATTGCTCTAGCAAAGGGACAGCCCAAAAATCGATGGGATGAATGGGCTCCTTCTGTGCTGTAAACCTCTATGGTTCCAAAGTCTGGTGATGCCTTTTTCATACCAGGTTTGTAACCTTACTGCACCAAGTGCCTCTGGGAGCTCGCCCATTCTGCCAGATTGGGGAAAGGATTGTTCGGCCCCAATGGATTTTCAGGGTGGTACAGACCTCCACCCAGGCAGAGAATGTTATTGGGTTGGCATTTTCTTGTCGTCTCTGAAGAACAGCCTGTATAAGGGGTTGTCTGAACATGGTCTCCATGCCTAGCCATGGGTTATGGGAGCAGGCTCAATTCTCTTGAGGAAGGCCCAATGGCTTGATACGTTCAAAGCTGTTTTTCCAGGGATGCTGCTTGAACTGCTGAGTACTTCTTAGAGATAAGGGTGTTGAGGTCTCTGAGTAACTGGATTGAGTTTTGACTGGTACCTTCTGAAACAGCTAAAGGAGATGGGGAGTACATTCCTTTTTATCATGTTTGACCTTTCTAGGAGTGATATGGACAGGTCAGTGTGTATGCTGGCTAGGGTTGGGAGAACCCAAACTCACCGGCATATAGAAAAAAATCACTACAGCCCAAGGAAAAATTGTGTTCATGCTTATCGATACCTATCCATCCTGAGAATCTGATAAGTGTTTTCCTCAAAAAGGTAAATAGGGAAACTGACCTCTACTTGTGTAGTTCAGATCAAAGTAAATTTGCATCTTGATTGTGTCAAGAGACGGCCGTTCTGTTTCAAGCAATCTGTCCACACAAATCTAGAAAATAAATGTTGATGAAGCCTTGTTAAAAAATAACATTGGAAAAAAAGAAGTGATATTGAAAAATCCATTTGGGCTGAATAAAATATTGCAGCTGCACCTTTAATTTCTTGATACGTGCTCCATGCAGATGAGGCAAGATGCCAGCAGCACGCAGTGGAAAATTGACCCTATGGACTCAAAGTTAGTTACACTTATCCCTATGTCAGCTGTGGCTCAGTTGGTAGCACACTCGCCTTTGAGTCAGAAGGTTGTGGGTGCAGTGCTGAGGGAGCACTGCACTGGAGTGTCAGCCTAGCTTTATGTGCTCAAGTCCCTGGCTGAACATGCCCCGATGCTGCCTGGCAGGTTATGTTAAAATTCCCCCCGAGAGGTCAGACAGTACAAGGAGTTTCACCATTCATTCCTCTCAATGACATACACATGGTGGAGCACTTGTGTCTTTACGACCCCTGGTGTGTTAACTAAGTTGTAACTCATGGGACTCCTTTATATTTTGCAAAACTTGTATAAAGGTTGCAGCAATTTTTTCAAATAGCTAAGTCACATCAACACAATCCCCCATTTAAAAAAAACGATTAAAAATTAACGTATTTAAAATATTTTCAACTCTCCTCCTGGCTTGGTTAGTAAATGCACTGCATTGTGCTGTACTGAGCAATATACACCAGGTTAGCTCCATCCCTAGTCTGCATTCAGTGAGCTGAATTCAACAGAGGCAATGGTGGCGATACCAAAATTGACCTGAATGTGGGTCTCACTTATGGTGACTAGTGACCTCTGCTGGAGCTGTAATGCATGTGAACAATGGGAAAGGGCATGTTTTGGATCAGCTGTGATAGCTCCTGTGGTTGAATAGACTATCTCCATTCAGTGCTTAAGCTCACGTGAAAAATGGTCACTTGAATGATGTATGAAGGAGATGGGACTGTAACACAGCATGAGTTACCACCTTCGGGAGAGGACAGGAGAAGGAATAAAACCGAAGTGGGAAAAATACTGATCCCTGTTCGTCTTCACACAGGCAATGTCAGCACATATCAATAGTTACCGTGATGAGCTTGTGAACATCAGTCTTTGTGAGGGTTCTATCCACATTGAACTCATATCTGGGATCCAGAACAACAGCTTTAACCTGTTTGAAAACAAATTCATCATATAACTTTTAGGTTCTTTTCCATTCTATGTCTTATTTACATTGTACAAGATTCCCCAATATATTAGCTTTTAAAGAGTCAGCAGGCTACTTAGCAAAACAATATAAGTAAAGGAACATAACTTTAAGTAAAACACTCACTGGGGTAAATTTTCATCTTCAGTGCTCCCAGTGGACAGCTTTGCCTGCCAGGTGTACATATTAGGAATTCAGGAGCATTCTCGTAACTTTCTTCTACAAATACACACAGTACATACTTGGTTTTAACATGACAAATACAGCTCCCCAAGATGGCTCGGTGGTAAATGCGTTGCCTGGTGTGCTACAGGACACAGAGACAAGGAAGGCCCTAGTTTCAATCCACAAGCCGAATCTCAGCAGAGGTGGTCACTGAGCACAACAATTAATCGCAGTCTTCCCTCTGCGAGCCAGGCGTGTGCGGGTGGGGTTGGAAATCAGGCAGAGTTCTCACTTCACATCACTATCCAGTGCCCACTATGGGTTAGTGTACAAGTGAGCACAAGATCTGACTCTCAGATCTGTTAACATTTAAAGAGCCTGATTTAGTGGCAGGTGGAAAATTGGGCGTGGGAGTTCGTCATTTTCCTTACGTCTCTGTAAAGCGCCTTGGGACACGACATTAATGGTGCTTTGTGAATGAATGCAAGTTGTTGCTCGATTTGCTGCATGTCACATTTTGTGCCAGGTGATTGAGGGAGGGGAGAAAATATGGCTACCAGCATATACCAATTTCACCCCTATATTTTCTATTGTTTGATTTATGTTGTTGTTGAACACAATAAACAAAACTTGCTACAATTAAGACACACACACAATAACAGCTCATCCGAAGGTGACGGTCAATCTCGCTGCACTCACCATGAATGCTACAAGTGTCTCAGAGATGGAGTGTCCCCTGTCAGCGCACTCCTGGGCTATTTCCCGAATTATATTCTTAATAACACATTCAGCCTGGGTGTATGCCATTCTGCAGCTTTCAAGAAAAAAAGACAAGGGTTAAAATGGAAGCATTAGAGTGGTCACACACACAATTGGAGATACTAGTCTGGTCAGCCCAGCTGGTGTCCAGCCTTTCATTACCTGGTTTTATAAACTGACCCTCGCTACAATTCATTAAGTGCACAGTGTTGCTGGTGTTTATTCCCCGCTTGTTCGCGGCGCCGCCGCCCGATGTTGTTCAATGTAACTGTTCGGTTACCCTGGAGATAGACGCCGAGCGACCGCCCTGATTGGACGACGTACATTCACGCGAGGTTCTGACGCACAACGTCACCGCAACTCAGAAAGCGAAGAGTTCCATTTAAAAAAAGCGCCACTCGTCTTCCCTGTTGTGCAGTTGGTTGTTTTTTGTATTCTCCGCACTGCAGTTGATGGCACACTCAGGGGTTAACACATGCTACATATATATCGAATAAGAGCCAATGATGCAGTTCTGCCAAGGTGCCCACAATGGCTGGCTAGCAAGCTGGCAGCAAAAAAAATACAGCCAGCAGCGCTCTAAACTGACTGCCTGCTGTTGTTCAGGTTTAGTTAGTTTGGAGCTCCCAGCGCAGCTCTGTGCCGGGAGCTGGCTTAATGGGAGATATGGAAAATCTGGCTTGCAGCTCAAATTTAAAGGGCTGCAGATGGGGGAACCAGCGGGAGACTTTTTGGTCCCACTCCAGAGACTTGAGCACAAAAATCTAGGCTGACACTCCAGTGCAGTACTGAGGGAGTGCTGCACTGTCAGAGGTGCCGTCTTTCAGATGAGACGTTAAACCGAGGCCCCGTCTGCTCTCTCAGGTGGACATCAAAGAACCCATGGCACTATTCGAAGAAGAGCAGGGGAGTTATCCCCGGTGTCCTGGCCAATATTTACCTCTCAATCAACATAACAAAAACAGATTATCTGGTCATTATCACATTAATGTTTGTGGGAGCTTGCTGTTTGCAAATTGGCTGCCGCGTTGCCCACATTACAACAGTGACTCCACTTCAAAATTACTTCATTGGCTGTAAAGCGCTTTGGGACGTCCGGTGGTCGTAAAAGGCGCTATAGAAATTCAAGACTTTCTTTCCTGACATAATGTAGACATTTTTGCCTAGTGGCTGGAGTAAAGCCAGCCAACAGTGCAGTGAACTGGCTGCCCTCAATTTTTCTGGGGTTAGCTCATTTGAATAATTCATATCTGGCTACATTTTTGGCCTTGTGCAGAGACCAAGTGTAATGGTGGATGGGAGAATCTGGGCAGCAGTTCCAAATGATAGAAATGTGCACACTAGGAAGGTAGGAACATAGGAACAGGAGTAGGTCATTCAGCCCCTCGAGCCTGTTCTGCCATTCGATTAGATCATGGCTTAGTTTCTTAACTTTTTTTTAATTCACTTATGGGATCTGGGCGTCACTGGCAAGGCCAGCATTTATTGCCCATCCCTAGTTGCCCTCGAGAAGGTGGTGGTGAGCCGCCTTCTTGAACCGCTGCAGTCTGCGTGGTGATGGTACTCCCACAGTGCTGTTAGGTAGGGAGTTCCAGGATTTTGACCCAGCGACGATGAAGGATCGGCGATATACTTCTAAGTCAGGATGCTGTGTGACTTGGAGGGAAACTTGGAGGTGGTGGTGTTCCCATGTGCCTGCTGCCCTTGTCCTTCTAGGTGGAAGAGGTCACGGGTTTGGGAGGTGCTGCCGAAGAAGCCTTGGCAAGTTGCTGCAGTGCATCTTGTAGATGGTACACACTGCAGCCATGGTACGCCGGTGGTGGAGGGAGTGAATGTTCAAGGTGGTGGATGGGGTGCCAATCAAGCGGGCTGCTTTGTCTTGGATGGTGTCGAGCTTCTTGAGTGTTGTTGAAGCTGCACTCATCCAGGCAAGTGGAGAGTATTCCATCACACTCCATCTATCTGCCTTGGTTCCATAACCCTTAATATCCTTGCCTAACAAAAATCTATCAAGGTAAATGGGAAAGATATAGGCCTAGAAATTCGGTAGGCTTAGCACCGCATTTGAGGCGCTAGAGGGCCTAGCGCCGGAGTTATGGCCAGTTGAGAAATTCCCTGGGGCCCTAAATCGGCGTTGCACCGGTAGCGCTGCGCCGGCACCGATGACGTCATCGGTGTGTGCAGCGTCCCGGTTGCCGTGGTAACCCGGCCCCAAGCCGAAATTCAGTTGCGCCCGCCTCGCCCGTGGCAGGCGCAACTAAGACTCTGGCAACAGAGTCTTCCCCCAGTGTGCGCCGGCGCATAAAGGTGGAGCGGCGGCCGGCCGCGTTCCCGGCGGCCGCCTGCCCGCACCTCCCTTCCCGGACTCCTGCATTCCCTCCCCCGCAGCCCTGATCAGTGTCTCATGCGAGCCCGGCACTTCCCCGAGGTGCTGGGCTCAGATGTCGGGTCAATCCGCCGGACAGTTGTCGGCTGCAGGCAGCTCCTCCTTAACAGGAGGAGGAGGCCTGCAGTTCCCCCGCCTGCCGCACCGCATCGGGTGCCGCAGCGGGGGATTAGCGCCGGGAAACACAAGTTCACGCCCGTTTTGAGGCGCTAAAGGAGGGTTTTAGTGCCCGCCGCCGTCTGGGCCCGGCGCACCCGAATTTTCGTCGCGCGCTGCCGCATTACCGCTGGCGCAAACTTTCTGGCGCTACAGCCCTGGCAAGACCAGAACCCAATTTCTAGGCCATAATTTCAGCCTTTATAAAGCTTCAAAATGAATTTGCGATATGTCAGCTTTTGCCTCGGTGAGGGGTGGGGGAGGAGGTAAGAAACCTATTGTAGAGGCACAAGAAATAATTTGCATTTATGTAGAATGTTTTGCATTCTCAAAATGTCCTAAATTGCTTCACAGCCAATGAATTACTTTTGTAGTCATTGTAATGATGTAGGCAAACTGGTACCCATTTTGCACACAGCAAGGTGCCACAAATAGCAATGAGATAAATGAGCAGTAGGTAGGAGAAGTATATCTGCTTTAATGTGCTGTGAACATGCATGTTTGCAGATTTTTCTTCACAGTCCTTCACGATTTTCTTTACAGAAAGGATTTTGGAATTGATTTGCATTTGAGTGTTTTTTTTAAAACATAGTGAATTTGCACAGTTTTTAAAAAAAAGGCCACAGCTGCAGACATTCAGGAGGTGCATTAAGGCAAGATGAGCTAGTTTGTGGAATGTCGCAGCCCACAGTTTGTTTCAATTAGAAGTTGTCCTTAATGTCCAATGTACAGTTCTGGTCACCATATTAGCTAAAGGATAATAGAGGCACTGGAGAAGGTGCTTAAAGATTTACAAGGATGATACCAGAACTGCGAGGGTACACGTATCAGGAAAGGATGAACAGGCTGGGTCTCTTTTCTCTTGAAAAGAGAAGGCTGAGGGGTGACCTAATAGAGGTCTTTAAAATTATGAAAGGTTTTGATACAGAGAGAATGTTTCCATGTGTGGGGAAGAGCAAAACTAAAAGCCATCAATATAAGATAGTCACCAAGAAATCCAATAGGGAATTCAGAAGAAACTTCTTTACCCAAAAAGTGGTGAGAATGTGGAACTCGCTACCATAGGGAGTGGTTGAGGCAAATAGTATAGATGCATTTAAGGGGAAGCTAGATAAGCATATGAGGGAGAAGGGAATAGAGGGTTATGCTGATAGAGTTAGATGAGGAAGGATGGGAGGAGGTTCGAGTGGAGCATAAATGCCACATGGACTGGTTGGGCTGAATGGCCTGTTTCTGTGCTGTATATTCTATGTAATATGCAATTCTATGAAAGCTAATGCCAAAACCAAGTAAATCAGTCCATGAAATGAACAGGGCACGTGGTTTATTATCTTTTCCCATTTTTGGAGATGTAAGTGAGGTAAATGGAATTTGCTTTGACTGTTACTTTGTATGTTCCTTTCCTGTTGGTGAAATAAAGCTTAATGATTTGTATCTGGCCTTGTTTCTTCAAGTGATTCTCCCCATCGAAAAGATTGGAGAAGTGTACGCGAGGGGACGTGTGAAAGACACAATGTCCAGTTCAGATCAGAGCAGGATCCTATTATTACACTCTGGATTATGCTACTGCACAATTAGATATTGAGCAGTATGGGTTCATTCCAATTGCAAGATGCTTTGACTACTTACTGAAGTAACTAAGATCGTTGTCCCCAAAACAATATCTGAGGCAGACAGAAGCTTGTAACATCTTCGATAGTGTGCCTCAGTTGCAGGCAGACGTCCCTCTGATAACATTGAGGACATGGGGAAAAAAATTAAGCAAGAATCATTCCCCAAGGAATATCCATTCCATCCAATGGGGCTGCTTCCATTTAGAGGACAACACACTTGGTGCTGGGAAAAAAAACAGAAGTCAGCAGAAAATGGCAAAAAAAAGTGCAGCAAAATCAAAACAGGCCAAAAAGGAAATCCACCTCCAATATCACTTGCATACATTTGAAGGCCAGGGACTCAGTTTGAAAGCAAACTTGCTTTTACACAGGTGCAAAATGATGATGTCACATTTTGGGTGCAATCATTTCATAAGGCAGGGAAGGGCAGCCCTGACTTAATTTGCCTACTTTTCAGATGTTTAGTGAGGCTCATGTATCAAAGTACCTTTAAATCCCTTGGTGCTGCCTGGTCAGAAATTATTGGACATTGCACGCACTTCTGGTGCATTTTTGGCTTTCATGATCAGCTGTCCATGCCCAGGATGCATGCACCATCGACACATTAGAGCAGAATATCTCCCTACTTGTTTCAGCCTTTATGAAGACTCAGTGAATTTTAAATATTTGTCAGCCTTTACTAAGCTGAAGGGAGAGAAGTGCCAGGCAAAAATTGAAAAAATACCAAATGTGGAGGCATGAAACCGTCTGTTAGCAAGCCTGGATTTGTTACCAATTATCTTAAATCTGTGTCCTCTGGTTACCGACCCTCCTGCCAGTGGAAACAGTCTCTCCCTATCTACTCTATCAAAACCCCACATGTTCTTTGTACAAGGAAATGAGTTGTGGGGAGGCAGGTTTGTCCCATGATTAGTTGGATAGTAGAAAAGCAGGTGCGGCCGCAGCTCTTGAAGAGGTTGTGGCAATCTGGATTTTGCCTGTAGCATCTGAGCTGATTTTTAAAAAAAACGTATGTATTGATGTGCCATCAATAACTCAAAGACAAGGAGTTTAAAGGATTCAACTAAAGGCTTTTAATCACTAAGAACATTGCAGGTCTTTCCACATCGGGTTCGTCTGATAGAATGACTCATACAGCTCTTGAGACCTTTATATGGCAAAAGACAGGGGCGTAGCCAATACACACAATAGGAAAAAGGGGGCGGTACACACAATACAAAGCAGGTAAAACACAGGGGCTGATGAAGGCATATATTTCATCACATTCACTCCTTCTACAGATTTAGTCTGTCCGGGGGTGTGATAGTCCTTCCTGAACGTCGCAACAGTACCTCGGGTTCCGACCGGGAGTCCGTGGTGCCCTCCTGGGCATACCCATGTGTTGTGGGTGTTGCAGGTACTTCTGGGGGTGGTGAGCCTGGGGATGGTGGAGGTTCTTCTGGGGGTGGTGGTGATGGGTCGTCGTCGCTTCCTGCCGAGGCGAGGTCCTTTATGGACACGGTGTCCTCACGCCCGTCGGCGTGCTTGACGTATGCATACTGTGGGTTTGCGTGGAGTAAGTGTACTGCCTCCACGAGGGGATCCATTTTGTGGCCCCCCACATGCTTCCGTAATAGGACTGTCCCTGGGGTGGAGAGCCACGAGGGTAGGGACACTCCTGAGGTTGATTTGCGGGGAAAAACAAACATCTTCTCGTAAGGAGTGGCGTTAGTAGCAGTACACAGTAGTGACCTTATCGAGTGGAGTACGTCTGGGAGGACCTCTTGCCAGCGGGAGGTGGGGAGGCCTTTAGACCTTAGTGCTAAGGTGACCGCCTTCCACACTGTTGCGTTCTCCCTCTCCACTTGCCCATTACCCCGGGGGTTATAACTAGTGGTCCGACTCGTGGCTATCCCCTTCGACAGCAGGTATTGGCGCAGTTCGTCGCTCATGAACGACGCCCCCCTGTCAGTGTGGATGTAGTTAGGCATGCCGAGCGTGCAAAACAGGTTGCCGAGGCACTTGATGACCGTGGCACTGGTCATGTCTGGGCAGGGGTAGGCGAATGGGAAGCGGGAGTACTCGTCCACAATGTTGAGAAAGTACACATTGCGGTCGGTGGAGGGGAGTGGTCCCTTGAAATCTAAGCTCAGGCGCTCGAATGGCCGTATAGCTTTGATCAGGTGGGCTCGGTCGGGCCTGTAAAAATGGGGCTTGCATTCCGCACAGGTGCGGCAGTCCCTGGTCATCGACCGGACCTCCTCGATGGAATAGGGGAGGTTACGGGATTTTATAAAGTGAAATAGCCGGGTGACCCCCGGGTGGCAGAGGCCATTGTGGAGGCCCTGTAACCTGTCCCCCTGGATGCTGGCACACATCCCTCGTGATAGGGCGTCGGGGAATTCGTTGAGGGCCCCTGGCCTATATATTATGTCGTACTCAAATGTAGAGAGTTCGATCCGCCACCTGAGAATTTTGTCGTTCTTGATCTTCCCCCTCTGTTTGTTGTTAAACATGAAGGCTACCGACCGCTGGTCGGTAAGCAGGGTGAAGCGTTTGCCGGCTAGGTAGTGCCTCCAGTGCCGCACTGCCTCCACTATGGCCTGGGCCTCCTTCTCTACCGAGGAGTGCCTGATCTCGGGCCCTTGGAGGGTTCTTGAGAAAAAGGCTACGGGCCGCCCATCCTGGTTGAGGGTGGCTGCTAAAGCGAAGTCAGGCGCAGCGCTTTCGACCTGGAAAGGGATGTTTTCGTCCACTGCCTGCAGTGCGGCCTTCTCAATGTCGTGTTTAATGCTGTTGAAGGCGGCGTGGGCCTCGGCCGTGAGCGGGAAGGACGTTGATTTCAGGAGGGGACGGGCCTTGTCGGAATAATTGGGGACCCATTGGGCGTAATAGGAGAAGAACCCCAGGCACCTTTTCAGGGCCTTGGGAGTGTTTGGTAGGGGTAGCTCCCGTAGGGGGCGCAATCGGTCGGGGTCCGGACCGATTTCCCCGTTTTCCACCACGCAGCCCAGGATACAGAGGCGCGTGGTGCTAAAGACACACTTATCCTCGTTGTAGGTGAGATTGAGTCTGAGGGCGGTTTTCAGAAATCTCGCGAGGTTCAAGTCGTGGTCTTGCTGGTCGTGGCCGCAGATGGTGACGTTGTCTAGCTGTTAACTGGTTCTCATCGACCATGCGGTCCATCTCCCGCTGGAAGACCGAGACCCCATTCGTTACCCCAAAGGGGACTGAGGAAGTGGTAGAGGCATCCGTTCGCCTCGAAGGCGGTGTATGGACGGTCCTCCGGCCTAATGGGGAGCTGGTGGTATGCCGATTTTAGGTCGATGGTGGAAAACACCGGGTATTGCGCAATTTGGTTAACCATATCCGCTATGCGGGGCAGAGGGTAGGCGTCTAGCTGGGTGTATAGATTAACCGTCTGGCTATAATCTATCACCATCCGCTTCTTTTCGCTACCCTTAACTACTACTACCTGGGCGCGCCACGGGCTGGTACTGCATTCGATGATACCCTCCCGCTTGAGTCTTTCTACTTCCGATGCAATGAACCGTCTATCCTCCCAGCTGTCCCGCCTACTCTTGGTCGCTATGGGTCAACAGTTGGGTGCGAGGTTGGCGAACAGAGAGGGCGGCTTGACCTTCAGGGTAGCCAGACCGCACACTGTGAGGGGCGGCTGGGACCCACCGTAGGTAAGCGTGATACTTTGGTGGTGGCACTGGAAGTCCAGACCCAAGATCACGCTCACACAGAGATCTGGCATTATCAATAGTTTAAAATCTCTGTAATCAGTGCCTTTTACCGACAACATAACTGTGCAGAAACCTGTAATTTTTGAGGTATGAGTCTTATCAGCCATGGCGATTTTGCCCTGTGTGGGGACTATCGTTAGTGAAAGTCATTTTACCAGGCTAGGATGAATAAAGCTTTCGGTGCTCCCGCAGTCAATCAAGCATTTAACCTTGTTCCCGTTTACCTCTATGTCCATCATCGATTTAGACAACGGATGCGGCCTGGATTGATCCACTGTGATCGAGGCCACCAGTGGGTCCTGGAGGTCTGTGTAGTCGGGGCAAGATGGTGGACTCCATGAGGGTGGACAAGATGGTGTCCAAGATGGCCACCCCCACGGCGCGCACGCGGCGGTGGTGGAGTTGGAGGCGGGGTTCCCTCTGCAGACTTTGCTGAAATGTCCTTTCTTCCCGCATTTAAAACAGGTGGTGCCCTTTGCTGGGCACAGATGCCTGGAGTGTTTGTCCTGGCCGCAGAAGTAGCATTTCGGGCCCCAATGCATCGCGGCAGTAGTGGGGCTCCTGGGTGGGGGCTGGGGCTCCGATGGTGCTGGGCTGGCCTGAGACCTGGGAGGTGAAGATGGCGGCCCCCACGAGGCGGAGTGGGCTGCGTGGCCTGAGGAACAGGATTCAGAGTTCCTCTGGGCCATATCCAGCGATCGCGCTATACCCATAGCCTGTTTTAAGTCCAGTCCCTGCTTTTCAAACAGTTTCTGCCGAATGTAATTTGAACTGAGGCCCGCAATAAAGGAGTCTCGGATCAGCTCCTCCGTGTACACGATGGCAGACACGGCCTTACAGTTACAGTCTCTGCCCAGTACTTTTAGGCTTAGCATGAAGTCCTCTAGTGACTCACCATGCCGCTGCGTGCGAGTAGTCAGAAGATGCCTGGCGTACACCTCGTTTATTGGCCGCACGTAGTGGGCCTTCAGAATGGTGCAGGCATCCCCGTAGCTGGTGGCATCTTGGATGAGAGGGGAGACCCGATGGCTCACCCAGTTTCGCAGGATTCCCAGTTTCACGTCTCCGGTGGCGGTTGCGGCTGCTATGGCGGTGGATGAGTTTGCGATGAAAAATTCGAAGCATTGGAACCAGTGTCCGAACTGTGTGGCTGCGTCTGAGGCATGGGGGTCCAGATCCAAGCGCTCTGGTTTCAGGAGTCGATCCATCTTGGTGTTTTAGTGATTAAAATTGATGTGCCATCAATAACTCAAAGACAAGGAGTTTAAAGGATTCAACTAAAGGCTTTTAATCACTAAGAACATTGCAGGTCTTTCCACATCGGGTTCGTCTGATAGAATGACTCATACAGCTCTTGAGACCTTTATGTGGCAAAAGACAGGGGCGTAGCCAATACACACAATAGGAAAAAGGGGGCGGTACACACAATACAAAGCAGGTAAAACACAGGGGCTGATGAAGGCATATATTTCATCACACCCCACATGTTCTTTGTACAAGGAAATGAGTTGTGGGGAGGCAGGTTTGTCCCATGATTAGTTGGATAGTAGAAAATCAGGTGCGGCCGCAGCTCTTGAAGAGGTTGTGGCAATCTGGATTTTGCCTGTAGCATCTGAGCTGATTTAAAAAAAAACGTATGTCTGTAATGCTAGGTGCAGCTTATAAGGGGTTAATTTTCAAGACTGCGAGCAGCAATTTTTTGGGGTCAGCAGCCTATGATTTCATCTCAACAATAATGGGGCAGAAATTCCTCCCCAAGCGCGTGAGTACGGAAGGGGTACTTACGCGTCTGGCCGGAGGAAATGCCGGTTTTCAGCATGCACAGCGCATGCGCTGAAAACCGGCATTTCCTCTCCTCTCACCCAAGAGGTGACGAGGCTAGCGCGTGCGCTGTAGGGGGCAGCGCGTGCGTCTTGGATTTCCTATTTTGAGAGATTTGCGCATGTGTAAAGGCCTCCGGTCTTTACGCTTGTAAAAAGCACACGTAAGTATTTATTTTTACAGGTATGTGGTGTTTTAGTGCAATTTAGAATTCTTTTCCCCACAGGTTTATTATTTTAAAGAATCTACAATAAGGTAAATTTAGTTTTAGACCCTTTTTATTAAAAATTTATTTTTTTCAAAAAAAAACATTGTTTAAATTATTTTTTTAAACTTATTTATACTTAATTTAATGATTGGGATGTTTTTTTTAAATGTTATTTAAAGTTTAAGTAGTGTTTTGGGGTGCAGTACTTCTCATGAGTTTGACAGTTCTTACTCTCAAACTTATGAATGAAGTTTCCCCTCCCCTGATTGGCTGAACAGTGCTCACCTGATCCCAGCCGGCACATCGCACTAACTACGCCGCTGGGTCAGGTTAGCACAGCGCGCCGACATCAGAACCTGGCCACTGAAAGGAAATCCATTGCGGGCCAGGTTTCAGATGTCGGCGCGCAGGGTGAGCGCACATCGGGGGCTTGCACGCGCGGCAAGCCCCCGACACCAAGTTCTGGGCCAATGATTTGGAGTGTTAACTAGTAAACAAAGGGGCAGTGGTTATGTACAATCTCAAGCATTTCATTCCATTGTGACATCCAAAGCTCTTGGTATCACTCTATCAATTTGCATAGCGGGGGATTTAGCTAAGGCAAACAGAACTCGTGCTGACACATCAAAGAGTAAGAACTTTTACTGACAGCTTGTTGGGCCGAACCTCTCCTGCCCCAGCGCTGGAATGGGTCGGAGAAGGGTTTCAACCTGAAACGTTGACTCTATTTCTCTCTCCACGGATGTTGCCTGGCCTGCTGAGTTTTTCCAGCTTCTTCTGTTGTTATTTCGGATTTCCAGCATCCGCAGTATTTTGCTATCGGAGAAGTTTCCTTCTCGCTCCCAGACACAGGCTGAGCTGTGACATTTGCAGGCAGCAGCATTAGGTTGGCTGTATATTAAAAGTCTGACCCAGTTGAGCTCTCTTTCTCTCGATCCTGGGCTGGTTCTCTCTTCATATTCTCTTTTGCCTAATACTCTTGTCATCTTTTGCTTCCTTTTCATCTTTTCACTACTCCGGAGCTGTGCCATCTACCTTAGAGGGGCAAATTGGGATCTGGGAGGACTCAATCATTTAAGCTGAATACAAGGTTAATTTGTTTAATGGTATGTTGGCCTTCGTAGCGAGAGGCTTTGAGTACAGGAAAAAGGATGTCTTGCTGCAGTTGTACAGGGCCTTGGTGAGACCACATCTTGAGTATTGTGTGCAGTTTTGGTCGCCTTATCTGAGGAAGGATGTTCTTGCCATGGAAGGAGTTCAGCGAAGATTCACCAGGCTGATACCTGGGATGGCAGGTATGACGTATGAGGAGAGATTGGGTCGATTGGGCTTGTACTCGCTGGAGTTGAGAAGAATGAGAGGGGATCTCATTGAAACTTATAAAATTCTGACAGGACTGGACAGACTAGATGCAGGAAGGATGTTCCCGATGGTCGGGGAGTCCAGAACCAGGGGTCACAGTCTAAGGATAAAGGGTATGCCATTTAGGACAGAAATGAGGAGGAATTTCTTCACCCAGAGAGTGGTGAACCTGTGGAATTCTCTACCACAGAAGGCAGTAGAGGCCAATTCATTAAATATATTCAAGAAGGAGTTGGATATATTTCTTAAGGCTAAAGGGATCAAGGGGTATGGGGAGAAAGCAGGGACCGGGTACCGAATTTGGATGATCGGCCATGATCACATTGAATGGCGGAGCAGGCTCGAGGGGCCGAATGGCCTACTCCTGCTCCTATCTTCTATGTTTCTATGTTTACACAGCATGGAGCACATATCGGAAATTCAGGCATAAAAAAACACATCATCTGACTTACCACGAGTGTTAATATATTTAAAATAAATGCAAAAATCTGAAGAAGAAAAACTGTTCAGGAAACAACAAAGAGACTTCTGATAACTGTTCGGTTATGACACCTCCCTGAGTTTTATATCTGTGGAAGGGAAAATATTGTAGCTCAGTCTCAAGCTTTATATACATCTTCCCAGATGGACAGGGACATTGCAGCAAGGAATCCTCATAGGTCTCACTAAAAGTGATGTTTAACTTTAAAAATACATTTATTTGGAACAAAAGGTAAGTTTGTACATTGTATAATAATACTTCAGCCATATCACTTCAGAATGTTGTACAGTTTAAGATTTCACAATTTTGAGAAGACAAAAACAAAGATTCCGATCATGATGCTTTGCTCACCTGCAAGTAATACGTTTTTGTGCAAGTAATCCAACATAATAAAATAAACACAAGAAAATAAGCCATCGGCAATACTGTGATTTTGAAATTATGGTAAACACAAATTGAAAAGGATGTTTAACTCTACAAGTAAGTAATATTAATGGTAGTTGGTTTCCTGCAGATCACATCCATGTGTGTATTTATAGTAGGTACCAGCAGACCTCCTGCGGCATTGCTTATGGCAAATTGGGAATATGCTGTTGTACAATGACAGTACGTATTAGAAAAGTTGATCTCATGTATATTGTTCCTGGACAAATAAAATCTATTCTTCATGTAACTTTCTGTGCTTCTTTCCCTCTAAAGACTTGCATTTATATAGCACCTTTCACGACATCAGGATGTCCCAAAGCGCTTTACAGCCAATGAAGTACGTTTTGAAGTGTAGTCACTATTGTAATGTAGGAAACACGGTAGCCAATATGCGCACAGAAAGCTCCCACAAAAAGCAATGTGATAATGACCAGATAATCTGTTTTAGTGATGTTGGTTGAGGCATATTGGCCAGGACACGGGGATAACTTCTTTATGTATAGTTCTCACATTTTCTACTTGTATGTATTTCTCCATTTATCAGACTGCTTTTCCCTCCTTTTCCCGTACGTCACCCAATGTCTCTGTATGGCTCTTTCACATGTTCCTTTACTGATCTACTCAATTTCTATGTCCAATCTTTGCGAAAGTCCAGCAAGATGCATGTTCCACATTGGAGATGAGTGGAGACAGCAATGGGTGAGGACATATTGTCCACCTGTGCAGGTGAAAGAGTAACTGAAGAATTGAAGTTGGGAGATAGTGCAGTGGGCTGCCCCTGGGAGGAGCGGGGAGAAGTGTTGTCATGTGACATGTATTGTTGGGTCCACAGGACAAGGTAAAAAGACAAACCCTCCAAGATGCATCTCTCTCTCACTCACAATTTGTCAACAGGGGCTGGAAATGCTAGGCCCAGATAAAATTTGAAACTCTAGAAATAAAGCAGTGAGAGGGGCTTGCCTCTGCAGGGTAATCTTGCAAACATTACTAACATCAAATGACTAATTTTATAGGCAAGTTTAGTGATTTCTTTTCAGAACTTAGTAATTCTTTGCGTTTCTTATGCTATTTGTTTAGCCATATATACCGACCTGAATGAGAAAGGAAAGTAACAGCTAAAAGCAGCTTGAAATAAAATGGTTGAGGAATTTGATTGTTCATTTTGTGGCAGTTCCTTGTTCCTGATTCCCAGGAAAAAAATAAGTAATTCCTACCTGCCAAATATTTGAGCAAGTTAGCCTGGTCACCTGAACAGGTAATAGTTATTTAAGCCAATCGGAAAAGTGTGACACACTTTGCCTAATAAGTACTTGTTGCACTTGATGTGACATAAGCCATGTATCAGACTATTATATTTAAAAATATAAACAGATGGATGTGATTGGCAGATAACTGGTTCCCATTAACTGCATTTCCCTCAGAGTTACCTTGTTCTTTGAAGATACAGGTAGTGAACTGTGTCATGGCAGTAGGCTGAAGTTTGAGAAAACACATACCTGTTCCAAACACTCCTGTTTATACAGGGGTTCTGTTTCAAGCAGATCTCTTGGCAAATTTGATTCACATTTATCAGGATTAAATAGTAATACTGATATAAAAGCAAAAGATGTTGAAATGTTCGAACAAGAATTGTAATAAAAAGCAGCTCCCAAAAATGCTGATCATTGCAGCATTTACATTGCAGCTTCTAATTCTTTCCAAAGGAGCACTGAATTTTACCTCATTAATGGCACATAACAATACATTGCTAAAACCTGGCTATCCTTCTGTCTAAGGCATGTTGCTTTTAGAAGCAACTATTACAATAAGGTCATAAAATACAAAGTTTCAGGGCAATTTATACCTGTTAAATATTTCATCAAGTGAATTCTCCAGAAAAGGCCCGATGATGGCATTATCCTAGATCTTAAATATCAATAAAACATCCAACTTTTACTTCAGCTTTGCTTTTTTTTTAAATGTGTTCACATATGACTGGCCTCCAAAATAGAACCACTATTTTGCACGGATTTAGAATCAGGGCAATCTGCCTCAATGCTGTCAAACTAGTCAGTGTTTGTGACTCAGATACTGACATATACGCAGCGCAGAGACATTTTAGAAAGTTGTTCTTAATAGCCTTCAGAATCTGGGGAAAATTTTAATGGTAAGGGGGGGAGGCTTCTCTATGTATTTATGTAAACAAAAATTCTTGTGCAATGCTGAGTGTAGTAAACATGTCTTTGAATATAGATACAGATTGCTCTAATCTATTTCTTTTTTTTTAATTGCTAATTTTTCCCTCCAAGTTATCAAAGTTCTTTATAATTGCAAAATACTGCGGATGCTGGAAATCTGAAATAACAACAGAAAATGCTGGAAATACTCAGCAGGCCAGGCAGCATCCATGGAGAGAGAAACAGAGTTAACGTTTCAGGTCTGGGACCCTTCATCAGAACTTTAGTTCTTTAGTTCAGCTAGACTCAAGTCTCTCCTTTTCCCTTTGCAGCGGGCCGATGAGCAGCCTGTGTTCAAACCTTCCAACAACTCTCCCTTTGGATGGCTATTGGAGATGTGAATTACAGCCCAAGTTGGACTACCCTATTTAATTTTTCTCTGCTTCCACCTCTTCCCTCCCTTCCCCCAACCTAGTTGATGTCAACAGCTCCAACTCAGCATCTACCCCCCTCCCTGCAACCCCCCCGACCCCACCCCCAAGCGTACAAAATTAACATAGCAAGGGATCAATCCTTATACCTGCATCCTCCCACTCTGTGGCATTGAGGTTAGTGCTTGGATGTTTAGCCCTGGGATACAGCAAATCATTTTTTCTTCTCGCCACAACACACAGCAGGGATGGGAACAGAACTTACTGAAACGAACTTTGAAACATCAAGCTTCAAGCATTGAAACATCAAGGCCTGTCCCTCCCCCAGCAAACAGGGACGAGGTGGGAAATTATGGTTCTGGTCAGAACACCAACTAAACAGAAGCACGGTTGGGGAAAAAAAGTCACCAGCTGTAAATAAGTATAGACCTTATTTTGGAATATTGCTTTCAATTAACACTGATTAAATTATGATTGCATTTATAAGATCAATAAAAGAAACCCTTAAAACGCTTCGCCCAGGAGTTCTAATTTAAAAACACTTCCTATGAACAATGTTTGGACCAAATTCATGATATTCTTCTCGGCTGATCCAGGCACTCTCAAAGGCAGATGAACTCGCGAGGGCAGCACCTCCACTCCACACTGTGAAGTCCCGATTTGCTGGGCTTGCAATGTGTACATATTTTGACAGGTCCAGAGGCACCATGGAAGAGATTTCTTTTTGTACTCTTGCTGGTAATCCAGTCAACATTGTGTTTCCACCTTTAAGAAATTAAACAAATTTAGAATGCCGTTTTTTTTTGGCAACAGCAACTTCATTTTAAGCATAGTTTAACCATTCTCCTTAACCAATTTTCTTCTCCCCCAACCCGATTGTAATGTGTTTACTGAGATCTTGACTGAGATCAGCTATCTGGGCACTGACTGGGCATGGAACCTGGAATCTTTCTGGGCCTACTTGGCTCAGTTACTCATTTGAAAACTGTCATCACGTAGTCCAGTGGAAAAAAGCATTGAAAACTTCTTCTAACTGGACTGTTACGACAAGACGCTAGAATAAGTTGGGTAAAATAAATGAAGAACAATTATTCTTTCAACTGCAATCACATCACATAACAAGTTATCAGCTTAACAAAGCGGAGTGTGTTAATTTTCTATATTTGCATTTTAAAAAGTTAGATCAGGGCAGTACATTGGAAACGTAGAATGTGGAGTAATTACTGCGTTTCCTCAACATCTCGACAAATTTAATGATAGCCTTTAACAGTAGCAGCAACAACTTGCAATAATAGGGCACCAGTCATACTCAACTCCCCCTTATTTATTCCACATTAAGGTGAATATACAGAACGATAGTTATTAGATTAATTTAGTTCAATTAACACAATTTATCTCTATAATAACGAGAATAATGACGATGTTATCCTACCTCCACTTCAGCAAGTCATCTTGCTGGACTTAAACAGTCTGTGCACCTCTGCATTCTGACTTTCCGAGCCTACCTATTCCAGAACCTTTCTGTCCCAGCAGCGTCTCTGCTGCTAAACCTAGACTGCCTTTTTAGTGTCCATGGCCAGAATTTTTCAGGGGCTCAGGGGGCGCGTTTGGTGGCGGGTCGGCTGGGAAAATGTTTTTTTTTGAAAATGGGTAGGGAACTTGCTTTCAACCCACCTCCACGCTAGTCTCCCAGACGTCAGGTCTGTCATCGCAGAACAGACCCGACACCAAGCGGCGGGAGGGGCAACTTAGCTCATTAGCTGGATTGTTAAGAGGCAATTAAGTAGTATTTTAAGTTTACCTTTAGATTTTTAGAGTTCGCCAACAGCTTCCCCACTGCTCAAGGAACACGTCAGGTAAGGAGGTCGGGTGTTGTGTCAGCATGTGATGATTTCTAAACTTGACAGCTGCAAATGGTCTATAAAAGCTCCCATTTCACAGCTGTTCACTTTCCAAGGTTAGAAGCTGTTGCTTACAGCATTTGGAAGACAGATTGAGCTTTGTGCAGTTTGCAAGAGTTTGGAGTAAACTCTGTATCCAGTGTCACCTCATTGGAACAACCTCTCTCACCATTGACAATCGCTTCTGTCATCTCAACCTCACCTGCCATCTATTCCATCAGCATCAGTGCCCTTGAAAAATTCTCACCTTGGTCCTCAGAATCCCACCACAATCAGCCCCAACACCAGCAGCTCCAACAACAACACCAACCTTAACCGCAATCAGCTGGTGCTGCACAGGACAGAGGGCATCAGGACCCGACCACATTGCTGCCCAAGACACCAGGGATGGCCTCACCATGGCCACATTTACTTCACTTGGCGCTGTACACCCTGGCTGCCACATGATGTGACAGGTTGGCACCACCCCACACCATCACCATAAAGCATCTTTGCAATATCCAAGCCATTCCTTTCACACTCATCACCATTGCAGGGGGTACCGTTATGTCTCACCATTCACTGCAACTCACTAAGCCACTTCCAAAGGTGCACACAAATCTGTCCAAGAACGCAAAGGGTTGAAAATGAAGGTTTCAGTGTTTGACAGCACATTAACAGAAATTTTACATGAACATTAGCTAAAACACCCAAGTGCCTACCCTTGTGTATTGTTAGTTAATATGATTGGACTAGGATGAGGGTGAGTGTGAGAGGTGGCTAGTGAGATGGGGAGGTGATAATGGTGAGGGATAGGTGGAAGTGCAAGGTAAGTTGGTGTGAGTAAGGATGTGCAGGAGTAGGGTAGGGAAGGCAGAGTGACGGGGATGTGATGGGTGGCACAGCAGGATGAGGTTGAGTGTGGCTTTGCAGTAACGCTTCGTGAACTACTGAGATCATTGAAAGATTTGCGACACTGCAGCCTGGTCGTCCCGACGACATCCCTGCTTGTGTCCTCCTGTGCAATATGCAACCAGGCTGCGTTGGTCTCCTGGGGAGGTCTCTTCCGCCCATGGGAAGGGAAGAGAACCTCCCTGTGTGCTGTGACTCCCTCCATAAGCATATGGAGGGTGTCATGGCAGAGCCTGGGTGCAGCCGTGCACCTCTGTGCAGTGCTCGTCAGTGTTTGCATCATCTCAATGCTGTAGAACACTGACAGCAGAACTGTCAAAATCAATTTGCGCATGGTCCCTTTAAGGAAACTGGCTGATGACGCGTCATCAAGTGATGTCATCAGACCCGCTTCCTTCAATTGGCCGGCAAACTCGCTGGGCGGGCTTAACAAGCCCTATCAGTATAAAATTATTTTCACAGAGCGGGCTGGAGCCAGCAATGGGGTCGCACCGCCACCGCCTCGGTAGGCGAAATTGCGGCCCATGTCTTTCTTCTTATCCCCTGCTTAAGTAACAAACAGACGTAGATCAAAGAGTATTCCAACACAGTGGGTAAGAGGTATTTTTCGATTACTTCGGCAAGTTATTAAATTGTTTAGTATCTGGGGAAAATCAACTTCTGTTTAGCATATCAACCACCTCTTGTCTAGGTGCCCTTGACTAGAACTTGAGAATACACATTACTTTTACAAAACCCAGCATTAATTGGAGCTGCTTTTCCAAATCCTTTCTTTTGAAAAATGGCCATATATTCCTGAAATGTGACAATGATATTCTGTGGAGTAGGCAGAGTTCAACCTATAACTCTAACTGGAGTAAGGTAATCAAGTTCACTTTCAGACGATCTGTAAATTTATTGTTCTCGACCAGAATAGTAATAGCAAGCGAGGCAAGTAAATGCATCACTACCGTGAACTGCTGAAAGGTTACATAATAGCAAAAACAAAACTTGCCGAACAATTTTCATGAAGAGAATGCCCTCTAAAGGAATCAACAAAATGTTATGATATATATACCACTGCCGTATTACGTGATGCAGTTCAATTTCCACTTTATCTTGAAGCAGGTGGCCAGCCAATTTACCTGAAAGAATGATGTTTGCAACAAAGGTTTTTCTCAGGTCTACATCACAGAGAATAATGGAGCGGAGAAGGCTCTCATGAATTCCATAGTGATCTTTTCCGATCACCTCTGGTCTAAACAAGATCTCTGGAGCCCTGGAATAGGGAGGGAAAAAAATCACAATGAATTTGTACGTTCATAGTACAGTCACCATGCACTTAACATCTCAAATTATAACACAACATTTCTCACTGTGTAAGAATTATTAAAGACTTTGAATCATCAAATCTCAACTCTTAAAGCTCTTCACCACAGGCAGTATGGTGACTACGTACTGCAGCACCAAAGCACTGTGCTATAAAAGCAGAGAGATGCATATTTCATTCTCCCAACCTGCGGAATTCCCATCTCTGATGCATTTATAAAGAGACCAGGATCTGGATTTCTCTTTTCTTGGTAGGGTAGTGGCAGGGCAGAACTTCTGCCTGCCACACCAAACCCGCCACAGCCCTGACACATTTCCTGTGTTTTGGATTCCTTTAAGAACTGGCCGGCGCCATTGTGTCTGTGTTCAATCGCTAACTGACATCACATGAGCTTCGCCAGCGCTCTGAGGTAGCGCCTCGCTCCTCGGCCTTTGCGCCTTAAGACAGGTGTGAAGCGCCTGATTTAGCGCCCCAATCAACTCCTGGGGCGATAAAAGCCAAGTTTGCTGTCGGAGGCGATAATTAGCGCCAGGCGCTAAACTTTGCGCACGGCCGATAATGGCGCCCCAAATGGGACGATACTGAATTTTTCCCCCAAAAACTCTTCCCTCATTCAAATCCTTAAAACACATTTTGGGTCAAACGAGCAACACGGCTGTGATCTTTTGGGCTCTATTATGGCAGGAAGTCATTTGCAAAGTATTGAACATGATTAGTTTGCTACAATATTGCAGATTAGTTGCAGGAATGAAAAATGACGTATAAAATATGTGTGTTTTGAGTGGAAAACTCTATCTTCCCATTTACCGTGATTGAAATATGCACAGTGCACAAGTCAACAAGGTGAAACCTTTGTGAATCCAGTTTGCGTTTCACAGTTTAAAATTGAAATCAAAATACACAACTTGCTGCAAAAAAAGTTAGTCGCCACTACTTAAAGCATCCACATTTAAAATGGGCAGTTGCTTATATTGTCCAAAAAGCGCTAACCATTATCCATTTGCATTAACGTCAATGTCAAAGTTGTCGGTTAAAGCATCTTATGTGTTCCGTTTATTGTAGGCAGAAACAGCTGTATTAAGGGTCTCTGACAATTTAATGAATTATTATCTTCCTTTTTCACACTGATCACTGTGGAACTTTATTTCAATTAAACTTAGTTTATATCGAATTAAATTAGGTTGGTTCTGTGAATTACAGGATTGAAATTTTAACCGGTCTCCTAATTTCCATGTTAGAGTCAATTTCTCCAGACGGAGTAATTTAAGCTCAGGGCAAGAACCTGTCCTGATCTGACTACAGTATTTATAAAAGTGTATTAGTCTGTGCAGCCAAAGAGGTGGTGGAGAAAGATGGGGTTATAGAACCAGGAGCAATCCTGGACTAAACCAGTATTATACACAGGCGAGAAACCGGATTACAGTGGGTTGCGCCTCCTCTGCCGCAATATCAATGCTTCTCTGAAAATGACCAATTGTACAGATATTTTGCCAGACTATAACCAATAGAAAACTCAATGCCTTTTCTTTATCTCCTCTGCGATGGCGAGATAAATGAAAAATAAATCATCAGAAACTCAGTCCAGCGCTTGACTGCAGCAAGAAAGTCAAACAATCAACTTGTTGGGCTGCATTGAGGATGAGCGGGAGAGAAAGAGAGAGAGAGAACACAGGGGGAAAAATTCAGTATCGCCCCGTTTGGGCATTATTGGCCGTGCGCAAAGTTTAGTGCTTGGCGCTAATTATCGCCTCTGATGGCAAACTTGGCTTTTATCGCCCCTGGAGGTGATTGGAGCACTAAATCAGGCGCTTCACACCTGTCTTAAGACGCAAAGGCTGTACCTCAGAGCGCTGGCGAAGCTCATGTGATGTCAGTCAGCAATGGAACACAGACACACTGCCACCGGCCAGTTCTTAAGGGGAGTTCTGATGAAAGGTCATCGACCTGAAACGTTAACTCTGTTTCTCTCTTCACAGATGCTGCTTGACCTGCTGAGTTTCTCCAGCATTTTCTGTTTTTATCTTAAAGGGGATTGGGTTGATCTTGCTCTCCATCCACATCCTACTCATTGCAGCCTTGAATCTCGGCCTGGAGAGACCTGTACATCAAATCTACTGGAAAGAACAATGGAGAGGCCCAGGGAAAAAGCTCAGACTGCAGCCCCCAGTCTCTTCTAAATCGATACAAGGACGGTCAAATCAAAATGAACCTGCAAAGTGCTGCTCAGTACCCAAAACTCCTTCACACAGTGTAGAATCTCTCCAGCAGTCTCTCTCTCTCTCAGAATGCGTGGTGCAAAAATGTCACCAACAAAAAAAGGCAGGAAGCGGTCGCCTTTAAATAGCGCTCCCCCAGTCCCTTCCTGACTGCAAAACACTCCCCTCAACCTGTCGTTTCTAGCGGCAGGCGGTAAGGCAGGGCGCACCACTCAATATCTGGTCCGGGGCGCTACCGGGGCGTTGCGCACTCGACTGACGTCACGATCTGCCGGCACAGGAGATCGTGGCAGTAGTGTTTAGCGCCGCCGCAAAATGTCTAGTTAATTTCGCGAGCAGCGCAAATATCGCCGCGCCCGGGCGCTAGTTGCTTTGCGCCCCATTAGCACCCTCTTAAGGCGCTAACAGGAGGCGCAAACCAACTGAATTTTTCCTCCGTAAGAACATAAGAAATAGGAGCAGGAGTCGGCCATTTGGCCCCTCGAGCCTGCTCCGCCATTTAATGAGATCGTGGCTGATCTGATCTTGGGCTCAGCTCCATTTCCCTGCCCGCTCCCCATAACCCATCACTCCCTTATTGTTTAAAAATCGGTCTATCTCCACTTTAAATATATTCAATGACCCAACCTCCACAGAGAGATTTATTAAGATTGGTCATTCAGCAAAAATAGAAAGGCTTTTAGACCCATATTACACGTTATCCAGTTATACTGGCCAGCGCTAATAGCAGGCAAATCACGTTCACACGAACGCACGTAGTATAAGCGGTGGAGACTATACATGCAATCAATGTTTCAAGAAAACACATGCAAGATAAATTTTAAAAAACTTTTCAAGCTTAGAATACACAGTATAAAACAGAGCCGCAGAATTGATTCCTGCTACCACATTGCACATCACTAGATATTGAGGATTGACCTAGGCTTACTGTAGAGCAGAGCTTCAAAGAGCGCTTTGAACCCAGCAGAACACCTGAAGCTTGGAGACTTTAAGGTAGATATAAATCCATGATCATCATTGAACTTCAGCTTGTGGGTAGAAGCACTCATCAATATTAGATTCAGGGGAAATTACACAGAATTGTTGATATCCTCTTCAATGGACGTGTTGATCATCTTTTCAATAACATTTTTCAATGAATTTAAAATAAAATGGAAACAAAGTGACTTTGATCTAAAATTCAACTTTCAATCTACTACAAACAAATGCGTTCTATTATGCAAAGATGTTTGAAGGTGGGAAGGCAGAAACAGACTATTATTAATCTGTATTACATGATCAGTCACAGTTTTTGCTTTGCAGGTGTGAATAAGGGTTGCTATGCAAGGTCTTTCTTTATGCAAATTCAAACTGGCTTCAAATTCAGAACACAGAAACATAGAAGATAGGAGCAGGAGTAGGCCATTCGGCCCCTCGAGCCTGCTCCGCCATTCAATGAGATCATGGCTGATCATCCAAATTCAGTACCCTGTCCCTGCCTTCTCCCCATATCCCTTGATCCCTTTAGCCTCAAGAAATATATCCAACTCCTTTTTGAATATATTTAATGAACTGGCCTCCACCACCCTCTGTGGCAGAGAATTCCACAGGTTCACCACTCTCTGGGTGAAGAAATTCCTCCTCATTTCAGTCCTAAATGGCTTACCCCTTATCCTTAGACTATGACCCCTGGTTCTGGACTCCCCGGCCATCAGAAACATCCTTCCTGCATCTAGTCTGTCCAGGCCTGTCAGAATTTTATAGGTTTCGATGAGGTCCCCTCTCATTCTTCTAAACTCCAGCGAGTACAAGCCCAATCGACCCAATCTCTCCTCATACGTCATTCCTGCCATCCCAAGTATCAGCCTGGTGAATCTTCGCTGCACTCCTTCCATGGCAAGAACATCCTTCCTCAGGTAAGGCGACCAAAACTGCACACAATACTCAAGGTGCGGTCTCACCAAGGCCCTGTACAACTGTAGCAAGACATCCTTGTTCCTGTGCTCGAACCCTCTTGCTACGAAGGCCAACATACCATTTGCCTTCTTAACCGCCTGCTGCACCTGCATGCTTACCTTTAGCGACTGGTGCACAAGAACACCCAGGTCTCTTTGCACTTCCCCTTCTCCCAATCTATTGCCATTCAAATAATAATCTGCCTTCCTGTTTTTGCCACCAAAGTGGATAACCTCACATTTATCCACATTATAGTGCATTTGCCATGTTTCTGCCCAATCACCCAATCTGTCCAAATCGTACTGGAGTTTCTCGACATCCTCCTCACAGCTTACCCTCCCACCCAGCTTTGTGTCGTCTGCAAATTTGGAGATATTACATCCAATTCCCTCGTCCAGATCATTAATATATATTGTGAACAGCTGGGGTCCTAGGACCGATCCTTGCGGTACCCCACTAGTCAGTGCCTGCCACTCGGAAAACGACCCGTTTATTCCAACTCTCTGCCTTCTGTCCGCCAACCAGTTCTCTATCCAAGTCAATACCTTGCCCCCAATCCCATGTGCCTTAATTTTGCACGCTAATCTCTTATGTGGGACCTTATCGAAAGCCTTCTGAAAGTCCAAATACACATCCACTGGTTCTCCCTTATCTATTTTACCAGTTACATCCTCAAAAAATTCCAGTAGATTAGTCAAGCATGATTTACCTTTTGTAAATCCTGAAATGAGAGACTCGGTACCAATGCAAGTCCAAAACATCATGCGGTACAACTTGGTCCTCGTCTTCCTGGCAGAAAATGAGGGCGAAAAGGTCCAGCTTTGGGGGGGGCAACGCCCTGCGCCCGATCTGTGTCTGCGTTATGTGTGCTGCCATATTGGTAAAGGCTGCTTTGCAGGTGTCCTGGGTAGCCGCCTAAAACAGGTGTTAGGTCCCCTTATATGTGTCAATGAGGGGCCTGACACCGGTTTTAGGCCCCCTTGCAGAAATTGGTTTCAAGTGAGCAGAGCAGGAGCAGGAGCAGGGCCAGATCCACTCGGGATTCTTAAGTGGTTGCTGCAATCTAAACAGTGATCGCCACTAAAAGGTAAGTTTAATGGCCCAGAAATTCGGCACTCCCTGGGTGAGTACGCACGGGGTACTCACCCGTAGGCGGAATGGAATTGCCGGTTTCCTGCATGCACTGTGCATGTGCGGGAAACCGGCACTTCTGATCCTCTGAACGAAGAGGTTCAGAGGTCGAACGCGCGCGCAGGGGAGGCTGCGCGTGCGCTTTGAACTTAGTTTTTTTTTACAGGTTTTCCCGGGAGGGTAAGCCTGCAGGATTTACACATTTAAAAAGCAGGCGTAAGTCCTGCTTTTTGCAAGGTAAGTGGTCAATTAATTAAAATTAAAACATTTTTTCCACAGGTTTATTATTTTTAAATACTTTAAAGCAAGGTAAGTTTATTTTTAGCCCTGTTATAATATAAAATTATTTTTTTCAAAAATTTAAATTATTGTTTAAAATAGTTATTTAATGTAATTTATAGTTTATTTAAAAAGTGTGATGTTTTAAAAAAAATTATTTGAAGGTTTACTGCTATTTTGGACCCGTACTATTTATAAGTTTTGACAGGTCTACCTGTCAATCTTATGAATGGGCTTTTCCCTCCTCCGATTGGCTGCCCATGGCTCACGTGATCCCAGGGGACGCATCGCACTAACTACGCCCCGGGACACGCCAGCACAGCGCGCCGGCAGCTGGGCCAGGCCCCGGAGCGGAATTCCACGGGGCCCTACAGCTCAACTGCCGGCGCGCAAGGTAAGTGCAGGTCGGGGGCTTGCACCCGCGGGAAGCCCCCGACCCGAATTTCTGGGCCAACATTTTCTTTAAATGAAATTATTAAAAGCGGCGGCAGCTCACACAAAATGAGGCCCGAGGACCAATTTTTGGCCAGCCCCGGGCCTCCCAGTTGGGGCGTGTCGCTTGTTATAGACCCGGAAACAGGCTATAACCAATTTACACCCCATGTATTTTTGCTAAGGGGGGACTCCCTTTATTTCTTCTCCCTCTTATGTCTCCTTTTGCCATGCACCATTTGATCCATGTGGTAAACCACTGTTTGTATTCCTGTTTGTCCTGTTTGTATTCCACTGTGTACATGCCTGGACATGCCTCGGCTGACTCCTCCCACATGTCCTAGTATAAAGGTGACTGCTCCCCAGCCCTTTGTATCCTGGACCGGTCGACCACGCGAGGCAGACCTCCATTCTGTTGTTAATAAAAGCCTTTAGTTACTCTTCTAACTCTCAGGCCTAGAAATTGAGATTGCGCTGCGCCAGGGCTTTAGCGCCGGAAGTTAGCGCCGGCGCTAAAGCCCTTTACGCGCGCCAAAAATTCAGTAGCGCCGCGCCCAAACGGCTGCCGGCGCTACTGAAGGGTTTTAGCGCCTGAAAACTGGCGCAACGCGCCGCATTGCGGCGCCCGCTGCGGTGCGGCAAGCTCGGGAAGTGCAGGCCTCCTCCTTCCGTTAAGGAGGAGCTGCCTGCACCCGGCCGCGGCCCGCGCAAATCTCATCAAAAATGAGCCCGGCACCTCGGAGAAGTGCCGGGCTTGCATCTGTTCCGGGGGGGCGGGGGGAGAAGTCCGGGGAGGGAGCTGCGGGCAGGCGGCCGGCGGGAAAGCGGCCGGCCGCCGCGCCTCCTTAAAGCGCCGGCGCAGACTCCGGCAACACTCGTTTGCCGGAGTCTTAGTTGCGGCTGCCACTGGCGAGGCGGCCGCAACTGAATTTCGGCTTGGGGCCGGGTTACCACGGCAACCGGGACGCTGCGCACACCGATGACGTCATCGGTGCCGGCGCAGCGCTACCGGTCTACCGCCGCGGAAGGGCGCCAGGCAATTTAGGAACCGGCGCCAATTGCAGCGCTAGGCCCTCTAGCGCCGCAAAATCGGTGCTAAGGGCACTGAATTTCTAGGCCTCAGTCTTTTATGAGTAATTGATAGCGCATCAATTTTATTAACAACATTTTTATAATGGAGAAGATCCTCACACCAGCATGCCTGGACTTAGATCATCGGGAGGCGGACTCATCCACCAAGTTTACTCACTGGCTTAAGTGTTTCGAAAAATTCCTGACCGCCTCCGAAGCAATCAAATCGGACGAGGACAAACTGGATGTCCTGACCTCCAAAGTGAACCACCGAGTGTACTCGGTCATCCAAGACGCGACCTCGTACGCGGACGCTATCAAGCTCCTCAAGGACCAGTACACGCGCCCAGTGAACGAAGTGTACGCCAGGCACCTCCTGGGGAGTCGTAAACAACAACCTGGGGAATCGACCGTGGAATACCTTCAGGCACTGTCTGTGCTTGGCCGGGCCTGTGGTTGTAAGGATGCAAAGGCTGCCATGTACACAGAGGAACTTATCCGGGACGCTTTTGTAGCGGGCCACAGATCCAATTACACCCGACAGCGACTGTTGGAGCAGAGTAACCTCGACCTCAACAAGGCCTCTGAACTCGCACTATCGTTGGATGCAGCCTACCAGGGCATGGATGCCTACTCCTCTGCACCGTGGACGCCGCGGGGAATGACAGCCTGGGACACGGTAGGACCGCCTCATAGCGCCGTGCCACCCCAGCCACACCCCGACAACGGCCCAACTACCGCAGCAGTGTCCCAAGGCCAGACAGCAGTGCCCCAAGGCCAGAAATGCTACTTCTGTGGCCAGGCAAAACACCCCAGAGCGCGCTGCCCGGTGAAAAACGCGATCTGCTCGGGCTGCGGGAAGAAGGGACACTACGCTAGCGTCTGCAGGGCCAAAGCCACCCCGAACCCCAGCAGCGCCGCGTGTGGGCCATGCGGGCCGCCATCTTGGACCTCCCCGGCCATGTGCGAATCACCGGTACAGCAGCCATTTTGGACGCCTCCAGCCACATGGGGATCATGGACGCCGCCATCTTGGACGACAGCCGGGACGCAGCAGGCCCCCGACACCACCTCATCTGATACCCGCAGCGACACACCGACCCCTACGCTGGCATCCGTTACACTGGACCAAGCGAGACCGCACCAACTGGCCAGTTCCACAATGGACATTAAGGTAAATGGTCACGATACAATCTGCCTTTTTGACTCTGGGAGCACGGAGAGCTTCATCCACCCCGACACGGTGCGGCGTTGCTCTCTCCCAGTCCTGCCTGCGCAACAGCGGATTTCTATGGCCTCCGAGTCCCAGTCGGCGGACATCGGCGGCTACTGCGTGGTGACACTCGTAGTAGACGGGACCGTGTACGATCATTTTAAACTTCTGGTCCTGCCTGACCTCTGCGCTGCCGTCCTGCTGGGGTTAGATTTTCAGTGCCACCTTAAAAGTGTTACGATGGCGTACGGTGGACCCCTACCCCCACTCACAGTCCGCAGCCAGCAGCTTCCAAATTGCCCGCCGCGCACCAGGTGCAACCTCTCCACACTCAGAGTCACCCCCCCACCACTGTTTGCTAACCTCACCCCCGACTGTAAGCCCATCGCCACAAAGAGCAGGCGATACAGTGCCGGGGACAGGGTTTTCATTAAAACCGAAGTGGAGCGGCTCCTGAAAGAAGGGATTATTGAGGGCAGCACCAGCCCCTGGCAAGCCCAGGTTGTGGTCGTTAAGACCGGCGAGAAGCAGCGCCTGGTCATCGACTACAGCCAGACAATAAATCGCTACACCCTGCTGGACGCCTACCCACTCCCCCGTATAGCTGATATGGTCAACCAGATCGCGCAGTACCGCGTCTTCTCGACCATTGACCTGAAATCAGCGTACCACCAGCTCCCCATCCGCCCTGAGGACCGCCAGTACACTGCCTTTGAGGCAAACGGCCGCCTCTATCACTTCCTTAGGGTTCCCTTTGGCGTCACCAACGGGGTCTCCGTCTTCCAAAGGGAGATGGACCGGATGGTAGATCAAAATGCGTTGCAGGCCACTTTCCCATATCTGGACAATGTGACCATCTGCGGCCGTGACTTGCAGGACCATGACGCAAACCTCGAAAAATTCCTCCGCACCGCCCAACTCCTGAACCTGACATATAACAAGGAGAAGTGCATATTCCGCACAAACCGCCTCGCCATCCTTGGCTGTGTTGTGGAACACGGAGTCATCGGCCCCGACCCCGACCGGATGCGTCCCCTTATGGAACTTCCACTGCCCCACTGCCTCAAGGCCCTGAAGAGGTGCCTAGGGTTTTTCTCCTATTACGCCCAGTGGGTCCCCTACTATGTGGACAAGGCCCGTCCGCTGATCAAGTCCACCTCTTTTCCCTTGACGGCAGAGGCCCGCTTAGCCTTCCACCGTATCAAGGAGGACATTGCCAAAGCCACCATGCACGCAGTGGACGAATCCATCCCCTTCCAGGTGGAAAGCGACACGTCCGACTTTGCCCTGGCCGCTACCCTCAATCAGGCGGGGAGACCCGTGGCCTTCTTTTCACGAACCCTCCAAGGCCCGGAGACCAGACACTCCGCTGTTGAGAAGGAGGCCCAGGCGATTGTGGAGGCTGTGCGTCATTGGAGGCACTACCTGGCCGGAAAACGATTTACCCTGCTCACTGACCAGCGTTCAGTTGCTTTTATGTTTAACAACAAGCAGAGGGGCAAAATCAAAAATGACAAGATCATGAGGTGGAGAATCGAACTTTCCACCTACAACTACGAGATCTTGTACCGGCCCGGGAAGCTAAATGAACCCCCGGATGCGCTATCGCGTGGCACCTGCGCCAGCGCGCAGATCGATAGACTGCGGGCCCTCCACAATGACCTCTGCCACCCGGGGGTCACCAGGTTCTTCCACCTCATCAAGGCCCGCAACCTGCCTTACTATATTGAGGAGGTCAGGACCATGACCAGGAACTGCCAAGTCTGCGCTGAGTGCAAACCGCACTTTTATAGACCAGACAGGGCCCACCTGATAAAAGCCACTCGCCCCTTCGAGCGCCTGAGCGTTGATTTTAAAGGGCCTCTCCCCTCCTCCGACCGCAATGTGTACTTCCTCAATATTATTGATGAGTACTCCCGTTTCCCGTTCGCCTTCCCCTGCCCGGACATGACCAGTGTCACGGTCATTAAATGTCTGAACAACCTCTTCACCCTGTTCGGCTTCCCCAGCTATATCCATAGCGACCGGGGCTCATCGTTTATGAGCGACAAACTCCGTCAGTACCTGCTAACTAGGGGTATTGCCACAAGCAGGACCACCAGTTACAACCCCCGGGGGAACGGACAGGTGGAAAGAGAAAATGCGACAGTTTGGAAGGCCGTCCCACTAGCCTTAAAGTCTAGGGGCCTTCCAACCTCCCGCTGGCAGGATGTGCTCCCCGATGCGCTCCACTCTATTCGGTCACTGCTCTGCACTGCCACTAACGCCACCCCTCATGAGAAAATGTTTGTCTTCCCAAGGAAGTCCACATCGGGGACATCGCTACCGCCATGGCTGACGTCCCCAGGGCCGGTCCTACTGAGAAGACACGTGAGGACCCATAAAATGGACCCCCTGGTCGAGAGGGTCGACCTCCTCCACGCCAACCCCCAGTATGCTTACATCGCATACCCGGACGGGCGGGAGGACACAGTCTCCATAAGAGACCTTGCAACCTCGGGGGCCGCAGTAACCCACTACCCACTACCACCCCCCCCCACGATCCGATATCCAGCCCCAGCAGACGGCAGGCCTGGGCCCCGCGACCCGCTCGACATCTACGAGGACGACACGCCTGTGCCACAGCCTACGCTGGACTCGACGCCGGAAGCTTCACTACCCCTGCCGTCGCCACGCCGATCACAGCGGCAGACAAGACCTCCGGAGAGACTCCAATACACTAACTTTTAATACACTTCACCCCACCGGACTCAATTTTAAACAAGGGGTGAATGTGGTAAACCACTGTTTGTATTCCTGTTTGTCCTGTTTGTATTCCACTGTGTACATGCCTGGACATGCCTCGGCTGACTCCTCCCACAGGTCCTAGTATAAAGGTGACTGCTCCCCAGCCCTTTGTATCCTGGACCGGTCGACCACGCGAGGCAGACCTCCATTCTGTTGTTAATAAAAGCCTTTAGTTACTCTTCTAACTCTCAGTCTTTTATGAGTAATTGATAGCGCATCAATCCATTTGTGCCACTCTGAATAGACTGCTAGAAGGTGCATGAACACAGCACAAGGATGATTCTCCTGACTTCTTTCCCTACATTTCAAAAGAACATGAGTGGGCTCCTCCTATGTTTGAGATTGGTAACATATCACGTAAGGAAACTACAGACATGACCCCATAATGTAGCTAACCACACTAGCACGAGATGTCTGGAAATACTCAGCAGGCCAGGCAGCATCCGTGGAGAGAGAACCAGAGTTAACGTTTCAGGTCTGGGACCCTTCATCAGACCTGAAACGTTGACTCTGTTTCTCTCTCCATGGATGCTGCCTGGCCTGCTGAGTATTTCCTGCATTTTCTGTTGTTATTTCAGATTTCCAGCATCCGCAGTATTATGCTATTGGAGCACGAGATGTCTGCTGGATCAAAAGCCTGAGTCACATTAAGAACGTTCATAGCCCCTGCACACATAGGATTCAAATAATGGTTGATACATTTTCCTAACTTTCCATCACATATGCCACTAAAGGTACATTCACATTCTCTGTATATTACCTGAACGTCTCATTGCCTATTGTAATTATTTGTCCATCTGGCAATGTGTAGTTTAGTTCTCCACCACTTTCAGAACTGCCCAGTTCTGCTTCAAAGTCCCGAGCAACATAACAGTGCTTCTCCTTGATATCTCGGACAATTTCCTGCTCTGCAGTAGTATTAAATGAGTAGCCCCTTTCTTTTAATAGCTGCAAAACCAGAAAGTTATTTAACATTAACTTTTATTTACTGAGTAGAACACCAAAAGGAAAATATTCCCCTTACAATAAAGCCTTGATAAATGCAATACAATCACAGGGTTCAATTTCCATTCACTGCCACTGTATACAAATGCTGGTATAAACATATTCTTGACATAAAACCAGAATCACTTATGGCCATTTTCCAATGCAGCATTGCTGCCTCCGCTGCAGCAGAGAACCACCTCAAGAAGTGTTGTTACTGGGCTCCTCCACAGGCAGCAGTGCCACTGGGTGGAAATATAAATGGCATTGCCACCATAATCATTTCCATTTGTAGGCAGACCAGGCTCAGCACTCAGCCCTCCCACTAGATTTTCATGCAATATCCTCGTCACACCTCCGCCCAACTTCAGGGAAGGGCCACAGGTTTTCCATTCACAACTACATTACAACAGCGACTGCATTTCAAAAATAATTCGTTGGCTGTAAAGTACTTTAGGATGTCCTGAGGATTTGAGAAGGCACTAGATAATTGAAAGTTCTTTCTTTTTATCTGTCTTCTAATTGCAGACGGGCAAGGTTGATTGCCATGTGCAAATCTAACTATAAAAAACTGGGTTATTAAAAAGATCACAAAGTTGTGATGATGAATCAAAGGCAGGAACATAGGAACAGGAGTAGGCCATTCAGCCCCCTGTTCTGCCATTCAATGAGATCATAACTGATCTGTATCTTAAGTGCATCTGCCTGCTTGGTTCCCTAACCCTTAATACCTATGCCTAACAAAATATACTTCATCTACACCAAGGCCAATGAATACAATTACACGGTGGTAGAAACATTAAAAAAAAACTGTCCTTGGGATGTGGGCAATACTGGCAAAGCCACATCCCTAGTTGACCTGAGGTGATGGTGACCTTCTCCTTGAACTGCTCCAGTCCTTATGGTGACGGTGCAGCCACCCATCCTGCGAGATGTTCTGTTTATTTTAAAATAAAAATCTTACACACCTTTTTAAGATATTCTGTGAGATCTCGACCAGCCAGATTTAAGCGTTGTATGGCATGAGGAAGGCTATACCCTTCATACACCGGTACAGTGTGTGTGACTCCATCTCCAGAGTCCAAGATTATACCTGTCGTTTGGAAAACAAGATAATTCAGAGAGTGCTTAAGATTTAGTAGTTTGGGGCATAGAAAACATTGGGAATGGTATCAACTCTTGAAACAGTATATTTCAGAACATTAGTTAGTTACTGAGAGCTTTGGGGCCTTTTTCTGCATCAAAGTCAATCTATAAATGCAAGTTGTTGTTGAGCCCTTTGATAAACATAACCGAAAACTGTTGACTCTAAATTACTTTGTTTTCCCTATATTCGCTTGATAGAACTCTACCATTAAAGAAAAAAAAAGACTTGCATTTATATAGCACCTATCATGACCTCAGGACATCCCAAAGCGTTTTACAACCAATGAAGTACAGGAAACTTTCTGGTACCCGGCACTGACGGGACCGAGTTGGTGCCGTCCCATCAAAACTGCCGTATAAACCAGCGCTAATGTTAAAACATACGGAGCTTCTCAGCTCCGTATGAAACAACAAACCCTGTTGCTTAATAACAACAGAAAATGCTGGAAAAACTCAGCAGGTCAGGCAACATCCGTGGAGAGAAATTTGAGTTGACGTTTCGGGTTTGACCCTTCTTCAAAACTGGAGAGAAAAGGAACTAGATCGAAGGCAGGGCTGCGATCGGACAAAAGAATAAAAGAACCAAAAGAAGTAAAAGAGATTAGAAGCTAGACGAGATGGTAATAGGCTGGGATTAGGTGTAAAGTGTAATGGCAGGGCAAAAGATAGCTGCCAGGTGTGAGAGAGAAACAAAAGGAAAGGGGGGGGGGAGGAAAGGAGTGGAAAAATATAAGTAAAAATGAAATAGGGGCCGAGGTTATGATCTGAAATTGTTGAACTCGATATTGAGACCGGAAGGCTGCAGAGTGCCTAATCGGAAGATGAGGTGCTGTTCCTCGAGTTTACGTTGAGCTTCCGTGGAACAGTACAAGAGGCCAAGGGCGGTGAGGTCCGAGTGGGAATGGAGCGGTGAATTGAAATGACAGGCGACCGGAAGCTCGGGGTCACCCTTACGGACTGAACGGAGGTGTTCCGCAAAGCGGTCACCCAATCTGCGTTTGGTCTCCCCAATGTAGAGGAGACCGCATCGTGAGCAGCGAATACAGTATACTAGATTGCGAGAAGTACAAGTAAATCGCTGTTTCACCTGGAAGGGGTGTTTGGGGCCCTGGACAGTGGGGAGGGGGGAGGTATAGGGGCAGGTGTTACACCTTCTCCGCTTGCACGGGAAGGTGCCAGGCGAAGGGGAAGGGCTGTTTGGGGTGATAGAGGAGTGGACTAGGGTGTCTCGGAGAGAGCGGTCCCTGCGGAATGCTGAAAGGGGAGGGGAGGGGAAGATACGTTTGGTGGTGGGATCACTTTGGAGGTAGCGGAAATGCCGGAGGATGATCCGTTGAATGTGGAGGCTGGTGGGGTGAAAGGTGAGGACAAGGGGAACCCTATCGTGGTTCCGGGAGGGAGGGGCAGGGGTGAAGGCAGAGGTGCGGGAGATAGAACTGACACGGTCGAGGGCAGTGTCCACCACGGTAGAGGGGAATCCTCGGTTGCCTGTTGCTTGGTCGGCCGCAGCTTAAAAGCGTCTCTGTAGCTAAGCAACAGCTTCAGCTAGGCGCTTGGGAGCCACGACTGGAAAAAAAAGCAACGAGAAGTAAAAAAACTTATAGGAAATGGCTCCTGAATTTTGCCGGTAGAGCATTCTGGACATTTAACCTCTGGTTAAACAAAAGTTTCCTGTACTTTTGGCGTGTAGTTACTGTTGCAATGTAGGAAACGCGGCAGCCAATTTGGGCACAGCAAGCTCCCACAAACAACAATGTGCTAATGACCAATCTGTTTTTGTAATGTCAATTGAGGGATAAATATTGGTCTGGACACCGGGGATAACTTCCCTGCTCTTCTTCGAAATAGTGCCATGAGATCTTTTACGTCCACCTGAGAGAACAGACGGGGCCTCGGTTTAGCATCTCATCCGAAAGACGGCACCTCCGACAGTGCAGCACTCCCTCGGTACTGCACTGTGTCAGCCTAGATTTTTGTGCTCAAGTCTCTGGAGTGAGACTTGAACCCACAACCTTCTAACTCAGAGGCGAGAGTGCAACACACTGAGCCATGGCTGACAGTTTCTCACTGTTTCTCTAACTTTCCTGTTCTCACATGCCCTTCTCATCTCTTCATACAGCAAATGGTCTTCCTTTCTATGCTGACCTGGTGGTGTATAGCATACCCTTAGTGTTAGCTGATGTTGACAGTGGGTGTCTCCAATAGGATGAGTTCCACTCTCAGCACTAACATCCCTCACCTTAAATGTGCACATTAAAAAAAAACACTCTTATATACCTGTAGTTCTCCCTGAAGAATAAAGTGCTAAGACAGCTTGCATGGCCACATAAGAAAAAGGCACATTAAAGATTTCAAACATGATTTCAACCATTCGCTTTCGGTTCTGGTGTGGGTTCATGGCCGCCTCGGTCAGAAGGATTGGGTGCTCTTCTGGGTCAACGTGGAGTTGATGATAAAACGTATGATGCCAGATCTGAAATAAATATATTTATCATGAATCCTTTATTGTTTTCATCAAACCATATTCAAAAAATGTGATTTAGCTGTCAACATGGCTCCATGTCAACACTCACACCTCTGAACCAGAAGGTTGAGAGTTCAAGCCCTGCTATGAATTTGGAAGCATAATCTAAGCGGATCATTTTTTGCAGTACTGAGAGTGTGCTACATTGTTACAGGTGCTGTCTTTCGGGCGAGATACTAAATTGAGGCCTGGTTCAACATGTAAACGATTCTTGGCGTTACTCAAGGAAGAACAGGGGAGCACGCCCAATGTCCTGGCCTCGACCAATAACTGGTCCTTTATCTCATTTGATGTTTGTGGGAACTTGCCGTGTGCAAATTAGATGTTGCATTTGGCTACCAAACAGTGACTTCATTATCTGTGAAGCACTTTGGGATATCCGGACGACATGAAAGGTACGATATACATTTCACGTTTTTCTCTATGTGCTCAGAATGCAGGCAATACCGGCAAAGCTGCATTTATTGCTCATCCCTAGCTGCCCTGCGAAGGTAATGGTGGGCCTTCTCTTTGGATTCCTGAGGTTTTTGTGGTGATGGTTTTCCCACAATGGAGGTAGGAAGGAGATTGCTGGATATTGACCCAGCAACAATGAAGGATCGGCAATATATGTCCAAGTCAGGATGGTATGCGAATTTCGGGGATCTTGGAGGTGACGGCGTTCCCATGACATTGCTGCTCTTGTCCTTCTTGGGATGGGGGAGGAGTGAGAGAGACAATGGGCTGGATTTTGTCACTGGGGCGGGCTGGGGTCGTGTAATCCGCTTTTCGTGTTAGCCACCCGATTCTAAATCGATGTGGGAGAATGATGCGATTTTAACTTAAGTGGGCAGTTGAGTTCCAATGTGTGGGAACCCATGGCCCAATTAGTTTTTTCAGTCTGATACTCGCCTCCGATGGCGTCATCATTGCTGCTGCATTTAAGGTCTGCAACAAGCCTTGCTTCTGCAGACTGCCAACCTTTTGGCCTTTCATGTTCGAGGGACCTGGAGGCAGAATGACCAGCGAGAGACCTAGGGCTGCTCCCAGGTTTGATGACGTTGCCCTGCAAGCTTTAGTGGAGGGAGCAAGAGCCAATAAAGAGGTGCTCTTCCCTTCTTCAGGGAGGAAGAAGCCTCCCCAGCAGACCAAGGCTGTGTGGATCCAGGTGGCCCAGGAGATCAACTCTGTCGATAACCCGCAGAAACTGGCTTCAGTGCAGGAAGAGGCTTCATGACCTTCTGCGCACTGGAAAAGTGAGTGTGACTTTCCCATCACCCTCAATCTGATCCCCATTGCCTCTCCTCACCAGCACTCAGCTTTAGCAATCTCTTCTTCCACATCCCACTTGACACTGATATCCATGCACCCTTACCCATTCCCTCTCTCTCTATGGTCACATTCACCTAATTATTCAACTATGCAGCCCTCACACTCCCTATCACAGTGATGCTATGAAAACAACTTACAACACACAGGGGGGGAGAAATTCGGTGGAGCCGCAAACGGGGCGCCAAGCTCGCCTGGGCGCTGGAATTAGCGCAGCGATCGGAGCAGTTGCGATCGCTGGAAATTCAGCTTGAACGCCCCAAGAGGGACATGGGGCGAGGCTCGAGGCGCTCCGCGTCCCTCTTAGGGCACTGAAACTGATTATCGCAGCGCAACGTGCCGCAGCGCCACACGCTGCGACATGGCGCACTGCGGTACTGCAGGCCTTCCTCCCATTCGTAAGGGGGAGGGGCCTGCACCAGCGCGATCAGAGATCGCGAGTGCCGGCAAAAGAGCCCGGCACCGAGGAGAAGTGCCGGGCTCTCGGAAAACAGCCGGCACTGCCCGGGGGGAGATCAGGAGGCCGGGGACGGAGGTGCTGGCAGGCGGCCGCCGAAAAAAACGGCCGCCCCGCACCTCCACCTTAATTTGCGCCACTGCCGCCACAGGTAGGCCCCGTGAACCGGGCGCGATTTGCGAACGGCGCTACAGAGGCGGGCACTACCGAATATCGAGATCGGTGCGGTAGCGGGGTGCTGCGCACACCGATGACGTCATCGGTGGCGGTGCAGCGCAACAGGCTAACGCCGCCATTAGCGCCCCAGCTAAATATCGCGGGAGGCGTGGCCAGTGGCGCTAAAGCCACTGAGTGCCCTCTTTAGGCGCTAACTGGTGGCGCAGCCAACCGAATTTCTAGGCCAGGGAGTCTTGTCACCTCACTCCATCTTTGTCTCCTTCTAAGCATCTATGCTATGGATTCTCTACACTCACTCCTTCATTCTCACTCAAACTCCACTTGTCTCCCTCATTGCAGGAAAAGAGAGCTCACAATAAGAGGGAAAGAGTGAGGATAGGAGGAGGGCCACCCTCAGTACCCCAGCTCACCCCCTGGGAGGATGCGGTCCTGGAGATCGTGGGAGTGGAGGATGATGCGCAAGTGGGGGACGGACAGACGGATGCATCACAGCAAGCTGGTGACAGAATAGTTTTCCATCTCTCTCATTGACATTGCATGAGTCGCTGATAATGATTCTGATGCTCTAACAGATTGACTTATGATCATCTGCAATATGCATGTAACCTTGGCATCACATCTCTGACTCTTTCCTTTACTCCCCCACAGGACCATCGCAAGCACCCGTCCCCACTAGCCAGGAGGAAGAGCCTGAGTCTCCAGACTCCTCAGAGGAAGCTGCAACCTCTGAGGGCTCAGTGTCAGCAGAATTCAGCGCACCCAGCACCAGCGCAGACACTCACACCTCGGTGGTACCATTGCAAGATAGTGCACTGTTGTCACCTGGTGTATCACAGCTCACAAGTGAGCATCAGCAGATTGTGCAGACAGGGACAGCAGTGGAGAGTCCTAGTCGGAGGGCGCAGGATTCTGCCAGCTCGGCTCAGCTGCATGTCGACCCTCTGCCTCTGGGTTCATCCACAAGATCAGCGGTGCTGGAACTCCAGGAACAGATGCAGGAGTCTCTGGCAGGTTTTGTCTCCAGGGTCGCTGCGAGTGTGGAGCGAATGGAGGAGTCCATTGTGAACATGAGCAGAGCCTTTGTGGAGTCATTGGCGCATGAATGCATCACCATGGAAAGGATGGCAACCTCCATGGAGGTGATAAGTCGCCTGAGTGCAGAAAATATGGTGAGTGTTCTGAATAGAATGACACCTCTGGAGGAGCGATGGTCGTCTGTTGAACAGGGAAAACAGACCTTCATGGAAGTCCTTCTGAGTAGGACTGCCAGTGCAGATACAGGTCCCCATGGCCCCCCTGATGTGCAGCAAGGTGCTCTCAAGCCACTTGCAAGCGCTGAGGGGGACCTGACCCATGAGAGGGAAGTTGGTGGCAGACATCAAGGAAGTGGAGGCTCCTAGCCAAGCGCTCACACTTCCATGCCACTGCAGAGCCCTCGGTCAGAGCCCCACCAGAGTCCCCACCCAACTGAGATCGGCGTCTCAACCCCTGCGCAGCTGCAGGAGCAGCAGACTGTTGGCGAGCCCTCACAGGTTCGCAACCCCAGAGGACGCCTGCCAAAGGTGTCGAGACAGGAGCAAGGGGCCTCCACATCTGCTGAAGCCACAGGGGAAGCACCACGTAGGAGCATGCGTAAGAGAAAGATACTGCACAAATAGTCACAAGGGTAGTCACTTGGGTGAAATTTGATGTTTAATGTTAAAAAGCCATCAGATGGTTACTGTCAATAAAAAATCTGATGGCTACTACTGCTGCAGTTGTGGCGTGTGTCATTTCGCTAATGGGACTTCCACATTGAGGGCTTAGGATTACTTGCAATTGTCAGTATGGCGGTCACGTTGTTAGGAATCTGCTGGTTCTTGGCCATTGTCGAAGCTCTGGTAAGAAGCTGCGAGGCAAAAGTGCTTGATTGGCTAGGCTAAGCAAATCTGGCCAAAATGAGTGCGTTCCTTGCATCCCGAGCAGCAATGTTCTCGCGTACTACTGCCGCTGGTTGATGGGCCTCTGCAAGATGTTCGTTTTCGCTCTCCTCCACCTCCTCCTCCTCATCATCTGAGGAGCCACTTGGTCCTCTGGAATCTGCAAGCCACAACGCTGTGCCATGTTGTGAAGTGCACAGCAAACTACGACGATTCAGGAGGCCCTGGCTGCTGAGTATTGCAGGGCTCCACCTGATCTATCGAGGCATCTGAAGCGCAGCTTCAGCAAACCGATGGTTTGCTCGATTATGGATCTGGTGAAAATGTGGCTGGAGTTGTAGCTCTCCTCAGCTTCGTTGGATGGGCTCCTCAACAACGTCATTAGCCACGTCTTCAGGGGATAGCCATTGTCTCCAAGTAGCCATCTGTTAAGTTGGTCTGGTGGACTGAATAGCGGAGGCACACTAGACTGGCGCAGTATGAAGGAGTCATGGCAACTGCCAGGGTACTTGGCACAAACATGCAAATTTCCTTCTTGTGGTCACACACCAGCTGAACGTTGAGGGAGTGGAAGCCCTTGCTGTAAAGTCTGTGGGTTGTTTAGTTAATTAATACACAGACTCCAAGAGTAACTTAAAACAGGACTTTACTATTCGAAGGTCAGGGCAAATCTGCTCAATACTTCCTGACACAGCACTTATATACCGGTGTGGTCACCGTCGGTATTACAGTATACAGAAGCCAACAAAGTAGTGCAACACCTAAAGTAGTTCTCTTAAAGGTGGACGGTTACATACAATAGTTCTCTTAAAGGTAGACGGGTACATACACTACAATCCTCCCTTTTTAGCTTACAACATACTGATTCCCCATTAAACATACATTATAACATATATACAACTTTATGCAAGACAGTTCACAGATTCAGTCTCTCTGGAGGTTTCCGGACTCTGTCCGGATAACGCCTCGGTGGTGTCGTAACTTCCGGCGGGGTAGTAGGTGCTTCTGGCAAGGTCGATTCGGCTTGAAGGACAGTGTCAGGTTCATCTGATTCCAGTATTACCAGATCGGAGGTAGGTGTTCTGGGTATCTCTGTCTCAACATTAACCGTGTAAGGTGGTGGAGTAGGTTGGCCATTTGTGGCTGACCCTATGATCTGGTCAACATGGCGCCTTATTATACTGTCCCCAATGTCCACCGTATACATCAACGGCCCTAGCCTTTTTCCGATAGTTCCAGGCTGCCATTTCTCGGTACGGTAGTCCCGGGCCAAAACTTGTTGACCTATCTGAAAAGACCTAGTTGGCCTTTCATTCATGCCCTGGAATTGCCGGTTCTCTACGTCCCTTCTGACGTTTGGCTTAAGCAAATCCAGCCGGCATCTTAGTCGTCTATTAAAAAACATCATGGCGGGAGTTTGATTTGTGACCGCATGTGTTGCATTCCTGTACGCCAACAAGAAGCTATCCACCTTATGTTGTAAGTTAATGGCTTCATTACCCATGGCCTTTATGGCCTTCTTGAAGGTCTGGACAAACCTTTCAGCCAATCCATTGGAGGCGGGATGGTATGGGGCTGACGTGTAGTGCTTAACCCCATTGCTCTTTGAGAATTTCTTGAATTCTTCGGACACAAATTGCGGTCCATTATCAGAACAGATCTGTTCCGGCAGCCCATTCCTAGCAAACATGGTCCTTAACACTGTGATGGTTTTTTCCGTGGTGGTGGTGGACATCTTTATTACCTCCGGCCACTTGGAGTGTGCATCCACCGCTATTAGAAACATTGAGTCCATAAATGGACCAGCAAAGTCGATATGTACCCTTTGCCAAGGAGATGAGGGCCACTCCCATGGATGCAGAGGAGCCTGTGGTGGCGCGTTTTGGACCTTCTGGCATCCTAGACAGCTCTTAGTGATTTTTTCGATGTCCCCATCAATGCCTGGCCACCACACAAACGCTCTTGCTAGGTTCTTCATTTTCACTCCACCCAGATGTCCCTCGTGCAGCTCCTTTAACACCTTCTGTTGAAGTTTGGGTGGAATCACCACTCTAGATCCACACATCAGGGTTCCTCGACACACTGACAGCTGTTCTTTGCTCTGCGAAAATGCTGGCAGCGTTGGTTCGCCCTGTGCTGGCCATCCCTCCACCGTTAAATCATAGACTCGTGAGAGTCGGGTCATTTCTTGTTTCGTTTTCGATCATCGAATTTGTTACTGGTAGACATTCCACTATGGATGAGTGGAACATCTCTACCGGGTCCACTGTAGTCGCTTCTTCTACTATCGGCAATGGCAAGCGCGATAACCCATCAGCATTTCCATGCTGTTTGGACCTTTTGTATTCGATGTCATATTGGTGTGCCCCAAGTAACACGGACCACCTCTGTAACCTTTGCGCTGTCATGGTGGAAACGGCCTTGTTAGGGTTGAATATGGATACCAACGGCTGGTGGTCTGTCAGTAATGTGAACTTCTTGCCCTGCAGATAATGATTGAATTTCCTTATGCCCCACACAAGGCTGAGGGCCTCCCTATCTATTTGAGCATAATTTCGCTCCGCGGAGGTCAATGATCGGGGCGCGAATGCCACTGGCCTTTCCGAGCCATTTGGTAACTTGTATGAAAGTACTGCTCCAATTCCATAGGGGGAAGCATCACAAGCTAGACGAAGAGGTAACGTTGGGTTGAAATGAGCCAACACTTCTTCAGAGGTAATCAACGCCTTGCTTCTGCGAAAGGCCTTTTTACATTCCTCACTCCACTTCCATGGTACTTCTTTCCGCAACAGAGCATTCAGCGGATGCAGCACCATGGATAGATTCGGCAGAAACTTGTGATAATAATTAATCAACCCCAAGAATGATCTTAACTGTGATACGTTTTCCGGAGCGGGGGCCTTCACGACAGCTTCTATCTTGTCAGGTGACTTGTGCAGCCCCTCTCGGTCAATGACATGACCGCAGTACGAGATCCGTTTTTGGAAGAACTCACATTTCTTGCGATTAACTTGAAGGCCATATTCCTTCAACCTAGTGAGCACCAGTTTCAAATTTGTGAGGTGTTCTTCCTCGTCTTCTCCCGTAATCAGGATATCGTCTAAGTAACACTGCGTGCTTGGAATTCCTTGTAATACCTGCTCCATGGCCCTCTGCCAAATTGCTGGAGCCGAAGCTACCCCAAAAACCAGTCTATTATAACGATACAAGCCTCTGTGTGTGTTGATGGTGAGGTACTGCCGCGACTCTTCCTCGGCTTCCATTTGTAAGTATGCCTGTGCCAGGTCTATCTTGGTGAAGTGTTTCCCTCCAGCCAACGAAGCAAAGATATCTTCAATCCGCGGAAGCGGGTATTGTACCGTGTGAAGCACCGGATTCACTGTGATCTTGAAGTCTCCGCAGATGCGGACCTTCCCCGGTCCCCCTGGCTTGTTACTTGGTGAAGACTTCATGACGGGAACAATGGGCGTGGCCCACTCACTCCAGTCCACTTTTGACAGTACCCCTGATCGTTCAAGTTCTTCCAGTTCTGCCTCCACAGCAGGTTGTATCGCGTAAGGTACCGATCTGGCTTTGAAAAATTTTGGGCTTGCATGTTCTGCAATCTTAACCTTTGCTTTAATTCCTCGCAGTGTTCCCAGTCCTTGCTGGAATACCTCTTTAGCTTCGTCTAATATTCTGGACAACCGTTCAGGTTTGACATCTTCCTTTCCGGAATCTACCGTCATGGTGTTTAGTGAATGCCAGTCTATCTTTATTTTCCTGATCCACTCCCGCCCCAGAAGTGGTGGACCTCCCTCAGGCAACACATACAGGTCCATCCTTTGGTGCTCTTTGTCCTTGTATCTCACCTTGACTTCTATCTTTCCGATGGGGTATACTTTGTGCTCCGTGTATGTCTTCAATACTAGTTCCGTATCCCGTAGGGGAATATGCTTGAATAACTTTTTATAATCATGCTTATTCATGACCGTCAACGCCGATCCGGTGTCCACTTCCATTTTCACTTGGACTTTTGCAATCTGTAGTGTGATCCAGATAGCTTGTCGGTCAGCTTCATTACTCACATTGTGAATTCTCAGACTATCCAGTTCCTTGCAGTTGGAGTGTGAGTCCGAATTCTGTTCTTCCCGACTCTTCCTAGTCACCTCATGTACCTTCCTGTACCTCTTTTGTGGTGACTCATTATTGTTGGTCTTCTTCCCTGACCGGCATACCTTAGCTATGTGACCGAGCTTGCCACATTTCCTACATTCCTGGTTTTTAAACCAGCATTGGTTCTGGTCGTGTGTTGTCTTCCCACAACGATAGCATTTCGTTGTACCCGAAGTAATTTGCTGCACCCTGAGTGCCGCTGCCTTTAGCTGCATTTCCGCCGTTCCTTTCGCTGCGGCTTCGTTCGATGCAGCAATAAGGACAGCCTTCTCAAGTGTAAGATCGTTCTCTTCGAGCAGTCGTTTTTGTGTTTCTTCCTTCGACATTCCGCACACGAATTTGTCTCGCAACGCCTCTGTCAGATTCCCTCCAAACTGGCAGTGTTTCGCTAGTCTACGCAGTTCGACCAAGTATTCTGCGTTGCTTTCGTCTTTCCTTTGCGTTCTCACATAGAATTTGAATTGTTCCGCCAACATCAACGGTGTGGGGTTCAAGTGATCCTTCAGAACAGTCACAATCTCATCGAAAGTCTGATCCGCCGGTTTAGCTGGTGCTAGTAGATGCTTCAAGAGCTCGTATGTCTTCGCGCCCATCGAGTTTAGCAAGGTTATAGCTTTGTCATCTTCTTCTATTTTATTGGCCTCACAATAGATCTCAATGCGTTCCACATACGTGGCCCAGTCTTCTACCTCGGAATTAAAATCGTTGATGTTACCCCGCTTAGGCATCTTCCTCTCTTCCTGATAACACCACGAATTATTTCTTAAAATTTTTTTTTTCCCAAGATGGCGGTTCCCGCGAAAATGGCGGTTTCCCGCGCTTATCTTCTCTCCCCGCCCACTTCAATGGCGGTTCCCCGCTTCTGTCTTCTTCTCCGCCTAATGGCGGCTTCCCGCGTTTCTTCCCCTGGCGGGAGGGGTACACTTTCCCCACGGGCGACGGCCGCTGGCTTTCAGGTTCACAGCCTGCGCGTCGGCTTCAGTGCTTTCCCTTTTCTCGGCAGGGCAACCGGCGCTGGGTACACCCCGTTGACGGCGAACAGTTTCAGCCGCTGGGCTGGCTCTCGCTCAGTTCCCCTTGCTCGGGCTCTGTCTCTCTCCCGCTCGCTCGGCTCTACCGGCGCTGGGTACACCCCGTTGACGGCGAATAGTTTCAGCCGCTGGACTGGCTCTCGCTCAGTCTCCCTTGGTCGGCTCTGCCTCTCCCGCTCGCTCGGCTCCCAATCGCGCCTCCCAGCCCTCTCGCAGTCCGGTACTTCCCTCCCCGGCTGCAGCTGAGTTTTTATATCTTCCCGCGCCTACGCTCCCGGTCGCAGCGCTTCGTGGCTTCGGTCGCTGCCCGGCCTTTTTCGCCGGTCGCGGTCTAGCTGTCTCACGACGCCGTTGCGTCCCCAGCCTGTCTGTACCGCGGCTTCCTTGCTCCACGCTGCCCCAGTCTCAGCGCCTCTGGGCCCGACTTCTGTCCGGCTCCTTTCCCCCTCGACCGTGGTCGAGTGCACCGCCCTTATCCTCCGGTTATTCTTTTTACTTTTCCCTTACTCACAGTCACCGTGGCCGCCTTGCTTCTCGTGCTGATCGGCTCACTCCTCACCGTGGCAGAAGGGACAGTCAGTGCCTGTTGCTGATGGAAGTCTTTGTCTCTGAATTCTTCCTCCTTTCCAGCTCTGCAGACTCGAGTTTTCTCCCAGCAGAATGACGAGGGCGGATGCCTCTTCTCGACGCTCGTTAACTGCTTCAGAATTATTGTTGCCGCAGGGTACAATCGGACTCGTCGCCACTGTAAAGTCTGTGGGTTGTTTAGTTAATTAATACACAGACTCCAAGAGTAACTTAAAACAGGACTTTACTATTCGAAGGTCAGGGCGAATCTGCTCAATACTTCCTGACACAGCACTTATATGCCGGTGTGGTCACCGTCGGTATTACAGTATACAGAAGCCAACAAAGCAGTGCAACACCTAAAGTAGTTCTCTTAAAGGTGGACGGTTACATACAATAGTTCTCTTAAAGGTAGACGGGTACATACACTACACTTGCGGTTGACAAAAATACCTGGATTGCGATGGGGTGCCTTAAGGGCCACATGTGTGCAGTCAACGACGCCCTGCACCCTTGGAAAGCCTGCCAGATTAGCTAATCCAACCGCACGCGCCATGACATTTGCTTGATCCTTGGTGAAATGGATGTGATTGTGCGTGATGGCAAAGGGGGCATCGGTTACCTGCGTGATGCAAGTGTGTGCGGCCGCCTGGGAGATGCAGCTGATGTCTGCTGCTGATCCCTGGAATGAGCCGGAGGCAAAAAATTTGAGTGCGGTGGTGACTTTGACGGCCACTGGTAAGGGGTGTCCACCTGGTCCTCTGGGCTCCAGGTCTTGTTGCAGCATTGCGCAGATGTCACCCACTACCTCTCACGAAAGTCGGAGCCGCCTTTGGCACTGCTGCTCAGACATGTTGAGGTAGCTGACCCTGTGTCTGTAGACCCTGTTTGGGGGGTATCTCCTGTGCTGACGGGCTTCCGTGCGCTGGCCCCTTCTGGCCTGTGCAGCTTCAAGTGGGTGAGCAGCAGCTTGGCGTTCCTGTTGTTGGTGCTGTTGTTGTTCATGGTTCTGCTGGTGCCGCGGCTGGTCTTCGTCCTCATCGGATGTCAAGAAGGGAAGGAAATAAATGGCTCTCATGCTTCTGGTATATGCCTCAGTTGAGGAAGCGCTCAGTCAAGGTGGCGAGAGGGGTTTCCCAGGAGGTCACACTGGAGATGGGTGTCAGGCTCCAAACTTCCACAGCTGTGCTTATGTCTTCTAAAAGTTCCCCCAGACCTGAGACAACAAAGTCCTGCCACCTGCAAATGATGGCTGATCAAATATCCTATTTAATGGTGGAGCTGCAGCGAATAGTCAGCAATCCAATTGTGCTCCCGCCAGGTTTCACTGTCGTGTTTCAGAGCAGGTGTGCTTCACGTGGGAAAAGGGTTAAAATCACAAAGGCCTTTCAAAATGGGATTATAGAGGCAATTTAGTGCTTGTTATGGGCCTATCCCGCCTCCTGCAGGCGGGGTTGGGCCTGCCCGCCACTTTTTGCAATTTTAACACCCCACACGCCTCCATTCACGCCTCCACGGCCCTGGGAAATTCGAGCCCAATGTTTAAAGTAAACAGCAAAAATACATCTGTGAATTTTGATCCATTTCAAATACGTCTGTGCAGTACTGAATTTTGATCCATGCCATAAATTATATTTATTTTTACTTGGAATACTTATGAATGCTTTCTGAATAGATCCATAATAATGATAATAATAGGTCCATAATAATGAAATCAATTTATGTACACTGTATAAAATCAAAAGTTAAGCACAAGATTCACATACTGTTCCAGAATATTTCTACCAAAGCCAGAGCTGATCATTTCAGTTATGTTACTTTGGGATGGACCAAGTTACATAGGGGGAGAAATTGGGTGAGTAGCACCACCTGTTAGCGCCTAAAGAGGCAGTCAGTGGCTATAACGCCACTGGCTGCGTCTCCGGCGATATTCAGTAGGGGCGCTAATGGTGGCGTTAGGCATTTGCACTGCGCCGCCGCGATGACGTCATCGGTGTGCGCAGCGCCCCATTCGTGCCCCGTTCGTGATATTTGGTAGCGAACGCCGCAGTTGCGCCGCTCGCTACCCGCGCCCGGTTCACGGGGCCTTACTGTGCCGGCAGCGGCGCAAGTTAAGGTGGAGGTGCGGGGCGGCTGCTTTTTCGGCGGCCGCCTGCCAGCACCTCCGTCCCCGGCCTCCTAACCCCCCCCCCCGCGGCATTGCCGGCTGTTTCCCGCGAGCCCGGCACTTCTCCTTGGTGCCGGGCTCATTTGCCGGCACTCACGAGCGGGGATCGCACTGTTGCAGGCACCTCCCCCTTAACAGTGGGAGGAAGGCCTGCAGTACCGCAGCGTGCCGTGCCGCAGCATGTGGCGCTGCGATAATCAGTTTCAGCGCCCTAAGAGGGACGCGGAGCGCCGTGTCCCTCGAGCGGCACTGAAACTGAATTTCTGGCGATCGGTATCACACCGATCGCTGCGCTAAATCCTGCGCTTAGCCGACTTTTGCGCCACTTTGGCGCCCCAACCCAATTTCTAGGCCATAGAATTTACAGCACAGAAACAGGCCAGTCAGCCCAACTGGTCTGCACCGGTGTTTATGCTCCACACAAGCCTCCTCTCACTCTACATCATCGAACCCTAGCAGAGTAGATGAGTAGATGAAGGGTGGCTACATTTTCTACTTGGGAGAGTGGAACATGTAAAAAAAAAAAAATCACTTCTGAAAATCATGTGATACAAAACTACTTCATGTAAAATTTACAGTTTTGGCTGTAATGTAGGTTTAAAGAAAGGTAGAAGAAGAACATTTTAAAATGTATTTTTAATCCAGTTGTAAGAAAAGCTGTGTTAACCTGACACTATAAGGTTAATGTAACTGAGGAAAAGGAGAATTTCTGAAATGTGTTCAAAGAGCCTTGGCCCTTGGTTGAACTGTTGGCTTTGAGGGGACTTTGGCATGCAAAGGCTTTCTAGATCAAGAATCCTTTTGAACAGCAGAAGTTTGCAGCTAAATTTATTGACAATAAAGTGATTATTCAAAATGATAAATGCTTATTTGGATAAGTATGGCTGTACAGTTTTAGTAAAATGTCTAAATTCACTGAAGAGGGATTAAATGAATCAGATAAACTAAAAAGGGGAGAGTCTTGCCTTGATTCTGGAAGTTAGTGTTCAGAAGTTTAATTCAGAAGTAAAGAGAAGTTTCATAAGAAAGATACTTATAAACCAAGTGTTAGGTTGCATTCAAAATCAGTTCAGAGAGGAGTCAAGCAGTGATTGTGGCAGTTAAAAGAATTATAGTACAATTGTGTAACTGCATGCAAGATGTTAACCAAAGTCAAAACAGCAAGACAACTAGAAGAATACTGCAGATGATTCATTCAAGGTGTGTTCAGAGGTTAGCAACGAAGCAGTGTGTAAAAAAATTATTAATTGTAGCCAAAATAGTATCTTGTTAAGAGTCCTCCCAAAGTCAACAGTTCAACCAAGGGCCAAGGCTCTGAACATATTTCAGAAGTTCTCCTTTTTCTCAGCTACATTAACCCTATAGTGTCAGTACCTACGACACCTTGGAGTGAGCCAAGAGTTAAATGGGTTAACTGAGTTGGCATACGTAAGATAACTCAAGAGCCAAATTAAGCATTCCACATAAAAACGCTAGAATCAAATCTAAATTTCAATCTGTTATGCTTACATTATATGCTCCCCATTTCTCAAAGGCATTGACTTTCACTGGGCTATGGTTCAAATGGGTGACCACAGCTGTCCAATACCTCATCCAAATGGCTATGCCTCGAGTTGAGCATTGGCTGGCTATTCTACTGTTGGGGCGGGGGGCGGTGGAGATCATGGCTGAGTCCAAATCCTAATTGTAGAAATTTTAATTGTTGAAGTTCAAAGAAAGCTTAATTCCCTTGTAGATTCTTAGGTGCACTATTTTTACACAGTTGTCAAGCCATTTAAAATTAGATACTCACAGCCATGTAGCACAAGATAGCTTTGCAATTGTATGTGAACTTCACCAATTGGAATTTCCACCCTCAAATGCCCACATCCATGCACTTTACAGCCGGGATGCGCAGGTAGCAATCAAGAGTGGGGACCCTGACTGATTTTATCCAGCTTGCTAACTCTGGTCAGTTATAACACCCCAACTGCTGCCCTGGCTGAGACCAGCTAACGCAACACCAGGGTACCAAACCTGGGGCCTTATGGTCTGTATGGGTAAGGGTCTTTACCCATTAAGCTTTGGAGAAATATCTGGTAAATATTCTGAAACCTATAGCTTTCAAAGTAAAGTCTGGTTCACCCAAGCGTACTTTTTCTATTTCATCCCAGTTGGTCACAATTCCATGTTTCAATGGGTAGTGCAAGGAAAGAACGCCTCGCATGTGCTGAGCATCATGGCCAACGTAAACATCCGGCTGATTCCTCCCACTACAAACATTCTGAAGACAAAACAAACAGAACTGTAAAACAGGTGAACAGGTTGCTTTGACATTAGAGACAGGCTGTTGCGTTCAGATATTACAGGGTAATTTTCCAAGTTCACACTGCCAGGATTACCATCCATTTGTAAATTTGTGGGCAGCGTGAATTTGGAAAAATTGGCCTTACAATTACAATTATATAATGCGATCATAATATGGTAGAATTCTTCATTAAGATGGAGAATGAAGTAGTTGACTCAGAGACTAGGGTCCTGAATTTAAATAAAGGAAACTATGATGGTCTGAGGCGCGAGTTGGGTAGGATTGATTGGGGAATGTCACTCAAAGGGTTGACGGTGGATAGGCAATGGCAAGCATTCAAAGACTGCATGGATGAACTACAGAAATTGTTCATCCCAGTTTGGCATAAAAATAAAACAAAAAAGGTGACTCAACCGTGGCTAACAAGGGAAATTAGGGATAGCATAAGATCCAAGGAGAGGACATATAAATTGGCCAGAAAAAGCAGTAAACCTGAGGATTGGGAGCAGTTTAGGATTCAACAAAGGAGGACAAAGGGATTAATTAAGAAGGGGAAAATAGAATATGAGAGTAAGCTTGCAGGGAACATAAAAACTGACTGTAAAAGCTTTTATAGATATGTGAAGAGAAAAAGATTGGTGAAGTCAAACATCGGTCCCTTGCAGTCAGAATCAGGGGAATTTATAATGGGTAACAAAGAAATGGCAGACCAATTAAATGCATATTTTGGTTCTGTCTTCACAAAGGAAGACACAAATAACCTCCCAGAGATGTCAGGGAACATAGGGTCTGAAGAAGGGGAGGAACTGAAAGAAATCAGTATTTGTAAGGAAATGGTGTTAAGGAAATTGATGGGACTGAAGGCCGATAAATCCCCAGGGCCTGATAATCTACATCCTAGGGTACTTAAGGAAGTGGCCCTAGAAATAGTAGATGCATTGCTGATCATCTTCCAACATTCGATAGAATCTGGAACAGTACCCATGGATTGGAGGGTAGCTAATGTTACCCCACTATTCAAAAAAGGTGGTAGGGAGAAAACGGGGAATTACAGACCGGTAAGCCTGACATCAGTAGTGGGGAAAATGCTAGAGTCCATTATAAAGGATGTAATAGCTGAGCACTTGGAAAACAGTGACAGGATCGGACAAAGTCAACATGGATTTACAAAAGGTAAATCGTGCTTGACTAATCTACTGGAATTTTTTGAGGATGTAACTGGTAAAATAGATAAGGGAGAACCAGTGGATGTGGTATATTTGGACTTTCAGAAGGCTTTCGATAAGGTCCTGCATAAGAGGTTAGCGTGTAAAGTTAAGGCACATGGGATTGGGGGCAAGGTATTGACTTGGATAGAAAACTGGTTGGCAGACAGAAAGCAAAGAGTTGGAATAAACGGGTCGTTTTCCGAGTGGCAGGCAGTGACTAGTGGGGTACCGCAGGGATCGGTCCTTGGACCCCAGCTATTCACAATATATATTAATGATCTAGACGAGGGAACTAGATGTAATATCTCCAAATTTGCAGACAACACAAAGCTGGGTGGGCGTGTGTGCTGTGAGGAGGATGCCGAGAAACTCCAAGATGATTTGGACAGGTTGGGTGATTGGGCAGAAGCATGGCAGATGCAATATAACGTGGATAAATGTGAGGTTATCCACTTTGGTAGCAAAAACAGGAAGGCAGATTATTATCTGAATGGCAATAGATTGGGCGAAGGGGAAGTGCAACGAGACCTGGGTGTCCTTGTGCACCAGTCACTGAAGGTAAGCATGCAGGTGCAGCAGGCGGTTAAGAAGGCAAATGGTATGTTGGCCTTCGTAGCGAGAGGCTTTGAGTACAGGAACAAGGATGTCTTGCTGCAGTTGTACAGGGCCTTGGTGAGACCACATCTTGAGTATTGTGTGCAGTTTTGGTCGCCTTATCTGAGGAAGGATGTTCTTGCCATGGAAGGAGTTCAGCGAAGATTCACCAGGCTGATACCTGGGATGGCAGGAATGACGTATGAGGAGAGATTGGGTCGATTGGGCTTGTACTCGCTGGAGTTTAGAAGAATGAGAGGGGATCTCATTGAAGCTTATAAAATTCTAACAGGACTGGACAGACTAGATGCAGGAAGGATGTTCCCGATGGTCGGGGAGTCCAGAACCAGGGGACACAGTCTAAGGATAAAGGGTATGCCATTTAGGACAGAAATGAGGAGGAATTTCTTCACCCAGAGAGTGGTGAACCTGTGGAATTCTCTACCACAGAAGGCAGTAGAGGCCAATTCATTAAATATATTCAAGAAGGAGTTGGATATATTTCTTAAGGCTAAAGGGATCAAGGGGTATGGGGAGAAAGCAGGGACGGGGTACTGAATTTGGATGATCAGCCATGATCACATTGAATGGCGGAGCAGGCTCGAGGGGCCGAATGGCCTACTCCTGCTCCTATCTTCTATGTTTCTATGCCCCTCCCATAGAAGAATGTCTCAGTGCATTTCAGAAGGGGTACAAGTGGATGACAGTAAGAAAATAGAGACCAAAAGATACAGGTGAAAAATCTTTCAGGAAGATTTTGAAGGCGAGGCAGGTGAAGTTCCTCTTGAGCGATTGTGCAAAATAGGCAGTCCGTTTAACACTCTGCCCGATTTTCTTTCCCAAAAGGATGGGCTATCCTCCATTATGCGCAATCGCCCAAGATGAAGTTCACCCCCAAAATGTTTTAAAAAGGGAATTTCAGAGGACAGAGATGGGACTCTGCAGCTGGTCTTGAGGGGGCAGGAGCATAATCTAGAATCAGAAGAATGAAATTGGACGAGGAAGAATGGCCACCCCCTGCATTCACCTCCCTCCTACACCTTGCTGCAGGCTAGGTTGGCCACTGGAAAGCGCTATATTGCACCGGGCTGGAGCTGGTGAACTGCAGCAGGATGCCTATTTGGGGCATGCAGCTCGTCAGTGGCATGGCAACGAGGCCCAGTCCTTGAAATGGATTGGGCCTCCCGCTTGCAGGAATGGGCAGACGTTTTGTCCACTGCTCGCTGTTCCATGCCTGGAGTTAAAATGCGGAGAGAATCTGCAGAGTACATGAGGGACACAAGTTTTGAAATAGGAGAGGGTGGAGGAGGCATAGGAGGCTGAGCAGGTGGCCTTGTTTGTGAAACAAACAACTTCATTAGCTTCTCGCATCTTGAATCAGAGCTGAGGTTGGAGGTTGCAGAGAAGGGCGGATGGAAGAGGTGTTTCCTGATAGTGAGAATGGGATTTGGGCTGTCCTTGCCCTCCAGAGTGATGTTGAAGCAACAGGAGCTTTTAGCCATGGAAAGGAAGAGGCTTATGGTGGTCCAGAAAGATCTGGAAGTACGAAGCCAGGTGGGACTCGTACACTCTGCCCACAGACTTGAAAGCACAGAGCTAGCTGTTATATCATGGATTGGTGAGGCTGGTAGATCATCACTTGGTGAGAATAAAAAAAAAATCAAAGATGAAATTCCTTCAAGTGAGAGCTGGACCTGTTTCTGGCTGATGCGGAGAGCACCTCTTACAGAAGGTGGGTACTGCAGGGAATTCAGGGCCAGAGCAATCTCCTGGACTAGTTTCGATCGCCTAGATGGGTCGGAGAAGAATTTCCCAGATTTTCCCCCCCAAATTGGCCTGTTTTTTTTTAGCCTCTCCCAGAGATCACATGGTTTTGGGTGGGGTGGAGAGTATAGTTGTGATTCACAAGGTATCGCAATTGTGTGGGACAAGCTCAATGGACCACAGGGTTTTTACCTGTCTGTCATTGTTCATATGCAAGGCAGATTGAGAGTTATTGAGCAGATTTGATTCAGATCAATGGCAGTGCATGTGCAAAAAGTTGAGGTCATTGGGCGCTGATATGGAAGTTATGAGATTTTCCCCCCCTCGGGATAGAAAGAGAGGGTGGAGGAGTTAGAGGCAGGCAAGAGGATGAATATGGTGAAAGAGTTGGTGAACGTCTGCCCATTCCTGCAAGCGGGAAGCCCAATCCATTTCAATCAACCGTGTTCATCATTGTGAAGCTGGAGGCTACCAGGCCTTGAGTGATAGCAACGTCAAAGAAATGGCTGTGAATGTAGATGGGACAGGTTCTATGGAGAAAAAAGACCAGGGAAATTGGAGGAGATGGGGTATGGTGAAATTAGATGTAGATTCAAATGACTAAAGATGAGGAGTCGTTCAGCCTACTCCTGTTGATTCAAAGTCATTTTCATTCAAAAACAAATCAAATTATCCAGTCATTCAAATTAAGCAATTTTAATAAAATGACACATTTTTTGCACAATTTCAATTGTAATTAACAGATAATTCAAACAACTTTTAAATTAAGAAATAGAATTTGTTAATAACATTTTTTAAATGGCTAGGCAAAGCAAACTTTTCAGAAGAGTTATCAGTAGATTTAACCAGGAAGGTACTGTGGCATCATGTAACAGGTCTTGTCAAACTAAGGCCGTTAATTGCTAACCTCATTATGTTTTATGGGTAAGTTCTCAAAAGCTACTTGAGAAACCAGTAAACGGGAGCAGATTTATAGTACAGTAATTTTCTTTAACATAAAAGCTAGTTCCAATAAAGGCTGATGTTAAGTATGCTGCAAAATCTGGCACTGTTTAAAGGCTCTTTCTTTCATAAAATGTGCTTATTAAAGTTTATGATTAGTCTGGGTGCTTCACAGTGAGCTGATTGTCAGCAATATTTACCTCATATTTGGGCCGTCCAATTACTGTTGGAAATATAGTAGTTGGTAATTCCTGATTTGCAAAGCCAGCTTTCATCAGACCAGAGCCAGTGTCTAATACAATTGGTGTGTTATAATCACAGACCTGCCAGAGACAGAAAATAAACATGTTAACAGTCTGTAATCATTTCCCACTCTTAACATTTATGGTATTCTGAGCTTTAAGTTGGGCTGTATAGTGGGTGGACTATTAAAAGTGCATCCAGTTTGCAATTCACATTTTTTTTAAATGGAGGAATATGTGTCAGTAGTAAGTACATTGGGTGGGTCATGGTTACCAGTTTTATACAAAAAATGGAACAAAATAGAGTTCCAGAAATTGCAAATCGCACAATCGTTTGTCATGAGTTTGGTGAAGTGTGACTCCTGCCCAACCACCATCATAAAGCTAAACCCCATCATAAATTCCAAGGTCGGCAAATTTAAATATATTGGGTGGGTCAAAACCTTATGTCCAGTTATGCTGGGAGACCGAGGAAATTAATTGGGAGGGGAGAACCGGGAGGAGGAATCTCTGGTATAGATGAAAATGTTGCTCTTCAAGCTGGACTGCTCTTAAAGCAGTACCAGCATGCAGCAATTTCAAATTATGGATCAAAAATGAACCAGGAAGAGAGAAATTAGACACAGGGTGGGAAAGGATGGAATGATGGGCGTGGGTGGAAAGAAATCTGGCAACACAGCAGCCAGGGCCATTTGGAAGGAAGTGGCACAGGAATGAGTGGCAACACCATAACCTCCCAGGAACCTTCCCCAAAGCAGAATAAGGGTTAAAGACCTCACAACGTCAGCAAAGGGAGGTCTGATGGTTCAAGCTGCCGTTAATTTATATTTTGAACACTTCAGACAGGAGACCTATATCTCCCCTAAAAGTGCATTCACAACTCTACGGGCATCACCCTGTGCACTAAATGATCTAATGTGATACGTGTACATGAAAGACTTCAATTAAGTGCATACAGCATCCTACAATGTATGCATGCATGCCTGTTGAAGATTCATTACTTCAGTGGGAATGCTATAACAGAAGTGATGAGAATTGTCAAATAGTTGTCAAAATCTGCAGTGAGTCTCTGACAAGAACAAGCTTTCTTTTGTTATACAGGAAAAGATTGCACAAAATTCCCAAGAAAGGCAGGCAACAGGGGGAGAGACAGCAGGAGTAGCGGGCAAATCAAATCCTGGGAACTCATTCAGCTACTGCTGTAAGGGATGGAGACATGGGAAGACCTGCACCCACAGATAGTTTGTGCTGATCATGTGCTAATGGTCAAAGATCAGAAACGGTTTCTCTTTTTTGAGACTCATACTCTGAGGAGACCCTTACATAAGCTTAACAGGAATGAAAAGGTGGACAACAGGAAACTCATTACATTTCTCATTCTTTTTATCTCCACAGAAGCCAAAAGCAAGAAAGATGCTGTAAAGAGAGAGAAGGAACCTTCACCATTTGGCACTGCAGGCAGGAATTGCCCAGTCCATCATGAACCATGTCACTTGCACTCACCAGCTATAACCATGTCACTTGCACTCACCAGCTCAGATAAGTTAACTCAGGGTGATTCACAACTCACAAGGAAGTTACAGGTAATGGAGGTGGAGCATGATGTACCTGAGCAGTAGGAGATGTTAGATCCTGGCTGTTGAACATGCAGACAATGCTCTCAGGGGTCCTGCCATGAAAGGATAAATGCATGTAGAGCAATACAACCATACGAAGGTACTGCAAAGACTCTGAAGATGTGCGTCAGATGGTAGCAATGATGGCAGAGACCAATTCCATCCTTTGTGACACTATCAGAGGGGTTCCTCTAGAATGCAGTGCCTTCTGGAGTTGAGTAGCAGCTCCAGGAACTTATGCACATGTGCTATAAAATACAGAGGACTCATGATATATAACTCCATGGATATGTTGAGGAATCATTTTCTGGGTCTATACACTCCAGTGGCTGGCTATACACAGGAGAGTCTGGATCTCCTGCAGTGCTACGTTCCAAGCATGTCTTCCTGGGGTGCTGCTGTTCCACCTCCTCTTCCTCTTCCAACAAATAAAAGACCAAGGGGGAAAAATTTGTGTTTGCCAGCAAAGTGCAATTAACGGCTGCTGGAAATGGATGCAACGTTAACCGAGTCAAATTGGTCTGGGGGGCATGGAGATTGGCACAGCGCTCACCTTCCGGTGTTGCCGCTTCCCACAGCCTCTGAGTGAAGCTGTGGAGCTCACAAGGAATTGTGGACAATGAAGAGTTCTGAGAATTAAAGGGGCCATGCACACTGAATCAATACATTTTTCAGCCCTTTCTGCCTTTTAAAAAATATTCAACATTTAAAAGAAGTTTCAAATGTGAACATTCAGCTGTTAAAGTTGCATTACCTTCCTCACCTCAACAATGGGAAAACTGCCTCAGCACTAACACAAATGGCTCAGCAAGCCAGGGAAGGGGCACCGAGGGTCTCACACGCAGCACTCCAGCTTTGTGCAGGGGGTCAACACTGCAAGAGCCGCCCTCTACCCACAGGGGCCATGAGGCCTTCCAGAAAGAACAATGTGGGATTTCATCACCAAGGCCGTCACTGCCAGCAGTGTCGCCTCCCCCCCCACCACCTGGCTCCGGTGCCCAAAGAAGCTTCATGACCTCAGACCACTGGTCAAGGTCAGTGAATGCATCTTCAAAAGCCATCTCCTACCAACTGCACCACTAGCCTCACACACTGCTCAATGCACGACCCCCAAACACTCGTTTACCAACAATCTACACCATTGACGAGGCACATCTCCCATTCCTAGCCTCACCGTACCCCCTTAGAGGAGACGGTGCAAGCCATTCTTGGCAGTGGCATGGGTGAGCCCTTGGCCAGTGGCGGGGCTGAAAGGATACAACATGCTGGTATCCTCATACGTTATCCTCCTTCTGGCATGCACCTCTTGCTTTCCCACCCTCACCTCACCTCACCACAACTCCACCCTTGTGCCTTCTTCATTTCACACACCCAAGAAATGCAGCCTGCCCAGCCAGTGGGTCAACAAGAGGAGGCAGCCTGCCCAGCCAGTGGGACCGCAGGCAGATGATTCCATCCCGGATATCCCGGCCACAAAGGGGCTGTCTGGGATGCATCCTTCAGTCTGATTACTCCTCTTCGGCTTCCTCCTCTTCTGTATCTTCCTCTTCTGCATCTTCCTCTTCCCTCTGCAAACAGATGCTGTAAATGTGAAATGACAGCATAAAATGCTGGAAATACTCAGCTGGTCAGGCAGCATGTCGACCTGAGACGTGAACTCTGTTTTTCTCTCCGCAGATGTTGTATGAGCTGTTGAGTATTCGCAGCATGTTCTGTCTTCTCAAAGGCCTTCATTTACCATCCAAGCCCTTGTAAGCATCCAGCAGCGCTCCCTACACACTTAAAAACTTTTCACATCTATTGCAGCAAGCCACCACTTCAATAAAAGTTTTTAAAGAACAGTCCAAACCCTTAAATTCAAACTTACCTGAATAATGTGTGTGTCCTTTTAAGAGCTGCAGACATTGCCACTTTCAGCCTGCTTGCACGGAGGACCCAGTGCTGAATTCAGCGCTGGGGTTGAAGTTCGCGTTGGTGACGTTAAGTCGGCGTTGCACGCCGATTCACATCACCACGCCACCATTTTTTCCCCAGGGTGTTGCCAGTTACCGGCAGTGCAAAGGGGGAGAGCAGTATGGCGAAAGAGCAGCAGCTGCCATTTTATCGCCATTTCATGGTGTTACAGAGTGTCGGTAAGGAGATAAATTTCTAGCCCAAAGATGGGAATCGCAATGGGAAATCATTTTGCATCCTTCCCCTTAATTTTTGGGACACTCCCCAAGCAAGAAACAGTTTTTCAGAAGACTTCTAAAGGAAGCTTGGAGCCTCCAAAATAAAGATCAAAGAAATATAATCAAAATACCAATCCAAAGTAAAGTTATGTGCCTCTATTTAACAGCTCAATGATTCCAGCATCGGCCTTTCTCAGCTGCTGTTCTACGTTACCTCTATTTAATAGCGGCATAAATTAGGCGGGCAGAGGCTAGGGTGTAAATGATGGGATTCAGGAATTAAGAAGTCACCCTGGTCTAAATCCATTATTTGCAATGGCTGCAGCTTAGCTGGGACAGACTTACCGTTTCACGTTCCCTTGCTTCCAGCAAAATTCATGGCAGAAATGAAAGATGTCATAAAACAAGTGTATCTTCTCTAAGTCCCAAATTCCGACCCCCACCCCCCACCCATGTTAGCTCTACCGGGTTTACAACCCATCAAACCTTTGGAATCTTGGAAAAATAGAAGAATAAGTATGTCAGCTGGACAGGGTGGAGGTGTGGGTTAGCACATTTTCCTGGCTCTATTTCCATTCTAAAATGACAGAATGGAATAGCTTCTCACATTGCCAGCTGCAAGGATCTCCACACTAATGTGCTTTGAGCAATCTTAACTCAACTCATAATATACATGCGCCCAAAGCACAAAACTGCCAACAATTTGGCACAAATGTTTAACTTCATCCAGAAGTCATAAAAATATATCATGTGGGGAAATGGAGTCTGACTGGTATGCTTCAGAGTCTGGGATTATTGTTGAGAAAAGCAGAAGTAGCTCAACTTTGCATTACCTAACCTAAAAGTGCTACATTGAATCCCAAAAGTGGGAAATTGTTCCATTCCCCAGTACAGAAATCTGTCGGCTTGAGCACAAAAATTCACTGAAATTAAAAGAATACGGCCTAGAAATTCAGTCGCGCCACTTTTGGTGTGCTAAAGTCGGGCGGGCGCTAAAGTTAGCGCCCGCCGGAGAGTGTAGGCCACTTCGCCGAAATTCAGTAGATTTGTCCAAGGAGTTTGGGCGAGCGCTGAAACTGGCGTTGCACTGCTATCTTCAGGCGCTAAGCCGGCGATGCGGACTGATAACGCCGAGGCCGGGCGCAGCGCAGGTGCGGTCATGTTTTGATTGACAGCAGACACCCTGACACCGGCCAGCTCTTAAAGGGGGAAGGGTCGACTTGGTCTGCTGCCACGCCCTGGATAGTGGAGCCCTGCAGCTAGGCCTGAACACTGCTGGTGGACCCAAATAGCGCCTGAAGCCATGCAGAAGGCCCGTGAACGAGCGCAGCGCTTCTCAGAGCATGCTTTGTGGGTGCTGCTTAAGGCTTTTGAAAAGAGAAGAGAGATCTTGTGCCCGGACAGTGGCAAGAAGGCTCCCAGGAGGCAGTACAGGAGAGCCTGGAGGGAAATCGCCCACAGGGTGTCATCCACCTGCGATGTCCCCAGGAGTGCGGAACAATGCCGCAAGAAGTACAACGACCTCACTCGGATGGTCAGGGTGAGTACCCTTTCCAGTGTCCTCCTCATCCTTGCATGTGCACCTCACATTATGGGCAAAGGGACCTCAAAGGCCTAATGGCCATCCCTCCTCCCGCAGCTATGGCACTGGCATGATCATCAATAGCACTTTCTGCACTTTACACACTGGCCAAGCTATTCGACCATGGGAAGCAGTGCACACAACAACAGGGCAACACACTGGCCAAGCTATTCGACCATGGGAGGCAGTGCACACAACAACAGGGCAACACACTGGCCAAGCTATTCGACCATGGGAGGCAGTGCACACAACAACAGGGCAACACACTGTACTTAGAGGCCGTCCTTTCTCTTGCAGGCCAAGCTGGCGAAGAATATGAAGAGCCGGAATGTCACCGGGGGAGGCCGTGGCCAGTTCCAGGAGCTCAGCGACCTGGAGGAGCGCATGGCTCGACTCATGCGTGTCCGGGTGGTTGGCCCCGTTGCTGTTGGAGATGCTGACCCTGTGCTGGGCCCCAATGGTAAGGACATGACCGTTTGGACCTCTTTCGTTCCCCTTACGCTTCAGATCTACATCCTTTGCCACTGTCCGACCAATGCGCATAATGCCACCACTCATGCCTCCCTCGCTGACGCCCTGTCCTCACTCTAAAGCTACTCTTGTGCCTTCCTGCTTTCAGCTGGTGAGGAGGAGGTCCATGAAGCTGAGTGTGCCAGTCCCTTGGAAGAGGAGGACGTCGAGGGCCAAGAGGAAGGCGGCACATCGAGGGAACCCTCATCCGCGCCAGGGGATGGCAATGGAGGGGACACGTCTTGCCTGGAGGAGAGCCAGGGGGAAGTGTTGCAGGGGGGTGCAGCTCCTGGGCCCAGTGGCGTCCAGGCACGCGGGAAGGGTCGGGCAGCACGGCGGCCTTCACCCCAGAGGGGGGAAGTGTTGCAGGGGGGCACAGCTCCTGGGCCCAGTGGCGTCCAGGCACGCGGGAAGGGTCGGGCAGCTCGGCGGCATTCTCCCCAGATGGAGAGTCCGCCCTCCAGTCCGGAGACGGTCCTCGCCCAGGAGGTGCGCCTCCTTGATGAAATGTCCGCGGCCTCCGAGCGGCGCCACAACGAGTTCATGGGGGTTGTGGGACAGTTGCCTCAGGCCATTGAGTCCCTGGCTCATAGTGTGGCCGCTTTCGGGGACTCACAGGCCAGGGGTGTGGAACAACTCGCGGCAGCACAGGCCAGGGGTGTGGAACAACTCGCGGCAGCACAGGCCAGGTGTGTGGAACAACTCGTTGCAGCACAGGCCAGGGGTGTCGACCAACTCGCGGCAGCACAGGACGCGAGTCGCGAGTTCATGAGTGGTGCCGTGCAGACACTGGCTGATCTGATGCGGGCACAGAACAGGGCAGTTCGGGCACTCACTTCTGCCACACTCGCTGTGACACGGAAGCATCGACAGGGCACCCGCCGCCCTGCTGCAGCACAGCGGTCTGGCCTCCACCAGATTGCTGCGCTTGCTGCAGTGCCAGCCCGGCCGAGTGCCTGTGTCTCTGGCGACCAGCGAGCGCCTGGCATCAGCCAGCTTGCCCCCATTGCTGCAGCCGCCACTGCCACTCCCCCAGCCAAGGTGCGACGAGCTGCTGCAGAGACTGATGCTGCCCAGCCACAGCTGCAGCAGTCAGCAGCCTCGTCTAGGCCGACCCCCAAGGGCATCTGCCGATACGCTTGGTGCCCCTCAGGAGCCTTCCCCCAGCCTTCCAACACCCACAGGGCCCAGGTTGAGGCGGAGCAACAGGTCGGGCAGGGGCCGGAGAAGCCTGCACAAGGACTCGCCCTCTCGGCACACCAAGTAGAGGGTGTGGCCAACTGTTTTTTTTATATGGGGGTGTTTGTGTTCTGGAGGGGGGGGGGGGGCTTATTTTGGAAAGGCCGAAGATGAAGGCCAATTGGATTGACAAGTTTTGTTATTCCTCCCCAGGTTGTGGGAGTGAGATATGTTTTTCACTGTTTTTTGGGGGTCTTGTCTGTTTTTCTGTTTCATGTTTGCGTGGGTTTCCTCCGGGTGCTCCGGTTTCCTCCCACAGTCCAAAGATGTGCAGGTTAGGTTGATTGGCTATGATAAATTGACCCTTAGTGTTAGGGGGATTAAATACGTGGGGTTACGGGGATAGGGTGGGATATGTGTTGGTGTAGGGGTTACGGGGATCAGGTGGGATATGTGTCGGTGCAGGCTCGATGGGCCGAAATGGCCTCTATCTGCACTGTGGGGTTTCTGTGATTCTGTGATCTGTGATGTGGGAAGGGCCCTGAGTTTGTTAAATAAAGCTTTTTATTTATTCAGCTTGTCCAGGTGTCATGTTTCAAGTGGTTGTTGCGTTAACCGGCTGAGGGCTTGCGGAGCGGCTGCATTCAGGTGCGTTCATTGCCACAAGCCATTCCCTGACAGGGGGCCTAGAAGTGTCGTTCAATAAGCCGCCGGCGGATGGCCCTTGGACCTTGTGGCTCCCTTCTGGGCTGGTACTCCTCATCCTCCTCCTCCTCCTCCTCATGGTCCTCGTGCTCGTCCTCCTGAGGTGGTGGCCCAACGTGAGGTGGCAGTGCCTGAGTCCTGCGGATAGCCAGGTTGTGCAGCATGCAGCAAACGACGGCGAACTGGGAGACTCTATCCGGCGAATACTGTAGAGATCCGCCGGATCGATCCAGGCAGCGGAACCGTTGCTTCAGGACGCCAATCGTTTGCTCTATGATGTTCCTTGTGGCTTGATGGCTTTCGTTGTATGCCTCCTCCGCAGGGGTCCTGGGTGCGCGGAGCGGGGTCATGAGCCATGTACACAAAGGGTAGCCCTTGTCCCCAATAAGCCATCCCCTTGGTGGAGGCTGTGCCTCGAACATGTCAGCCACAGTAGTCTGGCGCAGGATAAATGCATCGTGGCTGCTTCCTCGAAAGCGGGCATTGACAGCTAGGATGCGCTGCCTGTGGTCACACACCAGCTGTACATTAAGGGAATGGTAGCCCTTCCGGCTGCGGTAATCCTCGGCATTGTCGATAGATGCCCGCATAGCCACATGCGTGCAGTCAATGGCGCCCTGCACCATGGGGAAGTCGGCGATCCTGGCAAATCCGACTGCACGCTGCTCCTGCCTCTCTAGGGTCATGGGGAAGGAGATGAATTGGTGTCTCCTTGCGAAAAGGGCATCGGTGACCTGCCGGATGCAGCGATGCACGGCGAACTGGGAGATGTTCGCTATGTCCCCAGCAGCGGCTTGGAAGGAGCCGCTTGCATAAAAGTTCAGAGCCACCGTGACCTTCACTTCCACCGACAGAGAGGTCCTGCACATCAGCTGTGGACGCAGATCTCTGTGAAGCAGCTGGCAGATCTCTGCAACCACCTCCCTTCTGAAGCGCAGCCTCTTAACACAATGCGCGGCAGTCATGGTGAGATAGGACACCTGCTGCCGGTATTCCCTGAGTGGGTAAGGCCTACGTTGCCGACGCCTGATGGCCCCTCTGCGTCTAGGCATGGCTGGCCCTCTCACACAGCGTCTGCGAGCCCTTCGCACATAATGCTGGAACTGAGGGTTGGAGCCCCATGCAGCCCCCATAATGAACTTGCAAACAGTGAAATCACAAAGAGTCAAATTTCCAAGCTCTGGCCAGAAGCCAAAAATACCTCTCCTATGTTGTCCCAAATCAGTAAGGTCTGTTCCTTGGTCTGTGTCCAGAAATCCAAAGCACTAAAGTCATTGCAGCAAAATGGCTGGCCTTTATAGTTCAGTGAAAGTGCCCTTTAATTAGCGCTCCCCGAGGCCCACAGGGCCTCTACTGCGTTCCACTTCACAGTTCTTAACAGCGCCATGCCCACATTGGGCGGGCGCCACTGAATTTCCGGTTTGGGGCGCACAAACAGCGTTGCACGACGAAATGACGTCATAAGCTGCGCGCGCAGCTGAGCGGGCGCTAACACTTTGCGCCGGCGCTAAATGTCAACTGAAGTTGGGGCGAGGCGCAGATCGCGCTGCGCCCGGGCGCTAAGCGCCTAGTGCTGGAAATCTACCCCTCTTATGGCGTTAACGGCTGGCGAACGCAACTGAATTTCTAGGCCTACATATTTAAATTTTACATTTTGACATAAACTGGACTCATTAGAAGTAGTGTTTAAATTGTCTTTTGGATGATATAAAAAGATCCCATGGCACTATTCAAAGAAGATTAGGGGAGTCCTCTTGGTGTCCTGGTCAACATTCCTGCTTCAACCAACAGCACCAAAACAGATTAACAGGTCATTTATCTCATTGCTGTTTGTGGGACCTTTCTGTGCACAAATGGTTTGCTTTGTTTGCCTACATTACAACCCAACTACTCATCAAAACGACTTCATTGACGTTGAAGCACTTTGGGAAGTCCTCAGAACGTGAAATGTACGACATAAATGGAAGCTCTTTCTTCCTTTGGCTCCCCTGATGACAGCTCGTTACGGCAGTGAGGAGCTGAGCCACACTGACCAGGAAGGTGCCAGTTTCAATCCTTAGCTTGCGCTGAGTTACACTGATCTCAGCCCCAGAAGCTGTATGGATGTTGCTCTTTGTCTCAGCGCCTAGGATTATGAGAGTGGTAAAGTAAAGTCCACCAGGGTTCATTTTTGCTATACATTAGCCCATTCTTGAAGTGTTTGTCACTCCGCTTTTTAAGAATGGCGAGAGAGGGAAACCAGGGAATTATAGACCAGTTAGTCTGTAGTCGGGAAATTGCTAGAGTCTATAATTTAGGATAGGGTGACTGAACGCCTCGAAAATTTTCAGCTAATCAGAGAGAGAGCCAGCATGGATTTGTGAAAGGTAGGTCATGCCCGACAAACCTAATTGAATATTTTGAAGAGGTGATTAAAGTATTGGACAGGGGAATGTCTATGGATGTTATTTATATGGACTTCCAGAAGGCATTTGATAAAGTCCCACATAAGAGACTGCTATCTCAGATAGAAGCCCATGGAATTGAGGGCAAATTATTGACCTGGTTAGGAAATTGGCTGAGCGGCCAGAGACAGAGTAGGGATAATGGGTAGGTACTCAAATTGGCAGGATGTGACCAGTGGTGTCCCACAGGGATCTGTGTTGGGGCCTCAACTATTCACAATATTTATTAACGACTTAGATGATGGTACAGAAAGTCATATATCCAAATTTGCCGATGACCCAAAGATGGGCAGCATTGTAGGCAGTGTAGATGAAAGCATAAAACTACAAAGCGATATTGATAGATTAAGTGAATGGGCAAAACTGTGGCAAATGGATTTCAGTGTAGGCAAATGTGAAGTCATCCACTTTGGACCTAAAAAGGGTAGAACAGAGTACTTTCTAAATGGTGAAAAGCTAAAAACAGTGGATGTCCAAAGAGATTTGGGGATCCAGGTACGTAGATCATTAAAATGTCATGAACAGGTATAGAAAATAATCAAAAAAGCTAATGGAATGTTCGCCTTTATATCTAGAGGACTAGATTACAAGGGGGTAGAAGTTATGCTGCAGCTGTACAAAGCCCTGGTTAGACCACACCTGGAGTACTGTGAGCAGTTCTGGGCACCACCCCTTAGGAAGGATATATTGGCCTTGGAGGGAGTGCAGCGTAGGTTTACCAGAATGATACTCGGACTTCAAGGGTTAAGTTATGAGGAGAGATTACACAAATTAGGGTTGTATTCCCTAGAATTTAGAAGGTTAAAGGGTGATCTGATCGAAGTTTTCAGGATATTAAGGGGAACAGATAGGGTAGACAGAGAGAAACTATTTCCGCTGATTGGGGATTCTAGGACTAGGGGGCATAGTCTAAAAATTAGAGTGAGACCTATCAGGATTTAAATTCGGAAACACTTCTACACACAAAGGGAGGTAGAAGTTTGGAACTCTCTTCTGCAACTGGCAACTGATGCTAGATCAATTGTTAATTTTAAATCGGAGATTGATAGCTTTTTGTTAACCAATGGTATTAAGGGATATGGGGCAAAGGCGGGTACTTGGAGTTGGGTTACAGATCAGCCGTGATCTCATTGAATAGCAGAACACGCTCGAGGGGCTGAATGGCCTACTCCTGTTCCTATGTTTGTGTATGGATGCTGGATGGGGACAGAATGCTGAGGTAGCACTCGTTCCCCCCCTCACCCCACCCCCCACCCCTCCATGGTCCACTAGTCTGTTAATGCTCACTACTAAATGATGACTTGGGTGAGAAGGCATCTGGCACCTGTGGAATCATACTCCAGCAAGGAGTCAGCGCCTTCAGGAGAGGATGAGAGAAGGGAAGAAAAAGTGGCAGAAAAAGAAAATGTATGATGCTGCAGTTCAGCAGGCCTGTGGAACAATACATGCAATCGCTGATGGCAAATCAGAAGCATCAATTTAACGGTAAAACAAAATGAATTAGTGTCAGTTTTTAAATAAAACCCTCACTTATCTCCAATCTCCAAAAGTCTCCTTTTTAAATAATTCATTTGCTTCTTTTGGATTAGTTCAGTAAGTAGCAACAGTCCTGCTGTGCCAAGCCCTCCACAAAAACAGTTCAGTGTCAAAGCTGCCAAATGCACAGCTGTAGCATTTTTACGCTGATGCTCAGCCAAACAGGTAGCAGTATTGATTTTATTTTTAAAAAGCGTGCATGCTTTTGTTTCAAGATGATGCTGGCTGTTCAAATATTGGGGTCGATTTTGTCGAACCTGTTGGGAAGAAGGTGGGACTTCCCCTTTCGGGTTTCTGACCCGCCTACTTCGACGTCCGGCCAATCCGCGCAATTTTCCCTTGATTGACCTTGTTGAGCCCGCCCAGCGGACTCAGCAGGCCAATTAAGGGCCACCTGGCAACAGGTGACGTCACAGACTGAAATTTCATCTGTCAAGATTTCTGACAGCTGAAATATCAGTGTTTTACAGCTGTTTGAAGCTGTCAAACACTGACAGTCTGATTTCTAAGATGAGTCTTTCTGCGCAGACTCATTTAGAAATCTCAGCAGCACTAAAAGCTGAAGGCTGTCACTTTTGACAGATCACAGCCGTTCAGCTTTCAGTTCCGGCTGAGTGCTGCGCTCCCGACAGCTACAGGAAGAAAGGCTGTTAAAGTAAAGGTAAGTAAAAGTTCTTTACACACACCAAACACACTTACCTTTACACTCATGCACCCATCACTCACCTGAGCACCGACATCGCGACCCCTCCAACTCATTCAACCCGACGGCCCGCTGCTCTAACGTGGCGTGGTTTGGAGCCGTCGGGAAACCCACACGAAACCCCTCAAAATGGGGATTAGGCTAAAAACTGCCTGTTAACTACCGGTTAACAGGCAGTCAATTGGCACTAATCCCTTCCCGCCTGGTTTCAGCGGGTCCCAGTGCGGGGCAGGTACCCGCCGCCCCTGAAACTTACGTGGGGCGGGGTTTTGGGCAGGATGGTGTCGGGACCCCCAAAGTCGGGATTTCCCCCCCCCCCCAACATGCCTGAAACCCCGCCTGACGGCTCCCCGAAAATCTAGCCCATTATGTTCCAGATTCTACCACCAGCTCACTCTAGACAGATTTTCTAATTTTCGGTATAAGTTGGGAAATTTAACAGATAAACTCTCCTTTTTCCTCTCCAAGCTCTTAGTACTATGCAGCATTTATAACAAGGATACTTGATACTGCAAATTAAGGTTGCCTCATTCTGGTTAGTCCCCTCAATCTATATTATAATATCACTCATTTTTGGAAGTGTGCAGAAAAATCAGTTTTGAGCTATTTCGAGAAAAGAAAGTGTACCCTTTCTCAGCTCCCAGTGGCTCAGTTCATTGTGGAGATCCTAACATGGAGGAAGATTTCCTCGTCATGCTTTTGAACTTAAATCATAAACTCATTCTTCATAAATCTTCCCCTGTTGTCTTTACAAGTTCTCATTCCAAAAAAAAATTAGCCGATTAGGACCAAAATTCAAGATTCTGAGAGACTTTGTTGCCCTATAATTGAATTCATATAAATCACATCACAACAATGATGCATACATATCTGTTCTATTTTTAAAAAAAATCTTTGGTTACCTTCATAAAGGAGGCTTGAAAAATGTGCGTATTGATTGGCGGATTAAGTGTCACAGATGCCCTTGCATGACAGTCTTCAAATACAGGATGCAAGTCTTTATTTGGAAAATCATGTATATGGCTTGAATCTTCAGTTACATGTAAGAAATCCTTCTGAGTCTCAATGCTTCTGGATTCATTAGATTGCAATATCTCGGGTGTGCAATCTGCTCTCGATCCTAAGCTGCTACTGCCAATTGCACTGGTTTTCAGTTTTGCTTCATTAAATAAAAGAATCCGTTGCGCATCACATTTACCCTCACCGTATACATCTGACTTTACTACCAGTTTGGAGTCTTTTTCCCCAAAACACATTTTTCTGTTCTCAACAGAATTTACAAAAGAGCTTGCTTCAGTGATAGAATCATCTTTCTTGCAATCTATTTGATCAATCTGTATGTCTGTTGAGCTGTCAGACAGATTGGAAGAGTTTTTGCCCACATGGTCCTTTTTGATGTCTTCTGATTGATTTTTGTTCCCTATCTGTGGACTGGGATTTGGTTCGTCTGTTCCACTAGCGCTCATAGGCATTTGCATTTTGGGCTCCTTTGAAACTGGGCAAGTTCCCACAAAGTCTGAAAATTCTTGATGTTCACTAGGTTTCCTTAAAGCACTGGAATTTTCCAAACACTGTTTTGGGTACCTTTTGGTTTGGCACAGCTTAATAGCTTTCCTGGGTTTGGGCACTGGAACTCTCAGCTGATCTTTCTTGCCACTCTTCATCATCACGGCATCTCCAAGAGTTTCACTAAAGGAATGCTGAGAACATGCAGAAGCCGGAAACCTTTCCAATTTCACAGGTATACTAGTCCGCAGTGCTGGTTTTGGCTTTTCCCTAGTTTGCACAGTTAGGTCTCTTCGGCTTTTACAGCCAGCTGTATAGTTTCCATTATTTTCAATGGTTTCATTCTCAGATGAATGAGTAACCTGCACAAGAGTTTCTTTTCTGCTAACCTCAAGCTGTGATGTGTTGTTTTTCTGTTTGTGTGTCTTTCTTGGATTCAATGGGACAGCTTTAGCATCAATACTGGCCTGTTCCTGGCACCCGTTTGTCGTTCCAACCCATTCTAGACTATTTATCTCATGGCTGCCTTTTCCACGGGTTCCTCCTGAGATTCCATGACAAATTTGCTCTTCCATTTTAGCTGATCGTATACAGGTTTCATCCTGTAGCTGAGTAATAAATATCTGGTCATCTTTTGTACCTATCGGATTACTTTCTTCATTCATAGGAACAGCATTATTTGCAGCCGGACCAAGAATTTGGTCTTGCAAGTAATTTTTTTTGGAAGGTACTGTTTTGGTTGCCTTTTTCTTTGAGCTACGTACAACCTTTACGTATGCAGGCATTTTGTCTGGAGTACGTTTGATGCAAGATCGGTCCTGACTGGAGTCTGGATAGAAACCATTTATAGAGTACCTCAGTTCACTGGACTTTGAATTTGTTTCTGTTAACACAAATTGGCTTTTGACCTCGGCACCTGGGTTAGGTTGTGAATGAGAAATCAGATTTCGCGCAGGTTTTCTGGTACTCTTCTTTTGATTACCGCATCCTGTCTTTGAAGATATTTGTGGCAGTTTCTTTAAATTCTTGAATTTCATTTGTTCTTCTCTAGCTAGACTTTGCTCCATTTTCTCAACCTCTTTCCTTTCCCTCTCCAGCTCAGTCAGGAACTTTATTCGGTCTTTGTTTGGGTTTGGTTTGCCTCGGTTTGACTCGCCTGAGTTTTGAATTGGAACATTCTGCTGTTCCTCAGAGCAACACAGCTCTCTTATCTTTAAGTTCTCTTCCAGAATTCTGTCCTCAATTTGATTTAGTTCTTTCAACTCTTGCAGCAACCTGGGATTATTGTGTAGGCCCCAGTGTGCTCCTGGGCTCGAAGGAGTAGCATTACAGTTTGTAGTGCAAAACCCCCCCTCAGGTTTGACGTTTCTTTCTCGTTCCGTGCACTCAATATCACAAGCTAAACGTGAACGGGTGCAACTGCAGTGACATTCCTGCTGTCCCGCTTCAGGCCACACATAGTCCTCCAATCCAATCACTCCAGCTTCTGAAAGCTCACTCAGGGACATCATGGCCTGGAACAAAAGGTTCTTTTAGTAAATTAGTTACTTAAAAATGCTAAAAATCAGGAGATTGAGTGGTACAGTGAATTCGCACATTGTCCTCTCCACATGAGAAATGGGCCTGAAGCCTAACCCAGACTAGGTGGGAGGCAAGTGTCAATCCAGGCTGCGCAGTCTCAACCCAGTTTGTAGTGGGCACGGGCCACACAAAAAAAATAGGCATAATTTGGCACAAACTGACAGTCTCATTCAAAGAGACTACAAGGATGCCTGGTAATCTCACAGGGGTACATTGGTGGAGTGTTCTGAGGCTAAGGATTAAAGTACATTGTTGGAGCTGTATAAATAGAGATTCATCCTGTATCTGGCTTGTGCTTTGCCTGACCTCTGACAGCCTGATGCTGACTTTAGGTATCAAAGTACTCCATTCCCCAGGACTCCCATTTCTCACCTTGAGCGCAAAAAAAAACGTCACCGCCAATTTTCCACATTATTTGCAATAATTTTACTCTTGGCTCCTATAAATGAAGGCACCATTAAGAATTAAAAAATTCAGCCAAATAATTTAATTTTAACGATACAATAACATTTTACAAAGATCTTGAGCGGGGTAACTTTTAGTCTTCAGCGCTTCTGGCAGACAAAAACTGTGCCTGAATTCCTGACAGGCGTTCCTGGTGTGCAGAGCTCTGTGCCGAGAGAAGTGCCGAAGACAAAAACCTGTCCTAATGTTTTCAAGAAAAATGAAGTCGGGTAATTTTGTCATTGTAGGGGCAATGTGGTGCAGGTCAGGAAATTGCAGGCATGATCCCTAACCATTTTCTGTCCATTAATTCTAGTAGATGGAAAACCATGGTGGGCGATGTCCACATGTGTACTCAGGAGGCAAGGGCAGGAGCATGCATTCAGAAAACTGGTCCTTATAAATTTTCATCACACTCTAAAGAGGTCAGTGCTAACAATGGATATTAAATAGGTTGTGCACTTATTAAGCCAATGCTTGAATTCAACAATATTTTCAGACGTCCAACCCAATTTTTACAATGAGTTTACATCTACAGAAGAATCAGTGAGTCAAACATCTGGCTACTGAGCATCACAAAAAAAAATCCTGGAAGAATTATTTTTGAGAGTGCTACCTTTTTATTGCTCATAGTGTCTTGGTCTCTGTGCCCGTCAGCTATTGTGCTGTTCCCTTCAGAATCACCACGGCATTCTCCTTCTTCCAACTGCAACAGAAGCTCCAGCTCCTTTTCTTGTCTGAGCACACATTCTTCCTCCTGGGTCCAAAAGATGGGATCATTTTAAATACTGTAAAAACGGTGTTATTACTCATATTCTTGACACTGAACAAAGAACAGGGAGGTGCTGGCTTAGATGATGTAGTTATCTTAAATAAAAGCAGAAAATGATGGGAATACACAGCAGGCCAGTTAGCTTCGATAAAGACAAAAGACAGGTTTACGTTTTGGGTGCATGCCCCTTCCTTTGACTCCAGTCACTTCCTCCAGATAAGAGGTGTCACTATGGGAACCCACATGGGTCATAGCTATGCCAGTCTTTTGTAGGATATGTTGAACACTGTCTGTTCCAGCCCTACTTAGGACACCTCCTGGTCCTCTTTTTCAGTTACATTGATGTCAGTCTCAGTACTGCTTACAGCTCCTGCCCTGATCTAGAGAATTTAATTAATTATGTTTCAAGTTTCCATCCATCTCTTACCGTTATGTGATCCATCTCTGATTCTTCTCTTCTCTTCTTGAATCTCTCTATATCATCTTTCCACTGATACCTATTAAAATCCCACCGACCCCCATGATTACCTGGATTATCATTCTTCCTACCCTGATTCCTGTAAGGACTCAATCCCTTTTCCCAGTTTCTCCATCTCCATCGCATCTACCCTGATGATATCATTGTCCACAAAAGAGCTTCCAAAATATTTTCTTTTCCCCCCTCAGCCAACGATTCTTCTCCACCGTGGTAGAAATGATATTTGACCAGGTCCGTCCCATTTCCAGTGCTTCTGCCCTGATCCCAACCCCATCTCACAATCTTACAGTTGGTCTCAGCCCCTCTGGGTTGGGTGGGACATAGCGTGAATAACAGCCAGGGTTCTTACATTATCATGATGATCACATTGAGGAGGCTGCCGTGTTTCCTACATCACAACAGTGACTATACTTCAAAAGTGCTTGATTGACTGGAAAGCACTTTGGAATGTCCTGAGGTCATGAAAGGCACTATATAAATATGAGCCTTTCTTTCTTTTACTTATGATTACTATGCAGTGGCCCCCTGCTGGAAGGGCACATACTGTACTTGGACATTATCAAACTTTGCTGTGATGGACTCTGCAGTCACATAGCCTGCTGACATGCACTGTTGTGGTTTCCTCATAAATAAAGTACTAGAAGCCACCAGGTGCCTGTGGAACTACTAGCAATTAATGATGCCATCACGAGAGGGGAGGATGAGAGAAAATATTAAATATTTAAGTTAAATTATAGGCAGTTTATTTAGTTCATAACAGAGAAGTCATAGGATTTAAAACATAAAAGAAACAAGGATTCACTTAATCAGTGCGTTATATTTAACTTGCTCTTGCATTTCCAAAGTCAAAGCTTGAATCCAATTTTAAAGATAATTTGAAAATCATCAACAAAGACACTGAACTGTGAACCTCATATCCCATCCAAGGCCATTTACTTCTACTTCTGTAACACTGCCCATCTCTACTTCTACCTTACCTCCTCTGCTGCTGAACCCCTTAACCACATATTCATCACCTCGAGACTTCACTTCTACAACACCCTCATTCTCTGCCTCGAAACCCCTACCTTCCATAAATCCCAAATCATTCAAAACTCTGTTCCCCACATCCTGTCCCGCACACCCATCCTTGCAGATCTAGATTGCCTCTCACCTCACCCTCGTTTACAAATCCTTGTCATCATCTACAAATAACTCTATGGCCTCTGCCCACCGTACCCTGGCAACCTTATCCAACCCTTCATTCCCGCCCACGCCCTCTTACCTTCTGGCTTCAGGTGCATCCACCCTTCTCCACTCCACCTTTGGTGTCTGGGCCTTCAGCTGCCTCACTCATACTCACATGCATCACATCCATGAGTAAATATAAAGAAATGACTCAATCACGCAACAGTATTTCACCATTTACCTCTAAAATTTTGGCTGTCATCATCAGAAGCTTTTCAACATTGTCCTGAAGCTTTTCCTGCTCCTTCATGTCCCAGTCATACAGCTTTGATTCAGTTAATGCAATATGTTCTCTGCACAGGGGAAGTAGAACAAAGTAGTGGTTGCAATTGTAAAACAGCCCTGCACATTACGTACTGTACATTACAGCGGAGAGAAAAACAACTGACTCTGGCGAAGGGTCCACGCCCGAAACGATAAGTCAGCTGTTCTCTCCACAAATGCTGCCTGAGCTGCTGAGTGTTTCTGGCATTTTCTGAATCAATTTTAATATACTTTCTTCCCTCTCCACATTCGTATTCATTAGTCAAGAGACTTAATAGGCTTACCTGCACATCTGTTTCTTCCCCTCTCTTAAAGGTAAACACGATCACACTGTGCTGACTGCTTCTGATTTTAATTCCCTGCTTATGAAGAATTGCCTCACCTTCCAAACAGCATCTCCTCTTAACAGATCAGCAGAAGGTGGCACTGGACTTGGTGGGGAAAATGGTGGACCAAACTCATGTCTGTGCTATCATTCTGTGACATGCCTCATTAGTAAGTTAATGCACATTAATTCTGATCTATCCATTTTGAGAGATAATTTGACAACCTTAAGCAACTTCTAAATTAAACAACTATAACAAAAGTAACAAAATAAGATTTTGGTATCAGGACTTGAGGCGCCCTTGCAAAACCCACTCAAACAACATCACCCGAGCATTCTGAGCACCACACTTTAGGAAGAATGCCAAGGCCTTAGAGAGGGTGCAGAGGAGATTTACTAGAACGGTACCAGGGATGCGAGACTTCAGTTACGTGGCGAGACTAGAGAAGCTGGGGTTGTTCTCCTTCAAGCAGAGCAGGTGAAGGGGAGGTTTAATAGAGGTGTTCAAAATTAATAAGAGTTTTGATAGAGTAAACAAGGAGAAACTGGCAGAAGGGTCGGTAACCAGAGGACACAGATTTAAGGTAACTGGCAAAAGAACCAGAGGCGAGATGAGGAGAAATTCTTTCACACAGCTAGTCGTTGTGATCAGGAATGCACTGCCTGAAAGGGTGATGGAAGCAAATTCAATAATAACTTTCAAAAGAGAATTGGAAAAACACTTGAAGGGGAACATTTTGCAGGGCTATGGGGAAAGGGCAGGGAATGGGACTAATTGGATAGCACTTTCAAAAAGCCGGCACAGGCACAATGGGCCGAATGGCCTCCTTCTGTACTCTATGGGGGAAAAATTCAGTTGGTAGCGCCACACGTTAGCGCCTTAAGAGGGCGCTAAGTGGGGCGCAAACCAACTAGCGCCCGGGCGCGGCACTGCCCACGCCGCCCACAAAATTCAGCGGGAGGTTAGTGGTGGCGCTAAACTGTAGCACCCTGCGGCGCTGCACTGCTGGCGATGACGTCATTGGTGTACGCAGCGCCCCGCTCACACCCCGGCCACGATCTTCGGGAGCGCCCCCTGATTTACTGCCGGACGCTATGTCCGACAGGGTCAGGGGGGCGTACCTGCGGCCAGGGAGGCGCAATTTAAAGGCGAGGTGCGGGGCGGCCATTTTTGTTGCCTGCCTGCACTCCCGTCCCCGGCCTCCTTAACCCCCCCCCCCGCGGAGTGCCGGCTGCGCTCCAAGAGCCCGGCACTTCTCTTGGGTTCCGGGCTCTTTTGCCTGCACTCCCGATCCCCGGGGGCCCAGCTGGGCCCCAGATCGCGCTGCACAAGGCCCCTCCCCTTTAAGAAGGGGAGGAAGGCCTGCAATACCGCGGCGCAACGTGCCGCAGCGCCACGATATTCACTCACAGCGCCCCAAGAGGGAGGCCGGGCGCTTCCAGTAGCGCCCCACTTCCCTCTTGGGGGCGCAACCACTCAATTTCCAGCGCGGGGGGCGCTAATTTTTCCGGGGCGCCCGGCGAAGTTAGCACCTCAATTGGGGCGCTACTCAATTTTTAGCCCTATGATTATTGGGTCCCGTTTGATCAGGAAATGAAAATCATATTGCTTGGTAAATATCAAGACGGATTCAAAACTATTGAATGGACTCTCAACAAGTAGGTGTGTATGTTTCGATGGAAGGCGGGATGGAGAAGTGTGTAATAATGTAATACCTTATATTTTTACTCCCTTCTAGTAGTCTTCTGGAGCCACAAAGTTTGTAATTATCACAGAGAATTTCTGGGATCTCATCTTCAAGGTCTTCATCAAAGTTTTTGGTGGGGCTTAAATTATGTTCCTTGCAGCACTGTACGCAATTAATTCTCTCAACAGTCTGGACATCTAGTTCCTCAAGAACTAAAACTTGCTCCTTTTCTGTAGCTTTCATCTCGACTGATGTAGTTTTTATTGCCCCGAGGTTGTTGAGTCCTGAGGCCATGTCAGTAAACTGGTTCACATTTCTTTCTTCATTTTTATGTACCATATTACAGTTACCAGCTTTTACATGTTTGAGGTTTGTCTCCAATATAGGTTTTTTGGGGGTAATTGTGACCACATAGGACTTTTCAAGGTCCTCAACGGGAAGGCTAATCCAAGGATTCTTAGGCAAACTAGCCGAACGGCTTACTTTTATCTCAAAGTTTAAAGTCTTTGGATTACATTTTGAAAAGGGCTGTACTTCACTTGATGTGGATGATGAATCAGCAAACCCAAATTTATCAAACTCTGGCCATTCATCCGACTCATTCGCACTAACTTTATCCTCTTCATTTAGTTTTGCCGCTTTTGTTTTAAGTGGTAATTTTGAGATTCTTTTTGTCCTGTGTTCCCTATTGGCTATTTCATAATTGCATTTTAAACTCCCAGTCTCAAAATTGCAGCTACCAGCCCCATCGATTCCAGAGTCAAAAGAACTTAAAGAGGGGGGTTTTTTGTTTAATGTCTTGCCTTTTTGCTTAGGATGAACAAGAACAGTTTGATTAGCTGATAGAAAAGTAGTTAACTGCAACTTTTGGTCAACATGGTCACAGTCAAGATTACTCCTACTGTGTTCAATTTGCTTACTTTCATAAAAATGTTTTTCTACAGAGGATATATATGGTTTAAAGCCGGTTCCTTGTTTCAATTCATATAAACTGCTTTTAACGAACTGTTCCTGAATAACATGTGCTTCACTAGCAGCTGTCAGAGCATCAGCAGCACATCCAGTAATCTTAGTGTCAACGGATGAATTAGCATGATGAAGCATCGCAATTTGTAGTCTCCTTAAATATGCTTCTTGCCATTGAATTGCTTGTTCTACGTCGATCAGCAACACTTGCCCCTGAGAAGTCAGTAACTTTCTTACAATTAAGCACCTGTAATGATGAAAAAGAAATACCATGACAAAAAGATAAAAAGACACGACTCATTAGAGTAAATGTTTTACTCTGCGTCAATATTATATTTCCAGATAAAACAATAGCCCAGATTTTGCTGTGAGCGGCGAAGGAATGGCTTTCGCCTTTCACCTCGCGTGTAGTTGCCCAGAGACTTTTTGCAGGCTTGTCAGTGGAAACAGCAGCGTCTGAATTCAGGGGATCTGTGGCATCTGAGCAGGTCACGCACCAGGGAGGCTCTTCAACCAATCAGATTGAAGAATCCTCACTGAGACATGCAGACTGCAAAGCAGGAAATAAAAAACAGGAAATATAAATTACATTTAAATCATTGTACAGGAAGCAAAATAAAAACTGGGACATACACATGGGATTATGGGAAAGACATAAAAGGGAAAAATAAAATAAAAATTAAATTATTTTAATTTAAAAAAAACTGCGACATTAATTTTCTTCTGAAGGAATGAGACTCAACACTTGTAAAATTAATTTTTCAGGGCCAGTGAGATTGTTCAGCAGTAATTATCACTTACTACACCGTTAAAAACTTAATTACTCCTGATTGTACAAGGCCTAACTTTTTCACCCATCTTTAGTGCGACAATAGAGGATAATTAGCCTAAGTTCACGCCATCACAGTGATCTCTGTGTAGATTCCATCAGCAAAGGCTGCAGCAGCGCACCCTGTGGAGAAGCAGGGTATCACTGACGGCAACCTCTGGATTTCTGCATTTAATGGCACATGTGCGGACGCCAGAAGTTGCTGTCAGTAAGGGCGAGCACTGAGAGCCTCGTCATTACTAAGACGGCAAAATACAGACCGACGTCTCCCCAACTAAGCTTTCGGTGACCTCTCCTAACCCTCTCCCAAAGGCAGGGCACCTGCTCCTTTACTCCTCTGTGAAGTGCCTTTAGATGTTTTCCTACAGTAAATACACTATTTAAATGCAAGTTCTTTCTTTTTTAAATGTGCTATATAAATGTAAGTTGCTGTTGCTTTCAGAGATACACAGCTGATTGTGATTTCTGAAGACTAAAACCTAGTTTATAAAGTGATGTCAAGTCACATATTAACAGCACGGTGGCATAGTGGTTAGCACTGTTGCCTCACAGCGCCAGGGACCCGGGTTCGAATCTAGCCTTGGGTGACTGTCTGTGTGCAGTTTGCACATTCTCCCCGTGTTTGCGTGGGTTTTCTCTGGGTGCTCCGGTTTCCTCCCACAGTCCAAAGATGTGCGGGTTAGGTTGATTGGCTATGATAAATTGACCCTTAGTGTTAGGGGGATTAAATACGTGGGGTTACGGGGATCGGGTGGGATATGTGTCGGTGCAGGCTCGATGGGCCGAAATGGCCTCTATCTGCACTGTGGGGTTTCTGTGATCAGGAAGTGGAAAAATGAGAAAAAAACAAGTTTTGCCTACTTAATCTAATTTTTCAGACCCCTATTATTGAATTAATAGTTTATCACTAAGTCAATGCATTTTACAACCCGCTTCCATAGATGTGTCACCGTTGACCAGAAGCTTAACTGTACCAACCATATCAACACTCTGGGTAAAAGAGCAGTGCAGAGGCTGGGTACACTGTAATGAATGACTTACCTTGAACCCTCAATGCCTCCCCAGCATCTACAAGGCTCAAGTCAGGAGTGTGATGGAATACTCACTACTTGCCTGACTGGTGCAGCTGCAAGAACACTCAAGAAGCTCGACACCGTCCAGGACAGAGCAATCATTTGATTGGCATCCCTGCTACTGAACTCAATTTCCACCACTGGCATAATGTGGCTGCATTATGTAAGATATACAGCATGTACTGTAGAAACTAAAAGCTTACTTTGACAGAACCTCCCAGGCCCACCGCACCCCCACCCCCAACCTCTAAGAGCTGCATTGTCATGGGAAAACCATCACCTACAAGTTCTCCTCCAAGTCACACACCATTGTAACTTGGACATATATCGATCCTTCATCGTTGCGGAGTCAAAATCTTGGCACTCCCTACCTAACACTATCGTTAGATTGCTGTCAGCACAAGGACTATATCATCCAGGGCAGAGCAGCTCAATAAGAAGTTGGAGCATTTTCTCTCAGGGAATGGGATAGAAATGCAGCCTATAAAAAGTTGACCAAAGGTCAGGGGTGGGGAAACCGATAACACAGTTGAGCTTTTAGCAGCAAAAAAACGATCAAGTTTAGGCAGATTTAAGGGGTCAGATCGGCCGCACATTTTACAGCCCGCCTAATTTTACTCTCAATTGGCGGGGTGTAAAATGAATGGCGGATCTGATCCCGTCAAGTTTCCCGCCGGGTGGGTTAGGTTACAATTTCCTCCTATATATTTGCAAATAAAGCACAAAACCAATACTTACTGATGGGATAGCAGTTTCCCCCTCCTCCTCTGAAGTGTATCTGGAATACAATCAGCCAAATGCCTAAGCTGAACCAATTCTTCAACGGCTGGAAGAGGAGCTTTATTCAGGAAGCGATTAACCTGGTGCTGCCAGCTTGTTTTAAGGCACATAGCTGCCTCGTGAGGAAACCCCAACATGCGCACACCACGCTCACATACCGCCTCTTTAAAAAATATTTCTTGCAGCAGTAAATGATACCAGCCAGCAACCTATAAGGAATCATTTGACGAAAACAATTAAAAAATTTGGGTGAATATTCAAATAAAAAATTAATTAAAAGGCTTGCACATCAATCTTGAACACAAAGGGGTCAACTTCGACTTCTGGGCGACCAACCAGCAGAGCGCGCCGGCCCATCACCAGTAACCACGGCAAAGAGGGAGGTAGCCGCAATTGTTTGCCCCGGCCTCACTGACATCTGGCTGGCAAGTTGTACGGTGCCAAACAGGCGTCCTGATGCAGCTCGCTGCCGCCAACAAGGTAAGTGAGGGGTGGGGTGAGGGGGGTGGGGGGGAGTTGCAATCGTGGAGTGAGGGGGGTTCCCAGCACACATTCCAACCATTACCAACCAGAAATGGTAAACAGGGTCATAGGACCCTCCCCACCCTCCCACACACAATCTACGTATTAAAAGGGGCCTACTATCTGAAACAGGCGGGCACTTTGGACGTCCATTGGTAGGCCCCTTTCAAAATGGCACCGGCCGCATCGTCAGATTAAACGGGACGGTAAGGCGACCGGTCCATTTGAGCCTGTTGCTGACTCGTTAATGCCAGGTGAAACGTTACAATTGACCCCAAGTTGTGGAGTTTTTCTTCAGACTGGTGTGAAATACATGCATTAAAAAACTCATTTTTTTGGCAGTGATATGCTAATGTTGTCCACGTTTTTCTAATGCAAATTAAAGAAAATTGTTGAAATTAAGGATCAGTGCGAAAGCACATAGATGCACTTGTGGCATGGATAGGCTTTGGATGATTGGGTACGTATGTAATGGGATTGACCTTTGTAGCACCATAGCATTTTTCTTTCAAAGTCCCTTTGGAGAGCCAGAATTAGTTTGCCTTAATCACTTTAAGTAAAACCCATATCGCAACTGGTCTTAGGCATTAGGATGAACTGGTTCTCAACCAGCTAGTCAGAGCTGATAAAACTTTCCATTATCCAGTAAAGATGGAAGAGCCATCTGTGGTGAACTGGTACAAGTACTTTGGCATTGCTGAATGAAATTACATCAAATGGCTAATGCTTAAAAGTTGTAAGAGTAATAGCCTGAATACTGGAGATATGATATATAAACATAAAAAATCACAGAGAACCAGAAACTGAAAATGTTAAAAGTACACAGCAAGGTTAACCAGCATCTGAAAGAGAAAGGCAGGTTAACGCTCAAGGTGCAATCTTCAGAGTTGAACCAATTCCTCAATAAATTACAAAAGAGATTCACCTTTGCAAAAGAGATAGCTTATAACACGCATATATCTGTTTCCAGTATGACACCCACCCCCCCTCCTGTCCGGTTGGTTATATACGTTACCTACATTTTCAAAAATGTAGTAGAAATCATAAACTGCTTTTAAAGTTTGGCGGGGCAGTTCTACAGCTATGTGGAACATATCTTTCAATCTGCTCAGTTTCTCTTTACAATCTTCCTCTTTTCCTCCAGGTTCCTCTTCAGTTAGTTCATTAAGATCCTGCAATACTTTCTCAGATTCGGCAATCAACTTCTATAAAATAAAATAGCATGAGCAAAGCACTAAATCCATAGTGAATAAGAAACATTCGTTGTTATTTAAGAAAGATTATCTGCCTTGTGGGGTAATCATCATTGGACAAGTTATTTGCAACTTCCACACATTATAGCAGTAAAGCCAAAGTTTGAGTGCTCTGGGAAAACCATATGTTTAGCACTGAAATAAAATGATTGTCAGGTAAGATAGTCAGTACGATACACAGAACATTACAATAGTTTACATTACATTTAAACACACTCATTTTTATAATTGCAAGGCAACAGTATAGTAAATATGATTCAGTCCTAAAATACTGCACATTTCATGATACAAAGTACAGGTAACAAAAAAAATAGAAACTCACCATTGCAGGGTTATAAACGGCAACGTCATAATCCAATTTTAGAATCTCTGCTTGGCTCAAATTATTTGCAATTTCTAATCTGTATGAATCAATCTTCCCCATTCCTTCGGTAGTGATCAAATCAGTAATCTGAAGGCAAAAAGAAAGAAGAAAAAATGACTGCTAGTAACTGTCAAAGACACTGCTGCAATGCAAGCATACTTTAATGTGTGCCGTACCGATGTGTCAAGGAGTTAGACAACATCATATTGTCCTCTCTCCATTGTGGCATCAAATTGTTTTTTTCACTGAGAGGCCTACGGTAAATTTAGTGATGAACATTCCTAAAGTAAGTCACTTTTTATTCAAAATAAAACACACTATTATAGTAATCTGGGATGTAATGTTTAAGTTATCCACCAGATGGAGCCAAAGAGTAAGGTTTCACATTCACCAGTATTTAAGGTAATGGGTCATGTACTCAATGTCCTGGTACACCAGTTATTAAGGTAATGTGGCATTGCATTATGCGTATGACTCAGAGGTGAATCCTCCATCTTGCCATCGTGCAGTAAGAAAGTGTGTGCTTTGCCTGCAGCCTGTAAGAGCTATGTCTCTCTGCTACACCGTGTAATAAACAGTTGGGTTTTGTTCCTTATATCTCGCTTCTCTCAGTTCGGACCTTACCACTCGGATATCACATATTGGCGACGAGGATCAACAGATCGCATCGTGACGGAGAAAAAATATAAAAGAGCACTGAATAGAGGGTCATGGCTGCTACGGTAGGAAAGATCTCTGCTTTTGATGTTCAGACACAGACCTGGGATGAGTACTGCGAGGTGCTGATGCATTTCTTTGAAGCAAATGATATAGATGATGTCGGAAAAAGGAGAGCTATTTTGCTCACTTCCGTGGGAAGTCAGACGTATAGTTTAATGAGAAACTTATGCAGTCCTGAAAAGCCTGGGGATCGAACATTTGCTAACTTAGTGGCCTTGTTGACGGACCATTTCAATCCCAGACCGAGTGAGATTGTACAGCGTTTCAAATTTAATTCACGGAACAAGAAACCGGGAGAGACTGTATTGGATTATGTAGCGGTGTTGCGAAAATTGGCACACGATTGCTATTACGGGAACAACCTGAAAGACATGCTGAGAGATAGGCTAGTTTGCGGGATAATGGATGATCGAATGCAGAGGAGATTATTGTCCGAGACTGGGCTTACGTATGAAAAAGCGTTGTAACTTGCTCAAGCCATAGAGACAGCGAACCGAGATGTAAAAGAAATACAAGGTTCCGGCTGGGCTACTACAAAGCAAGTTGCAAGTCAGGTTGCTGTGCACAAGTTAAATATGCGTCAGAAACCACAACGTGAGCATGTAAAGGCATGTTATAGATGCAATGGCGATCACCTGGCGAAGGAATGCAGGTTTCTGGAGGAAAAGTGCCACAAGTGTGGGCACATTCTCCCCGTGTTTGCGTGGGTTTCCTCCGGGTGCTCCGGTTTCCTCCCACAGTCCAAAGATGTGCGGGTTAGGTTGATTGGCTATGATAAATTGACCCTTAGTGTTAGGGGGATTAAATACGTGGGGTTACGGGGATAGGGTGGGATATGTGTTGGTGTAGGGGTTACGGGGATCGGGTGGGATATGTGTCGGTGCAGGCTCGATGGGCTGAAATGGCCTCTATCTGCACTGTGGGGTTTCTGTGATTCTGTGAAAAAGGACATATAAAATGTGCATGCAGGGCAAAAGCAACCGTGGAGGAATATAAACAAAAAGGGGGAGGAAAGAAAAACCTAGGAAGAGAAGGGAAAAAACAGGGAGCACATCACATCAGCAGAGAAGCTGAGAAAGAAGACGACATGTTCATAATGCATAGTATGCTAGAGAACATTCCAAAAGTGGATCCTATCACTTTGCAACTGACAATAAATGACTCTAAGGTCAACTTTGAAGTGGATACCGGATGCGGCGTAACCATAATGAACAGGGAGGAGTACTCAAAATTGTGGAACTGTGCATAAGTTCCAGAGACTTAAAGTCTTGCTCTATGCAGCTTAAAACATATACCGGTAAACGAGTGGCGACATTGGGTACAGCTACTGCAACTGTGCAACACAGGGACACCGTGGAACAGCTACCTGTAGTTGTAGTATCGGGTTCTGGACCAAACTTGTTAGGTCGGGGCTGGATACAAGAACTTAAATTAGATTGGGGAGCAATAAATCAAATAGAGGGAGGCAAACAGTTGTCTTTGCAACAAGTGTTGATTGAACATGAGAACGTGTTCAAGGAAGAACTTGGCACATTTAAGGGCCCCCCAGCTAAGATTTATGTAGACAAGGAGGCACTGCCAAGGTTTTTTAAACAGCGACCTGTGCCGTATGCCATGAAACCGAAGGTAGAGGCTGAGCTTGACCGCCTTTTGAGAGAGCACATACTGGAACCCGTGAAATGTTCAGAATGGGCAGCTCCCATTGTACCTGTTTTAAAACTGGACAATTCGGTAAGACTCTGTGGAGATTATAAATTGACAGTAAATAGGGTGTCTAAACTAGGACAGTATCCTATTCCCAAAACAGAGGATCTCTTTGCAAACCTGGCTGGAGGGAAGAAATTCACGAAGCTGGATATGAGTCATGCATACTTGCAGATTACACTAGATGAGGAATCCAAGAAGTATGTAACCATAAATACACACAAGGGTTTGTTTACCTATAACCGCTTACCATTCGGTGTCTCATCTAGTCCAGCTATTTTCCAGAGGACTATCGAGGGTGTACTGCAAGGGATCTCACATGTTTCAATCTATCTGGATGACATTCTGGTGATGGGAAGAACCGACCAGGAGCATCTGAGCACTCTGAGAGAGGTACTACAAAGATTGGATAAGGCTGGGTTACGGCTCAAGAGGAGTAAGTGCACTTTCCTGGGGAATGAGGCCGTGTTCCTGGGACACAGAGTGGACGCCACCGGGCTCCATCCACTCAAGGAGAAGGTACAAGCACTGCAGGAGGCCCCAGCTCCTACCAATGTGACTGAGTTAAAAGCTTACCTGGGACTGCTAAACTATAACAGGTTTTTACCAAACTTGTCAACAGTGTTAGCACCTCTTCACAAACTTCTGTGCAAGGAGACACAGTGGCAGTGGGAAGAGGAACAGAGGGTTTCATTTGAACAGTCCAAGAAACTGGTGCTGTCCTCGGATGTGCTGGTTCACCACAATGCAGAGAAAGACATCATTCTCTCTTGTGATGCTTCACCTTACGGGGTGGGGGCGGCTCTTTCACACAGCTTGGAACATGGAACAGAAAGACCAATAGGGTTTATGTCTCGAACTCTGACACCAGCAGAAAAAAACTATTCCCAGTTAGATAAAGAGGGATTAGCAGTAATGTTTGGGTTACAGAGGTTTCACAAGTACATATATGGCAGGAAATTCACCATATGCACCGATCATAAACCTCTTCTATCTCTTTTTAATGAAATGAAAGCAGTACCACAGATGGTGTCACCCCGGATCCAGAGGTGGGCAGTGACGTTAAGGGCATATGAGTATGTCATCGTTTACAAGGCGGGCAAGTACCATGGGAACGCAGATGCCTTGAGCCATCTTCCACTGCCAGGTACACCTATCCATGCAGCTCCAGAGGGCAGAGTTTTGATGTTGGAGGACACGGACACGGCAATTGTGACTGCAGAACAAGTAAGGACATGGACCGGTAAAGATCCAGTACTGTCTAGAGTCCGAGAATATGTGATGAGGGGTTGGCCACAGCATCCGGAAGGGACTGATTTCACACCTTAGTGTCAGGAAGACAGAGCTGAGTGTGCAGGATGGTTGCGTGTTGTGGGGAGCACGAGTGATTATTCCACAGCCAGCATGACAGTCTATCCTAGGGCAACTACATCAGTGTCATCCTGGAGTTTCGCGTATGAAAGCCTTGGCAAGGAGTTACTTGTGGTGGTCAAAGCTAGATGAGGAGATAGAAAATCTAGTCAAGACATGCAGCACTTGTCAAGTACACAGGAAGGCACCAGCAGCGGCTCCTCTCCACCCCTGGGAGTGGCCGGATAAACCATGGAGAAGATTACATGTAGATTATGCAGGTCCATTCGTGGGAAAGATGTTCCTCATAATCATTGATGCACATTCCAAATGGATGGATGTGTATCCTGTAAATTCTGCTTCATCTACTGTTACTATAGGCTGCCTGCGTAGGAGTTTTAGTAATCAAGGGCTACCGGAGATCGTAGTAAGTGACAATGCCATGTGTTTTGTGAGTACAGAAACAAAAGAGTTCATGAGAAACAATGGCATAGTGCACATGATCTCAGCTCCATATCATCCGTCTTCAAATGGACTTGTGGAGAGAGCCATACAAACATTTAAGGAGATGATGAAAAAAAGTGCGGAAGGGAGTTTGGCAACCAAGGTGTCACGAGTTCTGTTCAGCTACAGAATAACACCTCAATCTACCACAGGACTCTCTCCTGCTGAGCTGTTGTTAGGACGTCGACTACGCTCCACTCTTGACCTGGTTCATCCAGATCTAAAAAGGAAGGTGGAAAACCGATAAATCAAACAAAAGGAGAACCATGACAGAAGGACAAAGAGCCGCAGTTTTGGAGGAGATGCGGTCCTTACCAGGAATTTCAGTTATGGTCCAAATGGATTCCTGGCGTCATAGACTCAATGACCGGTCCAGTATCATATACGGTCATGGTGGGAACTGGTCAGGTAGTACGCAGACATGTAGATCAGATACTGACCAGACCAGGGGAAATCGAAATGGAGGTTCCAGAGGAGATGTCGGAGGACAAGTTAGCCCCCAGTTATCCAAATACATCGGTGGTACCACCACCACGAACAGAGCCAGTTCCACCTGGACCCCTTCGTCAAGACGAAACCATCGTAGCAGAGTCAGATACTCTGAGTACTGCTCAGGAGCAGCCGGTGGCTCTACCACAACCAAGCAGGGACTTGACTGTAAGACGTTCACCAAGGTCTCACAAGCCGCCAGAGAGATTGATAACGACCTGCTAGATTCGTTCAGTATGGACTATCGTTAAAGGAGTTTCCTTATGGGACTTTTTAAGAATGTTGTTAAGAAATTGATGTTCAACTTAAGAGGGGAGGGATATAGTAATCTGGGATGTAATGTTTAAGTTATCCACCAGATGGAGCCAAAGAGTAAGGTTTCACATTCACCAGTATTTAAGGTAATGGGTCATGTACTCAATGTCCTGGTACACCAGTTATTAAGGTAATGTGGCATCGCATTATGGGTATGACTCAGAGGTGAATCCTCCATCTTGCCATCGTGCAGTAAGAAAGTGTGCGCTTTGCCTGCAGCCTGTAAGAACTATGTCTCTCTGCTACACCGTGTAATAAACAGTTGGGTTTTGTTCCTTATATCTCGCTTCTCTCAGTTCGGACCTTACCACTCGGATATCACACTATAAAACAGACAAATCTGAATTGTGTCAAATTCCAGAAGCCTACATGTTGTATAAAACGGAAATGAGAATTTCCCTGATGCCATAGCTGACAAGTACTCTGCTCAGGATAGAGATGAGTCATAGAGGCCAGGAACATTCATGATTCAATCCTGGTCTGTTTACAAGCTAGCTGATCTCAGTAGACTGCTATAACTGACCTCAGTGTCCCAGGGATGCAGGTGAAAGAAGAAAAAAAAATCAGCCAGGCTTTTCACACCTATCCAATGGGCCCTGCTGTAGCGTGCGTTATGTTGCGAGAAGACAGGATCAGGCTCCATTGTGACCCCTCCCACAAAACTGAACAGAGCAAAGGAGAGTTTAGCGGGGGGGGCTGTGGCCCCGGAGAAGGTTACAGAGACAGGGAAGGGTGAGGCCATGGAGGGACGTAAATACAAGGATGAGAACTTTAAATTTGAGGTGCTGGGGAACTGGGAGCCAATGTAGGTAAATGATGACAGGTGTGCTGGGCAAGCAGGGCTTGCTACAAGATGGGACACCGGCAGCAGAGATTCGGATGAGCTGGCGTTTACGAAAGGTGGCGGATGTGAGGATGGCCAGGACAACATTGGAATAGTCGAGTGTAGAAGTGACAAAAGCATGGATGAAGGTTTCAGCAGCATATTGTGGGGGGGTGGGGGGGGAAGGCGAGTAATGTTACAGAGGTGGAATTCCAACACATGTAACTCTAAAAAAAACCTGGGTTGAACAATGGAAACAAATGACTCATTTCTCATACAAGATGTTAGTCAAATGGAGATATTCTGAGGATAATCACACTGTCTTGCACCATACTCAGTGAGAGCACTGCAACATTATCAGTTAGTCAGAATCAATCCTTAAAATTAAACATCAATCCGATGTCTTCAATTGTCTGCCTCTTTCAGCTGCCATATAAGATCACTTCTTGTGATACCTTCCGCAACAGAGAATCTGCTACAAATTAAGTTTCTCTACACAGAAGAAAACATTTCATCAATCCTCTTGGATCGAGACTTTATCAGAACAATATTAGATTAAGTAGAGATAAGCTTATGTAGTTTGCCAGTTTCCAGTCTCACTCAAGCATGTTGTAATCAATACCTATTTAGTAAAACTCACTAAAATGATCAATTCGGATGCCATTAATCATACTATATAAGTGCCCAAGAGCAAATATTTAATCAGTATTTCCACCTCCAATTTGTCATTCTTTTTGACGGTGATTTGGAGAATAAAGCATTCATGTAATATTAAACAATAAAATACTTTTTTCATCTGTTAACTTGGTTTAATCTTGTGATGCCTGAAAGAAATGTACCTGCTGAGCCTTTTCCCTGCATTGAAAGTCCTTCAGCAAAAGCTGAGCCCTGGCAATAGCCTGTTGCCACAGTAACTCCACCTTCTCCACAGCTGCTCTTATCCTGTCCGAGGTAAATGAAAACGTTACAGACGTCATTAGAAAAAAAAAAGCTGTCTTACGCAATGTGAATAAATATAGAAACGAGATTCTTGATCTAAAAGTTTTTATTAGAGTGTGCCAGAATGATTGAATAAATGTGACTTAAAAAAAAAAGTATACAACAGCAAGAAAACTGTGAAGAGCAGAGCCCGTGCACTGTCTGATGGAAGACCAGGACCCTTGGTAGGTAAGGGAGTGGTCCTCACCTGGGAAAAAAACCTTCTGAAAGATCAAAGCGATCGTGCGACGGCATAGACACACCTGAATAGAAGAGTGACAAAGGGCAGACAGTCAGGGGATCAAATTCTGATTGCTGGAAATGCAAAGCAAGCAAGTCACTATCTGAAACAGAAAGGTTATATTAATATCTTGGGTGGAACCCTTCAGTTCTGTTAAAGGGGCTAACCTGAAATGTTAATCTATCATTCTCACACAGATGTGGCACCCAACGGAATGAAGAGCATGATGAAGTCTTGTGAAAGAAAAAGAACAAACTTGCACTGATAGAGCACTTTTCACAATCTCAGGGCATCCCAAAGCAATTTACCACCAATGAAGAACTTTTGAAGTGTAGTCACTATTGTAATATAGGGAAGCACAGCAGCCAATTTACACACAGAAAGATCCCACAACAAGATAATGATCTGTTTTAGTGATGTTGGTTGAGGGATAAATATTGGCCAGGGCATTGGAAGAACTACTCTGCTTCAAATAGTGCAATGTGATCTTTTATATCCACCTGAGAAGGAAGCATCTCATCTGAATGATGGCACCTCTGATAGTGCAACTCTCCCTCAGTAGTGCATTGATCTGTCAGCCTAGATTATATGCTTACGTCTCAAGATTTGAACCCATAGCCTTCTGACTCAGAAACAAGAATGCTACCACTGGGCCAAGGCTGACACCTTGTGGTATTGATGGCCAGTAACCTACTCCAGTGCTACTACCCGCCTCAAACTCTCCGTTTCTCGGACTCCCTTTTGCCCCACTATTGGTGGTTGTGCCCCACACTCTGGAATTCCCTCCATCTCCTCTCGTGTTTTATGACCTTCCTTAAAACCCACCTCTGTGACCAAGCTTTTGATTATAACCCTCCTAATGTTTCTTTTGGCTCAGAGCAACGTTCCCTCTAAGCTGCGTGGCTGCGAAGCTCTCTGCCGGTCCCCCGCAGCCCGGGACCGGCTTTTTTAATGTTAGAGTTCGCGCACGTCCGAAACCGTAAATGAGGCGCGCAAAAATAAAATCAGGGGGAACAGTGGCTCAGAGTCCATTTTTCTCCCCGTACACTTCTGGGAAGCTGCTTGGGGTGCTTTTCTACGTTAAAGGTGCTATATAAATACAAGTTGCTGTAAATCGTACAAGTCCTCCTGTGGTTTCCAATTTTGCGCAAAGCAGTGCTGATGTCCTGTTCAAGAGGCAACAGGAGAACCTTCCTTGTTCTCTTCCGACTGATAACTGCAGAGCTGTTCATCAAAACTCCCGCTCCACCTACACGTCACATTCTGAGCTCGCTCCTGGTTTCTTTTAAAATGTTATCCTTCCTTTGTCAGGGTTCCCCCATGCCACACACCATCCTTGGTCAAAATGATGAACCTGCTTCCAGGTCGCCATAAATGCTCGGAAACCAGCCTCGGTGTTCCCAGTCTGCAGTGGGCAGGGTGAAATACTATTTCTTGGAAATTGATGGAAGTCAGTTTCGGCTGTGATGCACATCATGGTGAAACAGCCTGGTGACACTCACTGTGTACGCTCACAGTAAGGATAAAGTAGCAGAAGGCGATTGGTGTCTGTGGGACTGCAACCTACCCGAAATCATCAACTTCAGGAGAAGGTGGGATAAAATTGAAGGGGTGCAGAAAGTAAATGTGATATTGTTGTTAAGACTTCCCTTGAATATACTCTGACAAATATCAGCAAGAGCAAACCAGCAAGGTGCATCCTTCAAGAGACTCATTTGCACTCAAAACATGACTTTGTAATACAGGAGTACTGACTGGAGGAGCAAGTATACTCAATCAAATAGATGTAACCAGTGACTCAGGTGCTTCAGTGATCTTATTTTAAATGTCATTCATGCAGTTCTTCTGCAGTGCTGAGTTCAATAGCTCCTCCAAGCCAGTAGCCCCAGTGATGAAATCAGCATTTAAACATCAAATATACGGGGAAAAAAAAGGGAAGAACTAAAGACTGAATTTAAAAATAGTATTTATGGTCAAACTCCATCCGTGGAAAGAAAATTACATACTGCATTTCTATAACAGTTACCATTGTATGACCTCCCACCAACACTACATTCATGGATATCGAGCTCGCTCTCAGATCTCTCCATCTGTGCTACACTTGTTAGCTCATCCTCGGATTCTTTTTCCATTAATTCAATAGCCTTCATCGCCCAACCCTACCCACTCTATATTCATCGACTTCCTTCAGATGGATCATCCTTCAGCTTCAACATCCTGGTGTTGATTTTTACTGCCTTTGCCCGGTCTCAAAATGGGGTTGGTTGCCTTACCGTATTGTAAATGCTGGCGATTCAACAAGCTACCTTTTGAAATGGGGCCTACTGCTGGGCGTCCAAAGCGCCTGCCTATTTCAGGCACTAGGCCCCTTTTAATATGGAAATCGGGGTCCTAATGACGTAAATAGGATCCTGGTTACCAATTTAGGTCGTAACTGGTCGGAGCCTGCACGTGCAGCCTCTGATCAGTTCCACGGGCGACGGAACTGAAGAGGGACACCTCCTCCTGGACCCACAAAAACAATCTGGGCCGCTGCCGCCCCAGTCCACTAATGACTTGATTTTAAAATTCTCATCCTCGTGTTCAAATCCGTCCATGTCCTTGTCCCTCCCCATCTGTGTAACCTCCTCCGGCCCTACATCCCTCCAAGAACTCTGCATTCCTCCACCAATGGCCTCTTGTGCACCCCCCACTTCCACCATTCCCTCCCTAAGCCTCTCCACTCCTCTAAGACGCTCCGTAAAACCCATCTCTCTGACCAAGCTTTTGGTCACCTGTCCGAATGTTTCCTTCTTTGGCTCGGTGTCAATTTTTGTCCGACTATGCTCCTGTGAAGCGCCTTGGGACGTTACACTACATTAAAGGCGCTATATAAATGCAAGTTGTCATTGTTGTATGATTAGTTTTAATACATGAATACAAAAGAAAGACAATTCACTCACACCTACAGCGTTCCCTGGTGATTTAAGACTGGTTATATAGTGTGCAAATGCACTAAACATGGGGAAGTTGGGGGAAATCAATGAAGTCATTGGCATTTGATTTGTTTTGCATCCAAACCTTACTCATGCATGAGAGGGCCATTCTGAGGCATCCCAATCACAACAGTTACAAAAATTGATTTTAGATAACGACAACAAAAAATAAATAACAAAAAGTTCAGGCTCAATCTAGTCCCTCAATTCTCAGTACCAGAGCCTTTCTTTTCTGGAGGAGAAACCCAATTAGCCTGAGCCTAGAAATTATTGTTGGTAACATCAACGGGTCACAGTGTGCTTGTACAACATTCCTCTGTCTGTTATTTTAGCAGAGGCATTAATCTATTTATTTTAAATACCTTCTACTTATATTTTCTGTAAAAAGCCTCCTATATGGCAACTGTTGAGTATTGTTATGCCAGACAGTATTGGATAAGGTCACTCTGACCTTAAAAAGGACATCCTCCCATCCATACTGCAAACGAGCAGCTCATTTGTTGTCCTTTGCATTCATTGCAAACTAATGGAAACATTAAGCAAGTTATAAAAATTGGAGGAGCTCAGATGGCAGAGGGGGGAAAAACACCATCAGCAAGATTTAAAAAAAGACTTGTTTCCAACCAAGCCCCGTCAACACAAGTCAAACTAAACTGCAGTTCATCGAAAATTAGGCACACAGGTTAGGAAGAATTACATAAGCCTGAAATAAACAAAAGTAACATTCAGCTGGCCAATTACACTGACACACTATAAAGTCTAGACATGTTAAATAAAAGCTCCACTTATATTTATCAATATTTATTAAATGCTTAGTGGTTACTGAATTCAAAATGCTTGTCATAGCTTTTGGATTTTAATGCTAAATACTTTCTCCGGGTCAATGTTTCTGGTCACTCTCGTAGGCGAATCTTGTGTCCCCTCTGATCCAGAGTGCTGCTCAATGTCTAGATAAACAACAGCAAGACCCAGGGATTGTAACTGAAAATGCTTATTCGGAACACTGGGTACTGGAACCCATCACACACCTCCACGTGACCTCTCCTTTCTTTACAGACAGCACTCTTGCTGAATCAAGACACAGACTTGAACAATAAGCGATTTTATTTACAGAAGATACGATTTCCACCTCCGTAACATTGTTCATCTCCGCCCCTTCCTCAGTTCATCTGCTGCTGAAACTCTCACCCATGCTTTTGTTACCTCCAGACTCAACTATTTCATTGCCATCCTGACCAACCTCCCACCTTCCACCCTCCATAAACTGGAGCTCATGGAAGGCTCTCTTGCCCTTATCCTAACTCACGCCAAGTCCCGTTCACCCATCACACCTGTGCTCGCTCACCTACATTTGCTCCTGGTCCGGCAACATCTTGAATTTAAAAAATCTCATCATTGTGTTCAAATCCCTCCATGACCCCTTCCAGCCCTACAACCCTTTGGGAACTCTACGTTCCTCCGATTCTGGCCTCTTGTGCATCCCTGACTTCTTTCTCCCCATCATTGGTGGCCGTGCCTTCAGCTGTCTGGGCCTTAAACTCTGAAATTTCCTCCCTAAACCTCTCCACCTCTCTCCTCCTCCTTTAAGACGCTCCTTAAAAACTACCTCTTTGGCTTGCTGTCAATCTTTTTTGTCCGATTACGCTTCTGTGAAGCACTTTGGGACATTTTACTACGTTAATGGCGCTATATAAATGCAAGTTGTTGTTATTGAACAAAGAGTAGACATTCACACACAGTGAAATACATATTTTCCTACAGACCTTGACATATAAAGCAACGTTTTCTCTCTAAATATAGTCTCTAACTATACATTTACTAACTAGAACCTCAGTCTAGCCTGACTTCACATGTCAAGCTGGCGCAGAACTTTCAGCATCAGGAAACCTTGATGCGAGCTGCACGTACACATTGGCTGCTCTGTTTTATACTCAGAACTGCTAATGTCAATCTGTGGGATCAAGTCTTTGCTCCAGCTAATCCAAGACCTGCCCCTTTACCCTGGTCTCAGAAATGGCTGTCAATCAAAATCACCAACCCAGATTGGGGCCTGCCCATTGAACTGTGAACAGGATTGTAACCAGCCCCAAACTCCCGCAGAACCAAAACAAAGACAGCAACCATGTACCTCCCATAACCTAATTAAGCCAGAGCCATCCATCAATATTGATAGGATGCAATTCCTATTATTAACCTAAGATGTTCATTAATGAATGTACCCATTCCAGTTAATTGACACCTGGACCTTACTATTGTTCGCAGTTTTCAATTTGCATATGTGAAGAAAACCATTGTCAATAGGTCTGAAAATAAATACTAATTTAACCTATTACATGCTGGTTCTAGCAGTACAGAAATACAAATTTAAAAATCCAACACAGACAAAAGTCTATTCTGCTACAGTGCTATTCAATTACAATAGCCAGCTGAAAAAAAAAGTTGAGAATTTTCTTCCCCCAAATCCCCCACAACTAAAGCTAGGAAAAGGATCATAAATGGACTACCTAAAATGCAGAACACGAGTGGAGCGGGGTGGGGGAGGGAAACTGCATAATTGGGTTACATCTTACTCATGTGCCAAGTTGGCAATTCATGCATCATCTGAAGGCTGAGATTTACCATTTAAACTCCTGGGACGTTTTTCATTTGCTGGGCGAGTTTTCACCTAAATCATTCCGATAATAGTGAGGCTGCATCAAGATTCAAGATTCAAGATGGCGCCTGAGACGGTCCGGTGCTAGCGCGCTCTCCCTGCTTTGGGCGTCCCGCTCTCGCCGCTCGCTCCCACAACCGGAGCGAGGTGTTCGGCGAGTCGGGCGGAGGCAGCACAGCGCGGCAAGCAGCAGCAGCCACGTCGACCCGCTAGGGCATGTCGGCCGGCCGCTCCTCAGCGGGAAGGGATTCCAACCGGGAGGAGGGGAGCTGAGCATGGCGGCCAGAGGCTGGACCGGAAGCGGGTGAAGCAGGCCTGGGCCGTCGGACCGTGGAGCCGACGACGGTGAGGTGGAGGCCGCGGCGACCGGAGGATGTGTTGGGCGAGTCGGGCGGAGGAGCGCAGCGCATCGGGACGCAGCAGCAGACTCGACGACTCGCAGTCCGACTGGGAGGAGGGGAGCCGGGAATGGTGGCCAGAGGGTGAGCGGGAGAAGCAGGCCACCGCACGTGGAGCCGAGCCGGCAACAGTGAGGAGGACGGAGCGGCTGAGGGACATCGTGCTCCCACTGCCACTGGATGCCAAAGAATTGACTTTCTGAACACGGCGCTGTAAAAATAGTTGACGTGTCTCTGTGAGCTCCCACAGCTTTATTGTGGGAGTGATTGGGGAGTAAGCATTCCATTGTACTAGTTACATATGGCAAATAAAGAATCTTGAATCTTGAAAACACATTTGATCACCTATAGAGATAACTGTCAGCTTCCCAGTAAATCACACCTATGAAAATAATACATTTTAAACACTAAACTGATTTTAAACCTTCGAGCAGCTAGAAATCATTCCCGTATCACTGTTTTATGTTTGTAACCCACTTTTATTCCACATTAAAAGCTTTGCTAGTTTTTCTATTAAATTTCAGAAAGTAGTCTCCTGTTGCAGCTTCCCAAAGTGTGCGGCAACGGACTGCTTTGAACTGTCATTCCCCTATTGACTGCTGACATTCACATTTAAACATCTCAAAATTGAGCCATCTGAACACTTACCTTTCATCCTTTTCATGCAAGTCATCAACCGTCTGCCGAAACTGGGTAGTCCCAGCCATGGCTGAAAAGGAGGGATCAGATTTTGGGTCCCTGAGCTTCTCCAAGATCTCCTCACACCTTCTGAGCAGCTCATCAATTCCCAGATCCCTAAAGCAAGAATGAGGGCAGATTTCAGAATTTTTAACTAAACCTATACTGAGTAAGAATAACACACCAACCAAGAAGGACCCAAACTGCTAATAAAATATGTTACTTACTAAAAGTCTTGCACTGGAGCTTTTAGAAACATGTCAGTCGATATCAAACAATGGTAAACAATAGCACCCACCCCTATAAATTAGGATTTGAACAAGAACGAACAGTTAAGGTTATTCCAGTTCAATGCCTGCTGTCTATATAGCCCAGGTCTCTATAGTCACTCCTCTTAGTGTTGGTCTTGTCACTTTCAATGTCACTTCTTGTTAGAACACAAAGGGGGAGAAATTCAGTATCGCCACGTTTGGGGCGTTATACTCGAGCGGGCGCGAAATTTAGCGCCCGGCGCAAATTATCGCCACCTACTGCTAAATTGATCTGCTTCGCCCCAGGAGGTGCTTGGAGCGCTAAAACAGGCGCTGCACGACTGTCTTAAGGTGCTAAGCTGGAGAAGCAAGGCGGGCACAGCGCAGGTGCGGCCAGTTAGCGACTGCACGCAGACACGTTGGCGCCGGTCAGCTCTTAAAGGGGAGGTTCGATCTTGGCTTGCAGCCACACCCTGCGCATCGGAGCCCTGATTCTCGGCCTGGACAGACCTGCTGCCACATTCTAATGCCTAGGAGGACCATGGAGAGGGCCAGGGAGCGAGCGCAGCAGTTCAGTGAGGGGGCCCTGCAGGTTCTGGTTGGCGCAGTGGAGCGCAGGCGATCTATCCTGTTTTCGACAGTGGCAGGAGGCCGCTGCCCAACGAGTATCGCAAAGCTTGGAGGGAGGTGGCTCACAGAGTGACCTCCAGCAGCATGGTGCCTAGGACCCCTGTGCAATGCAGGAAGAAGTTCAACGACCTCACTCGGGTCGTCAGGGTGAGTACCCTTTTCAGAATCCGCTTCATCCCTGCATGTCCACCTCACTTGATGGCCAAAGGGTCCTGAAAGCCCCAGTGCCCAGCCCTCATCCAACACCTATGGGCCTTTCATGAAACTCACACGCACATTCAGCACTTTACACACTGTAAGGGCTATTCGACCATGGGAGGCAGTGCAGCCAAGATCAGGGCATCACACTGTAAGGGCTATTTGACCATGGGAGGCAGTGCAGCCAAGATCAGGGCTTCACACTGTAAGGGCTATTCGACCATGGGAGGCAGTGCAGCCAAGATCAGGGCTTCACACTGTAAGGGCTATTCGGCCATGGGAGACAGTGCAGCCAAGATCAGGGCTTCACACTGTAAGGGCTATTCAACCATGGGAGGCAGTGCAGACAAGATCAGGGCTTCACACTGTACTCAGAGCCTGTCCTTTCTCTTGCAGGGCAAGCTGGCCCATAACAGGAGGCAGCAGCAATGGACCGGGGGAGGCCGGCCTCACCTTCAAGACCTCAGCGATCTGGAGCAGCGAGTCCAGCGGATTATGGCAGGCCGGATGATTGGCCCCGTCGCTACTGGAGATGCCGACCCCGTTCTGGACAGCAATGGTAAGGTCATCACCTTTTTGACCTCTCTCCTTCCGCTTGTGCCTCACACCAGCATCCTTTGCCACTATTGAACCAATACAGTGCATTGCAGCACTCATGCCTCCCTCGATGCCGCCCTGTCCTCACGCTAAAGCAACTCTTGTACCTCCCTGCTTTCAGATGCTGATTCGCCAGGTGAGGAGGCGGGCCCTCAAGCTGCCACTGTGAGTGATTCTGGTGAGGAGGAAGGGGAAGCCGGACCATCAGTGCCACCCTCAGCCGAGGCAGCCCATGGCCATAATGGGGACACGTCTTCCCTGGAGGGGAGCAGGGGGGAAGGGTCTGAGGAGGGTGAAGCTCCGGGGCCCAGCGGGCTGCAGCAACACGGGGGGGGGGGGGGTAGGGAAGCTCGGCGGCCTTCTCCCCGGAGGGAGAGTCTGGCCTCCAGTCCTGCTACAGTGAGCGCAGAAGAGGTGCGGCTCCTCGCTGAAATGGGCGCCCAGGCGGAGCACAGGCACACTGAGCTCATGGCTGCAGTGGCAAGGATGCCCGAATCCATTGAGTCACTGGCAAGGCGTGTCCAGGACTTCAGCGCAGCACAGGCAAGGAGTCTCCAGGACTTCGGCGCAGCACAGGCAAGGATTGTCCAGGACGTCTGCGCAGCACTGGCAAGGAGTCTGCAGGACTTCGGTGCAGCACAGGCGGCTTCCACGCAAGTGCTTAGTGGTGCAATGCAGTCAGTGGCTGGTCTCATGCAGACGCAGATTGAGGCCACACGAGCAATGACTGCTGCCACCCTCGCTGGATTGGGCACGAATCGCCGGGGCCCTCGCCGTGCCGCAGCAAGCCAGCAGTCTGTGCTTCAGCAGATTGCTCCGCACGCTGCAGTGCTGCCCCGTGGGAGTGCCAGTGTGTCGTCCGAGCAGGGAGTGGCTCTCCTCTGTCAGGATGGCAGCATTCCTATTGCCAACACTGTCACTTCTCCACTGCAGCTGCCACCACCTGTAGGACAGACTGCTGCCGCCCATGCAGAGTTGGAGCAGTCAGCAGCCGGGCCCTCCAGGCCCAGAGCTGGTCCAGGCCGTACCTCAAGGGCATCTGCCGACTCAGTTTCTGACACTCAGCAGCCTTCCCCCAGCCTTGCTGCAGCCACTGGGGTCCCATTGCGGAGGAGCTGCAGGGTGGGAGGGGCCAATCTCGCAAGCGAAGCAGATCACCTTCGAAGGGCAAAAAGTAGGAGGTGTGGCAAAATGCTGTTAATTTTTTTTATTGAAGGCCGAGGATCGTGGTCATTTTTTGGTTACTCTTTTGTTCATTGTCTCCAGGTTGTGAGAGCCAGTTATGTGAATGACTGCTTTTTTGGGGGTTTCTCTCTATTACTTTGTCATGCGGGAAGGGCACACAGTTTGTTAAATAAAGAAGTGTCTTTATTCAGAATGTGCATGTTTGTTCTTTGAACTATTTGTTGCCTTGACCGGCTTAGGGGTTGCGGAACGGTTCCATTCATGTTCTTTCAATGGCATAAGCCATTCCCTCAGAGGGGGCCTAGAACCGACTTGCAATAAGCCGCTGACGGACGGCCCTTGCACTTTGTGCCTCCCTCCCGTCTTGGTGCTCCTCCTCCTCCTCCTCCTCTGCTGGTGCTCCAATGTCTGATAGCAGTGGCTGAGTCCTGAGGATTGCCAGGTTATGCAGCATGCAGCACACGACAACGAAATGGGAGACTCGCTCAGGTGAGTACTGAAGGGCTCCCCCGGAATGGTTCAGGCAGCGGAACCATTGCTTGAGCACGCCGATTGTGTGCTCAATGATGTTCCTGGTCGCTTGATGGCTCTCATTGTATCGTTCTTCAGCAGGGGTGCTGGGCGCATGGAGTGGGGTCATCAGCCAGGTGCACAGAGGATAGCCCTTGTCCCCAAGAAGCCAGCCTCCTGGGTGAGCCGGGGCTTCGAAAAGGTCTGCCACAGAAGTCTGGCACAGAATGAAGGTGTCGTGGCTGCTGCCTGGAAAGCGGGCATTGACAGCGAGGATCAGCTGCCTGTGGTCACACACCAACTGGACGTTCAACGAATGGAATCCTTTCCGGTTGCGGTAATCCTCGGCATTCTCTTGCGGCGCCCGCAAAGCCACATGCGTGCAGTCAATGGCGCCCTGGACCATGGGGAAGCCCGCTATTCTTGCAAATCCCATTGCGTGCTCTTGCTGCTTGTCCAGGGTCATGGGGAAGGAGATGTACTGATGTCTCCTTTTAAAGAGGGCATTCGTGACTTGACGGGTGCAGCAATGCACCGCGATCTGGGAGATATTGGCAATGTCCCCAGTAGTGGATTGGAAGGAGCCGGTGGCATAGAAGTTGAGAGCCACTGTCACCTTCACTGCCACCGACAGAGACGTCCTGCTCCTCAGTTGAGGCTGCAGATCTGGCTGAAGCAGGTGGCAAAGCTCAGTGACCACCTCCCTGCTGAATCGAAGCCTCCGAAAACACTGCTCCTCAGACATGTTGAGGTATGAGAACTGTTGGTGGAATACCCTGGGAGAGTAAGGTCTCCTGTGCCGACGCCTGTTGGCCCTCCTCCGTCTGGCCATGATTGGCACTCTCTCTCGGCGTCTCTGAGCCCTCTCAAAGTAATGGAGGAACCCAACGTTTCCACCCATTGCAGCCCCCATAGTATGTGGCCACTCAAGGTTATGCCAGTCAAAAAGCAAACCAACTATAAAGTTCTGGGCCGAAGCCAGAAGTACCTCTGCGAGCGCTGACTCAATGCAGAAAGCTCTCTCCCTTTGTATCTCTGCAAATCTCTCTCTCTCTCACAGAAGGAGTGGTCCCAAAATGGCTACCACAAAGAAGCCAGGAAGAGACCCCTTTAAATAGTGCCCCCCCCCCCAGCGACTGGGAACCGTTCCAGTCAACCAGTCGCTGGGAGCGCCAGGCTGAAAGGAGGGGGGCGCCACTGAAGTTCCGGTTCGGGGCGCCCCAAGGGCGTTGCACCATGAAATGACGTCAGGATCTGCGCGCGCAGCTGAGCGGGCGTTGCGGTTTTGAGCAGCTGCTAAATGTCCGCTCAATTTCGCGAGAGGCGCAGGTCTCGCCGCGCCTGGGCGCTAGCCGCTTCGCGCCCCACTTATCGCCCTCTTAAGGCGCTAACGGGTGGCGCTAACAACTGAATTTCTCCCCCAAAGTGTTCTTGCAGGATAGGTTCAAAAATAAGAAAGCCAAATGTATGTAAATAAGAACTCTACCAAACCCCCTGCTGGTTTAGCTGGTAGTTTTTAAAAAAATATTCATTCACAGCATTTATTGCCCATCCCTAATAGCCCTTGAGAAGGTGGTGGTGAGCCACCATTTCAGAGGGCTGTTAAGAGTCACCCATATTGCTGTGGGTCTGGAGTCACATATAGGCCAGACCGGGTAAGGACAGCAAATTTCCTTTCCTAAAGGCCATTAGTGAATCAGATGGGTTTTTCTGACAATCTGGTAGTTTCATGGTCACCATTAGTGATACTAGCTTTTAATTCCAGATTTATTTAATTAATTGAATTAAAATTCCCCAGCTGCCATGTGTGGGATTTGAACTCATGTCTCCAGATCATTAAGTCCAGGCCTCTGGATTACTAGTCCAGTAACATAACAACTACGCTACCGTACTGCTAGATTATGAATTCACTTGCCAATTGTTGGATTTATATTATGAATTTGCTTATTAGTCTTGATTGTCAGTGCTGTAAATTTCCACTGTTTCACAAGAATGGCAGCCACAGAAATTTAAACAGATACAATTGCTGCAAAATTGCTATTCAGAACTTGGATTACTGGCTGCTTGATTGTCCCTGACAAACGCACTGCTGGCTGAGTTATGTCAGTCGTCCTGTGTCGAGATAAAATGGCAACCTGGTGCTGCTGGAGGTATTCAACTTTACTGCTTCGGCACTACTGACCCCATCTGTAGCTCTTCAGATGGGTCTTGGCATCTCTGGAAGCAGTAACGCTGGGGTCAATTTTAACCCCTTCCTCGCCCAGCGAGAATGGTGCGGGGGAGGCATTAAGATCAGGCCGAATCCACTTACCGGCCCAAGGCCGCACCGTCCCCGCCCGGCGACATCTTATCTTCACCGACTTTGTAGTCAGCCGAGGCGCCCGATGCAGGCAAGCGAGGGGCTCATTTAAATGTAAAAGTCACGGCCTGATAACATGATTTTTACGAAGACTCGGGGGAGGCCCGCCTGGTGTCAAAACCACCAGAGTAACCTGGCGGGATGCAGCAGCGTGGCCAGAAGAGGCCAAAATAAGTAACATTTTTCAATCTGAAGGAACTGGAAGAAATCCTTGGGCCTCCCTTGCCCTGGCCTTGCCTCTCCCTTCCCACACCGGCATCTGTTGGGAACTTCCCCCAACCACTCCTCACCCCCCCAACCCCCCCCTCACCCTACCACCGCCACCCCACCAGCCCTTACTTTATGCCGGAACTTGTTCCCTCAGGTCCCCGGAGGAGACGGGCTCCCGCCTCAATTCCCGCTCCCGCCCGCTGGCCATGAGATTGATTCCGCCAGCTTCGAACAAGATACCGATCTCAATTGTTCAAACGTAGCCCTTAAGTTAAAATGAGCTGACTCGCTTCCTTCAGAACTGCAGGTTCTGCCGTCCACTTCCGGCCTCCCACACACCATACCAGCCTTCTCCCCCCCCCTCCCCCCCCCACTTTTTAAAATAGGGGCCACTGCCTCATTTACTTTACAGGAGCATCATTAAAAACATCAAAAAAATGAGCAATTCCGAGGGTGAAATACAATGCATACTTGGAAGGATTACTAATGCACTGCAGCTCCCTCATTCACACGTATCACCATTCACACAAGGAATGCTGGGGGAGGGAAGGAGAACAGTGTCAACTTTTCCCTCAATGAGCTACATTTTTTTCCAACTACTAATTACTTTGTATAGAAATAGCCCAAGATGACAAATGATTCATCTTCTGTCCACTTAGAAACACCATTGGTCCTTCCTGATATACAAGATACTTTACTCTAATCTTAGCAATTTAACGCCATCCTCCTGCTTTACTGGGAGGGCTTTATGTTTTTATGAAAAGAATTCTGAGCAAAGCAGTGAGTTTTTCCTTATTATGAGGAAGATTTATACATTGTACCTCTCACTGATAATGAGTCGCCAGTGTCTTTCATAATGACACGATGAAGTGTTTTCTCAGCATATGCAGAACACGTTGTCCTTATTAAGATAGTTGGGCCTAGAAATTTCTCTCGGACGGTGGCGCAAAGTAGGCGGTTTCGGATCCGCCGACCGTTATACGCAGCACCTGATACTCAGTTCTATTGCAGTCTTTTGGGGGAGAAAATTTCAGATTTCCACCACCATTTGTGTGGAAAAGTGCTTCCTGATTTCACTCCTGAATGGCCAATCTCTAATTTTAAGGGGGGGCGTGTTCTGGAAGGTCTCACGATTGGGATGGTGGGGTGGGGAGATATTAAGCCTGGGGCAAAGGAGACCTAAACTTTCCTTGTGGGGTGTGGAGAGTTTGGAAGGAAAAAAATAGTAAATTAAAAAAAAATATTTGCATTTATAGAACAACTTTTCATCAATAATTGCATGAAATTGACCCCGATTAGCCCGGCAGTGTAGATGAAAGCATAAAATTACAAAGAGACTTCTTCCTATTTCGAATCTATCTTTTCTCCCCTTGTCCAGTCTCTTCCCACCTACACCCTTCTGACGCCCTCCACCACTTTAACAGTTTCCAGTTTCCTGGCCCCAACCTCCTCCTTTTCACCATGGACGTCCGATCCCTCTACACCTCCATCCCCCACCAGGATGGCCTGAGGGCGCTCCGCTTCTTCCTTGAACAGAGGCCTAACCAGTCCCCATCCACCACCACCCTCCTCCACCTGGCTGAACTTGTTCTCACATTGAACAACTTCTCCTCTGACTCCACTCACTTCCTCCAAATTAAAGGTGTTGCTATGGGAACCCGCATGGGCCCTAGCTATGCCTGCCTTTTCGTAGGATATGTGGAACATTCTTTGTTCCAGTCCTACTCAGGTCCCCTCCCTCACCTCTTTTTCCGGTACTTTGATAACTGTATTGGTGCCGTTTCCTGCTCTTGCCCTGAACTGGAAAATTTCATTCACTTTGCTTCCAATTTCCACCCTTCCCTCACCTTCACATGGTCCATTTCCGACTCTTCTCTTCCCTTCTTTGACTTCTCTGTCTCCATTTCTGGCGATAGGCTATCGACAAACATCCACTACAAGCCCACCGACTCCCACAGCTACCTCGGCTACACTTCCTCCCACCCCGCTTCCTGTAAGGACTCTATTCCATGCTCCCAGTTTCTCCGTCTCCGCCTCATCTGTTCTGATGATGCCACCTTCCATACCAGTGCTTCCGATATGTCTTCCTTTTTCCTCAACCGAGGATTCCCCGCTACCGTGGTTGGCATGGCCCTTCGACTGTGTCTGTTCCCTTTCCCGCACTTCTGCTCTCACCCCTTCTCCCTCCCAGAACCACGATAGGGTTCCCTTTGTCCTCACCTTTCACCCCACCAGCCTCCACATTCAACGGATCATCCTCCGCCATTTCTGCCACCTAAAACGTGATCCCACCACCAAACACATCTTTCCCTCACCTCCCCTGTCAGCATTCCATAGGGACCATTCCTCCGCGACACCCTAGTCCATCTATCACCCCCAGCACCCATTCCCCTCTGCCCAGCACCTTCCCATGCAAGCGAAGGAGATGCAACACATGCCCTTTTACTTCCTCCCTTCCCACTGACCAGGGCCCCAAACACCCCTTCCAGGTGAAACAGCGATTTACTTGTACTTCTTGCAATTTAGTATATTGTGTTCGCTGCTCACGATGCAGTCTCCTCTACATTGGGGAGACCAAACGCAGATTGGGTGACCGCTTTGCAGAACACCTCCGTTCAGTCCGTATGGGTGACACCGAGCTTCCGGTCGCCTGTCACTTTAATTCTCCGCTCCACTCCCACTCTGACCTCTCTGTCCTCGGGCTGTTACACTGTTCCAATGAAGCTCAACGTAAGCTCGAGGAACAGCACCTCATCTTTCAATTAGGCACTTTACAACCTTCTGGACTCAACATTCAGTTCAACAATTTCAAACTATAACCCCCCCCCCGCCCCATTTTTCAGGCGGCAGCTGTTGATGATTCTGCCATCCCCATTTGCAACATTTTATCTCTCCTGAGTTCAATCCTAGCACAGACTGGGCCTTTAGTTCCTTCCTCCCCCCACCCCCCACCTTTCCCTGCCCCTACACCTGCTTAAAACCTGTTACATCTCCAACTTTTTACAGTTCTGACGAAGGGTCATCGACCTGAAAAGTTAACTCTGTTTTTCTCTCCGCAGATGCTTCCTGGCCTGCTGAGTGCTTCCAGCATTTTCTGTTGTTATTTCAAATTACAAAGGGATATTGATAGATTAAGTGAATGGACAAAACTGTGGCAAATGGATTTCAATTTAAGCAAATGTGAAGTCATCCACTTTGGACCAATAAAGGATAGAACAGGGTACTTTCTAAATGGTGAAAAGCTAAATACAGTGGATGTCCAAAGAGACTTGGGGTTTCAGGTACATAAAATAGATCATTAAAATGTCATGAACAGGTACAGAAAATAATCAAAAAGGCTAAAAGAATGCTGGCCTTTATATCTAGAGGACTAGAATACAAGGGGGTAGAAGTTATGCTGCAGCTGCACAAAACCCTGGTTAGACCACACCTGGAGTACTGTGAGCAGTTCTGAGCACCACACCTGAGGAAGGATACATTGGCCTTGGAGGGAGTGCAGCGTAAGTTTACTAGAATGATACTTGAACTTCAAGGGTTAAGTTTCAAGGAGAGATTACACAAATTAGGGTTGCATTCTCTAGAATTTAGAAGGTTAAGGTGTGATCTGATCCTAGTTTTCAGGATATTAAGGGGAACAGATAGGGTAGCTAGAGAAACTATTTCTGTTGGTTGAGGATTCTAGGACTGGGGGCACAGTCTAAAAATTAGAGCCAGACATTTCAGGAGTGAAATTAGGAAACACTTCTACAAAGGGTGGTAGAAGTTTGGAAATCTCTTCCATAAACGGCAATTGATGCTAGATCAATTGTTAATTTTAAATCGGAGATTGATAGCTTTCTGTTAACCAAAGGTATTAAGGGATTTGGGCCAATGGCGGGTATATGGCGTTAGATCGCAGATCAGCCGTGTGGCGGAACAGGCTCAAGGGGCTGAATGGCCTACTCCTGTTCCTATGTTCCGATAAAACATATGGGGGGAAAAATTCGGTTGCTTTGCGCCTCCCGTTAGCGCGTAAGAGGGCGCTAACAGAGCACAAAGCAACTAGCGCCCGGGTGTGGCGCCGCCAACGCCTCCTGCGAAATTCAGCGGGAGGTTAGCGGCGCGCTAACCGTTAGCACCCTGTGGCGCTGCGCCGCTGGCGGTGACGTCATTGCCGTGCGCAGCGCCCCAGCCGCGATCTTCGGTAGCGCCCCCTGACTTACCACCGGACGCTATGTCTGACGGGGTCAGGGGTGCCTACCTGCGGCCGGGGCGACGCTATTTAAAGGCAAGGTGCCGGGCGGCCATTTTTGTTGCTGGCTGCCTGCCAGCACCCGCCTCCGCTCCCGTCCCCCTTACCCGCGCCCCCCCCCCACCCTGCGGATGTGCCGGCTGTGCTCTGTGAGCCCGGCACTTCTCTTGAGTGCCGGGCTCTTTTGCCGGCACTCCCGATCCCCGGGAACCCAGCTGGCCCCCGGGTCATGCTGCACAAAGCCCCTCCCGTTTAACAAGGAGATGAAGGCCTGCAATACCGTAGCGCGACGTAATGCCGCGATATTCCCTCGCAGCGCCCCAAGAGGGAGGCGGGGCGCTTCCAGTAGCACCCTGCTTCCCTCTTGGGATGCTACCACTCAATTTCGGTCGCGGGGGTGCTAATTTTTCTGGGGCGCTAAATGTAGCGAAGTTAGCACCCCAAAGGGGGCGCGACTCAATTTTTCACCCATGGACTTGGGCTTCAAAAGTGGCTTGTGAAAACGTACAATTTCCATTCCCAACAGTACTATAACCATTTTAGAAGGATTTGTTACACTTTGTTTTGTATTTAGAACTGATATTGGTGAAACGTTCTGGTTTCTGCATTTGTGTTTTAAAATCAACGTATGAATCCTGTTGGAGGAGAAAATGTGAACGTTAATTGTATTTCATTCAGCCACTTTCAACTGTGTCAATGGGTCAAGATGACCCGTGTAGACTGAAATTCTACTCATTCCGTCATCTATTTCAATTCACTAACACTGACTTTTGAATTAGTTAATGTCAAGGTAGGTAACCTCTTTGTGTAGAATTTCCCCCATACCCAGACATCATGAGGAAGTTCTACACTATATAGAAACAAAAATAAGTAGAGCTGCCCGGGCCCACTTTTAGGGCATTACTGGACCACAATTTTGAAGTCATTGCACAAAATGTTTTTTCAAAAACAGGGGAGACAAACAAACATACAAAAATGTCCCTTTAAAACATTTAAATAGCAATTTAAAGAGCTGTAGAGGGAAAAATTGGGTCGTGCCCCCTTTGGGGCGCTAACTTCGCCGGGGCGCTACTTTTAGTTAGAGGAGGGCAGAGGGTGCAGGTGCTGGCAGGCGGCCAGAAAAAAGACCACCCGGCACCTGCCATTTCAATATCATTGCCCCGGCCGCACGTACGCTCCCCCATACCCTGTCGGACATAGCATCCGGCGGTATGTCAGGGGGCGCGACCCAAGTTTGTGGCCGGGGCGTGAGTGGGGCGCTGTGCACGGTGATGAAGTCATCGCTGGAGGCGCAGCGCCGCGGGGCGCTACCGGCTACCGCTAACCTCCCGCTGAATTTCGCAGGAGGCGTTAGCGGTGACGCGCCCGGGCGCTAATTGCTTTGTGCCCCGTCTTGGGGCACTAACGGGAGGCGTAAAGCAACTGAATTTTGCCCCCATAGTCTCTTTTTATAAAATAACGTTCCCTGTAAAAATGAACATCCTGTTCAGTGTGGTGATGTTGCTATTAATGGGCTTCGTAAGTCTACTCTAAATCATTACTGTCTACGCCTCATAATTTGAAGTTGCTTCACTCAAAGTATGTTAACAGCATAGATGCATTTAAGGGGAAGATAGATAAGTACATGAGTGAGAAAGGAATAGAAGGATATGTTGATAGAGTGAGATGAAGTAAGGTGGGAGGAGGCTCGTGTGCAGCAGAAACACTGTGTAAAGTTCTATGTAATTCTCTGAATTGAAATCATGCAAAAATAGCATCTGTGCTATTTTATTTAAACTACTTAATTCAAATTACTGGATAATTGGATTTTATTTGAGCAAAAACAGTTCTGAATTAACAAGAGTGGACTGTATAGTATGAATCCAACTAGCAAAAAGCTTGTTCACCTCCTCCATGCTGTGTGGCGCTTCTTGATTTGGTTGGAGAACTGCTCTAACTCATCTGCGTCTGAGGGTAATGACTGAAGAGACAGCTGCTGGAGATCAGCTGGGCAGCCGGAAAATCTCTGGATCAAGGTATAATATTCACGGATGAAGCCATCAATCTCCTGCAAGAAATAACCCACTACATGTATTTATAATCATCCATTATACACCCACAAACTAAAATAAGCCAATCTGAATTAAGGTTTGATTTCATGTCAATTGGTCTACAATTAGAAATTTATCAGAACAAAATTAATACCATTTATATAGGAGAGACACTTATAAAGCTACAAATTTGGCACTGTTGTTCTATTATACAGAACATTATGCTAATCATACAAAAATGTTCTTGTGCAAAGAAATTAACCTATATGGCTTTTATGCCTTTTTTTTAGTTCAACTTAGTTTGTGCTCACATGAAGTTAACTGAATTTTAACATCTCTAGCATGTGTGCACTGCATGGGAACACCATCACCTCCAGGTTCCCTTCCAAGTCACACATCATCCTGATTTGAACATCCTGGAGCTCCCTACCTAACAGTACTGTGGGAGTTCCTTCACCACAGGGACTACAGCGGTTCAAGAAGGTGGCTCACCATCACCACCTCAGGGCAATTAGGGATGGGAATTTTTTTTTTGACAGCGGGTCGGGACCCCACTGTCAACTCACCACCAGGCGCCTTTCCCAGATGTTGGGCCCGTCAGGGCTGAACAGACCCGACACGCAGCGGAGTGGGAGGAAATTCAGGTCATTATGACCTTGTTAACAGCTCATTAAAAAGTATTTTGAGCTCACCTTACCATTTTACGAGGTCGCCCACGGGGTCCACGCTGCTTGGGGATCACTTCAGGTAAGGAGGTCGTGAGTTGTATGACCATGGAATCATCGCATTACTTGGCAGCTGCAAATGTGCTATAAAAGCTCCCATCTCACAGCTGTTCACTTGCCAAGCTAAGAAGCTGTTGCTTACTGCATTTGGAAGACAGATTGAGCTTTATGCAGCTTGCAAGTGTTTGGAGCAACCTCTCTATCCAGTGTCACCTCATTGGAACAACCTCTCTCACCATTGACAATCGCTTCTGTCATCTCAACCTCACCTGCCATCTATTCCATCAGCATCAGTGCCCTTGAAAATATCTCACCTTGGTCCTCAGAATCTCACCACGAACAGCCCCAACACCAGCAGCACCAGGCACATCAGCAGCACTAACAATAACACCAACCTTCTCCACAATCAACTGATGCTGCACAGGACACAGGGCATCATCACCCAACCATATTGCTGCCCGGGACACCAGGGATGGCCTCACCATGTCCAGATTTACTTCACTTGATGCTATACACCCTGGTTGCCACATGATCCTCCAGGTTGGCACCACCGCACACCAACACCATAAAGCATCCCTTCAATGCCCAAGTCATTCCTTTCACACTCATCACCAAATGCGGGGGGTACCCTCACCATTCACTGGAACTCACTGAACCACTTCCAAAGGTGTACACAAATCTGTCCAAGAACGCAGTGTTGAAAATAAAGGTTTCAATGTTTGACACCACATTAACAGAACTGTTACATGAACATGCAAAAAACACCCAACTGCCTACCCTTGTGTGTTGTTAGTTGGTATGATTGGACTAGGATGAGGGTGAGTGTGAGGGGTGGCTAGTGAGATGGGGAAGTGATAATGTAGATAGAGAGGGATGGGTGGAGGTGCAAGTTAAGTTGGTGTGAGTAAGGATGTGCAGGAGTAGGGTTGGGAAGGCAGAGTAATGGGGATGTGATGAATGGCACAGCAGGATAAGGTTGAGTGTGGCTTTGCAGTAACGTTTTGTGATCTGAGATCATTGAAAGGTTTGTGCCACTGCAGCCTGGTCCTCCTGACAACATCCCTGCTTGTGCCCTCCTGTGCAATATGCAACCAGACTGCGTTGATCTCCTGAGGAGATCACTTCCGCCCATTGGAAGGGAAGTGAACCTCCCTGTGTGCTGTGACTTCCTCCTTATGGGAGAGCCTGAGTGCAGCCATGCACCTCTGTGCAGTGCTCGTCAGTGTTTGCAGCAGCTCATTGCTGTAGAACACTGACAACACAACTGTCAAAATCAATTTGGGCATGGTCCCTTTAAGGAAACCGGCTGATGACGCATCATAAAATGATGTCATCAGACCCTGTTCCTTCGATTGGCCGGCAAACGCGCTGGGCAGGCTTAACAAGCCCAATCAACGTAAAATCATTCTACACAGTGGGCTGGAGCTAGCAGCAGGGTCAGGACCCGCCACCGACGTCGCCCACCACAGGCGTGCAGAGGTAGTGGAAATCGCGGCCACAGTAATTGCTTTTAACAGCTGCAAATCTGGTGTAATATTTGCACAGTCACATATTTTTACTGTATCCTAAATGAAGGGGAAGTTAAGAACATAAGGACATAAGAAATAGGAGCAGGAGTAGGCCATTTGGCCCCTTGAGCCTGCTCCGCCATTCCAATAAGATCGTGGCTGATCTTCTACCTCAACTCCACTTGCCTGCACTATCCCCAAGTCCCTTGATTCCCTTAATATCCAAAAATCTATCGATCTCTGTCTTGAATATACTCAATGACTGAGCCTCCACAGCCCTCTGGGGTAGAGAATTCCAAAGATTCGCAACCCTCTGTGTGAAGGAATTTCTCCTCATCTCGGTCTTAAATGGCTGACCCCTTATTCTGAGACTGTGACCCCTGGTTCTAGACTCCCCAGCCAGGGGAAATATCCTCCCTGCATCTACCCTGTCAAGCCCTGTAAGAATTTTGTACGTTTCAATGAGATCACCTCTCATTCCTCTAAACTCTAGAGAATATAGGCCTAGTCTACTCAATTTCTCCTCATAAGACAATGCCCCCATCCCAGGAATCAGTCTGGTGAGCCTTTGTTGTACTCCCTCTATGGCAAGTATATCCTTTCTTAGGTAAGGAGACTAAAACTGTTCAAAATACTCCAGGTGTGGTCTCACAGGGGCCCTATATAATTGCAGTAAGACATCTTTTATTGGTTTAATTTCTCTGCCATTTCCTTATTCCCCATTATAATTTCTCCTGTCTCAGCCTGTAAGGGACCCACATTTACTTTTGCTAATCTTTTCCTTTTCACATACCTATAGAAGCTTTTACAGTCTGTTTTTATGTCTCTCGCTAGTTTACTCTCATATTCTATTTTCCCTTTATCAATTTTTTGGTCCTCCTTTGCTGAATTATAAAATCCTCCCATTCCTCAGGTTTACTACTCTTTTTGGCAACATTATAAGCCTCTTCCTTTGATCTAATACTATCTTTAACTTCTCTTGTTAGCCAAGGTTGGACCACTTTTCCTATGGGTTTTTTGTGCCTTAAAGGAATGTATATTTGTTGTAAATTATGTATTAATTCTTTAAATGCTAGCCATTGCTTTTCTACCATCATACCTCTTAATGTAGTTTCCCAATCTACCTTAGCCAACACGCCCCTCATACCTACGTAGTTTGCTCTATTTAGCTTGAAGACCCTAGTTTCGGATTTAACTAAATCACTTTCAAACTCAATATAAAATTCTATCACATTATGGTCACTCTTCCCTAAAGGCCTCTTTAGAAAAAATAGGAGCAGGAGTAGGCCATTCGGCTCTTTGAGCCTGCTCCACCATTCAATATGATCATGGCTGATCCTCTATCTCAATACCATATTCCCCCTCTCTCCTAATACCCCTTGATGCCTTTTGTGTCTAGAAATCTATCTAGCTCCTTCTTAAATATATTCAGTGACTTGGCCTCCACAGCCTTCTGTGGTAGAGGTTATTAATTAACCCATTACTACAAGGTTATTAATTAACCCTTTCTTATTGCACAATACTACAGCTAAAATAGCCTGTTCCCTAGTTGGTTCCTCAACATACTGATCTAGAAAACTACCTTGTATACATTCCATGAATTCATCCTCTACACTATTACTGCAAATTTGGTTTGCCCAGTCTATATGTAGATTAAAGTCCCCCATTATTACTGTATTACCCTTGTTACATGCACCTCTAATTTCCTGATTTATACTCTGCCCTACATTACAACCACTGTTTGGGGGCCCATAAGCAACTCCCACCAATGTTTTCTGCCCCTTGCTGTTTCTTAGCTCCACCCAAACTGATTCTACTTCTTGATTTTCCGAGCTAAGATCCTTTCTCTCTACCGTCTTTATCCCAACCATTATCAGGGCTACCCCTCCTCCTATTCCATTTTGCCTATCTCTTCTAAAAGTTAAGTATCCTGGAATATTTAGTTCCCAACCTTGGCCACATTGCAACTACGCCTCCATAATGGCTATTAGAGCAAACCTATTAATTTCTATCTGCACTATTAATCCATCTATTTTGTTGCGAATGCTTCGTACATTGAGAAAGTGCCTTTAGCTTGGACTTATTTCTATTTTTCCCTGATGTCACCTTAGTCACTGGTGCCTTATTGCCTTTGTTACTCTCTTTGTCCCTTCATGACCCACTCTGCTTATTTTTACCCAAAACTCTGCTCTAGAACCTTGACATTTCTCTCGCTGCTTTTAAATTTACTCTTTCCTGAATCCTCCCCCGCCCCCCACTTCATTAGTTTAAAGCTCAGTCTGCTGCCCTAGTTATTCAGTTCACCGGGACACTGGTCCCAGCCTGGTTTAAGTGGAGCCTGTCCCAACGGAACACCCTTTCTCCAGTACCAGGAGTAACTTACACTGCTGAAGTCAAAGGTATTGTATCAGAATGGCAACTGTAAAATGGGAGATACTAATGCAGCAGACTTAATGGTGGTAGAGAAATATTTAGCTAGTGGCCTTGAATGAAAATAAGAGTTAGCAGACTCCTGTTGTTAGTTCAGTGGTGAGTAGGTGAGTCATACAGACCAGGGAGTTTGCAGGTACAATCCCCAACCAGTGATGAGTTTGCTAACCTCACCTGAGGTAGAGGAATAGGTGCTACAATTGGCCTCAGTGCCCCGGGGTTAGGGAGGGGTAAAATTCCACCAGGGTTCCCATTCTTGATTACTATCCAAGGATTCCTTATGGAAGTGTGTGCCTACGTGCACTAGGGGAGGACAGAATTAAGGCAGGGCTGTAATGCTCCTGTGGTCGAATAGCCTTTCAACATTCACTATCTATGCTCACATATTATGAATGGCCATCTAAGTGAGGTAATAGAGGGTGACCGTGGAACTGTATCCCAGCAATCAATTAGTGGATTCAGAAGAGGAGGAGGGGTGGGAATTGGTGGAAAAAGATGAAGGAAGAAAAAAATTAAAAACAGTAATTTCTTTCGTATCCGGCACCGACGGGACCGGGATGGTGCCGGTTGATTAAAAATTCCGGATAACAGAGAGGTAGGCAATTTTTAACACATAAAAAATAAAAACCAGTGACTAACTCGGCCACCGCGGGAAACTCGGACTCGGAAAAACGAAAAATGGATGGATTCGGCAAAATTACTGGCTATTTTGCTGGTTATGAAAGAATTCCGGTTGATTAGGTGCCGTTTAAACGAGAGTTTACTGTATATTGTTTATAAACTGTAAAAATGTACGACTGCCTGTTAAAAGCCAATGTGGTTTTCCTTTGTGCTCTTACTTTAATTTATTACAATCTTTGCTTTAATGCAAAATGTTGCTCTTTTCGTTATCGAAATAAATGTGCTGAAACAAATCTCCTTTTTTAAAACTTACATTTTGGTACATCATGTTTGTGTGTCATTTTAGCACTGGAGCACTTTATCTACTTTATGCTGTGTGTTTGTATTTAACCTACAATGTTCTTGTACCGTTCCCTAGGTTCAGTGTGAACAAAACATTTCTATTTGGTTTTACATTCTTGTAAATTGATAGTAAATCAACCTGACAACATTCATTTCTTGATGTTCCTGTTTATTAAAGTATAAAGTGACGTACGTTACCATTGCTATTCATGGAAGCTGCCACCACCTTTGTTGATATTGTAATAGGTAATGACAGACACAAATAGAGGCATTTTGCAGACAGTTTTCCTCTCATTTTTGCTCTCATTATATATATTTGTGACTGTTTTAATTAAGGAATGATGAAAGTACAGAATATATCTGGTCCCATTGTACCAGCACAATCTACTCCAATGAATAGAATTTACTTCTAACTGTTAATTAGGTCATGCTTGCATGAGCTTCTCCTAGGCAACATAGCTCTCAATATCAAAACATTCCACATTCAGTAGATGACAAAAAATGGAAAGACTGCTACTGCCAATCAATCACAGTCTTATTTAACAGCACAAATGTTATTTTCTGTGCACAATTACTTCATATTTCCATTATCACACAACTTACAACTCTTTAGTCAACTGATCTGAATCACATGCATTATTTAACACATTCTGCATAATTCAGATTACTCCTCCACAATGAAACAGAAGGTGATTTAACTCTTTCAGCACTGAATTTCTTAAAGGAAAATCATTTGCTTTCTTTCTGTCTTTTGGCTCCATCGCTCTGGCCAAAATGGCAGATACAGGAAGGTTTGGAGAGCAGATCAGTTGACTTACTCGCTGATTCTTCTCTCTCACTCCATCCATCTTTGTAGGATAAAACCTCGCATCTTTGCAGTTCCTCCCTCCAATGCAGGAGCTCTCATTAACTGTTTTGTCAAGGGGCACAATCCTGAGCAGGGATTTGGAGTGCCATTCCTTACACACACGCCACAAAATAACTCCACATGCTCAATCTAAATCTCAAAAAAACTTTACTGTTTTACGTCTCTGGCTCTGTCTGTATACACGCAGCCTGGCTTCAGCAATATCCAAGAGCTAGCATAACAACAGAAAAAGATGGAAAAGCTCAGCAGGCCAGGCAACATCCGTGGAGAGTGTGAGCTATGGGGGCGGTTTACTGGTGGATGGATGGTATGTGGCCACCAGATGGAGACAAAGTCCCCCTCTCACTCCAATTCAGGAAGGCCACACCCACCTCTAACACACCTGAGGCAAATCTGCCCATTAGCTCACTAGTTTAAAAGGCCAACTAGTGCATCCCTTCAGGGCCAGAGGTCAGTGTGCCGGGCCACGACTGCCGTTGAGGACTGGCTGGAAGCTGCCACAGAGAGGATTGATGAACCTGGGTGCAATACTGTTTTTGGAGAAAGACCCAGTGGTAAAGTAACCCTGGCTTATTGTTTTTGGAGGAAGATCTAGGGGTAAAGTAACGCTGGCTTGTTTTGTTTGAACGTCATATGGTTGTTGGATTTTGCCAGACGTGAACCTTTTTTTTTCCCTGTTTGCTAAAATAAAACACAGCTAATTGCTGTTTTCATAGACCAAACTTGTGACTGTGCTTGTGTTCTCCTGTTCCTGCATCAACACACCCTTTGGTCTAGGGGGTGGTTGATCGCATATGGGGGAGAGTGTGGCTTTAGCCCTCTGGTGGCTGAGAGGACCAAGCACACATTGTTGAAAACCCTTTTGGTGGAGCGATGGAGGCCCTTTTGCAGCAGTTTATCAGGGCCAGTATGGCCAACATGAACAAATACAAAAAAATTCTTGAACAGTGCCGTGGCAATGAGCTGCTGAGGGAAAACCTATGGGAGCGGCTAAATGCCTCAGCTGATCAACCTCCCGCTAGCACCGATATTAGTCCTACAAAACTCCCTGGACTGTATTGTACTGGCGAGACTTCGCCACCTCATGAAGGCCTCCATGAGCCTGTTGACAGTGTCCGATGATGAAAAGGACCATGATCGTGTAGAAAATAAAAACTCTTGTTCTCTCAGTGAAGACGTCTGTGTACCAATCACTGACCAGATTAATTGTGGAAGTTGTGTGGAACGTATCTCAGGAAACGCAGCAGAACACGTTGACAAAGAAATTACTGAAAAGGAACATGCAAAGAAAAAAGGCAAATTTAAAGAGAACCGAGGGGTATGCGGCTTCCCAAGGGGACAGCTCATCTGCTTATCTAGTTGCAGAAAAAGTAACTGTCATCACTAAGCACAATGATGTTCAGTATGTATGGGAATCCTCTGCTGGAGGATCTTTCACAGTGAGACTAGACCATGCTGAAGCGATTGGTTGTGGGACTAAAGTAACCTTGCACTTGAAAGAAGATCAAATAGAATATGTAGAAGAAGAGGGTCAAAGAGATTGTGAAGAAGCACTCTCAGTTCATTTGTTTGTGGAAAAGGAGCGAGATAAAGACAGCTCAGGTGAGAGCCCATCTCATCATGAACCTTCTCTGTGGCAGCTTCCAGACGGTCCTCAACGGCAGTCGTGGCCCTGTCCTGTCTCTCTCCTCGGGTACACTGGCCTCCTCTCAGGCACTGGCCTCGGTGCAAATGGCCTTCTCAGGCACTGGCCCGCAGGCCCTGATCCCTGGCCTTCTCGGGCACTGACCTCTGGCCCTGAAGGGATGCACTAGTTGGCCTTTTAAACTAGTGAGCTAATGGGCAGATTTGCCTCAGGTGTGTTTGAGGTGGGTGTGGCCTTCCTGAATTGGAGTGAGAGGGGGACTTTGTCTCCATCTGGTGGCCACATACCATCCATCCACCAGTAAACTGCCCCCATAGCTCACGAGAGAAACAGTTAACATTTCCGGTCGAAACCCTTCGTCAGAACTGAGGAAAAAAGCAGGAAATGAAACAGATGAAAAAGCAAGTTGGGGGTGTTGTCTGTGTTAATAGACACTGAAGACAGGAGTTGGTTTCACAGTGTTTACTGAACAAAGTCTGGAGGGGAACTAACTGATACAACACAATATACAGACTTATATAGCCCGAGTGGCCATTACCGGCATTACAGTACATGGGGCTCTTAAAGGCACATACACTACAATTCCTCCCCTTTTAGCCAACCAGTACATAATATTTTAAGAAATCATTAATTACATGTTACAAGAAAAATAATCTACACATTGCAGCAGTTAATCAATTATAAGTCAGTCTCTCTGGAGGCTTCCTGACTCGGTCCGGATAACGCCTCGGTGGTGTAGTAGGTTCTTTTGGCAAGGCTGATTCGGCTTGAATGCCAGTGTCGGGTGTTAAGTCTGTGTGTTCTAGTTGTAATTACTAACAGACTACAAGATTAAAGTTCAACAGGTCTTTACTGGTTGGAGGTCAGGACTATACTAAATACAATATTACTACACAGTGCTTATATACTGGTGGTCACCACTGGTATTACGTATACAGCAGCCAGAGAAAGTAGTACATCTCAAGGTGGAACAGGCTTAAGTTCTCAAGGTGGAACAGGTTACATACCACAATCCTCCCTTTTTAGCTTAACAGTCATATCCCCATTTAACATAACATAATAACATATATAACTTCAGGTATAAACAGTTCAAAGGTTCAGTCTCTCGGGAGGCCTTCTGATTCGGTTTGGATAACTCCTTTCAGTGGTCTCTGATTCCTGTTGCTGAGGTGACTCCTCTAGTTGGTCTCCCATGCATTGGGTGTTATCATCAGGTACATTCCCTGCCGAGGTAGATGCTTCAGGTTCATTAACGTCTTCCACAGTTGTCTCTGTCGCAACCATGGGTTCGACCCTTGCTCTCGATTCTACCAGTTGATCCGCATGACGCCTTATCACATTGTTACCAATATCTACTGTGTACATCAGAGGTCCTTGTCTGGCCCGAATTGTTCCGGACTGCCATTTTTCGTTTCCATAGCCCCTTGCCAACACCGGTTGTCCTACGTCGAAACTTCGAGTGGTCTTGTTATTAATATGCCGGAACTGTTTGTTTTCCACTTCCCTCCGCACATTTGGTTTTAACAAGTCCAACCTGGACCGCAACCTCCTGTTATAAAACATCATGGCAGGACTTTGGTTAGTCACTGCATGAGCGGCGTTTCGATATGCCATTAGGAAATTGTCCACCTTGTGCTGTAGCGGAATCTGATCATCGTTCATGGCCTTTATTGCCTTTTTGAATGTTTGGACAAATCTCTCGGCCAACCTGTTTGTCGCCGGATGATATGGGGCAGAGGTATAATGTTTCACCCCATTCTTCTTTAAGAATTTTTGGAATTCTTCCGACACGAACTGTGGTCCGTTGTCCGAACAGATCTGTTCTGGCAATCCGTTCCTTGCGAATATTGTTCTTAACACCGCAATTGTCTTTTCTGAAGTAGTGGTATTCATCTTGATCACTTCTGGCCATTTGGAATGTGCGTCCACCGCAATTAGGAACATGGAGTCCATGAATGGACCAGCAAAGTCAATGTGTATGCGTTGCCATGGGGCTGAAGGCCATTCCCATGGGTGTAGCGGTGCGATCGGAGGTGCATTTTGCACTTTTTGGCACCCAGCGCAGCTTTTCGTCAACTCCTCTATCTGTTGGTCAATACCCGGCCACCATACATAAGCCCTAGCAAGACTTTTCATCTTAACTCCCCCCAGATGACCTTCATGCAGTTCTTTTAGAACTCTTTCCCTTAACTTGGGAGGAATAATCACTCTTGTCCCGTACATCAAAGTACCATGGCAGACGGACAGCTGGTCTCGCCTTGCCGAGAATGCCGGTAACAGAGGATCACCATGTGTTGGCCATCCCTTCACTGTCACCTCGTAGACTCGGGACAGTGTCGGGTCGTTCCTGGTTTCTCTTTCAATACTTGCATTGGTGACTGGTAAACACTCGATGGTCGAATGAAATAACTCAACAGGGTCAACTTTCGTCGTTTCTTCAGGTAGTGGCAGGCGCGACAGCCCATCAGCATTGCCATGCTGCTTCGTACCTTTGAATTCTATTTGATATTGATGTGCCCCTAGGAAAAGGGACCATCTCTGGAGACGCTGTGCTGTCATCACTGAAACACCCTTCTTAGGGGTAAAAATGGATACCAACGGCTGGTGGTCTGTCAGAAGTGTGAATTTTTGGCCCTGCAGGTAATGATTAAACTTCTTCACTCCCCATACAAGGCTGAGAGCCTCCCTATCGATCTGCGCATAGTTGCGCTCAGCGGAGGTCAATGATCTGGATGCAAACGCGACTGGCCTTTCCGTGCCATTTGGCAACTTGTGTGAGAGTACTGCCCCAATACCATATGGAGAAGCATCACAAGCCAACCGAATAGGCAGTGTCTGGTTGAAGTGAGCCAACACTTCCTGAGGTGATCAATTCTTTGCTTTTGCGAAATGCCTTCTTACAGTTTTCGCTCCATTCCCATGGTACCCCCTTCTGTAAAAGAGTGTTTAGCGGGTGCAGTACCGTGGATAGATTTGGTAGAAATTTATGGTAATAGTTAATCAATCCTAGAAACGACCTCAACTGAGAGACATTATCCGGAGCGGGAGCCTTTACAACTGCCTCTATCTTGTCAGGAGACTTATGAAGCCCCTCCCGGTCAATGACATGACCACAGTACGAGATCCGCTTCTGGAAGAACTCACATTTCTGCCGATTAACCCTAAGTCCATACTCTTTCAGTCTGTTGAGCACCAGTTCCAAGTTTGCGAGGTGTTCTTCATCACCATCACCTGTAATCAGAATATCGTCCAGGTAACATTGTGTGCCTGGAATTCCCTGTAATACCTGCTCCATGGCCCTCTGCCAAATTGCTGGAGCCGATGCCACTCCAAAAACAAGCCTATTGTACCGGTACAAACCTCGATGCGTGTTGATCGTGAGGTATTGGTGTGATTCTTCTTCAACCTCCATCTGCAAGTACGCCTGCACCAGGTCTAGCTTGAAGTGTTTCCCGCTAGACAACGAAGCAAAAATATCCTCAATCCGCGGAAGCGGATACTGCACCGTGTGAAGCACTGGATTAACGGTGATTTTGAAATCTCCACAGATGCGAACCTTCCCTGGTTCTCCTGGCTTGTTGCTCGAAGGACGTTTCATAACGGGAACAATGGGCGTAGCCCACTCACTCCAATCTACCTTAGACAGTACACCTGAACGTTCTAGCGCTTCCAGTTCCGCTTCTACAGTAGGTCGTATTGCATAGGGTACCGGTCCGGCTTAAAAAAAATTTGTGTGCATGTTCATCAATCTTGATTGCCGTAATTCCTCTGTTCCCAGTCCCTGCTGGAACACCTCTTTAGCATCATCCAATATTTTGGACAATCGTTTAGGTTTGACATCTGTTTCCCCGGAATCTACCGTTAGTGCCTTCAAGGAGTGCCAGTCCATATTCATTTTCCTAATCCACTCCCGTCCCAGTAGTGGTGGACCTCCTTCAGGTAGCACATAAGTCCATTACTTGGCTTTCTTCGCCCTTGTGGACCACTTTTACCTCTATCTTTCCGATGGGGTACACTCTTTGCCCAGTGTATGTTTTCAATATAATCTCCGTATCCCGTAAGGAAATATGTTGGAATAACCTTTTGTAATCTTTCTTATTCATGACCGTCAATGCCGATCCAGTATCCAATTCCATCTTTACTTGGACTCCTGCTATCTGAAGGGTGACCCAAATTGTCTGGAGATCTGCATCCTTAACAACGTTGTGTACTCTTAAGCTACCCAGTTCATTACTGCTAGTGTCTGAATCTGACTTCTGTTCAGTCGAACTGTTCTTTGTCACCTTGTGTACCTTTATGTATTTTCCTTGCGGTGACTTTTTGTTGCTGGTCTTCTTTCCTGACCGGCACACTTTAGCTATGTGGCCAAGCCTGCCACACGTTCTGCATTCTTGGTTTTTAAACCAACACTGGTTCTGATCGTGCGTTGTCTTTCCACAACGATAACATTTTACAGTACTCAAACCCAATTTATTTGTACTGAGTTCCGGTGACCGTAGCTGCATTACTGCCGTGCGTCTCGCTGCGGCTTCGTGTGCTGCTGCCATAGTGACCGCTTTCTCAAGCGTCAGCTCATTCTCCTCGAGCAGTCGCTTTTGTGTATCTTCTTTTAATAAACCACACAAATGTATCTCGTAGCGCCTCTGTCAGTCTCGTTCCAAACTGACAGTACTTTGCTAGCTTACGCAATTCCATTAAATATTCAGCATTGCTTTCATCCTTCAGCTGCCTTCTGCTGTAAAATTTAAATCGTTCCGCTAGCATCAGCGGCGTGGGGTTTAGATGATTTTTCAGGACGGTAACAATCTCCTCGAACGTCTTATCCGCCGGTTCATCTGGTGATAAAAGGTGTTTCAATTGCCTGTATGTCTTCGCACCCATTAAGTTTAATAATGTTAGTGCTTTCTCTTCATCTGGGATTTTATTTGCTTTACAATAATTTTGTATGCGTTCTACATACATGGCCCAATCTTCGATGTCGCTATCAAAGGTATTAATGTTCCCATGTTTAGGCATCGTTGCAATTTAATTAATTTTTATCCAAGATGGCAGCTTCCCGCTCTTGTCTTTGTCCTCCGCCTACAAAATGGCGGTTTTCCCACGCTTGGCGGTCTTCACCCGTCCCCCGACGCTGTCTCCGCTTCACCGCGGCTCTCGCACCTTCAGTTGCCCCAGACGCTGCGCCTTTTTAGCCCGAATGCGGCCCGGCCCTTATCACCAGCCGCGATCGATCTCGCCGCCCTTATTCCTCCGTCTTCCCTCCCCATCTGTACAGCCAACGCGGCCGACTTTCTGGTCGCGTTGCTGCCCGGCTTACCCACCACCGAGGTAGAAAGAAGATAGCTGACAGCCGCTGATGGAGGCTTCGAGTTCAGGATGTCTTCTGCACTCTGGCTTCTCGATGTCTGCTGCGCGACGTGTCTTCCAGCAGGGTGATGAGGGTGGAAGCCTCTCTTCGACGTCCGTTCTGTGGACGAAGCCGCCGTGGATATAAACTGCCGCAGGGTAAGAATCGGACTCGTCGCCACTGTTAAGTCTGTGTTCTAGTTGTAATTACTAACACAGACTACAAGATTAAAGTTCAACAGGTCTTTACTGGTTGGAGGTCAGGACTATACTAAATACAATATTACTACACAGTGCTTATATACCGGTGGTCACCACCGGTATTACGTATACAGCAGCCAGAGAAAGTAGTACATCTCAAGGTGGAACAGGTTACATACACCACATCGGGTTCATTGGGTTCCAGTATCCCCGGATCGGAGGTAGATACTATGGGTATCTCTACTTCATCATTAGGCGTATAGAGTTGTGGTGTAGGTTGTCCCTTTTCCAATGACTCTTATGATTTGGTCAGCATGGCACCTTATTATGCTTTCTCCAATGTCTACGGTATACATCAGCGGTCCTAGTCGTGTGCAGATAGTTCCAGGCTGCCATTTCTCGGTACGGTAGTCCTGGGCCAAAACTTGTTGACCTAATCTGGAAGGTTCTAGTTGGCCTTTCATTCATGCCTTGAAATTGCCAGTTCTCCACGTCCCTTCTGATGTTTGGCTTGATCAAATCCAGCCGGCATCTTAGGCTTCTATTGAAGAACATCATGGCGGGAGTTTGGTTTGTAACCATATGTGTTGCATTCCTGTATGCGAACAAGAAGTTATCCACCTTGTGCTGAAGTTTTATGTCTTCATTACCCATGGCCTTTATGGCCTTCTTGAAGGTCTGGACAAACCTTCCAGCCAATCCATTGGTGGCGGGATGGTATGGGGCGGACGTGTAGTGCTTAACCCCATTGTTTTTTAAGAACTTCCTGAATTCTTCGGACACAAATTGCAGTCCATTATCAGAACAGATCTGTTCAGGCAGCCCATTCCTGGCAAATATGGTCCTTAATACTGTGATGGTATTTTCCGTGGTGGTGGAGGACATCTTTATTACCTCCGGCCACTTGGAGTGTGCATCAACCGCGATTAAGAACATTGAGTCCATAAATGGACCAGCAAAGTCGATGTGTACCCTTTGCCAGGGAGATGAGGGCCACTCCCATGGATGTAGAGGGGCTTGTGGTGGAGTGTTTTGGACCTTCTGGCATCCTAGGCAGCTCTTGGTCATTTCTTTGATGTCTCCATCGATACCTGGCCACCATACAAACGCCCTGGCTAGGTTCTTCATTTTCACTCCACCCAGATGCACCTCGTGAAGCTCCGTTAGAACTTTATCCTGGAGTTTGGGTGGAATCACCACTCTGGATCCACACATCAAGGTTCCCCGGCACACTGACAGCTGCTCTCCTCTTTGCGAGAATGCTGGCAACAGTGGTTCGCCATGTGCTGGCCATCCCTTCACTGTTGAATCGTAGACTCGTGAGTCAGGTCATTTCTAGTTTCCCTTTCAATGGCAGAATTTGTTACTGGTAGACATTCGACTATGGTAGAGTGGAAAATCTCCACTGGGTCTACGGTAGGTGCCTCTTCTACCGTTGACAACGGTAGGCGCGATAAACTGTCAGCATTCCCATGCTGTTTTGATCCTTTGTATTCTATGTTATATTGGTGTGCCCCTAGAAAAAGGGACCGCCTCTGTAGCCTTTGCGCTGTCATAATGGGAACACCCTTTTTAGGGTTGAATATGGAGATGAGGGGTTGATGGTCAGTCAACAAGGTAAACTTTTGTCCGTGTAGGTAATGGTTGAATTTCTTCACTCCCCATACCAGGCTGAGTGCTTCCCTGTCGATTTGGGCATAGTTACGCTCAGCTGAGTTCAATGAGCGTGACGCAAAAGCTATCGGCCGTTCCGAGCCATCAGGGAATTTATGCGATAATACTGCTCCTACGCCGTAAGGGGATGCATCGCACGCCAGTCTGATTGGCAGTGATGGGTTGTAATGAGCCAAAACTTCTTTGGGCGTGATTAAGTCTTTGCATTTATGGAAGGCACGTTTACAGTCTTCGCTCCATTTCCAAATTGCTCCTGTTTGTAGCAATTCATTAAGAGGGTGCAGAAGAGTTGATAAGTTCGGTAAAAATTTATGATAGTAATTTATTAATCCCAGGAACGACCTTAATTGTGAAATATTTTCAGGTGCTGGGGCTTTTATGACCGCTTCAATTTTTTCAGGTGACTTATGCAACCCTTCCTTATTAATTATGTGGCCACTATGATATTTGATTCTGGAAAAATTCGCACTTGGGGCAATTTGCTCGTAGGCCCCGTTCACTCAGCCTAGTGAGCACCTGCTCCAAATTGGCAAGGTGCTCGTTGTCGTTTTCTCCTGTTATAAGGATGTCGTCTAGGTAGCATTGAGTCCCCGGAATCCCTTGGAGGACTTGCTCCATAGCTCTTTGCCAGATAGCTGGAGCGGATGCTACTCTGAAAACCAGTCGATTGTACTGGTACAGGCCTTTGTGTGTATTGATCGTGAGTTACCTTTTAGAGGCCTCTTCAACCTCCATCTGTAGATATGCCTGTGCCAAGTCAATTTTTTGGTGAAACGTTTCCCTCCGGATAGTGAGGCGAAAATATCTTCTATCCTCGGAAGAGGATACTGTACCGTGTGAAGGACTGGGTTTGCAGTCACCTTGAAGTCTCCACAGATGCAAATTTTTCTCTGTTCTTCAGATTTATCATTATTCAACGTTTTCTTCATGACTGGGACAATGGGTGTTGCCCACTCGCTCCAATCTATTTTGGATAATACGCCTGCCTTTTCCAAATTCTCCAGCTCTGCCTCGACTGCTGGACGAATTGCGTATGGCACCGGCCTTGCCTTAAACTTGGGAATTGTCGCATCTTCCACTTTTATTGAGGCGGTGATGCCTTTCAAGGTTCCTAGTTTCTCTTGAAACACTTCTTTGGCGTTGGCCAAGATGTCTTTTAATCGTTCAGGTATGACGTCATCATTTTTTTCCTTACTGGTCACCGTCAGTGCCTGAATGGAGTGCCAGTCTAAACGTATTTTCCTGATCCATTCACGTCCCAACAGCGGTGGACCACCATCTTGTAGAACTTTTGTATTTCCTTGCCGTTGTATACAACAGGCACCCTTACTTTTCCTTTGGGGTATACTTTCTGCCCCGTATATGTTTTCAAGATAATGGATGTGTCTTTTAAAGGTATATGCGGAAATAGCCGCTCGTAATCCCGTCGAATTATGACGGTCAGAGCTGATCCTGTATCTAGCTCCATTTTAACTGGGGACCCTGCTATCGTGAGGGTAACCCAAATGGTCTGGTAATCATCTTTGGCAATTACATTATGTAATTTGAGACAGCTTAGTCTCGTTTTCGGAGTCGCTATCGCTCTTCTGGTCTTCGGAGCTACTGTCCGTCATCATTTGTACCTTTCTGTACTTTTCTTTATTGAGTGTTTGTTTTTTTTTTTCCTGTCCGTGGATTTTTTTTGTCCAGATCGGCATACCCGTGCAATGTGTCCAATCTTTCCGCATTGCCTGCATGCTTTGTCCTTGAACCAGCAGTCCCTCTGGTCATGGGTGGATCTGCCGCAGCGATAACATCTCTCGACCCTGTGTCATTTCATGGGGCCGAAGTCCTGTGTCTTTTGTTGTATCTCTGCAGCTCCTCTTGCGGCTGCTTCGTATGATACAGCCATACTGAAAGCCTTGTCCAGTGTTAATCTTTCTCAGAAAGCAGCCTTTTCTGTGTTCCTTCACTTAGGAGACCGCAGACAAATTTGTCTCGAAGATAATCTGCTAGTCCTGCCCCGAATTGGCAGTGCTTTGATAGCTTTTTTAATTCGGTGAGGTAATCAGCGTTACTTTCATTCTTGTGTTGATTTCTCTTGAAGAATTTGAATCATTCCGCTATCAGCAGCGGTGTTGGGTTTAAGTGCTCCTGTAGGGTATCAACAATTTCCTTAAAATTCTTGTCCTTTGGTTTGGCTGGAGTGATTAAGTTTCGTAACAGCCAGTATGTATTTGCGCCCATTAGATTTAGAAGTACTGACGCTTTTTTTTCATTTTCTATTCCATTTGCGGTGCAATATACCTCCACTCTTTCCACATATGTGGTCCAATCCTCTATATCATTATCAAAAGCATCAATATTGCCAGCCTTAGGCATCCTGGAAAAAAAATGGCGCTTTCCGCGCTTTTCTTTCTTTTCTGCAGAAAAGATATGGCGCTTCCTGCGCTTCCCCGCCGATGACAACGCTGTTTTCCGCGGGTTTCCCTTCTTTTTATTTCTTTATTTACAGGTGGAGACTCGTTCCCGCCGGACTCTCTCTGCTAGGTCTGAACGCCGACCTGCTTGCAGCGCCGGCCGTCTCCCGAGTGCTCCCTCCCCGTCTGTTACTGCTTGCCTCCGCCTTCGCTGCTTGGCCTCGCTGCAGAGCCAGCCGCTGGAGCCCCAGCCCGACGCCCAGGAAGGATTATTGCAGTACCTGCCACCAGCTCGGCTAGCTAGTGAAACCACAGCTTTTTCTTTTTCTTCGACTTTGGACGCCAGAGGAATCGGTGTCCTTGAGGTGCTGCCGAATTGCAGGTAAGTCCGTTTCCAATTCGTCGCCACTGTTGTGTCCGTGTGTTAATAGAGACACTGAAGACAGGAGTTGGTTTCACAAGTGTTTACTGAACAAAGTCTGGAGGGGAACGAACTGATACAACACAATATACAGGCTTATATAGCCCGAGTGGCCATTACTGGCATTAAAGTACACAGGGGGCTCTTAAAGGCACATACACTACAGGGGGCTGGGAAATGGGGGAGGGGATGAAAGAACAAAAGGGAAGGTTTGGGAGAAGTAAAGAGACATTAAGTGATATACAGTACAAGACGAGATGGTAATAGGACAGATTAAGAAACAAAAGATGGCTCTAGATGAAGTGTGAAATGCGCTGGCAGAATGAAAGAGAGCTGCCATGTGGGAGAGGGAAAAAAAAAAGGAAAGGCACAAAGTGTGGATAAAAAATATGTAACCCCTTCACGGTTCTCTAGTCTAGATATATGTGAGATGTGGTCTCTGTTGTAGACAGTATTCTATAGTCCAGTAAGGAGATCACTACTACAATGGCTTAATTCTAATTATCTTACTTTATAGTTTTAACGTCAGACAGTATAAGAAGATTACGGGTCAATGACCTAAATTAGACATTTGCATACATTAGAATGAATCTAGACATAATAAACATACATTCTCCATTTATATGGATTCAAAGGAGAATCTGTCCCTGTGTCCAAATTCGAGTGCACTCTTTCGTTGGCGCGCTTAAGTTGGAGCTCATGGTATGTATAATGTCTGCAAGACTTACGACTCCGAACCCCTTCGTTGAATTCTCTTCACGATCACTGAATCCCACTTTGAGTTCTGGATGCAGAGCTACTAATACGAAGGGCGGCGGCCGAGTTTGGAAGCCCGGAACAGGATGCGGCAGCCATTTGCCTCCTGAGCCCTCTTTTCAGAGCTCCTGCCCTCTTCTTCCAGTCGCTCGCGTTTCCCGCTCGCAAAAAACCCGACTCCACCCCTTCCTCCTGGGGTTTCTGCCTGGAGACTGTGCAGCCTCACTGTCTGCAACAGTTGATACTGGTGCAGAATTATGGAAAGTCTGCTCTTAGTCACATTGTGTCCTTAAAAGTTCTTGCCGTACCTTCACATGGGCAACTTTAACCCAGGGATTTATAACAATGATAATACAGTGTCTAAGTTAAAGATTGATAACCATACTTAGCGTACATAACATTTCCAGTGGGTATTACAAATATATAAATATGATAGGGGCTGAGGTTATGATCTGAAACTGTTGAACTCTATATTGAATCCGGAAGGCTCTAAAGTGCCTAAACGGAAGATGAGGTGCTGTTCCTTGAGCTTACGCTGAGCTTCTGTGGAACAATGCAAGAGCCCGAGGACAGTGAGGTCTGAGTGGGAATGGGGCGGTGAATTAAAGTGACAGGCGACCGGAAGCTCGGTCACCCTTACGGGTCACCCAATCTGCATTTGGTCTCCCCAATGTAGAGGAGACCGCATCGTGAGCAGCGACTACAGTATACTAGATTGCAAGAAGTACAAGTAAATCGCTGTTTCACCTGGAAGGGGTGTTTGGGGCCCTGGACAGTGGGAAGGGGGGAGGTGTAAGGGCAGCATACTGAGTTAATGTCCAGAGATTCATGAAATGGTAACCCACCTGAGGGCCTAGGTGAGGGAGAAGATGAGCTGTTGTTGAGTCTTACACCATGTAATGCAAAATGTACTATTCTGTTGATATGGTGAATCTCTGTTCCTCTAAGGCCACAACATCTAATGCTGTTAAACTCTGACTTTTATCAAGTATTTACTTAATTGGTTTTCAGGATACAGGTCACAACCCTGGCTTTTTTTTTTAAGTGATTTGGAAGATCACTGTGAAGTAACGGATATTCCGGCTGCTGTGACAAATGATGGCCCTTGTTTAACTTTTTAAGGTGTGATATAGAAATTTGAGTGTGACACTAAGTGTCCCAGTCATCCTTTTGTTGTCGTTTCTCTGTCTATCTCTCCTGCCTCTGTCCATGTGTGTCGTTCTTGTTTCTGTAAATGTCCTCTCCTGCTCTTTTCCTGTTTCTTTGAGTGGAAGGTGGAGAGTGGCATGGCACGATGGACGAGGGAGCTGATGAGGGCCTTCATTGATATTTACAACCTCTTCATTTTTGTTGTGCAAAGGAGAAGTGATTTGATAGTTGCCAGCTTGACTATGGATTTTGTTGCTATCTGCTGTTGTTCAAATGGAGATTCTTTTTCAAGTCCTATTTTGCCACCCCTACTTTCCTCCTACATTGGGTTCCTGAATGGCGGATTGTGCGTTGCACAGAGTCTGGTACCATGATACTTGTCTGTTTAGTGTCAGCCGTGGCTCAGTGGGGTCACTCTCGCCTCTGAGTCAGAAGGCTGTGGGTTCTAGTCCCACCCTAGAGACTCGAGCACAAAACCTAGGCTGACACTCCAGTGCAGTACTGAGGCAGTTCTGCACTGTCAGAGGTGCCGTCTTTCGGATGAAACATTAAACCGAGGCCCTGTCTGCTCTCGTGGAAGAAAAAGGTCCCATGGCACTATTCAAAGAAGGAGTTATCCCCAGTGTCCTGGCCAATATTTATCCCTCGACCAACAGAATTTAAAAAAAACAGAATATCTGGACATTATCACATTGCTGTTTGTGGGAGCTTGATGTGCACAAATTGGCTGCCACATTTCGTACATTACAACAGTGACTCCACTTCAAAAAGTCCTTCATTGACTGTAAAGCTTTGGAGCCTCCTGAGGTCATGAAAGGCAAGTCTTTGGCCTAGAAATTGGGTTCTGGTCTTGCCAGGGCTGTAGCGCCAAAGTTTGCGCCAGCGGTAATGCGGCAGCGCCCGACGAAAATTCGGGTGCGCCGGGCCCAAACGGCGGCGGGCGCTAAAACCCTCCTTTAGCGCCTCAAAACGGGCGTGAACTTGGGTTTCCCGGCGCTAATCCCCCACTGCGGCACCCGATGCGGTGTGGCAGGCGGGGGAACTGCAGGCCTCCTCCTCCTGTTAAGGAGGAGCTGCCTGCAGCCGACAACTGTCCGGCGGATTGACCCGACATCTGAGCCCGGCACCTCGGGGAAGTGCCGGGCTCGCATGAGACACTGATCAGGGCCGCGGGGGGGGAATGCAGGAGTCCGGGAAGGGAGGTGCGGGCAGGCGGCCGCCGGGAACGCGGCCGGCCGCCGCTCCACCTTTATGCGCCGGCGCACACTGGGGGAAGACTCTGTTGCCAGAGTCTTAGTTGCGCCTGCCACGGGCGAGGCGGGCGCAACTGAATTTCGGCTTGGGGCCGGGTTACCACGGCAACCGGGACGCTGCGCACACCGATGATGTCATCGGTGCCGGCGCAGCGCTACCGGTCTACCGCCGCGGAAGGGCCCCAGGCAATTTAGGAATCGGCGCCAATTGCAGCGCTAGGCCCTCTAGCGCCGCAAAATCGGTGCTAAGGGCACTGAATTTCTAGGCCTTTCTTTCTTCTTCTTATTCTGTTATAATTATGGAACTCTGATCCTGCCAATATTAAACTGCGCTTTTAACAACAGTGAAGTTTGTTTTTTTTATTTAAATTTGAATTTTCTCTCAGCATGAAGGAGTTCAGTTTATTCCTTTAAAAAATTTTTTTTAATGTTCTGTTAGTAATATCACTGTTTTTGCAAGAGGGTAAACTTGCAATTTTTGGTTCTACACTTTTTGGGCTGAACATATCAAGCAGCACCAGGGAACTATCAGGCACTCCCCATACTATGGCCGGAATTTTAATCGGGAGGCGGGTTGGGAGCGGGGGGAGGGGGGCCGGCTTGGAAGCGGTCGGGAAACCCAGGAGAATAGGTTGGAAATGGAGAGGCTGGCTGGCTGCGGACGGATAGGCCTGCAGCACTAGGCCGCAGAAAGGAGGGAGGGAGGAATCGAATGGGGGCCGGGAGGTGGTCGGGGGAGGAGGAGGCCGGGAGGTGGTCGGGGGAGGAGGAGGCAAAGAACATTGGGGGGGCCGGAGGAGCAACGAGTGGGGGTGGGGGGGGCAGACAGAGAAAATCGGTGGGCTGGAGGAATATTGGGGGGAAGCCGGGAAGGTGATCAGAGGCCGGGGGGGGTGGAGGGGGCTGCGGAGAATATCAGAGGTGTGTGGGGGGGGGGGAATCAGAGCAATGTTCTCCCTAATTTTTTTTTTTTTGGATACATGGCCCCTTTAACAGGCTGCGCAGCCCATTCAACGTTTCGCGCATGCGTGAAATTTCACATTGGAAAACCCGATCCCGGGTTGCGCTGGACCGGCAAACAGCTGCGTAACTATGCAACTTAGAGGGAACGTTGGATCAGAGGCCTCGTGGAGGGTCTCTATTCACGGGGAGTGGGTTAGGCAGGGACACTGGATCCAGGAGGTGAGTGTAAAGGTGCTTACCTCCTGGATCCAGCAGTCCTCGCCTTCCATTAGCAGTCGGGTTTCTCGAGGCCTACGAAACCCGACCAGCTATAATTAAATTTAAAATGGTGTTTAAATCTGAGGCACGCCAGCCTCGTTATAAAATTTAAATGGACAACCCTCCTCCTGGGAGCAGGTAGGCTGCCCGCCCCCATCAAAGCCGGAAGTGAGCGGGTTGGAGGCGGGTTCTGGTCGGGATTCAGATTTGTAACATTTTAATTTCCCACCTGACCTCAACCCACCTGTTTTTTGGGGTTACAATTCCCCCCTTTGAGTCAACAGAGTGGCCATGAGCCTATATCACCAAGACAAATACAACTAAGTACTTTTAAATAATATTAACGTATTTGTGAAATGAGCAAGAGGAGTGGAATTAGACTAGTTGGCTAATATGGAGACAAGCATTTGTGCAAATATCATGGGCTAAACGGCCTGTTTCTGTGCTAGAACGATTATGTGGTATATGATTATCGCAGGTGTATTTACGTTATTATGTTGTCTACCACAGATGCTGGTCAAAAACAGCGGCTTCTCCATCACCAATATAGCTGGTTTCATTCTCAAACATCACTAACTGTGCTAAAATGAGCTTAAAACATACGGGGGGTGGGAGATTCGGTTGCTTTGCGCCTCATTAACACTCTCTTAGGGTGCGGCGATCTTTGAGCCGCTCGTGAAAGTGACGATATTTTTGTGACGGCGCTAAACACACCCGCCACGATCTCCTGCGCCTGCAGATCGGGACGTCAGTCGAGCGTGCAACACCCTGGTAGCACCCCGGACCGGGTATTGAGTGGCACCCCCTGCCTTTCCGCCTGCCGCTAGCAACGACAGGTTGAGGGGAACGTTTTGCAGTCGGGAAGGAACTGGGGGAGCGCTATTTAAAGGCGGCCGCTTCTTGCCTTTTTTTGTTGGCGACAATTTTGCACCACGCATTCTGAGAGAGAGAGACTTCTGGAGAGATTCAACGCTGTGTGCAGGAGTTTTGGGTACTGAGCAGCACTTTGCAGGTTCATTTTGATTTGACCTTCTTTGCATCGATTTAGAAGAGACTATGGGGGCTGCACTCTGAGCTCTTTCCCTGGGCCTCTCCATTGTTCTTTCCAGCAGATTTGATGTACAGGTCTCTCCAGGCCGAGATTCAAGGCTGCAATGAGCAGGGTGTGGATGGAGCAAGATCGGCCCTCCCCTTTAAGAACTGGCCGGCGCCAGTGTTCCATTGCTGACTGACATCACATGAGCCTCGCTCCTTGGCGTTAGCGCCTTAAGAGAGGTGTGTAGTGCCCGGCTGATAATTGCACCCCAAATGGGGCAATACCGAATTTCTCCCCCACGGTTTACAGAATACGTACTGAGGAGCCGTCACCAACCACACATTTCCAGATGTGAATGAAGTGTCAGTTTATATTGTAGTAAATTGCATCATATTTTAACAACCCTCTTACACTGACTGCAGCAAAGCTCCTACACAAGAGCTAATTTACAGCAAGATGGTATGAGAAAAAATGTCACCCACAGAATTAATACAAAAGCAAAAGACTGCGGATGCTGGAAATCGGAAATAAAAACAGAAAATGCTGGAAATACACAGGTCAGGCAGCATCTGTGGAGAGAGAAACAAACCCACAGAATTAACCCTGGTTTTAATTTCCCAGTACATTTTGCACTGCCGATCTAATTCTATTTAACTAGTACTCAAGGTCAATAGCCTTTTCGAATTAAATAATGTACATAATATATTTGCTTAATAACAATTTATAAGTACACCTTGACAGAATACTAGGAACCTATTTGCTGATACTGATAGTTGATCGCTGAATTGGTGCAGAACGGTTAAAGAGTCAACTTTCCAATCTTAACTCAAGGCAATGAAACATACGAATACACATACACACCCCTTTAGGAACCAGTTCCATTTCTTCCACCTATACCATGTGCAATTTATTACCTGTAGCATATTTTTTCCAGCTGCCTTTAGCCACTTTGAATTGTACTTTAAACTCCAAGCCAAACTTTTCGGTAACCAGGAATCAGCATTCTGCAGGCAGTTTGACTGTTCCAGTTCTGTTTCATTGTGAACCATAGAGTGACACACGACCTTGCTGCAAACATCACCACAGCACAACTGTGTTCTAACAACATGAGCCTTGTACATGGCTTCTTGCTACAGATAAACAAACTGTGCTCTAATCACCACCCAAGGTCCGGTTTATCTCCTGCAATGCAACTATATTTCCTCTCTTCCCTCACACACAATGCTCTCAGCAAACATGGGATGAAGCGTTGATTGCAACAGCAAACACTCAAGCCATTGATAGAACAACAGAAAATGCTGGAAAAACTCAGCAGGCCAGGCAGCATCCATGGAGAGAGAAACAGAGTTAACGTTTCAGGTCGAAGACCCTTCGTCAGAACTGGGAAAAGGGGGAGGTGATAAAAGAACAAAAGGGAAGGTCAGTGATAGGATAGAAAGCAGGAGAGATTAAGAGACACAGAGACATAGAGATATTCAAGGAACAAAGGATGGCTCTAGATGAAGTGTGAATGGCCCTGGCAGAATGAAGGACAGCTGCCATGTGGGAGGGAAGAAAAAAGCCCAGACGAAAGTGTGGATTAAAAAAATATATATATATATATATGATTGATCTGAAATTGTTGAACTCTATGTTGAGTCCCTAATCGAAAGATGAGGTGCCAATGAACTCAAGCCATTGAGTTCATTACCATTGCAAATAGCTGTTGTGAAGTAAAAGGAATTAAGGTGGAAATTCTCTCCATACCAATAATGTTCACTTACCAAAGCAGCACGTGGCAGTTTGTTTTATCTTCTTAAAAAAAAAAAAAAAACTTTTCTTCTTTCTCCAATGTTTTGTTCCTTGAAGTACTGACTCAAAGGCAAAGTTCCAACTTCACACTGGAAGCCTCATCCACTGGCAATGCACAGCAAAAACTCAGGCACACGGTGCACACAATTATCATAGAATCATAGAACAGGAGTAGGCCATTCAGCCCCTCGAGCCTGTCCCGCCATTCAGTTAGATCATGGCTGATCTGTACCTCGACTCCATTTACCTCCTTTGCTCCATCTCCCTTGATACCCTTAGCTAACACAAATCTATCGATCTCAATCTTGAAATTTCAATTGACCATGCATTCACAACCTTTTGGGGAAACAAGTTCCAGATTTCCACTAACCTTCATGTGAAAAGGTGCTTCCCGATTTCATTCCTAAATAGCCTAACTCTAATTTTAAGATTATGTAATCTTGTTCTGGATTCCCCCACCAGAGGAAATAGTTTCTCTGTATCTAACCTATCGAATCCCTTGATCATTTTATGCACCTCAAGCTTCTAAACTCAAGGGAACACAAGCCAAATTTATGTAACCTGTCCTCACAATATAACCCTATATGCCCTTGTATCGTACTGGTGATTCTGCGTGTTATCCATTCAAGGCCAATATATATTTCCTTAAGGTCGATATCCAAAACTGAATGCAATACACCAGATAGGGTCTGGCCAATGCTCTCTACAACTGAAGCATCACTTCCTCACTTCTGAATTCCAACCCCTTGAGATAACGGCCAAATTTCCTTTAACCTTTTGGATTATTTTTTGTACCTGTGCATTAACATTTAGTGATTTGTGTACAGAGAAACCTAAACCCTTGCTCCTCTAAAATTTCTAGTCTCTCACCATTAAGAAAACATTCCAATTTGTCTTTTTCAGATCCAAAGTGGAATACCTCACACTTACCCACATTGAACTCCATCTGCCATAGTTTTGCCCACTCACTTAATCTGCCTATGTCCCTTTGTCCTGCTCTCATCTACACAAGTTACTGTGCCTCTTAACTTATTGTCAGCTGCAAACTTGGACATACAACTCTCTGTTCCTTCATCCAAGTCATTAATATATGGTGAAAAGCTGAAGCCCCAGTACAGATCCCCGGGGAACACCGCTTGTCACATCCCGCCAATCAGAGGATGTTCCTTTTATCCCTTGTCTGTCTCTTACCTCCCTAGCAATTACTGACCCATGTCACAAGGTACCTCCAATTCTGTGCACAAGTATACAAAGACCTGCAAATGTCACTACAAAGTAAAAGGATTCCATTTCAAAAAATGAATGTATTAGTGTTTATTTTTGGTGCCATTACATCAGTGTCCTAGTTTGGGGTACTTTTGCCATTTTGCAACAGGAAATATGTTCTAAGCAAAAGCTGCCTAAAGAGGAGTTAACTTTTCAGAGCAACCCCATGATGCGTTGTGGATACATGGGCAGACAAAGGGTATTTAAAATGTGAGATGGGCATCAGTGCATGGTACAATGGAGCAGTGTAATGTCCTACACTACCTAGCTCTGACTCTTATCTACATGACTATAGGAAAATGCTAAATTTAGATGGTGAACTTTGCAGTATGAACTGTGGGCATCAAAAACCATAGTAACCACTGATAATATGCTCCATAGAAAATATAATATACAATAATTACTAAATACTATGCAAAAAGTAAACGGTATACTCAAAATGTATATCATAATATCACCTGCAAAGCAAATCGTCAACAACAACTTGGATTTATATAGCGCCTTTAGCATAGTAAAACCTGCCAAGGCGCTTCACAGGAGCGTTATCAAACCAAATTTGACACCGAGCCACATAAGGACTTATTAGGACAGATGACCAAAATCATAGTCAAGGAGGTTGGTTTTAAGGAGCGTCTTAAAGGAGGAGTGGTAGAGAGGCGGAGAGGTTTAGGGAGGGATTTCCAGAGCTTAGGGTCAAGGCATCTGAAGGCATGGCTGCCAATGGTAGAGCAAGTAAAATCGGGGACGCACAAGAGGCCAGAATTGGAGGAGCACAGAGATCTTGGGGGGCATGGTTGTAGGGTTGGGGGAGATTAAAGAAATAGTGAGGGTCAAGGCCATGGAGGGATTTGAAAGTCGAGGTGCTGCTGGACTGGGAGCCAATGTAGGTCATCAAAGACAGGGGTGATGGGTTAATGGGATTTGGTGTGAGTTAGGATATGTCAATGTCACCTGTCAATGACCTTCCCTCCAACATAAGGTCAGAAATGGGGATGTTCGCTGATGGCTGCACAGTGTTCAGTGCCATTCACAACTCCTCAGATAATGAAGCAATCCATGCCCGCATGCAACAAGAGCTGGACGACGTTCAGACTTGGACTGATAAGTGTCAGGTAATATTCGCGCCACAGAAGTGCCAGGCAATGACCATCTCCAACAAGCGAGAGTCTAACCACCGCCCCTTGACATTCAACGGCATTACCATCACCGAGTCCCCCACCGTCAGCATCCTGGGGGTCACCATTGACCAGAAACTTAACTAGACCAGCCACATAAATACTGTGGCAACAAGAGCAGGTCAGAGGCTAGGTATTCTGTGGCGAGTGTCTCACCTCCTGACTCCCCAAAGCCTTTCCACCATCTACAAGGCACAAGTAAGGAGTGTGATGGAATACTCTCCACTTGCCTGGATGAGTGCAGCTACAACAACACTCAAGAAGCTCGACACCATCCAGGACAAAGCAGCCCATTTGATTGGCACCCCATCCACCACCTTGAACATTCACTCCCTTCACCACCGCCGCACCGTGGCTGCAGTGTGTACCATCTACAAGATGCACTGCAGCAACTCGCCAAGGCTTCTTTGGCTGCATCTCCCAAACGCGCAACCTCTTCCACCTAGAAGGACAAGGGCAGCAGGCACATGGGAACACCACCACCTCCAAGTTCCCCTCCAAGTCACACACCATCCTGACTTAGAAGTATATCGCCGATCCTTCATCGTCGCTGGGTCAAAATCCTGGAACTCCCTCCCGAACAGCACTGTGGGAGTACCTTCACCACACGGACTGCAGTGGTTCAAGAAGGCGGCTCACCACCACCTTCTCAAGGGCAACTATGGGTGGGCAATAAATGCTGGCCTGGCCAGCGACGCCCAGATCCCATAAGCAATTTTTTTAAAAAGGATACAGGCAGCAGAGTTTTGGATGAGCTTAAATTTATGTAGGGTGGAAGATGGGGGTCCGACCAGGAGAGCATTGGAATTGTCAAGTCTAGAGGTAATAAAGGCATGGATGAGAGTTTCAGCAGCAGATGAGCTGAGGCAAGGGCAGAGACGAACAATGTTATGGAGGTGGAAATAGGCGGTCCTGGTGACGGAGCGGATATGTGGTTGGAAGCTCACCTCGGGGTCACATACGACACCAAGGTTGCAAATGGTCTGGCTCAGCCTCAGACACTTGCCAGGGAGAGGGGTGGAGTCGGTGGCTAAGGAACGGAGTTTGTGGCAGGGACCAAAGACAATGACTTTGGTCTTCCCCAATATTTAGTTGGAGGAAATTTCTGCTCATCCAGTACTGGATGTCGAACAAGCAGTCTGACAAATCAGAGACAGCGGAGGGATTGAGAGAAGTGGTGGTGAGGTAGAGCTGGGTGTCGTTAGCATATATGTGGAACCTCTTGGCATGTACAAAGCCAATTGTAAGAAAAATATTACCAATGCTTGTTGAATAGGAATTCCAAAGTTAACAAAAAGCAAATACTATGACAAGCTAACTCATTAAGAAATCACCCATATGATCGTTATTTCAATCAGATGAAGTATTTTGTTAAAAAGATGATAAATATGAGTATCGCCGATACCTATTGCAAAACATTTAACTGAGAGACACTACATAGTTTTACATAGTATTTACAGCACAGAAACAGGCCATTCGGCCCAACCAGTCCGTGCCGGTGTTTCTGCTCCACTCGAGCCTCCTCCATCCCTTCTTCAACTAACCCCATCAACATATCCTTCTAAAGAACATCTCAAGAGTGAAACTACATGGATTACCAAACTGAAGAATGAAGCAGTTAGTCAGGATAAGAGCTACCAAATAGATTACAGCATTGAAATCTTACCTTCCTGAAGTGGACCCATGCTTCGTGTTGATAAATCAAGTATCCGCCAAGGTCAGAGGTCAACTGACTTCGATCAATGTAGTTGAACAACTCAAAGACTTCATTAAGAAGCACACACTAACATTGGGGGAAACAAAAAGGTAAATTGCACCAGATATTTTGTCATACGCTGAACTCCAATTGCAATAAGAAAAGGAAATGTTTGGGTTTTTAATTTTGAAAGTAATAATAAACCTGCTGTGCCAAACATTTTCAGGACCAAAAGACCTCTCCAGACATGATCAGAATTAGCAAATGTGTTACTCTTCATGTTTTGTGGACTGTAGAACTATTTCTGCACCAAAATTTAAATTTGGTTTAAAAATTCACTTATCAACATGGAACTGGCTGAATACAAGTCTCCCCCACCCCCACTACTTACAGTCCCAATCTCAGCCATGTCACTGTGGTGTAGTTGGAGCGTAGGAAGTGGAGAATGAGTAGATTGAAGGAGCAGAGGGTGCAGACTGAGATGTAAAGTTGCAGAAGATCATTTGTGGGGTGAGACTGGAGGAAACGGGCCTTAAAGTTGATGCATGGAGGAAGGGGTGGGGTGGGTGGAGGGGCAGGAAAAGAAAACCGGGAAGGCTGGCAAGCAAGGACAGGAACAACTAGACTTGGCAGAAGAGGCCTCCCCTGCCGCAGCTTCCCTCCCCGACTGCAAAGCCATCATGACTCCCTCCCTCCCAACCACTTCATTGTTTGCCGGGCCCTCGCCCAAAATCCCTCTCTTGCCCGCCAGTCGGCTAACGCTTCTCGTCGGGTTCAGGCAGAAGACCGGCGGGCTCCGTGCAGATGAGGTTCGGGAGTTAAAATCTCCTGGGTCTCAAGCCGCAGAGGGCCGCAACATTTGGCACCAGGCACGACTCCTGACTGGAGTTAAAATCGCCCTGATGTCTTGGTGACTATGAATAGAAAGGTGAATGCCGGGTCTAGCAGAATTGCCAAGGTTACACACCACCTGAATGAGCCTGTGCAGGCAAGAGGCGGTGGATGGAGCCAGAATCAGAGGCATGTAGAATTAAAAGATTTTGCCAAAAAGAAATTGTTGCTTTTCCAACATCCAGGATTGATAAACTGTTGGCCAATATGGCAACAGCCTTTAAGTCAATACAGGTGTGTCTGCATACATGAGAAAGTTGACCTTACGTTTGTTGATGATGTTGCCAAAGCTGGATTGTAAATGATAAATACAAGCGGACAAAGGATAGAAGTAACTGTGCAGGCAAAGGATGAGAACCTGTAGTGGCTATATAGAGAGAGATAGAAATTGAGATTGGTGTTGTGCAGATGGATCAGTGAGGGAGGCAGTGGAGGAGAATGGAACAGTCAACTGTGGCGAAGGTGGCAGAAAGGCCAAGGAGGGACATTGAGCCATGGTCACAGTCTCACAAGATGTCATTGGTGACTTTGACAAGGGTCTACATGCTGCCCCTTGGCGACATCACCCGAAAGCACAGCGTCAGTTTCCACATGTACGCCAATGACACCCAGCTCTACCTCATTGCCACTTCTCTCGACCCCTCCACGGTCTCTAAATTGTCAGACTGCTTGTCCGACATCCAGTTCTGGATGAGCAGAAATTTTCTCCAATTAAATATTGGGAAGACCAAAGCCATTGTTTTCGGTCCTCGCCACAAACTCCGTTCCCTAGCCACTGACTCCATCCCTCTCCCTGGCATCTGTCTGAGGCTGAACCACACTGTTCGCAATCTTGGTGCCGTATCTGACCCCGAAACGAGCTTCCGACCACATATCCACGGCATAACTAAGACCGTCTATTTCCACCTCCGTAACATCGCCCGTCTCTGCCCTTGCCTCAGCTCATCTGCTGCTGAAACCCTCATCCATGCTTTTGTTACCTCTAGACTTGACTATTCCAACGCAATCCTGGCTGGCCTCTCACATTCTACCATATGTAAACCTGAAGTCATCCAAAACTCGGCTGCCCGTGTCCTAACTCGCACCAAGTCCCGTTCGCCCATCTCCCCTGTGCTCACCGACCTACATTGGCACCCGGTAAAGCAATGCCTCAATCTCAAAATTCTCATCCTTGTTTTCAAATCCCTCCATGGCCTCGCTCCTCCCTATCTCTGTAATCTTCTCCAGCCCCACAACCCCCCTGAGATATCTGCGCTCCTCTAATTCTGCCCTCTTGAGCATCCCTGATTATAAATCGCTAAACCATTGGTGGCCGTGCCTTCTGTTGCCTAGGCCCTAAGCTCTGGAATTCCCTGCCTAAACCTGTCCGCCTCGCGACACCTCTTTCTTCCTTTAAGACGCACCTTAAAACCTACCTCTTTGACCAAGCTTTTGGCCACCTGCCCTAATTTACCCTTATGTGGCTCAGTGTCACATTTTTTGTCTTGTAATACTCCTGTGTAGCGCCTTGGGACGTTTTACTACATTAAAGGCGCTATATAAATGCAAGTTGTTGTTGTTGTTGGTAATCTTGGTTTTGTGGGAAAATCAGATATTGGATTGTAAGGATTTGAGGAGGGAGTGCTGGAAAAGGTGTAATTCCCAGCATTTCTCCTACTTGCCAGTTGCAGAGGGGGTGTTAGCTCGATAGTGTGTGCAGGGGTTGAGGGTAGGCTATTTTACAAGGGGAAATTATGATGTCAGTTTTGAAATGTGTAGGGTTGACTTCAGAAAGGGGAGGCTGAATGTCCTGGAGGGCATGGACCCAGAACGAGGAAAGGTAGCTCATAGAAAATGTGAGTTGGATGGGATCCAGAGAACTTGGGGAAGAAAGTGCAATGTGAGGGAGGAGCAGGTCCGATGTCAGAAGATAACGAGGAAGAACTTGCTGCCGAGGGGATACTCTTAATATTGTGAATGAGATCGTGCACGAGCCCATCAACATTTGATGTCAGAGGTGAGGATGGAGCTGGAAGAGGCCGTCTATAATGAAGAAAAGAAGGTCGCTTTCAGTCACTCTCTAGACAGCAAAAGTAAGAAAAATGCCTGGAATTCCTGGTCAGTCAATATTACGGTTATGCACAGGATTAAAAATCTCAGAATCCAAGTTACAATGCTCACTGAAAAATTGAATTTCCAGGTAATATTTAAAGAGAAAACAGATATTTTAAAAGTTGGTTACATTTTAATGAAACACATTCTTCAATATATCAGTGCATGTATAAAATAAAAAGTTTATATTTCTATACCTTGAATGGTGGCTCTGAAAGCAGTTTACTATGACTCAGACCCAGAGACTTCAAAATGCATTTTCTAATGCCTTTCGTTTGTGGCTGCAAAGCATAAAAAGTGTTGACTATTCTTCCAAACTGGTGCTAAGAAAAAGTTAAAAAAAGAGAAATTCTGATGTAAACACAGAATTCAATTTTTGTCGCATCACACTTGGTTTAACCCCTACTAATCCCTTGCCTCAGCTCATCTGCTGCTGAAACCCTCATTCATGCCTTTGTTACCTCTTGACTTGACTATTCCAACACCCTCCCGGCTGGCCTCCCACATTCTACCCTCTGTAAACTTGAGGTCATCCAAAACGCTACTGCCCATGTCCTAACTCGCACCAAGACCCGTTCACCCATCACCTCAATTTGAAAATTCTCATCCTTGTTTTCAAATCCCTCCATGGCCTCGCCCCTCCCTATCTCTGCAACCTCCTCCAGCCCTACAACCCTCCGAGATATATACGCTCCTCCAATTCTGGCCTTTTGAGCATCCCCGATTTTAATCGCTCCACCATTGGTGGCCGTGCCTTCAACTACCAAGACCCTAAGCTCTGGAATTCCCTCCCTAAACCTCTCCACCTCTCTTTCCTCCTTTAAGATGCTCCTTAAAACCTACCTCTTTGACCAAGCTGTTGGTCACCTGCCCTAATATCTCCTTATGTGGCTCAGTATCAAATTTTGGTTGATAATGTTCCTGTGAAGGGTTAAAGGTGCTATATAAATACAAGTTGTTGTTGTACTCTCACTCCTTAGAGAAATCTACCAGGCTGTAAATAATGAGCCTGGTGCAAATATTTTAACTAGTTACATTAACGAGCAACTCAACTAAGCATAACTGGAATTCAGACAATCACTAATAAAGACACGAGATCATATTGCTTTACATGATTTACCTGGACTTGCAGCAAACTGTTTATAATGATGGAGACAACATCCAATGTGGCACATCTAAGATCAGTTACAATGGATACGAGACCATTTCTGGTTTGTGATTCACTATTAACAAAAAGAAACACCACGTTTTATTTCAACACATCATTGCATAAATCTGTTCCACTGGCTTCTCCCCACAACAGAATTATTCTACTGCAACTTAGTTAAATGAAGAAACAGAATTTTAAGTTAAACATTCAATGTTTCACCTTCCCTCCTCCAACTTTACCCAACCGAGAGAGCAGTCAGGTAACCTGCTCCTAGCCCCCACCAGTGTTGCACCATTAGTGATCATTAGGAGTTGTACAACAGTGGTGCAGATTCATTCCCTATTGAATTATCACCAATCCATCATAAGGATACCTTATCAAAACCTACTTTTTAAAAAATCAATTAAGGAATCAATACCCTAAAGTAGTTATTCACACTTCTCTCCAGGTCAGTTGAGGTAACAGCGGTGTTGTCATGGGAGAAATTTTGCACATTGGTACCAATATGCAGGGGGAAAGGGAAGCAGGAAAAGGGAGGGGCAGAAATGCATTAAAGTAGGAATGCTTGAATGATGTGTAACACTTGTGTTATACACTTAACCCAAAATTGCTCCCATCACTAGCATCAACAGTGACTTTAATCATCTGAAGAAATGTTCTTCCAAGTTTCTCTCACCTCTAAAAGGTAAATTAAGATAAACTCCAAAATATCTACCTAACTTTACACTCACATTATTCATCTTTGGCCGGTTTATTTACAATGCATGACATTTCCAGAGTCCTAGTATCTTCAGGACCATCACTTTCCACAGCATATTTAATCATCTCATTTGATCCTTAAATTCCATTTCTAACCAGATACTTATCCAGCCCTTTATTTAATAAAAAGGGAATTAGGTGGCAGCATTAACTCATTTTGTTACAAATCTTTTCTGAGTTTTCAATGCTCCGTGGAAAATGTAATTCCTTGCCATCAGCAGTCTTCCTTCAAGGCTCTTCTATTTTCAAGTCCTCTAGTTTTGCTCTCACAGTCCAAGTTTAATATTACGGTTACATCTATTTTATCTGTTCCTCACAGCATTTTAACATTGTGGACTTTGACCACTCCTGATCTTCTTTTCTCTGACCAAAACAAATTCATTTCTGTGGATTTCAATCCACGATTTAACTAAAGCCCTTGAATCATCGTCCTCTGAATCAATTCTCTCTTCTCCCCATCTCAATTTTCTCCCAATTTTCTATTTTCCTCTTTTGAAGGCAGTGGCGCACGTTGAATAGAATTCCATAGAGGCTGGTAAATCTCCATTATCTCAGCAGAGTGAGCATTCCTTAATTAACTTGTTTCAGATCAGGGACTGAACTTGGGAGCTCCATAGTTTGGTAGTTCAGTACCCATAATCGGGCACTGCATTTGTCCATTAAGCCGTATTTTTGTCTTTTTGGAGATAGCATGCCCAAAATATTCCAAATCTGCTTCATTAAATCTATACAAGGTTAGAATAGCTTATTCCCCTCAATTGTAAAGATCAAATGGATACCCAGTTGCCATTTGATGGGATTGTCACTAATGAGCTCTCTATATGGATGAAGTTGTCTATGTGGTATGTGTAGCAAAATTATAAGCACCTTTGTTTATAAATAGTTCCACAATTTTGTCACACATTACTCCTAGAAGAAACCTTCCCCCAATAGGAAAAAAAAATAGATTTTACTGGGAGAGATATAGGGGGGAAAATTCAGTTGTTTGCACCTCCCGTTAGCGCCCTAAGAGGGCGCTAATGGGGCGCAAAGCAACTAGTGCCCGGGCGCGGCAATGTTTGTGCCGCTCGCAAAATTGACCAGACATTTTGCTGCGGCGCTAAACACTAGCGCCACAATCTCCTGCGCTCGCAGATCGTGACATCAGTCGAGCGCCCCGGACCGGATATTGAGTGGCAACCCCTGCCTGCTGCTAGTAACGACAGATTGAGGGGAACATTTTGCAGTCGGGAAGGGACTGGGGGAGCGCTATTTAAAGGCGACCGCTTCCTGCCTTTTTTTGTCAGCGAGATTTTTGCACCACGCATTCTGAAAGAGAAAGACTTCTAGAGAGATTCAACGCTGTGTGAAGGAGTTTTGGGTACTGAGCAGCACTTTGCAGGTTCATTCTGATTTGACCTTCCTTGCATCGATTTAGAAGAGACTATGGGGGCTGCACTCTGAGCTCTTTCCCTGGGCCTCTCCACTGTTCTTTCCAGCAGATTTGATGTACAGGTCTCTCATGGCCGAGATTCAAGGTTGCAATGAGCAGGATGTGGATGGAGAACAAGATCGACCCTCCCCTTTAAGAACCGGCCGGCGCCAGTGTGTCTGTGTTCCATTGCTGACTGACATCACGAGCTTCGCCAACGCTCTGAGGTAGCGCCTCGCTCCTCGGCATTAGCGCCTTAAGAGAGGTGTGTAGCACCTCCCGGGGCGATAGAAGCCAAGTTTGCAGTTGGAGGCGATAATTAGCGCCAGGCACTAAACTTTGCACCCAGCCAATAATTGCGCCCCAAACGGGGCGATACCAAATTTCTCCCTCATAGAGCTCAACAGCACAGATCATTCCTGAACTCAAGACATTGGGGGATACCAGAGGGTTGGTGGAGATGTATATAGCTCCCTTTGGGGCCTTGCCCGATCTCAGAATCACAGCATCACCTTAATATATTAAACTTTTATCCCAGTCATCAGAAGCCATGATGTCTTGATGGAGCTCAGTTCACATATTACTGTAGGTATCGATTCAATACTTGTTAAACAAGAAATGCGTTCCGAGAAGGACTTGTCTTTCAGATGCTGACTGAACTACAGGTACTGTGCATTTCCAGAATTTTCCACTTTTACGTCAAGGTTCACCCGTGTACTGGATTAAGTTCTCTTTGGCAGGCCCGATCAGATGGCATTTTCTGATAGGCTTCACTTTGCTCCTCAAAATGGTAAATTTTACTGCTCAAAATGGATAACTTTAAAGTTATCACAAGAAATAAAAGTGTACAATAATAAAAGATTTAATGTGAACTGACCTAAGACGATGAAGAAAATATTTGAGAAGTTCAACAATGTCATCATGCTTTAGATCAGATATCAGCTTACTATGCTGTGCTCTGGGGAATATAACAAGTGGAGATCCCTGATGATCAAAACTGCCTGCCAAGGAGACAATTGAAACAAATAGGATAAACAAGTCTGCGAGCAAGCCTAGGAATCCTTATATAGTAATATAAATACTGTACATACAAGATGGACACAATACTCCCAGATATTTTCCGAAGTGACAGTTGACATTTCAGACAGGAGTTTCACCTTATGGTGTTTAATTTGATCAAATTAATTGTGATAATGAGGGTAGCACTGAGTGTCAGTACATCAGCACTTGATGCTACAGAACAGGTGCAGACAGAGATTCCTGATCTGAGCCGCAATGAACTGGAAGGCATCAGACCGAGACTCCAGTTTCTCCCTGCAAGGTGGAAAAGAGGAAAATTGGAGGGTAGAATCTTGCCTTGGTGGCACCTGCTAATGGCCAGCTACAGAGAGAATGCAGAGCAGCCCAATGTGCCCATTTTCTGCTTTTCTATGTTGGCCCGGAATTTGCGCTCCCGATGATGGCGTACGTTCAGCGTACGGTGTCGTAAGCCTTCTGAAAGGCCCCGCAAGTTCTACAGATCTACCGAATCAAAAGTAAAATCACTTTCGCTGGCGCAGAGTTGGACTATTTACCCAACTACTGCCCAGCAAATGCCCACGAAACACTTACAGCTGTTTAAAGCAGGCGTTGGGCCTGCTTTCACCAGTGTAAGGGTTAATATAAATCTTAAATTAAAAAATTAAAAATGATGCACAAACACTTAAAATTACTGTATGCAAATTTTGGCCTGGATTAAATTCTTTAAAATTATTTTTCAAAAAAATAAATTTTTATTGTATTTGATGTATTGAAGGGACTTTAAATTTGAAAATGAGAACATTTATTTTTATTAGAGTTGTCTAAATTCTTTAATTATTTGGGGATTCCATTGCATGTCATTAGGGGATTCAGTTCAGAAATGACTGCAATGGAATCCTCCTTTCGCATTGGAGGACCTGGCCCACGTGATCCCATGGATACTTCTGAACCGCCTGCGGCCCTGGGATCCATGGGCCTTTACGCAGGCGTACGCCTGGAGACCTGAGGCCCGATCTCTCCATAGCTGTGGAGCCAGGAGCTAAGTTCGGAAATATTTCTCGGGTCGGAGGCATACTCTGGAGGTACGCCTCCAACCGCAAATTCAGGGCCAATACATTCGCTGAGCTTGCTATTAAACCCTTCTGCCTTAACTAAAAAAAATTACATCACGGCGGTTTCCCCATGTTGTTCCTAAAATTAACTACATGATATATTCCACACATACACCTTTACATCTAGCATAGAATTAAAGCAAAAACAAAATGCTGAACAATTTTAGATACATCAATCATCTAAAATCCTTGAGTGCACCTTACCAGTGAAATTGCTCTGTTAAAACATAAAATACTGAATGGGGAAAAAAATAAAGTCGGCCTCACCTGGGATAATAGCAGCACCAGAATACAAGACTCGATCTTCCGGCAAGTCTGGAGGAGACCAGAACTGCTGAGAACCTAAAGAAACAAAGCAAAATGTATGCGCACAAACCTTTAATTCTACAGCCACCCAATACCTTAATTTTTTTTTTAAGTATCTGTCAGAAGTGTTAGCAGACGCAGCTAATGCTACAATTTACAATCTAATAACCATTTGATTTGATGATAAAAATGTGAGCATTAAGATTCACACTTTTTGTGATGGTTAAAATTTGTACCGACATTGGAAATGCCAAAATGCTCAAGGTCTTTTTGGCTAGATTTTAGCAGCCACTGGCTGTTAATGATTCCAGTTTTGCCAGCCTGTCAAACAGCAGACAGAATTTAATTACTTGGTTAACTCTCTATCTCAATGACAAATGATGTCTGAATCTCTGCAGCGAGCGACAGACGTAACAGAGTGATGGAACACTTGAAAAGGCCAAGTCAATAGCTTTGCTGGGAAAGGCTGATCATAATGTCGCTTCCCAGCTTTACGATACAATGCTTGAATATCACCTGTCTCTGACCCTGCCTCAGCCCATCGGCTGCTGGAACCCTCATGCATGCCGTGGTTACCTCCAGACTTGACAATTCCAATGCTCTCCTGGCCGACCTCCCATCTTTCACACACTGCAAATTTCAGCTCATCCAAAACTCTGCACCAAGGCCCATTCACCCATCACTCCTGTGCTCACTGATCTACATTGGCTCCCGGTCCAGCAACCTCTCGATTTTAAAATTCTCATCCTTGTGTTCAAATCCCTCCATGGCCTCGCCCCTCCCTAAACCTGTAACCTCCTCCACCCTACATCCCTCCGAGAACTCTGTGCTTCTCCAATTCTGGTCTCGTGCACATCCCCAATTCGAATTGCTCCACCATTGGCAGCCGTGCCTTCAGCTGCCTAAGCCCTAAGCTCTCGAATTCCCTCCCTAAACATCTCTGCTTCTCTACCTCTCTCACGTCCTTCCAGGCGCTCCTTAAAATCTATCTCTTTGACCAAGCTTTTGGTCACCTGTCCTAATATCTCTTTATGTGGCTCGGTGTCAAATTATGTTTGATAACACTCCTGCAAAACGCCTTGGGGCATTTTACTACATTAAAGAAGGTATATAAATGCAAGCTGTTGTTCAGTTACAGATCTCTGCTGGAATATCAACAATTGGGCTGCTTTCTGTTAGAAGAGGGGATTAAGGGGTAATTTTGGTAGAGGTTTTAAAACGATTAAGGGATGGGACAGAGTAAATAGAAAGAAAGAAAGACTTATATATTTATATAGTGCCTTTCACGACCACCGGATGTCTCAAAGCTCTTTACAGCCAATGAAGTACTTTTGGAGTGTAGTCACTGTTGTAATGTGGGACTCACAGCAGCCAATTTGCGCACAGCAAGCTCCCACAAACAGCAATGTGATAATGGCCAAATACAGGAAACTTTGGTTTATCCGGAGGTTGTATGTCCAAAATACTCGATCTAACAGCAAAAATCAGGAGCCGTTTTCTGAGATCTCGTTCTTTTTTTTTCCCAGTCAGCCACTGCAAGGTCTGTAGCTATAGCAACAGCTTCAGCTACAGACGCCTCTTTAGAAGCTGTAAGCAACAGGGTTTGTTGTCAGATACGGAGATGAAAACCTCCGTATACTTCAACATTAACTTTGTATGTCCGGCAGTTTTGATAGATCGGCAACAGCTCGGTCCCATCGGTGCCGGATATCACAAAGTTTCCTGTAAACGTTTTGTTATGTTGATTGAGGGATAAATATTGGCCAGAACACCAGGGATAACTCCCCTACTCTTCTTCGAAATAGTGCCTTGGGATCTTTTACATTCACCTGAGGGAGCAGACGGAGCCTCAGTTTAACATCTCATCCGAAAGACAGCACCTCTGACAGTGCAGCACTCCACTGAAGTGTCAGCCTAGCTTTATGTGCTCAAGTCCCTGGAGCGGGACTTGAACCCACAACCTTCTGACTCAGAGACAAGTGTGCTACTCACTGAGCCACAGCTGACACATCACAAATAGAATCAGACCATTTCCAGTGGGGCCATGAACAAGGGGGAGCTAGATACACAATTAAATACAAGAGATTTAGGGCAGAGAGCAGGAGAAACCCTTTTACACAGAGGGTTGTGAGGCTGTGGAATGCACTACCAGAATTAGTGATTGAAGCAGAGACCATAATCAACATTTAAGAATAGGCTTGATAGGTGTTGAAGGAAAGAGGGATATGGGCAAAGGGGATTAGGACTATGGCTCATGTGGAGGATAAACACCAACACAGACTGGTTGAACCAAATGGTTTGTTTCCGTGTTGTAATTGCTATGTAACTCTATGTAACAACTGGCAATGATGCTGGAAAAATGCTCGAAGAGTGGGCATTCTCAAAAAAAATCTTGGTTCTACGTGTCACCATTACAACTTCAGTGTTACATAAAAGCACAGTGAATTCTGAAATTTGTGCTGCTGAAGCTTAAGAAAATAAAAACAGGAGCTCAAACTGGAAATGTTTACCCACCATCAAAAGATTGCTGCCATTTCTAAGATTGACACTTAGCGTATTTCTCCAATATAGGATTAAGATCTGTTTAAAAATGTTACAGTACAGCACCCGACTTTGGGATTAATGCGATATGTAATCAGACTGTACAGCACATCACTCGTTAGCTGTATTACTGTTTCACACCTCAGATGTAGGAACAGCAAATGGTACAAGGAATATCCCTGCCACATCACCAAAGGGAGATAAGGCAAGCGAAGGGCCTTCAATTACTCAAGCACCTCCAAGTGGCCAGATGAAGGGTAGCATTGGCAAAGATGCAGGCACAAGTCAGTTGCCATCCATCTAAGATCAGGAGGATTTGTGTGGCCTGGGATAGCGCACAAAAGTGAGGTAAATTAGTCTCCTTATTTTTTGATTACTGAAGTCTCGGAATGATGCTTCTATTTGGATAAATTGGCTTTGTAACTATAAGAAGTCACAGGTTAAAAAGGAAAAAAAACTGCAAATACTGGTAATCTGAATTCCCAACAGAAATTGCTGGAATTACACAGCATTTCCAAGAAAGGACATGCAGCCAAAACATTAACCCGTCCTTTTACCTTTTAATTAATTTTCCTCAGGCAAGAACCCTGTGGATAGTTCCAGCACTTTGTGTTTTTATTTAAAAGACATCATAAATTTACCTTTCTAAAATGAACCTTTTTTTTGGTTTAAAAAAAAGCGCAGAATGTTTTTATTGATATACCACATTATTCTGAAAGAGATACAGAACCATTTCCATTAGTTTCTTAATTGCCTCCAAAATGTTTTTAATGCATTAGGTATGTTTGAAACATCGAACTCTCATCAAAAATGCAAGCATAATAAAGGAGTGCCATCATCGTGAAAAAAGTATTTGAGAAACCTTTGCAATTTGTTTACAAAAACATACAACGCTGCAAATGACAAGGCCCATCATCCTATCATCAACTGCTTGTTGTGGCAGTGTGATGAAAATGATTGATGAACTACCGACTCTTGCCCCATCTCCCCAACATTAAAAAGTCTGTCCAGAAAAAAAAGTTTGTGTGGAAAAAGTTGTCTCTTCAAATCCACCGCTTAAAAATAAACCACAGCATTTCCACAATAAAGGCCCCAGGAGTGGGTGCACTTGTGAAGAACGTCCACAATGCATTTTTAACAGTTCCCTGGCCAAGTAATATTCATTTCAACGTGCTCGGGGCAGTGCCCAGCCACCCACCCAACAACTACAGAAACATCAGAAAAATAAACTTTAACAAAGAAAATGATTGGGGGGGGGGGGGGGGGGGGTTGAAAAGAATAAGTGAGGGGAGCGCCGGGTCACCTCGGTGAGGCCGACGGAGAGCGAGTGAAGCTGGCGGCCTCAGCACCAAAGCACAGAGGCTGGTCAGCTCGCCCCTGAGCCACACAGCGAGAGCGCGGCGGCGGCGGCGGCGGCAACCGGCCCCGCTGGAGCCGCAGCACCCCGGGCACAGCACAGCCCTCCTTCACACTACAGCCACACACACAAACACGAAAACTCCGCGCTTTTCCGAACTCTTTATTTTAACAAAAAAAGTACCCGCTGTTTTTTTTTGTCATTTTAAAAATCCTGAATTAAAACCTGCTCCGATTTGCTGGTTATTTGTTTCCCAGTTTGCACAGACTCGCTTTACCTGTTGCGCTGCCCCAACTCATTTTTCCTCTTTCTCCCAACTTCGGCTACAACCCGCTGTCCATCAGCAACAAGAGTTCAGCGCTGGGCTGAGAGCCAATAACAAGAAAGAAAATCCTAAGCGGCTGGTTGAAGTTCTCAGTGAAATACATCATGCAGTGAGCCCGGGGAAGGAGAGCGCTCTGCAACCCGGCTCACTCGCTGTTTCCGCCATGTTGCCCCATCCTGTGTGAGATGAGACTCCTGTATTTCATTCATTCACTCAGCAGGCTGGAGCTACCAGCACTTGCTGCTATTGGGTGAAGACCAGCCTTTCACAAAGTAACCACACTGCTGTAAACTCTCCAGTCCAGATCCAAGGTCGTCCCATCCTCTGTCGTCGAATTACAGTATACAGACGACGCTTCCGTCTGCGCTCACTCAGAGGTCGAACTCCAAACCATCGTCAACACCTTCATCAAAGCATACTAGAGCATAGGCCTTACACTAAACATCCGTAAGACATAAGAACATAAGAAATAGGAGCAGGAGTAGGCCAATCGGCCCCTCGAGCCTGCTCCGCCATTCAATAAGATCATGGCTGATCTGATCCCAACCGCAATCCACTATCACAGAACCATCTCCTGAATCTAACAGAATTAGACACACGAAATAGGAGCAGGATCAGGCTACACGGCCCCTGGGCCCGCTCCGCTACCCACAGGGCCATGACCGATCTGAACCTAGACTCATGTCCAAATTCCTGCCCGCTCCCCATAACCCTTAATTCCCTTTACTTCTAGGAAACTGTCTATTTCTGTTTTAAATTTATGTAATGATGTAGCTTCTACAGCTTTTTGGGGCAGCATATTCCATGGACCTACCACCCTCTGAGTGAAGTAGTTCCTCCTCATCTCAGTCTTGAAAGAGCAACCCCTTATTCTAAGACTATGCCCCCTAGTTCTAGTTTCACCCATCATCGGGAACATCCTCCCCGCATCCACCCGATCCAACCCCTTCACAATCTTATATGTTTCAATAAGATCGCCTCTCATTCTTCTGAACTCCAATGAGTAGAGTCCCAATCTACTCAACCTCTCCTCATATGTCCATCCCCTCATCCCCGGGATTAACTGAGTGAACCTTCTTTGTACTGACTCGAGAGCAAGTATGTCCTTTCTTAAGTATGGACACCAAAACTGTACGCAGTATTCCAGGTGCGGTCTCACCAATACCTTGTACAACTGAAGCAATACCTCCCTATTTTTGTATTCTATCCCCCTAGCAATGAAAGCCAACATTCCATTGGCCTTCTTAATCACTTGCTGCACCTGCATACTAACCTTTTGAGTTTCGTGCACCAGGACCCCCAGATCCCTTTGTACTTCAGTACTTTCCAGTTTCTTGCCATTAAGATAATAACTTGCTCTACGATTTTTCCTGCCAAAGTGCATAACCTCACACTTTCCAGTATTGTATTCCATCTGCCAAATCTCTGCCCACTTACTTAGCCTGTCTATGTCCCCTTGCAGGTTTTTTATGTCCTCCTCACTCACTACTTTCCCTCCCATCTTAGTATCATCTGCAAACTTTGATATGTTACACTCGGTCCCCTCCTCCAAGTCGTTAATATAGATTGTAAAGAGTTGGGGACCCAGCACTGAGGACAAAGGTCCTCTACCAACCTGCCCCCACCACACAGTACTGCACCCCGATTATCAAAATCCAGACAAGGCCTTGGACAATGTGGACCACTTTCCATACCTCGGGAGCCTACTGTCAACAAGGGCAAACGTCGACGACGAAGTCCAACACTGCCTTCAGTGTGCCAGTGCAGCCTTCGGTCCCCTGAGGAAGAGAGTGAAGACCAGGACCTCAAACCCGGCACTAAGCTCATTGTCTACAGAGCAGCAGTGATACCCGCCCTGCTGTATACCTCAGAGACATGGACCATGTACAGCAGGCACCTCAAAGCACTGGAGAGGTACCACCAACGCTGCCTCTGCAAGATCCTGCAAATCCATTGGCAGGATAGGCGCACCAACGTCAGTGTTCTTGCTCAGGCCAACATCCCCAGCATCGAAGCTTTGACCACGCTCGATCAACTCCGATGGATGGGTCACATTGTCCACATGCCCGATACGAGACTCCCAAAATAAGCGCTCTACTCGGAGCTCCGGCACGGTAAGAGAGCCCCAGGTGGGCAGAGGAAACGCTTCAAGGACACCCTCAAAGCCTCCTTGAAAAAGTGTAACATCCCCACCGTCACCTGGGAATCCCTGGCCCAAGACTGCACAAAGTGGAGGAGAAGCATCCGGGAAGGCGCTGAACATCTCGAGTCTCTTTGCCAGGAGCAAGAGGAAGCCAAGCGCAAGCAGCGTAAGAAGCGCACGTCAACCCAAGCACCCCACCCACCCGCCCCTTCAACCACCGTCTGCCCCACCTGTGACAGAAACATAGAAACATAGAAGATAGGAGCAGGATTAGGCCTCCACCGCCTTCTGTGGTAGAGAATTCCACAGGTTCACCACTCTCTGGGTGAAGAAATTCCTCCTCATCCCTGTCGTAAATGGCTTACCCCTTATCCTTAGACTGTGACCCCCTGGTTCTGGACTCCCTGGCCATCGGGAACATCCTTCCTGCATCTAGTCTGTCTAGTCCTGTTAGAATTTTATAAGTTTCAATGAGATCCCCTCTCATTCTTCTAAACTCCAGCGAATATAAGCCCAATCGACCCAATCTCTCCTCATACGTCATTCCTGCCATCCCAGGTATCAGTCTGGTGAATCTTCGCTGCACTCCCTCCATGGCAAGAACATCCTTCCTCAGACAAGGCGACCAAAACTGCACACAGAGACTGTAGGTCCCGCATTGGACTCCTCAGTCACCTGCAAACTCATTTTTAATGTGGAAGCAAGTCATCCTCGGTTCCGAGGGACTGCCTAATAAGGAAGAACCACACTGCGCCCACCTGCAAGGCTCTGTTTTTTTGCCTTAGCCCTTAGGGTGACATCGGGCATGAACCCACTGTCCTGTCACTGTCCCCTAATAAAATATCACTGCCACTGAAACAAAGCAACAGACCCGGTCAATTAAAAGATGCGTGCAAATGTTAAATAGTAATTCTATTCTCAACATCGATCATATGGTATCCTGCGGTGCCCACCAGTCACGGAAAGCTTCAGGCAAACTGCCGAACACCACATGGTCAGGCACTAGGGCTGAGCCCTCCCTGGTGATCCAGGGCCTGTGTGTGGTGGTTTTCACCAGGCTCAGGAGCAGACCCACCAGGAGGCAACCACAACAACAACAACAACTTGCATTTATAATAGGGCCTTTAAAGTAGTAAAGCGTTCCCAAGGTGCTTCACAGGAGCGTTATCAAGCAAAATTTGACGCCGAGCCACGTAAGGACTTATTAGGACAGATGACCATAAGCTTGGTCAAAGAGGCAGGCTTTAAGGTCGGGGATGGTGGCACAATCAATGAAGTCAGTGGAAATAAAAATCAGGAGCACTATCATCCGCTTTACACTATCGCACACCACGCTCCTGATCTTTGGTCACCCGGTGCGGCGGGGAGCGGGCAGATCGGGGGACCTCCGCGTGGGACCTCCTCGTGGGACTGCTCCTGGGTCTGGCCAAAGTGGCCATCAACTGGTCCAGGCAGCGGGCGATCGAGGGGGTCGTTCGGCCCGACTGCCTGCCTCTCTTCCGCGGCCACGTTCGCGCCCAGTTCAATTTCAATTCAATTTCAATGTCAATTTCAATTTCAATTTTATTTGTCACATAACCAAATACAACAAGTGAAATCCAGTCAGTGAAATGCTTTTTTCTTAACGAGCTGAGCGCACCAAGCAGCAAAGGACACTTAGCTGCCTGGTACGCACGGAGCCCACAAGGACGGCAGCCATCTTCATCGGCGCCCTGGAGATGGAGCACGCAGTGTCCGCCGGCACGCTCGAGGCCTTCCGCGACTGGTGGGCACCGCAGGGACTGGAGTGCATCATCACCCCGGCCAACAATATTTTAATTTAGGTTGTTAAGTTTCATTTAAGGGTTTTTTAAGTTACAGTTTATTTGTTTTGGGTCCCTATAAAAGAGTACACTCGCACAAAGTCAAGATCTACCCCCTATTATTTTAAACACTCTAAATCATTGTGAGCAATGCAATGGGGAGATGTACTAATTATTTTTAAAAGTCTTACATGTGCACGCAGTTCTTGTTGCTTACTTACTTGCTACTACTGTCACGTTATTTGTATTAAGGTCAGACTCGTGTCATGCAGTCTTTCATGCTATTATCACATTTCTACATTCACTTCAATTAATTTTCCTATCATTTTAATGCAGTACTGATTCAGTCCTCCTAATTGAATATCCAAACTAGGTGGTACTACGACAGCACGATAGTACAAAAATTTACGTGTGCTTGGCTAGAAAGGATCATTGGATGTGGTCCTGCTAGCCCTGACCAGCATTTCTACATTTTACCCATTTGTCACCCAATGTGCCTGCAACAGTCAGTAAATACAGTATATGTAATAAAACCCAGTACCGATTGAACAGACTTTGAGTTTTATTCGGCATTTTTTTTATTAGGTACTAGCAGGGGGTGCCCAGCGTTGCCAGGGCAATTTTGGGCCGCGTGGTCTGCCTGCCGGTGTCTGTCCCCTCTCTCTCTCCCTCCCTCTCCCCGAGCTGAGCTCCCCAGGGGATGGCGCGGTTGACGGCCGGCAGCTGCAGCTCGGCCGCCCGTTGCGTGTCTCGGGCCTAGCGCTTGAGGCCCGGTGGGGCTCTCGGGGCGAGACGGACCCGAGCTGAGCTCCCCCGCGGATCGCGCGGTTGATGGTCGGGCGCTGCCGATGACCCGTCAGCTGTGTGGAAACTGACCTGCAGCTCCCGGAGTCGCAATGTGGGGGTCTGTTTGGTTGGTGGTGTCCCTGTGGGGATGAAAAAAATGGCGGCGAAGTTTAGGGAGACTGGAGGATTAGGACCCGCCCGTGATGCACTGATTGGTCAACCATCAGGTGAGTGAATTGTAGGATTGGTCAAGCAGCACGTCAGTCAACGCTAATGACAGGTAGGATTGGTGAACCGCTAATGAGTGGATTTTTGAGGATTTTTGAACCTTTTTTGTATACTGTCCTAACAATTTTTGTCTGACGAAAAAGTAAATACACCTACGAGAGTCCCCTAATAATAAGCTTTCTTTTGATATAACATATGTGTAGGTACGCTCTATAACTTTTGATTGTATAGCCGGACAAACAGAAAGACAGAGAGACAGAGCGACAGACAGAGAGACAGAGAGACATACCGCTTTATATGTATAGATTTACTTCCTGATAGTACATTGTAGGCTCTTTATAAAACTTAAAGCCTATTTCCCAGCTCAGTGATGAGAGACTGACTACAAATCTGGGCACCTCGCAGGGGAAAGCAGGTGAGGGAGATTAGAGGAAAGATGCCTGCAGAGAGGAGAGTGAGGAGGGTGGGAGGTAAGGGATAAGGGGCTATGAATGAAGAAGTAGGGGTGTGTGGAGGTAATCATGGGTGAATAGTGGGAGGCGATGAGACAAAGGGAGTAATTGTAGCCTAACTCGACGGGCGGGAAACCCACGGGATCGGGTGGAACGCCGGTTTTACATCCCGCCCAATATTACTCTCCGTTGATTTCAATCATAAAATCGGGCTGGGTGTAAAACCAGAGGTGGATCCGATCCCGTCAGTTTCCTGACAGGCGCTTTAGGTAAAAATTGCCCCAAAGTCTCCTTAGGTTGTCAACCAGTCTCCCCTGCAGGTCTCTACTGAAACTTTTTGCTCCCGATACTCTTGCTCCTTTTATTTGTTTTTTCCAGTCCCATTTCTGTTATTTTTTTAAACTCTGGCTCTTGATGCTTCTGTTTTTAGTCCCATTCCTGACACTGGGATTTCTTTTAATCCTACTCCCACTCTGGTATTTTCTCAAACCTCCCTATCGCTCAACCCAAATTTCCCAACTTACCCAGCATCCACCTAACCATTAGTTATTGAGCATAAGTTCTGTTCTAACTAGCACAGATACTAACACTCACACAAATATCAAATTTTCGAAGTATTTTATTATATATCTACATACAAAACATCCATGAAATTAAATTGAATATGCACATTATATTAAAATATTTACTTTGCACCGAGTATTTATATATAGAAAATACTCAGTCCCATTGGATTCCCCAGCAGAGGTTGGGTGCTACACATCCAGCAGGGCTGGAGATTTGGCAGGATCTGGAAACGGCGGGTTTCCACTCAGAATCCCAGTGGCCGCCAATTTCTGAAGGGGCTGTAAACATGCCGCATGACATCAGCGGGTGAGGTTAAGGATTGCAAATTCCCATGTCAGGAATTTCCTTAGCCCCCACTTTCACACAACGATCTAGACGGAAGAATGAATCCAGTGTAAAGAAAGAAAAACTTGCATTTATCAAGCACTTTTCACGACCTCAGGACACGCCAAAGCGCTTTACAGCCAATGAAGTACTTTTTTTTTGACGTGCAGTCACTGTTGTAATGTAGGAAACACAGCAGCCAATTTACACACAGCAAGGCCCCACAAACAGCTCGAGGGATAAATGTTGACCAGGACACCAGGGACGATTCCCCTGTTCTTCTTCGAAATAGTGCCATGCGATTTTTTACATCCATCCAACAAGGCAGAAAGGGCCTTGGTTTAACGTCTCATCTGAAAAACTGCACCTCTGACACTGCAGCACTCCCTCAGTTTGATGCTTTCATGCTTTTCAGACTGGGAGGCCGCTTTTGGGCGTTCGGTCATCTTCTTGATGATGTTAGCTGGCAAGTTCTCAGTGAACTATCACACACAGGGAAACCACGTGTAGGTTGTCATCAGCTCCACAAGTGGAAGATGAGGGACGACCCAAAATGCAACTGTGGCCATGAGTCCCAGATCCTGGAAGACATCACATCAACCTGCCCACTACGATCTGTTGTGGGAAGCATCTCAGGACGCCATTGAATGATTAGCCATCCCATTATAAGCTTTTCCCGTCATACGAAAGTAGTATAAGTAGTAATCCCTCAGTACTGCACTCCAGTATCAGCCTTGATTTTGTGCTCAAGTCCCTGGAGTGGAAGTTGAACCCACAAACTTCTGAGTACAAAAGAGCGACCACTGAGCCACAGCTGATACAGGTTAGCTAAGGGATGGAAGTTGGGCCCATCAAGATCTCAAGATCTGCTATAAAGGGGAGGGGAGCTTGCACTTTGGGGGGGGGTGCTGCTCACCAGTGGCCATCTGGTACTGTACCTCCTGTCCCTCCCCCCAACCCCCATTGTGGGCACCCAGGATGTGCCCAAACTGGCACAGGCGCCAACCATGCACATGCAACTTACCGGACCCCAAATAATCCAGCGGGGTCAGGCAGAGATTAGCTGTAAGGTTTTTCAAGCCAACTGATTCTATACTTACATTGCATAAATACATTTTAATATGCTGTTTCATATATTTTACCTTAATTTATTTTAGCTTCCATTATTTTTATTCAGAAACTTATAACTATATGCAATTTAATGTAAATGTTCAGTTATATTAATTTCAGCTCTATATAATTTCTCTGTACCATTTAATTTATTTTACGTATTCTTTTTAACCAAGGTTCCCTTCAATTGTAACACCTACAGTATAACAAGACAATGTATTCTCAATTACAACATATAATCATTCTCTCCTTATCAAACAGCCTCCAACGTCCCACAAGCTACACTACAAGAAATCCACTATATCTAAGCTATATATTTTACATTTAATCATAAATATGTATATATTTTTTATAATATTTAATTTTATGTAATTTTGCACCTAATTCTTGTTCATTTATCTCCATATAAGCAACATCATGGGAGATTCACCATAGGGTGAGACCACACCTGGAATATTGTGCATAGTTTTAGTCTCCTTACCTAAGGAAGGATATACTTGCCACAGAGGGAGTGCAACGAAGGTTCACCAGACTGGTTCCTGGGATGGGGGCATTGTCCTATGAGGAGAGATTGAGTAGACTAGGCCTATATTCTCTAGAGTTTAGAAGAATGAGAGGTGATCTCATTGAAACATACAAAATTCTTACAGGGCTTGACAGGGTAGATGCAGGAAGGATGTTTCCTCTGGCTGGGGAGTTTAGAACCAGGGGTCACAGTCTCAGAATAAGGGGTCGGCCATTTAGGACTCAGATGAGGAGACATTTCTTCACTCAAAGGGTGGTGAATTTTTGGAATTCTCTACCCCAGAGGGCTGTGGAGACTCAGTCGTTGAGTATATTCAAGACAGAGATCGATAGATTTTTGAATATTATGGGAATCAAGGGATACGGGGATAGTGCAGGAAAGTGGAGATGAGGTAGAAGATCAGCCATGATCTTATTGAATGGCGGAGCAGGCTCGAAGGGCCAAATGGCCTACTCCTGCTCCTATTTCTTATGTTATTATGTTCACTAGTCATATATTAAAAATGATATGATTGCATGTAGTTTCTGTTCATAACACTCTGATGTCAAATTTCTGTGTCACACTGTAGTCATAGTCTGACATCAAACTCTGGCATCACAAGCTTTGATTGGCTGAACTAAAAAAAATAACAAATAACAGCTCAGATTTTCCTGTCAAAATATTTATAACGGGTTGCTGACTCGCTATGAGAAAGGCATGGATTAATCAAGGACAGTCAGCATGGATTTGTTAAGGGAAGGTCGTATCTGACAAACTTGATTGAATTTTTTGAGGCGGTAACAAGGAGGGTTGCTGAGGGTAGTGCATTTGATGTAGTCTACATGGATTTTAGAAAGGCTTTTGACAAGGTCCCACATGGCAGACTGGTCAGAAAAGTAAAAGCCCATGGGATCCAAGGGAAAGTGACAAGTTGGATCTAAAATGGGCTCAGTGGCAGGAAGCAAAGGGTAATGGTCGACAGGTGTTTTTGTGACTGGAAAGCTGTTTCCAGTGAGGTTCCACAGGGCTCAGTACTAGATCCTTTGCTTTTTGTGGTATACATCAATGATTTAGACTTCAATGTAGGGGGCATGATTAAGAAGTTTGCAGATAATACAAAAGTTGGCCGTGTGGTTACTAGTGAAGAAGAAAGCTGTAGACTGCAGGAAGATATCAATGGTCAGGTGGACAGAAAAGTGGCAAATGCAATTCAATGCAGGGAAGCGTGAGGTAATGCATTTGGGAAGAGCTAATAAGACAAGGGAATACACAATAAATGGTAGGATACTGAGAAGTGTAGAGGAACAGAGGGACCTTGGAGTGCATGTCCACAGATCCCTGAAGGTAACAGGACAGGTAGATAAGGTGGTTAAGAAGGCATATGGGATAATTTCCTTTATTAGCCAAGGTATAGAATATAAGAGCAGGGAGGTTATGTTTGAACTGTACAAAACACTAGTTAGGCCACAGCTAGAGTACTGTGTTCTGGTCACCACATTACAGGAAAGATGTGATTGCACTAGAGAGGGTACACAGGAGATATACAAGGATGTTGCCAGGACTGGAGAATTTTAGCTATGAGGAAAGATTGGATAGGCTGGGATTGTTATCTTTGGAACAGAGGAGGCTAAGGGGAGACTTGATTGAGGTGTATAAAATTATGAGGGGCCTAGATTGAGTGGATAGTAAGGACCTATTTCTCTTAGCAGAGCAGTCAATAACCAGGGGGCATAGATTTAAAATAATGGGTAGAAGGATTAGAGGGGAGTTGAGGAGAACTTTATTCACCCAGAGGTTGGTGGGAGTCTGGAACTTACTGCCTGAAAGAGTGGTAGAGGCAGAAACGCTCATCACATTTAAAAAGTACTTGGATAAGCACTTGAAGTGCTGTAACCCACAAGGCTACGAACCAAGAGCTGGAAATTGGGATTAGGCTGGATAGCTCATTTTTGGTCGGCACAGATGGGTCGAATGGCCTCCTTCTGTGCCGTAAATTTCTATGATTCTATGATCACCTGTTTTACACTATCGCACAAAGTCAAGATCTACCCCAAAAGTGTCTTTGATCATTATTTTAGTTTGTTTTTCCCTTATACTGTAGTTGAATTTCAGGAACTTTCACTTGTTCATAAGTAACAGATCCATTTCTGGTGATGCTGTCAGTATCAAACTGTCACTTTAGTGTAGTTCATGGTGCTATGAACTTGGGGTAGTTGGGAGACCTGCACAAAAAGAAGAAGAAATGTGTATGATCTAAAAGAGCCTTTAATGTGAACCTTGGCCTGGAGCACAAAAGCACAAAATATCTCCAAGTTTGCAGACGACACAAAGCTGGGTGGGCGTGTGTGCTGTGAGGAGGATGCCGAGGAACTCCAGTATGATTTGGACAGGTTGGGTGATTGGGCAGATGTATGGCAGATGCAGTATAATGTGGATAAATGCGAGGTTATCCACTTCGGTGGCAAAAACAGGAAGGCAGATTATTATCTGAACGGCAATAGATTGGGAGAAGGGGAAGTGCAATGAGACCTGGGTGTCCTTGTGCACCAGTCGCTGAAGGTAAGCATGCAGGTGCAGCAGGCGGTTAAGAAGGCAAATGGTATGTTGGCCTTCGTAGCGAGAGGATTCGAGTACAGGAACAAGGATGTTTTGCTGCAGTTGTACAGGGCCTTGGTGAGACCGCACCTTGAGTATTGTGTGCAGTTTTGGTCGCCTTATCTGAGGACGGATGTTCTTGCCATGGAGGGAGTGCAGTGAAGATTCACCAGACTGATACCTGGGATGGCAGGAATGGTGTATGAGGAGAGATTGGGTCGATTGGGCTTATACTCGCTGGAGTTTAGAAGAATGAGAGGGGATCTCATTGAAACTTATAAAATTCTAACAGGACTAGACAGACTAGATGCAGGAAGGATGTTCCCGATGGGGAGTCCAGAACCAGGGGTCACAGTCTAAGGATAAGGGGTAGGCCATTTAGGACAGAAATGAGGAGGAATTTCTTCACCCAGAGAGTGGTGAACCTGTGGAATTCTCTACCACACAAGGCAGTTGAGGCCAATTCATTAAATATATTCAAGAAGGAGTTAGATATATTTCTTAAGGCTAAAGGGATCAAGGGATATGGGGAGAAAGCAGGGACAGGGTACTGAGTTTGGATGATCAGCCATGATCGCATTGAATGGCGGAGCAGGCTCGAGGGGCCGAATGGCCTACTCCTGCTCCTATCTTCTATGTTTCTATGTAAGCTGCTTTGGAACCTCAGCTTGGAGAACAGTTGTTGCCAACAGGGACCTGGCCATGCCAGATTAATATTGTCATCAGGGATCTAGCTAAGGCACACAGGAGCTGACCTGATGGAGCTGGCTATGGAAGAGAAGGTCTCACATGAGGGATTTGGCCATGGAGGAAAGGGGTGGTCATGAAGGACCAGGCGAAGCAGATCAAGAAATCCCAAAGAAAAGAAGAATGCCCATTAGTAGCCTAACCTCAAAGGATAAGAAGTGCTATAAGTGATTTTGATTTTGGAGGATATAATTTGCTATATTTGTAGTTGGAGACTTGGGATTTATGTTGGATTTTTATCAGCTGTTATTTAAAAATAGGTACAGATAAATAAATTCTCAGTACCTAATAACAACAATCTATTGATACAGCTTACTGTTTTTTCTCTCTTATACGGTACATTAAAGTTTCAATGTTAATTTTACAGTATTACAGATATAGATTACACTGCTGTGTTTTATATGCGTAGCTTACTGTGGTACAGCCATGGTCAGGGTAAAGCTAGTTTATGGTGATGTAGAGCACATTTCCTTTCACTTTATGCCTGGATGGTGTGCAGAAAGGAACATCTGATGGGAAGGATAGCACACCCCTTAGAGAACCCACTGGATTTTCCTTCTATTAATTTAAATGGGAGGAAAATCAGGTGCCTTCTGTTACCATCGTGCTTTCTGTGCTCCACAGGTAGAGGAAAATCTACCCCGTATGTTGCTGCATTACCAAATATTGTGAAATGGTTATATGTCTCTGGTTTGAGAATGTTCTCCCCTTAATGGCCACGGCTATCTTTTTTTTATAGATAAAGTTTGCCATAAGTTGCACTTTTTGAATCGATAATGTTAATTTAAGATTTTAAGTAAATTAATTTGTCTTATTATTTCAATATACGGGTTCCTGTTGTGTCTGTGTGTTGATAGAGACACTGAAGACAGGAGTTGGTTTCATAGATGTTTACTAAACAAAGTCTGGAGGGGAACTAACTGATACAACACAATATACAGGCTTATATAGCCCGAGTGGCCATTACCGGCATTACAGTACACATGGGGCTCTTAAAGGCACATACACTACAATTCCTCCCCTTTTAGCCAACCAGTACATAATATTTTAAGTAATTATTAATTACATGTTACAAGAAAAATAATCTACACATTGCTGCAGTTAATTAATTATAAGTCAGTCTCTCTGGAGGCTTCCTGACTCGGTCCGGATAACGCCTCGGTGGTGTAGTAGTTTCTGGTGGTGTAGTAGGTTCTTTTGGCAAGGCTGATTCGGCTTGAATGCCAGCGTCGGGTTCATCGGGTTCCAGTATCACCGGATCGGAGGTAGATATGGGTATCTCTACTTCATCGTTAGGCGTATAGAGTTGTGGTGTAGGTTGTCCCTTTTCAGATGACTCTATGATTTGGTCAGCATGGCGCCTTATTATGCTTTCTCCGATGTCCACGGTATACATCAGCGGTCCTAGTCGTGTGCAGATAGTTCCAGGCTGCCATTTCTCGGTACGGTAGTCCTGGGCTAAAACCTGTTGACCTATCTGGAAGGTTCTAGTTGGCCTTTCATTCATGCCTTGAAATTGCCGGTTCTCCACGTCCCTTCTGATGTTGGGCTTGATCAAATCCAGCCGGCATCTTAGGCTTCTATTGAAGAACATCATGGTGGGAGTTTGGTTTGTAACCATATGTGTTGCATTCCTGTATGCGAACAAGAAGTTATCCACCTTGTGCTGAAGTTTTATGTCTTCATTACCCATGGCCTTTATGGCCTTCTTGAAGGTCTGGACAAACCTTTCAGCCAATCCATTGGTGGCGGGATGGTATGGGGCAGACGTGTAGTGCTTAACCCCATTGTTTTTTTAAGAACTTCCTGAATTCTTTGGACACAAATTGCGGTCCATTATCAGAACAGATCTGTTCCGGCAGCCCATTCCTGGCAAATATGGTCCTTAATACTGTGATGGTTTTTTCCGTGGTGGTGGAGGACATCTTTATTACCTCCGGCCACTTGGAGTGTGCATCAACCGCGATTAAGAACATTGAGTCCATAAATGGACCAGCAAAGTCGATGTGTACCCTTTGCCAGGGAGATGAGGGCCACTCCCATGGATGTAGAGGGGCTTGGGGTGGAGCGTTTTGGACCTTCTGGCATCCTAGGCAGCTCTTGGTCATTTCTTCGATGTCTCCATCGATACCTGGCCACCATACAAACGCCCTGGCTAGGTTCTTCATTTTCACTCCACCCAGATGCCCCTCGTGAAGCTCCTTTAGAACTTTATCCTGGAGTTTGGGTGGAATCACCACTCTGAATCCACACATCAAGGTTCCTCGGCACACTGACAGCTGTTCTCTTCTTTGCGAGAATGCTGGCAACAGTGGTTTGCCATGTGCTGGCCATCCCTTCACTGTTAAATCGTAGACTCGTGAGAGAGTCGGGTCATTTCTAGTTTCCCTTTCAATGGCAGAATTTGTTACTGGTAGACATTCGACTATGGTAGAGTGGAAAATCTCCATTGGGTCTACGGTAGGTGCTTCTTCTACCGTTGGCAACGGTAGGCGCGATAACCCATTAGCATTCCCATGCTGTTTTGACCCTTTGTATTCTATGTTGTATTGGTGTGCCCCTAGAGAAAGGGACCGCCTCTGTAGCCTTTGTGCTGTCATAATGGGAACACCCTTTTTAGGGTTGAATATGGAGATGAGGGGTTGATGGTCAGTCAACAAGGTAAATTTTTGTCCGTGTAGGTAATGGTTTAATTTCTTCATTCCCCATACCAGGCTGAGTGCTTCCCTGTCGATTTGGGCACAGTTACGCTCAGCTGAGTTCAATGAGCGTGACGCAAAAGCTATCGGCCGTTCCGAGCCATCAGGGAATTTATGCGATAATACTGCTCCTACGCCGTAAGGGGATGCATCGCACGCCAGTCTGATTGGCAGTGATGGGTTGTAATGAGCCAAAACTTCTTTGGATGTGATTAAGTCTTTGCATTTATGGAAGGCACGTTTACAGTCTTTGCTCCATTTCCAAATTACTCCTGTTTGTAGCAGTTCATTAAGAGGGTGTAGAAGAGTTGATAAGTTCGGTAAAAATTTATGATAGTAATTTATTAATCCCAGGAACGACCTTAATTGTGAAACATTTTCAGGTGCTGGGGCTTTTATGACCGCTTCAATTTTTTCAGGTGACTTATGCAACCCTTCCTTATTAATTATGTGGCCACAATATATTTGATTTTGGAAAAATTCGCACTTGGGGCGATTTGCTCGTAGGCCCCGTTCTCTCAGCCTAGTGAGCACCTGCTCCAAATTGGCAAGGTGCTCGTTGTCGTTTTCTCCTGTTACAAGGATGTCGTCTAGGTAGCATCGAGTCCCTGGAATCCCTTGGAGGACTTGCTCCATAGCTCTTTGCCAGATAGCTGGAGCGGATGCTACTCCGAAAACCAGTCGATTGTACTGGTACAGACCTTTGTGTGTATTTATCGTGAGATATTTTTAGAGGCCTCTTCAACCTCCATCTGCAGATATGCCTGTGCCAAGTCAATTTTGGTGAAACGTTTCCCTCCGGATAGTGAGGCAAAAATATCTTCTATCCTCGGAAGAGGATACTGTACCGTGTGAAGGACCGGGTTTACAGTCACCTTGAAGTCTCCACAGATGCGAATTTTTCTCTGTTCTTCAGATTTATCATTATTCAATGCTTTCTTCATGACTGGAACGATGGGTGTTGCCCACTTGCTCCAATCTATTTTGGATAATACGCCTGCCTTTTCCAAATTCTCCAGCTCTGCCTCGACTGCTGGACGAATTGCGTATGGCACCAGTCTTGCCTTAAAAAACGTGGGAATTGCTGCATCTTCCACTTTTATTGAGGCAGTGATGCCTTTCAAGGTTCCTAGTTTCTCTTGAAACACTTCTTTGGCGTTGGCCAAGATGTCTTTTAATCGTTCAGGTATGGCGTCATCATCGTTTTTTTTCTTACTGGTCACCGTCAGTGCCTGAATGGAGTGCCAGTCTAAACGTATTTTCCTGATCCATTCACGTCCCAACAGCGGTGGACCACCATCTTGTAGAATGTATAAATACAACTTTTGTATTTCCTTGCCGTTGTATACAACAGGCCCCCTTGTTTTTCCTTTGGGGTATACTTTCTGCCCCATATATGTTTTCAAGATAATGGATGTGTCTTTTAAAGGTATATGCGGAAATAGCCGCTCGTAATCCCATCAAATTATGACGGTCAGAGCTGATCCTGTATCTAGCTCCATTTTAACTGGGGACCCTGCTATTGTGAGGGTAATCCAAATGGTCTGGTAATCATCTTTGGCAATTACATTATGTAATTTGAGACAGCTTAGTCTCTTGTTTTCGGAGTCGCTATCGCTCTTCTGGTCTTCGGAGCTACTGTCCGTCATCATTTGTACCTTTCCGTACTTTTCTTTATTGATTTTTTTTTTCCTGTCTGTGGATTTTTTTTGTCCAGATCGGCATACCCGTGCAATGTGTCCAATCTTTCCGCATTGCCTGCATGCTTTGTCCTTGAACCAGCAGTCCCTCTGGTCATGGGTGGATCTGCCGCAGCGATAACATCTCTTGAAACCCTGTGTCATTTCATGGGTGCCGAAGTCCTGTGTCTTTTGTTGTATCTCTGCAGCTCCTCTTGCGGCTGCTTCGTATGATACAGCCATACTGAAAGCCTTGTCTAGTGTTAAATCTTTTTCAGAGAGCAGCCTTTTCTGTGTTCCTTCACTTAAGAGACCGCAGACGAATTTGTCTCGAAGATAATCTGCTAGTCCTGCCCCGAATTGGCAGTGTTTTGATAGCTTTCTTAATTCGGTGAGGTAATCAGCGTTACTTTCATTCTTGTGTTGATTTCTCTTGAAGAATTTGAATCGTTCCGCTATCTGCAGCGGTGTTGGGTTTAAGTGCTCCTGTAGGGTATCAACAATTTCTTTAAAATTCTTGTCCTTTGGTTTGGCTGGAGTGATTACATTTTGTAACAGCCCGTATGTCTTTGCGCCCATTAGATTTAGTAGTACTGAAGCTTTTTTTTCATCTTCTATTCCATTTGCGGTGCAATATACCTCCACTCTTTCCACATATGTGGTCCAATCCTCTATCTCGTTATCAAAAGCATCAATATTGCCAGACTTAGGCATCCTAGAAAAAAAATGGCGCTTCCTGCGCTTTTCTTTGTTTTCTGCAGTAAAGATATGGCGCTTTCCCGCTGCTGCTGCCGATGACAACGCTGTTTCCCGCGGTTTCCGTTCTTTTTATTTATTTATTTATTTACAGTTGGAGACTCGTTCCCGCCGGACTCTCTCACTAGGTCTGAACGCCGACCTGCTCGCAGCGCCGGCTGTCTCCCGAGTGCTCCCTCCCCGTCTGTTACTGCTTGCCTCCGCTTTCGCTGCTTGGCCCAGCTGTAGAGCCAGCCGCTGGAGCCCCAGCCCGATGCCCAGGAAGGATTATTGCAGTACCTGCCACCAGCTTGGCTAGCTGGTGAAACTACAGCTTTTTCTTTTTCTTGATTTTTCTTCAACTTTGGACGCCAGAGGAATCGATGTCCTTGAGGTGCTGCCGAATTGCAGGTAAGTCCGTTTCCAATTCGTCACCACTGTTGTGTCTGTGTGTTGATAGAGACACTGAAGACAGGAGTTGGTTTCATAGGTGTTTACTAAACAAAGTCTGGAGGGGAACTAACTGATACAACACAATATACAGGCTTATATAGCCCAAGGGGCCATTACCGGCATTACAGTACACATGGGGCTCTTAAAGGCACATACACTACAGTTCCAGTACACTTTTTGCATCTCTTGATAAGAATGAGACTCATGTCCCTTTCAAAATCAGATATAGAGAACTACATTTAACTGTAGCACACTTCTTTTCTGTAAGTGTATGGGAATTGAATTAACAACAGTAAATTCAATCATGAATTCAGGGTGGTTCAATAATTATGTCATCTCAACTGTACATATTTATTTATCTTCCTTTTGAATCAGAAGCTCCTCCATAAATCTAATATCTGTGGTGTCATCACCACTCTTTGCTTAGATAAGAATATTCAGCAACAAATTGAAAATTAGTTTACTCATAATTGTAATTGTTTTTATTCTTTTTAAAAGGATATTGATGTTGAGATTCCAATGTCGTGCCAAATCTGGGGATTCTGTGGCCTGCTGAGGCCTCTATTCCACTATATAGTTGAAATAATTATTTTATCTTTTATGATTGACAATAATACTTTTGTTACTGTACTGGGCCAGTGGGTATGCAAGTGTAACTATAGAAGCAATGATTTCATTCTTGATCAGTCTTGTAATTATTATGTTTCAATTTTAATCAGATTGGAAACATTCCCAAGTATTCTTTATTACTTTTGTGGACGTTTTTGAGCTTTGTGGGGTTTGTAGGTTGGCAAACTGGTACATAAATCTTGGCAGATTGGTCGAGGTGGGAGGATGAATTCTGCTTGCCCGGGGGCTAAATTTGGGTAGGTGAGATTAATGTAGTCCTGGAAAGCTTTTCTTGTGTTTCGCAACTCAGTCTCCAGCTCCAATTCTAAGACAGTCATGGTTCCCACCCGATCATAAACCTCTTTGAGGTTAACCTCCTTATTGCACAGCAAGCATTTTAAGTAGTCTATTTCAGACTGATGTCTACTTTGTAAGACAATGATGGGTTCCTCAGCTAGTGCCTTTTCTTCACTGCGAGCTTTAGCAACTTCAGCTAATATTTTCCTTTCATACTCTTCTTTTTGGAGATGTAAAGATTCTTGTAGTGCAAAATGATTTTGCGTTTCGGCATCAGATTTTAACTTTCTGATTAAAAATAACCAAAGCAGCATTAGTACCTAGTTGAAAATTAAAAAAAAAAACACATTTGGAACAGAATTATAAATATGTGGTCTGTGTGCAGAACTGAGTCAACATGTTGTCCTTTCAGTTCTGAGTCCTGCATTTGAGCATAGTCCAAATAAATTAAAACTCTTTGCTGATTGTAAGAGTTCCACATGAAATAACTTTGGGTGACCCATAATCAAGTTATAGTATTAGGGGGAGCATGAATCCACGCATATAACTGCTCATAATTCAGCACAAACGGTTTAACCTTACTGCTCTGCCTTATAATTGCAGGAGTTTCGTTTTGTTGCCGCCAGTAGGTGGCAGTAAATGGAAATGGCCAGTAGGGTCGCTCAACAGGAAGTAGTATAGTGATAGCAAACAAAGAGGTCACATCAGCATGGAGCGTGCTGCAAGTTAATCCACTGTAATCTTACATTGTTACGCCTTCGAAAGCATTGCCTGTGAGTTGAATGGTTTCATTACATATTCATGTTTAGATGTTAGTTATATCTCATGTATGTAACAAGGTGCATTTCTTTCTTTTGTCTTTCTCAGTTTTACTCCAACCCAATGCAACTGATTTGTATTGTTTCATTGACCTCATGCAAGTGTGGCATTATTAAACACCGGAGCTTGGACGCTACATCCTGACTCCCATGTCATTATTGAAAGGAGTTTGGCTGGCTGTCTAACTGCATACAGACACATACACGTAGGGAGGACAGTACAGTAAAAAGGCAAGTCATCAGCTGGCGCAACAAGCAACATTCGCAGTGCAACACGGTGCAATCATGGACGGCAAGAGCTTCCAAGACGAGCAGAGATCTGTGACCAGCTCAAGAAGTACACGCTCATCTAGATCATCAACAGCCAGTGTAGCAGCAGCTAGAGCCTGGGCTAAAGCTAAAGCGGCACAGGCTCATGTGACCTTTGCTAAACAGGAACTGGCTGTGAAGAAAGAGAAGGTCCGACTACAAGCAGAGGCTGCTACATTGGAGAAAGAGAAGGTCCAACTACAAGCAGAGGCTGCTACATTGGACGCCATGCTGGAGGCACTACACATCGAGAAAGAAGCAGCTGCCGCTACTGCTGAGGCAGAGATATGGGAAGCGGCACTAGAAGCAGAGGTGGGAGAGCACCGCAGCATTGCTCGTCCTGCATCACCTCAAAGCACTGAGAGGCAGACAAGCGACTATGTCCAGGAGCAGGCTAGGACACGCACAGACATCTCCTCCTTCCCAAACTTTGAACCATTGCACGAGAACACGGAATCGCCATCACCAGCCCAATATGAGGTCACTCAGGTGGATCATTCACGCTACACTGATGATGACCCCTTCCTTGTTATTGATGACTGGTCACACAAAGGAGAGTTTGCAGCGCTCCCGAAGAAACCTGTGCCTCAATCCGCCGCTCCCAACCACTTGGAAGGTACTTATGCCAAAATTCCTCACATTAAAAAAGAACCATTTTTAAAGGCTAGAATAGGTCATCCGGCATGGCAGTCTCCCATCCAATCGCAGCCCTTCCAATGCGATCATACTCTGGCAACCCATGCACAGACTCCTAATATGACAGCCATTGCCCAATATTTGGCATGTAGAGAACTTGTAAGGACAGGTCTCACAAAATTTGACAACAAGCCAGAGAGTTTTAGAGCATGGCAGTCATCCTTCCTTAATGCCACTGGCGGCTTGAGCCTGAGTGCTAGTGAGGAGTTGGATTTATTGTCATCATGGCTGGGCAAAGAATCGTCAACATGCCCGAAGGATCCGGTTTGTGTACACAAATGACCCAAGCACAGCCCTTAGAATGGTCTGGGCAAGACTCAGAGTGTTACTGCGCTCCTGAGGTGATAGAGAAAGCCCTCTTCAGTAAGCTGGAAAACTTTCCTAAAATAGGTAACAGAGACTACCTTAAGCCTAGAGAACTCGGAGACCTTTTAATGGAGTTACTGGCAGCCAAAACAGACGGATACTTACCTGAGCTCTCCTATTCAGATACTGCTCGTGGCATCAACCCAATAGTGGAGAAGTTGCCCCACCCTCTCCAAGAAAAATGGATCAACGTAGGCTCAAAATTCAAAGAAGACAACCACATGTGGTTTCCCCCATTTTCCTTCTTTGTGAACTTTATCTGCAGAGAGGCCAGAATTAGAAATGATCCAAGCTTTGCCCTGTCCAGCTACTGTAGTGGACCCTCAAAGTATGAGAAGCCCATGTCAAAGTACGTAGGCACAAGAATGCCTATATCTGTGCATAAGACGGATGTCACTGCAAAGACGACATCAGCATAGATGCAGCAAAGAATGAAGACGATCCCGGAAAACACTGCCCCATCCATCATAAGCCTTATCCGCTCGCAAAATGTAGAGGCTTCAGAAACAAGACCATAGATGAACGCAGAGCCTACCTCAAAGATAATGGGGTATGTTTTAGGCGTTGCGCCTCCATTTCCCACACTGCGAGAGACTGTAGGATAGCGTTGAGATGCAGGGAGTGTGAGAGTGACCGCCACAGCACAGCTATGCACCCAGGTCCTACCCCACAACGGAAAAGCCAACCATCAAAGACTCTGAGCCCGGAGACGAGAGAAAGGGAACCCTTACCACTGCACCAACGGTGAGCTCCATATGCACTGAGGTGTGTGGCCAAGGCCTCACAGGACGATTGTGTTCCAAAATATGCCTTGTAAGAGTCTACCCACAAGGACAGCGCGACCGCTCATTTAACATGTACGCAATACTCGATGACCAAAGTAACCGGTCACTCGCATGGTCAGACTTTTTTGACATATTTGGCGTCGAGAGTAGCCCAGTCCCTTACTCACTGAGAACCTGTGCTGGACTCTTGGAGATGGCAGGAAGGAAAGCAGATGGGTTCTGTGCCGAGGCAGTGAGTGAAGGGGTGAGCATAGACTTACCGCCACTGATAGAGTGCAGTGAAATCCCGAACAACTGATCGGAGATACCAACGCCTGAGACAGCACTTCACCATGCCCACCTAAAGCCCATAGCATCACGCATCCCAGCATTGGATCCAAAGGCCCAGATTCTCCTCCTGCTTGGGAGAGATGTGGTGAGGGTGCATAAGGTGAGAGAGCAAGTTAACGGACCACACGATGCCCCCTTTGCCCAAAGACTCGACTTAGGCTGGGTGCTCGTGGGAGAAGTGTGCCTAGGCCAAGCTCACAAGCCCAACATAAGCACCTTTAAGACCAACATGCTAGAAAGAGGACGACCCTCTTTCCTCACTCCCTGCCCAAGTCACATCCACCTGAAAGAGAGAGCGAGCTACGGCGGGGAGCAACAAGGTGATTTCTCTCACACAGCATGGGGGTGCTCGGCTGACACCAGAGCTGTCGATAAACTGGGGCACACCGTGTTTGAAAAGAAGAAAGATGACAACAAAGGTGCTCTCTCCTTCGCAGACAAAGCTTTCATGAATATTATGGAGAAAGAATTTCACAAAGGTGAGGCGAACAGCTGGGTTGCGCCTCTCCCCTTCAAGGTACCCCGGCTTCTTCTGCCTAACAATCGCGATCAGGCACTGTCACGCCTCGCATCACTGCGGCGCACATTAGATAGAAAGCCCGAAATGAAGGAACAGTTCATTGCCTTCATGGAAAAGGTTTTCGAGAGTAACCATGCTGAATTAGCACCTCCACTCAAAGAAGGAGAAGAGTGCTGGTATCTCCCGATTTTTGGAGTTTATCACCCCCAGAAGCCTAGTCAAATAAGAGTAGTTTTCGACTCCAGCGCTCAGCACTGTGGCATCTCACTCAACAATGTTCTGCTCACGGGTCCAGACCTAAACAACACCCTCCTTGGCGTGCTGATGCGCTTTAGGAAAGAGCTCGTAGCAGTAACCGCAGACATCCAACAGATGTTCTATTGCTTTGTGGTGAGAGAGGACCATAGGAACTATCTGAGGTTCTTCTGGTATCGCGACAACAACATGTCAAAGGACATCACTGAATACAGGATGCGGGTCCACGTTTTTGATAACAGCCCCTCCCCTGCAGTCTCCATCTATGGGCTCAGAAGTGCAGCCAAAGAGGGAGAACACGAGCATGGAACAGACACAAGACAGTTTGTGGAGAGACATTTTTATGTTGATGACGGCCTCATATCCTTACCTTCAGAAGCAGAAGCCATCAACCTGCTGAAACGAACTCAAGCTTCATTAGCACAGTCCAACCTGAGGCTGCACAAAATTGCCTCAAACAGTGTAGCAGTGATGACGGCCTTCACAGCTGAGGATCTCGCCAAGGACATTAAAGACTTAGACCTCAGCGACGAAACCATGCCAGCCCAGCTAAGCCTTGGTTTACGTTGGGAAATTGAATCTGACACCTTCACCTTTGCAGTGTCTGTAGGTGACAAGCCATTTACACGCCGCGGCGTGCTGTCAACGGTCAACTCGCTCTTTGACTCTCTCGGCATGGTGGCGCCCGTGACTATTCAGGGAAGAGCCCTACTACGAGAACTCTGCACAGACACGAGCGACTGGGACTCTCCACTCCCCGAAGGCAGGTTAACAGAATGGGAGACATGGAGAAAGTCTCTCAAAAATCTAAAAAATCTTCATATCCCATGCACCTACTCACCAGACACACTCTCCAAATCCAAACGCACCGAGTTGTGTGTATTCTCAGGTGCGTCCGAGAAAGCTACTGGCGCGGTAGCCTACCTGAGATCCCTGGATGATGAGGGCCAAAGCAACGTGGGATTTGTCCTGGGAAAGGCGAAGTTGACACCCCAGCCAGAGCCCACCATACCACGCCTGGAGTTATGCGCTGCAGTATTAGCGGTGGAGATGGCGGATCTCATCCTGGATGAGATAGATTTCAAACTTGATGCAGTGAAATTCTACTGTGACAGCAAAGTTGTGCTCGGTTACATCTCCAATGAGTCAAAGAGATTCTTCATATATGTACACAACAGAGTTCAGCGAATAAGACAATCAACATGCCCCGACCAGTGGCACTATGTGCCCAAAGAGCTGAATCCAGCTGACCTTGCCACCAGGTCAGTGCCTGCCTCCCAGCTCTCCAATACAATGTGGTTTACCGGGCCAGCTTTCTTACACAAACCTGACCAAGCTGACCATACGGCACAAGAATCATTCAAGCTCATCAGCCCAGATCTAGATGTGGAGGTCCGTCCTCATGTGATCAGCTTAATGACTCGCACCCAAGAGAGCCTACTTACCTGTGAGCGCTTTGAACGCTTTTCAACCTGGCGATCGCTCGTTAGAGCCATAGCTTTCTTAATCCATGTGGCTCGCTCTCACAAGTCCGATCCTGGCAGCTCGTCAAACAAATGCAGAGGTTGGCACTGGTGCAGGAAGCCTCGTTCCCCAGACGAGTTGGCTGCAGCTGAGAACATTATCATCAGGTCAGTTCAAGTTCAGGCGTACTCTGAGGAGTACAGAGCACTTGCTGAAAAAAGAACCATTACCAAGACCAGTTCACTGTGGAAACTGAATCCAGTTTTGAATGACGGCCTCATCAGAATTGGAGGACGGCTGACGCATGCAGAACTGAGCTTACAAGAAAGGAGTCCTGTTGTCCTGCCACATCAAAGCCACATCACAACATTGCTCACAAGACACCACCATGAACTGATAGAACACCAGGGCCACCAGTTCACTGAGGGAGCCATTCGAGCAGCCGGCTTGTGGATTGTCAGCGGCAAACGGTTGATTGGATCTGTCTTACACCAATGCGTCACATGCAGAAAGCTCAGATGGAGAACGGAGGAGCAGAAGATGGCTGATCTGCCTCCAGAACGACTTAGTTCATCGCCACCATTTTCATACGTCGGCCTGGATGTTTTTGGCCCTTGGACTATCACTACTCGCCGCACCAGAGGAGGCGCCGCTCATAGCAAACGTTGGGCTATGCTATTCACTTGTATGAGCACAAGAGCTGTGCATATAGAAGTGATCGAGTCCATGGACATGTCCAGCTGCATTAATGCATTACGAAGATTCGTCACCATCCGCGGGCCAGCAAAGCAGTTAAGATCCGACTGTGGAACAAATTTCATTGGAGCCTGTCGAGGGCTAGAGTTAGGGAATGAACATAACCAAAGGCCAAGCATCCTGACATACCTAAGCCAGCAAGGTTGCACATGGGAATTTAATCCTCCACATGCTTCACACATGGGTGGTGCGTGGGAGCGCATGATTGGAGTGTCGCGGCGCATTCTGGACTCAATGTTGCGACAGAACAGACCACCTCAGCTGACGCACGAAGTGCTGTGCACCTTCATGGCTGAAGTGTCAGCAATCATTAATGCGAGGCCCCTTGTTCCTGTTTCTTCCGATCCAGATTCACCATTCCTTTTAACTCCAAACATGTTACTCACACAGAAGGGCTGTGTACCCACTCTTCCTGGAGACTTCACTGACAAAGACCTCCTGAAGAGCCAGTGGAGAAGAGTAAAAGCCTTGGCCAGTAAGTTCTGGAGCCACTGGCGCACCGAGTACCTTCCCACTTTGCAAAGCCGGCGGAAGTGGAACGAGGCTCGTCGGAGTCTCTGAGAAGGTGACATCGTCTTACTGAAAGAAAGCCAAGTATCCCGCAATGAGTGGCCTATGGGTCGTGTCACCTGTCTTCCCCAGCAAAGACGACAGGGTGCGAAAGATAGAGGTGAAGGCCACTGTTCAAGGGACGGTCAAAAAGTTCTTCAGACCCATCTCAGAGGTCGTACTCCTCTTACCTAAGGAGGACTGAGTGTTATTGATTCCACAGTTCTGTATGTTTTATAAGTAGTGGCATCTAATAGACACCAGGCGGGGAGTGTTCTGCCTTATAATTGCAGGAGTTTCATTTTGTTGCCGCCAGTAGGTGGCAGTAAATGGAAATGACCAGTAGGGTCGCTCAACAGGAAGTAGTATAGTGATAGCAAACAAAGAGGTCACATCAGCATGGAGCGTGCTGCAAGTTAATCCACTGTAATCTTACATTGTTACGCCTTCGAAAGCATTGCCTGTGAGTTGAATGGTTTCATTACATATTCATGTTTAGATGTTAGTTATATCTCATGTATGTAACAAGGTGCATTTCTTTCTTTTGTCTTTCTCAGTTTTACTCCAACCCAATGCAACTGATTTGTATTGTTTCATTGACCTCATGCAAGTGTGGCATTATTAAACACCGGAGCTTGGACGCTACATCCTGACTCCCATGTCATTATTGAAAGGAGTTTGGCTGGCTGTCTAACTGCGTACAGACACATACACGTAGGGAGGACAGTACACTTACTCTTTGGAGCTGTCAAGTGGGCAACAACATTGCACTGCTATTGTGAGTTTAGGGCATATTATTGGTACAGTGTACAGCAAGCTAAGCATTAGTCTGCTTCTGGGCATGCTTGATGCTGAACTTGGTGCAAGAACATCGACAGCACTGAGATTCTCAAATTTCACAAAATAATAAAATCAATGTAGTAGTGTATTTTAGGAATTCTTGCACAAGCACACATGACTTAGGGTGGATTTTTGCATCAGTTACAGTACCTTGATAGTGTGGTCCTTAGGCAATTATATCCCGTTTATTATATAGTGTACTCTGAAATAACACCATGAAATTTAGGCAGATGTAGTTTTAATCTAATGTGTTATTATTTTTACTGCACAAGAACATTGGAACTGTTTTTCTGAAGTGACACAATGTTTTAAAGCTGTTCATAATTGTTTTGTATATTGTTCTTGCACCATACCTGGCCCAGAGTTCTGAAAACCACAGGCCAAGTAGTTATTTACAAAATTCCCTTTTACTTTCTCAAACATTTAAGTAGTAGCAAATCTCTTAGGACGGTTTCCTTTGTAAAATACTGCAGATGTTTGAACTCTGAAATAAAAACAGAAAAGGCTGGATACTCTCAGCAGGACTGACAAAAAGTTACTGACCTGAAATGCTGACCCTAAGTTTTCTCTCCACAGATGCTGCCTCTGACCTGCTGAGTGTTTCCAGCATTTTCTCCTTTTGATTTGACATTGTTATGTTTAACTCGCAAATGAGAGGCAAAGGTGAGGTGCCTCTGTCAGGGAGTAAGGTTACTTCAAGAAACACTTCACCCCACCCCACCACTGAAGCCTTTTTCAGTTCCAAAACTGAAGCCTGGAGGGAAATGCTTTCAACAATGTGATTTGCACCTCAATTACACTGAAAATCATCTCATAGGTTACCTAAGTACACTCTAGTCATTACTGAACATGATGTCAGACCTCCCTCAACAGAAGTATCAGCTGCAGTTGAGCATCTAGAAGATGTCTGCCAACTTTACTCAGCTGGTGGACCCTGGCTGGAAAAGGAGTCCCCTGGATTTGCGAGGCTGCAGCGATATGACCTGGCACAGAAGAGGTTGAGGGCCTAGTTAATTCAGGGGCAGTGCGGTACGATGTCCCAGCCTCCTGCATGGTGGGTGGCACTAAAGACCTGCCTCTTAGGACAAGAACCACCCTACCACACATCAGCTGCGGAAGAGAATGCGTTTTGCAATATTAACTGTGTTTTCCTTTAAGAGAAAACCGTCACACAAAAAGCTAGTTTTGGCTCCACAAGATTAAAGGAAATTACTTTCAATTACTTTCCTCTGAAGTGCTATTAAAGATGATTAGAGATCTATACCGGAGAGGACATATTCATTGCTTGTATCCAAATGGAATAAAGTTCCGTTTGCATGGTATATTTCACAGCTCTGATTGGGTCCAATTTATCTGAGTAGTTATCCTTTCTGCTCCTCAGTACCAGTCTTGGTGCTGAAACATAAATGTCCAATACCAGCTGGGAATCAAAACCTCCATGTGGATCTTTTCCAACTGGGACATCCAACATGGTAGATCTCCATGAGGCTGCATTTTCAAAAAATGAAGAGAAAATAGCTCCTTTCAGGCAGATGATCTTTTTGACTTATTTTTTCTAGTGTTCCCTTTTAATTGTTGAGATGTGTGCTGACATGCAAAAACTTAGGGCAGACCACTGAGCACTGCCTTTGTAACAAATTAGCAAACAATCACAAGGAATTTTGGCATTAAGCAACCTGGAAAAACGAATGGGTCAGTGGGTAAAAGCTGAAGAAATACCAGGTCTGCACCAAGTTAGCTGATCTCAGTTGGGCATCTGTGAGGACAGCATAATAAGTTCCAGGACCCCTGGGGTGTAAGGATGGGAGAATGGTCAAGGGTATAAGCAAGTATACACGCTTGGTTCATACCTGTTTTACAATTTTAGAGTATGTTCAGTTTTTGGCTGCTGTAAATGGCAGCAGACGCTTGCTTTAGTCAGCTACCTGACAGAATACTTGCCCTGCCGCAGAAATGAGGTACAGCAGGATGACAGTGCAGCCGGAGAGCCAGTAGCAGTGGGAAAAATTGTTAGTGCGAGAGATGTGTGATGTACAGTCAGCTTTTGCTGCAAAGTTCTTCGCTAATATGAAAATCTCAGAGTGTTGCAGCCCTTTCTCTGACTCACGTTCCCTTTGAACACAACTCCCCACTGGTAGCACGGGATTAGTGAATTTATCCGATAGACATCTGGGTGGAATTTCCTGTGTATTTCCACCCAGCGACACATGTTGTAGGAATTATTTACGACTTTCACACCTCCCACCTTAAAAGTGTTAGAGTAGGGTTCGTAGACCTGAATCCACCTTAACATAAAACCACACAGATACACTACCTCCCAGGGATCTTTTATTTAACCACTAACACATGGATTAAATATGAACCCAACTTAACCTGTCCTGGGGTCTTCAAGTGCCCGGTGATCAAACTTGAAGTCTGTTGAAATCTTTAGATGTCTTCTCTTCATTAGACCAGGATACGTTTATCCTGGACGGCTGCAGTACAGGTTCTTATATTTTTTGTGTTCCAAGTCTTCATGTGGCGTTCACATCTATACCTCAATCATTGGCTCATTCAAGCATGGCTTTTCTACTTTTTGTTCATGATTGGTTCAAAGTTTAGTGGGGTTACATCATCATGCGATCACTTGTTGCAGTTTAATGAGGGTGTTATCTCAAGACAGTGCTGGTTGGGTCCATTGGTTGCATAGCAACTCCAGACCTGTCCCTGGCCACAACTGCTTCTTTTAACTGGGTAAGGTCTGTTAAAAATGTTCCTCCATATTCTTTGTTCTCAACTTGCATTTTAAAGTGGTTTGGCCATCATTAAAAGTTCTCGTTTGTATTAAAGTTCTTCCTGTTGTCAGGGATGTTTAAAATAGATTTCCCTTCAATGTAATCAGGGCATAAAGCAAATGCCCATGATAAAAGATTGAGGAAACACGGATGCAAGTGTGTTGCACGTGTAATTACACCTGAATTTCCTCACTCTTTTATGCCCGTCTATCAGTCCCTGCAGCTGAACACAATTTGGCTCATTATAATGGCTCTACCTCCAGACTACAGAGCCGCACACGCACATGTACTGCAATTATGCTGCTTCAAAATGTGTGTAAAATTATGCCCAGAATTTAAGTGCAGCAGGAAAGTCATGTTTCTGGTGTTTTATTGCAGTTTTTTTATATATTCTTACTGATACTTCACTATATTTTCTGTTTCTTTGAATGCATTTTTATCGCATCAGTATATGACATATTAAAAATTGAAATGCTTCCCTGATTGCATGTTCTTAAACATGCTGTGCCGAATGTGCATGAACGATGGTTAGATGGCTTCAAATTTTAATTTTCATACTTAAAGAAGGAATATATGGTATGAGTTTGGTGTTTTCCTTGGGGCCCAATTGTTTACACCGATTTCCGTCCAGCTTTACATTCTGGCGTATGTTAATGAGATAGGCAGGAGATTCACATGTAAATAGACATCGGCAAAATGGGCATATGAATGGGTGTAATTTTGGATGTAACTTCCCAATTATGCCCCCACAAGAAGTTCCACCTCCCAGATGAGGAAAGAATTGGGCTTAGCTGCAAAGTCCCACAGTCAAATGTATCACTGACATTCACTCTCTGGTCTCATGTTTGAAGAATGGTTGCCTGGACAAAAATAATGTCTATAGAACTGTTCCCCAATATGAGTCACCAATTTCAGTACAGGAAGGGAGAAATTGGGAGTGGGGGAAGGAAATTGAAGGCTAAGGTTCAGAAGTCAGGAAAGTATGAAAGTGTGCCTAAGTATATTGAGCTCAGTGACTGTTATGCCCCAGAAATTGATGCATTTTGGGGCACAATGAAGAGGAAATTCAGCAGAGATCAGTCCCAGTGGGAACTTCATTAAAGTATAGAAATGAGGGCAGAGACATCCTACTTGCAATTTCCCAAAGTGCGGGTTCACAGGATGTCCACTGTGAACCAGGTCCAGGAAATCAGGTGTCCAGCACTTCTAGGGACTGTGGTAATTTAAAAGGCATAGTAACCCATAGCAAAGTGTTTTTCATGCATTTCTGGACTATTTTGGATTATATTTGTTTTTGTCCTGTTGGCCCTCAGGTTCTCATGAGCCTTTGTGACAACAGTTCTCTTTTTTTCCCCCTGCATCGTTTCCCAATGGGAATCCCTAATTTGAGGTGATTGGAAGAAGAGGAGGACCGATGGAGGGATGCCAGGCAGGTAAGGCTGCACGGTCGGGAAGTGCTCTGTGCCTCTCATTGGTACCCCCATACCCGCTTCTGCAGACAGAAGGGAACATACCTCACTTTGGCAGATGGTTAGTGAATTCAGAGGCTCCTATTCCCCAAAGAAGCTGGTACAGCAGTGCGATGGCATCACAAAGATATGTCAATGCCTGACTAACAGTGATGCCAGGTGCTTCCTTGGACCACTGTATGTCTTGCTTTCCGTGGCATTGCAAGAAAGAAGGCGTTAGAGAGGGTGCAGAGGAGGTTCACCAGGATGTTACCAGGGCTGGAGCGCTTCAGCTATGAAGAGAGACTGGGCAGGTTGGGTTTGTTTTCCTTGGAGCTGAGGAGGCTGAGGGGGGACATGATTGAGGTGTACAAAATTATGAGGGGCATAGATAGGATGGATGCTGAGGAGCTTTTTCCCTTAGTAGAGGGGTCGATAACTAGGGGGCATAGATTCAAGGTAAAGGGCGGGAGGTTTAGAGGGGATTTGAGAAAGAACTTTTTCACCCAGAGGGTGGTTGGAGTCTGGAACTCACTGCCTGAAAGGGTTGTGGAGGCAGAAACCCTCACAACATTTAAGAAGCATTTGGATGTGCACTTGAAATGCCATAGCATACAAGGCTACGGGCCAAATGCTGGAATATGGGATTAGATTAGACAGGGCTTGATGGCCGGCGCGGACACGATGGGCCGAAGGGCCTCTGTCCGTGCTGTATTACTCTATGACTCTATGACTCTAAGGCATGCCAGGATGTTCCACACCACACCCACCAAGATGTCACCAACAATATCTGAAGGTAATGGCATATCTAATTGGCAACAACCATGGGAAACTCCGGGTCTGGTCAGCAGAGAACCAGAGAAGCAGAGACCTATTCCATCTGCTACAATGGCACCTGCAACTATCATTACATAGACCTGGCACACACAGCGACAGCAAGAACTTACAGCACCACTTGATCCAGAGTATGGGTCGCAATTTTCTTTTCTTCTTCTTTTGCTGCCGCTACAGCCTTGGCCTTTTCATGTCCACATTTGTAAAGTAGCTGCTCAATTTCATGAGCTAGGCGTTGTTTTCCAACTTCATGTTCCTTGCTCACCTGCTTCTCGATTTCCCATCGCATCTTGATCTCTCTTTTTCGTATTGCTTCCTGATAGAACAAAGTGATGAGGCAAGCGACTTTGTCAACAGATTGGGTTTTACAAAGCCCAGAAATCAAGCGCTAAATTGAATTAAAAAAAACCCCATATCTTCTACAGCAGGGTTTCTCAACCTTTTTGCTTCTGAGGACCCCCCTCTCCCGTGTTATAAAAATTGCCCTGTATTTTTTGTGTATAAAATTTCTCTCAGCGCCGCTCCCACTCACCATGTTACTGCTGCAGCACTGCAGAAAATATTGCTCCCCCGCGCCAATGTTCCCTTTAAGTGCAGGGCTGCGCAGCGCTCTGGAAGTCACGTGCAGCCGGTGAGCCGGCTTTTAAATAGAAAAACCACGCCCGTTAAAGGGGCCGCGCGGGCCAACAAAAAATTAGAGGGAACATTTCCCCACGCCCATCCCAATCCTTCTTTCCCTCCACATGAGCCCCAATCACCTGACCCCATCCCTCCCCCCCCCCCCGTCTCACTCTTTCTCCCGCAACCCCCGAATCCCTCACTGACTGTTCCGAGCACACCAACCGCTCCCGGTTCTCTGCTCAATTGTCAGTCAAACAGCCTTTTTGTCCCCCGTCTCCAATATTCTCATAATAACTACTGTAATAAACAAAAGTGTGCAATGAAAATGAAACAAACAATTTTTTTGAGGCCCGTGTGATTTTTCTCCCGAATTGCTCACAGCAGATTAATGTTTTATTCCAGGTGACTCCAGGATAATCCTGGAAGGTTGAAATCCTAGCTGGAGGCCAAAATTGGGTGCAAACAATCGGGACTGCCTGTGATGCCCTCCTTGGTAGAGCAAGACTGCTAACACTCAAGGTACAGGCTCGCAGCTGAAGAATGAATGAGGTTATCATAATCATAATCATAATCAACTTTATTGTCATTGTTAGTGCACAAGTGCAGTACAACGAAATGTTGTACAACCAAAGGGCAGCTAGCACCCTTGTAACTGTACTACAATGTGAGTCAACACTCTTGCTAAAGTCTATCGGCTAACCGGGAGTTTCCGATGTTGCGTTAATAAGTTAAGGGTGCAAGCGGACGCTTTTGGTCGTGAGTCTAGATGTCAAATCTGTTGGGCAAGTAGGTGATTCTGACAGCGCTCTGCCGGTTGTACTGCAACTGTTTGGCCAGCAGGCCAGTCCACCCGTATATACAGCGGGACCTGGTGCGAAAATAGCGTAGGACAGAGAGCTCGAGCCGGGGAATCTGTGTTCAGCGACCAGCGATCGCTGTCTCTCTTCCTTCTCAGCGAGCGGGGGCCTGGGCTCAGAGGCAGCTTCCACCGTCCTTGCACAGACATTCAGGAGTGGGGGTGGGGGAGTTAGAGGGCCATGTTGGGGCCGGAGCCACCAGGCTGCTCAGCTCAATCCCACCTTTACGCGATGGTGTATTTTTCTTTTTTTAAATCCCGGAGGTTATTTATGGTGGCCCCCTGAAACCCTCTTGCGGGCCCCTGGGGGGCTGCGGTACCCTGGTTGAGAACCCTGTTTTACAGCATAAATTACAGCAAGATTTCTATCATTAGATGAATTATCTCATAGGCCACAGAACTACATTTGTTGCAACATAAGTTGGTCTGCTGGGCTTCGTTAATTCAGTCTCCAGCATTGAGCAATATCACAACAGTGCACAAAATAATTGTACAGCAAGTCAGGTCAGCACAACATGACAATTGATAGTAACAACAGAAAATGCTGGAAAAACTCAGCAGGCCAGGCAGCATCCGTGGAGAGAGAAACAGTTAATGTTTCAGGTCGAAGACCTTTCGTCAGAACTGGAAAAAAGCAGGAAATGGAAAGCAAGTTTAGGTGCTGGGAAAAGGGGGGGGATGAAAGAACAAAAGGGAAGGTCAGTGATAGGATAGAAAGCAGGAGAGATTAAGAGATATTGAGAGACATTAAGAGATATTCAAGGCAAGAGGAGGTGGTAATGGGACAGGTTAAGGAATAAAGGATGGCTCTAGATGAAGTGTGAATTGCGCTGGCAGAATGAAGGACAGCTGCCATGTGGGAGGGTAGAGAAAATGGCCAAACAAAAAGTGTGATAAAAAAAAAGAAAATATATATATGTGATAGGGGCCGAGGTTATGATCTGAAATTGTTGAACTCTATGCCTAATCAAAAGATGAGGTGCTGTTCCTCGAGCTTACGCTGAGCTTCCGTGGAACAGTGCAAGAGGCCGAGGACGGTGAGGTCTGAGTGGGAATGGAGCAGTGAATTAAAGTGACAGGCCACCGGGAGCTCGGGGTCCCCCTTACGGACTGAACGGATTCAGCCCCTTACATATCGGGTAGCCTGCTGCTACTCTGTTTAACCTCACACATGAAGTCTTACCTCTTGGGTATAGTACCCCAGAATGGCATCATAGCTCCCCTTTAAAACTGAGGTGAGATCAAGAATCACATCAAGTAAAGAACATGTCAGGAGTAGTCTGTGTCCTATGTTCCATCACGAAGCCCACTGGTACATCAATACAGCTGCCTGTACTATAAAACTGAAGTGACAGTGTGGTGGGACAAGCTTGTGGTAATGTGTGAATCATATTTGACATTTCCTCTCGCAGTGAATTGCTAATCTCAATGTGCTGATATTAACAGCTTCATGAGACAAAAAAAAGAATAAAAATACAATAAATAAATCAATGGCAGGGCAAAACACGTTGGGCTGCTCTTGAGTATCTTGTAGTGGCTGATTACAGATTCTTGGAACGGAATGCCTTTGTATTCATGAATGTTGCAAGAGCCCAATGTGTAGAAAGAGGAAAAATATCGCAATTTTTAAACATGCAGCCATGGAAGTAATGCACACTGAGCTAAGCCTGAATAGAACTGGATGGTACTGTGGGGGAGTAAAGGAAGGAGTTAGAGATATAATGCCAAGGTTCTTCTGGTGACTCCCAGCGAGTTGGCATCTGCTGACACCTGCATCCATGCAGCATTGGTCTCAGTGGGAGGCCTCTTCCTGCCTGACCTAGGGAAGAGGACTTCCCTGTGGGCCATAACCCCATCCAATAATGCCTGCAGTGAAGCTTCGTCGAATTTGGAGGCAGCTCGAGGTCTGGCACTGGCCACAGCTGCAGCAGGCGCCTCTGCCATCCTGTATGGTTCGTTTGGAAGCCTTCAGAGGATGCAGTGCTTGCTATGGACCTTGAAAGCACCACAAATGATGATATCATACTGTGGGGCTTTCTGACTAGAAATGGACAATTAGCAAGGCTGCCCACATGCTGGGAATTAATTGGCCACTTGAGGGAAAATTGCGTGGAACTGGCTGACACATTTTTTTGTGTGTCAGAACCCCACATTCGGGGGAATCCGACCATTTCCCACACAAGCCACAAAATCGGGCCCTTTAACTTTGGGCTACTTGTACCTGGACAACGCCCTTGCAGCACCCCGAGACCACGTGACGATGGCAGGCTCCAGAGAGCACAAAGAGCGAACCCCAAAACCCCACCGCTGTTTTGAACTCAGCAGATCTTTTGATTGGTGAGCTTGAATTCTGGCCCCTCATAGCTTAATCTAGTTAGGTATAGGGGGTGGGATAAGGATAAGGAGATTGTTAAGATAGTCATTTTCCCTCGATGTGCCGTGTGTTCCCCATTCCCTGTATAAGTATAGTTATTTTGTATTTGCCTGTAAATTTTATACTAGTAACTTTTCATAAGATTGTGTTAGATTCTATTTCAATAAAATCTTGGTTTTTCTTACATCCAAACCACCTGTCTACTCGAGTCTTTTCTGTATCGCCGCCTGTACCTAAGTCCGGTGTCTAGAACCCAAGGGCGTGGGAGCGATTTGAACCGCTCACAAACAGTCAGGGGCATAACTGACTGGGCGCACGCGCCACCCCACACCACCCCCTACAGAAATGGCGACCGCGGCAGGACACCAGCAACAGGGTTGCGATACAGTAGACAATGGTTCGGATGAGCGAACCATGATGGAGGAAAGGATTTCTGATTATGTGTTTAGCAAGGTGAATATCACTAAGAAGTGGATCACCACTCTGTTAAAGGCTGGGCGTCCGGTAGAAGCAGCAGCTAAATGGACAGAGGGAAAGGAACACAAGAAGTCCTTAGAAAAGGCAGTTTGGCTGATGTGTTTTAAAAAGCAGGTCCAGCTTTTGGACAGGCTCGTTGCAGCACAGGCAGTTGAGTTAAGGGAGTCAGCCCTGGAGATCCAGGATAAGGCTCTTGCAGAGGAGAAGTTATTAGTAGCTTTGCAGGCTTTGAATCAAGAGAGAGTGCATTTAGTGGGAGAACACAAGGCCCAGTTGGAATGCCTACGGTGCCAAGTCACCGAGGCCAAGGGAAATGAGTTAAGGTTGCGGGAGAAGAACGCCCGCTTGGCAAGGCAGATTAGGGAACAGGAAGAGAAAGTACAGGAGGTAAAGGCAGCGTATAAGCTAGCGAGCGAGCAGGGGTTTCAGGAGGCAGACCATGGTCCCTGTAAAGAGAGGATAGAAAATCTGAGCTGGGCCCTCCGGAAGGCAAAAGGCATGGTATGCCTCATAAGCCCAAAGGCAGGCCAGGCAGATTTTATGGGGAACGAGGGGGGGACAGTTCCAACATCACCGGTAGTGTCTACGGATGACCCGGTTGAGAGAGAGGAGACCTCACGACCACCACCCGTAGCGCCAAGTTTCAGCGAGGTTTGGCAGCAAGGGGGGGTGGAACCAGAGGTGGAGGCGGAGGTAGAGCAACCCCCGCCAGAGAGCTCGGAGCCGGGACCAATGTGCCCAGCACGGCATCGGAGGTTCGGCCCACCCGCCAATGGCGACATTGAGGGCCCCTCCAAAACCAGTTCGTATTACCCTTCAACACCCAACAGCTTAGGGCTATGGTCAACCATCTCCCGAGGCTCTCTGAAAAGGGGGTCCCCTCGATCCACTTCAGGGAAGTAGAGCAGACAGCCAACGTCAACGACTGCGATGACGCTGAGAAGGCCAAGATGCTGCTATTCTCCCTGGAGAGCAGTCTCCTCCAATCCCTCTCTGACGAGTGCAAAAGGGGGCAGTGCGGGTATGAGGAGCTTAGAGATGCGGTTCTGGAGGCCATGGGGATGAATGAGGGAAGTCCTTTCTCCCGTGTGAAGAAGACGATCCAGCTCTCAGGGGAAACCCCGCAGGCTTTTGCGGACCGGCTGTGGCCGGTGTACTGTGTAGTGTATGTACCTTTAAGAGGAACGATGTTTTTGAAGCCCCTGTATACTGTAGTACCAGTAGTGACCACTCGGGTATATAAGCCTGTGTAGCATCTTGTGTTGTTAGTTCACCTCCAGACTTTGTTCAGCAAACACTTGTTAAATCAACTCCTGCATTCCGTGTCTCCATTAACACACGGATCTAACAGTGGCGACGAGTTAGAAACGAACTTACCTGCAATTTGGCAGCACCTCAAGGGGATTGATTCCTCAGACGAAGGTCGAAGCCAGAAGCAAGAAAAAAAAAATAACTCGAAGAAACTCGAAAACGAGGGCCAGGCTTGGTCTCCAGTCTGTGGTTTCCCCAGCTAAACGGGCTGGTGGCAGGTAGTGCACTGATCCTTCCTGGGCTGCGGCGGGCTAGAGCTCGATTGGGTGGCTCTGCAATGGGGCCGGGCAGCGAGTCGGGAAGCAGAAGCAAAGAGAGAGGGAGGGTGGAGCACTCAGGGCGCAGCCGGTGCTGCAAAGCAGGTCGGCGTTCGGACCGAGCAGAGGGAGGGGAAAGTCCCAGAGGGTCCGCTCCACAACGGGAACGGTTCTCCAAGTAACGGAGAAACTATTGAAGCGATATATTAAAAAAATAGAAATACCGCGAAAAGCTGCAGGTCGCAACAGGAACCGCGGAGAACAGCGTTGGCAGCAGTGATTGGGGAGGCGCAAAGAAGATAGTGCGTCGCCATTAAAAAAAAAAATTTTAAATTAAAAAAAAATTAATCGCCAGCAACAGCGGCAGCGGCGGGAAAGCGCGGGAGGCGCCATCTTAACTCGGCGGGGAAGAAAGAAAAGCGCGGGAAGCGCCATTTTAGATTTTCAAGATGCCGAAGACTGGCAACATTACTGCTTTCGATAGTGATATAGAAGATTGGACCACATATGTGGAAAGAGTGGAGGTATATTGCAAGGCGAATGAAGTAGCAGATGATAAAAAGGCATCGGTACTTCTAAATCTGATGGGCGCAAGGACATACGGGCTGTTACGAAACTTGATCACTCCAGCCAAACCGATGGACGAGAATTTTAAGGAGATTGTTGATACCTTACAGGAGCACTTAAACCCAACACCGCTGCTGATAGCGGAACGATTCAAATTCTTCAGGAGGCATCAGCACAAGAATGAAAGTAACGCTGATTACCTCACCGAATTACGAAAGCTGTCAAAGCACTGCCAATTCGGGGCAGGACTGACAGATTCTCTACGAGACAAATTCATCTGCGGTCTCCTAAGCGAAGGAACACAGAAAAGACTACTTTCTGAGAAAGATTTGACACTGGACAAGGCTTTCAGTGTGGCTGTATCATACGAAGCAGCAGCAAGAGGAGCTGCAGAGATACAGCAAAAGCCACAGGACTTCGGCACCCATGAAATGACACGGGGTTTCGAGAGATGTTATCGCTGTGGCAGATCCACCCATGACCAGAAGGACTGCTGGTTCAAGGACAAAGCATGCAGGCAATGCGGAAAGATGGGACACATTGCATGTGTATGCAGATCTGGAAAGAAATCCGCTGACAGTAAAAAGGTCAATAAGGAAAAGTACAGAAAGGTACAAATGATGACGGACAGTAGCTCCGAAGACCAGAAGAGCGATAGCGACTCCGGAAACAAGAGACTAAGCTGTCTCAAATTACATAATGTAATTGCCAAAGAAGATTACCAGACCATTTGGGTTACCCTCACGATAGCGGGGTCCCCAGTCAAAATGGAGCTAGATACAGGATCAGCTCTGACCGTCATGAGTCGACGGGATTACGCGCGGCTATTTCCGCATATACTTTTGAAAGACACGTCCATTGTCTTGAAGACATATACGGGGCAGAAAGTATACCCCAGAGGGAAAATAAGGGTGCCTGTTGTATACAACGGCAAGGAAATACAGAAGTTGTATTTATACGTTCTGCAAGATGGTGGTCCACCGTTGTTGGGACGTGAATGGATCAGAAAGATACGTTTAGACTGGCACTCCATTCAGGCACTGACGGTGACCAGTAAGAAAAAAAACGATGATGACATCATACCTGGACGATTAAAAGAAATCTTGGCTAACGCCAAAGAAGTGTTTCAACAGGAACTAGGAACCCTGAAAGGCGCCATCGCCTCAATAAAAGTGGAAGATGCGGCAATTCCCAAGTTTTTTAAGGCAAGGCCGGTGCCATACGCAATTCGTCCAGCCGTCGAGGCAGAGCTGGAGAATTTGGAAAAAGCAGGCGTGTTATCCAAGGTAGATTGGAGCGAGTGGGCAACACCCATCATCCCGGTCATGAAGAAAACGTTGAATAATGATAAATCTAAAGAACAGAGAAAAGTTCGCATCTGTGGGGACTTCAAGGTGACTGTAAACCCGGTTCTTCACACGGTACAGTATCCTCTTCCGAGGATAGAAGATATTTTCGCCTCACTATCCGGAGGGAAATGTTTCACCAAAATTGACTTAGCACAGGCATATCTACAGATGGAGGTTGAGGAGGCCTCTAAAAAGTATCTCACGATAAACACACTCAAAGGCCTGTACCAGTACAATCGACTGGTTTTCGGAGTGGCATCAGCTCCGGCTATCTGGCAAAGAGCTATGGAGCAAGTCCTGCAAGGGATTCCGGGGACTCAATGCTACCTAGACGACATCCTTGTAACAAGAGAAAACGACAACGAGCACCTTGCCAACTTGGAGCAGGTGCTCACGAGACTGAGAGAACGGGGCCTACAAGCAAATCGCCCCAAATGCGAATTTTTCCAGAAACAAATATCATATTGTGGCCATGTCATTAACGAAGAAGGGTTGCATAAGTCACCTGAAAAAATTGAAGCGGTCGTAAAGGCCCCAGCGCCTGAAAATATCTCACAATTAAGGTCGTTCCTGGGATTAGTAAATTACTATCATAAATTTTTACCAAACTTGTCGACGGTTCTGCACCCGTTTAACGCACTGCTACAAACGGAAGTAGTTTGGAAATGGAGCGAAGACTGTAAACGTGCCTTCCATAAATGCAAAGGCTTGATCACGTCCAGGGAAGTGTTGGCTCATTACAACCCATCACTGCCAATCAGACTGGCGTGCGATGCATCCCCTTACGGCGTGGGAGCGGTATTATCGCATAGATTCCCTGATGGCTCGGAGCAGCCGATAGCTTTTGCGTCACGCTCATTGAACTCAGCTGAGCGTAACTATGCCCAGATCGACAGGGAGGCACTCAGCCTGGTGTGGGGGGTGAAGAAATTCAACCATTACCTACACGGACAAAAGTTTACCTTGTTGACTGACCATCAACCCCTCGTCTCCATATTCAACCCTAAAAAGGGCGTTCCCATTATGACAGCGCAAAGGCTACAGAGGTGGTCCCTTTTCCTAGGGGCACACCAATATGACATAGAATACAAAGGAACAAAATAGCATGGGAATGCTGACGGGTTATCGCGCCTACCGTTGCCAACGGTGGAAGAGGCGCCTACAGTGGACCCAGTGGAGATATTCCACTCGATCATAGTGGAATGTCTACCGGTGACAAATTCTACCATTGAAAAGGAACGCGAAATGACCCGACTCTCTCACGAGTCTACGATTTAACGGTGAAGGGATGGCCAGCACATGGCGAACCACTGTTGCCAGCATTCTCGCAAAGAAGAGAACAGCTGTCAGTGTGCCGTGGAACCTTGATGTGTGGATCCAGAGTGGTGATTCCACCCAAACTCAAGGATAGAGTGCTAAAGGAGCTTCACGAGGGGCATCTGGGTGGAGTGAAAATGAAGAACTTAGCCAGAGCGTTTGTGTGGTGGCCAGGTATCGATGGAGACATTGAAGAAATGACCAAGAGCTGTCTAGGATGCCAGAAGGTCCAAAATGCCCCACCACAATCCCCTCTACATCCATGGGAGTGGCTCTCATGTCCATGGCAAAGGGTACATATCGACTTTGCTGGTCCATTTATGGACTCAATGTTCTTAATCGTGGTGGATGCACACTCCAAGTGGCCGGAGGTAATAAAGATGTCCTCCACCACCATGGAAAAAACCATCACAGTATTAAGGACCATATCCACCAGGAATAGGCTGCCTGAACAGATCTGTTCTGATAATGGACTGCAATTTGTATCCGAAGAATTCAGGAAGTTCTTAAAAAACAATGGGGTTAAGCACTACACGTCCGCCCCATACCATCCCGCCACCAATGGATTGGCTGAAAGGTTTGTCCAGACCTTCAAGAAGGCCATAAAGGCCATGGGTAATGAAGACATAAATCTACAACATAAGGTAGATAACTTCTTGTTTGCGTACAGGAATGCAACACATGTGGTTACAAACCAAACCCCCGCCATGATGTTTTTCAATAGAAGACTAAGGTGCCGGCTGGATTTGGTCAAGCCAAACGTCAGAAGGGACGTAGAGAACCGGCAATTTCAAACATGAATGAAAGGCCAACTAGAACCTTCCAGATAGGTCAACCAGTTTTGGCCTGGGACTACCGTACCGAGAAATGGCAGCCTGGAACTATCTGCACACGACTAGGACCGCTGATGTATACCGTGGACATTGGAGAAAGCATAATAAGGCGCCATGCTGACCAGATCATAGAGTCATCCGAAAAAGGACAACCTACACCACAACTCTATACGCCTAGTGATGAAGCAGAGATACCCATAGTATCTACCTCCGATCCGGTGATACTGGAACCAGATAAACCCGACACTAGCATTGAAGCCGAATCGACCTTGCCAAAAGAACCTACTGCACCACCGAGGCGTTATCCGGACCGAGTCAGGAAGCCTCCAGAGAGACTGAATTCGTAATTGATTAACTTCAGCAAATGTGTATATTATTGTTCTTGTAAAAATGTTATTTAATGATTACTTAAAATGTTATGTACTATTTATCTAAAAGGGGAGGAATTGTAGTGTATGTACCTTTAAGAGGAACTATGTTTTTGAAGCCCCTGTATACTGTAGTACCAGTAGTGACCACTCGGGTATATAAGCCTGTGTAGCGTCTTGTGTTGTTAGTTCACCTCCAGACTTTGTTCAGTAAACACTTGTTAAATCAACTGCTGCATTCCATGTCTCCATTAACACATGGATCTAACATACTGGAGGGCCTGTCAGGGGACGCCGGACCGGGCGTTCCTGAACAGGGATTCCCTGGTCCATTGGCTCCGTTGCCTGGTGGCAAACAGCTTGCCACAGGTCCGGGCCAAGGCAGAAGCCTGGTTCGACCCCAAAAATCCCCAGACCACCGAACTCACGGTAATTAGGCAGCTCACTCTGGCTTACAAAAACGGTAGGGGAGCCGATGCACACCCACCCAAGGGAAAGGTGCATGAGGTAAAACCCGGACCGGGTAGGAAAGTGTGGCACCAGGAAGGGAGTAACCCCCCCAACACTAAGACCAATTGTTACGGGTGTGGGAAGGATGGTCACTGGCAGAAGGAGTGCAAAAACCCTTGGAACGACAACAAGGGAAAGCATCCCACAGCCCCAGCCCAAATGGCGGGGGCAGGGATCCCTTCCGTAGAGGTCGAGTCACTTTTGGACACCACGAGGTCCTTATTGACTGGCCAGGGGAGAGTAGCAGCCGCCACCGGTGCTCTCACCCCATCAGCCCCATCCAACCCACAACTGTGACTAGAGCCGGCGCAGCCTGTGTATCTGTGTTCTCTCCGATATGACGAGTGGAAAAGACCCCTTTTGGAGATGGAGGTGGAGAAGGTGACGAGGACCTATCTGTTAGACGCGGGGGCATCACGCACCGTGGTCGACTCAGCTAACCCCACCACCTCACATCTCTCCAGCGGGGTCCCATACAGTCTATCGGGGTTCACGGGTAGGGAACAGGCCGGCTCGTTTTCCATCCCGCTCGCCATTCGGATAGGACCGCTCCGCTCCAAGTGGACGTGTGTCCTGATGAAATGGGACGTGGAGGGTAGAAGAGGGGTCCTGGGGGCTGACTTTATCATGGGTCACGGGATCCTAGTGGATTTAAGGAATCACTGCCTTTGGGGGGCAGGTAAAGTAAAGAACGGAGAGGTAGTAGTAATCCCGGGAAAGGAAGGTGAAGTAAGATTTAAAAATGAGCGTAACAGGGCACGCTTAGTAGAACGCAATTGCGCAGCAAAATGTTTAAAGATGAAATGTACTAATTATTCGTATGTTTAATTGCAGAAATGACCATACCAGTTTAGAGAGATGAAACTTACAAAGAGAGACAATGACATAACCCTTTTCTGGAAAAACGAAACTTAGTAGTGGTCAAGAGAGAGAGGGTCTCGTTTCTCAGAAATCACATGACCTGATGACTCATTTCCAAGAAATCAGAGGGGCCACAGGCCCATACAGTGAAAAGTGAAACTTATGTTATTGGTTACCTTGTAGAAGTTAGGCACACCTAATTAGTGATTAATGTATAGACTTTTAAATCGATTGGACCTCTGGAGTAGGAGGTCTCGGAATATGTGTATAACTGTGTAAACCTCAAGAGATTCGGTGGAGTTGGAGCCTTGTGTTGGGACGCAAGAGCCATAGCTCCCCAGGCCTGAATAAACCGTTTTTACTTCAATTATTGGGTCTGTCTTTCTTACAACAAGCCAGTGTTGTCGACTGTGTATATCACTCAGTCCACACTTTGGGGGCTTACATCAATTGGCGACGAGGATGGGATATGCGTTCTGAACCAGACTCTCGGACAGCGTTAACCTAAGACGGGTGAGTATGTTTTAATTACCACCTGTAAAATTAGGGTTAATCGCTGGCGAGACGTTGAGTCAGAATCGACGTATAAAAGAACTATAAAAAAGAAAGACACCTTTAATTGAAGGCGGTTAAAAAGTAAACTGCAGTAGGGGTAGGGGCAGGTAGTTCCCTACCAACCTTTGGGGCAAGTAGTTCCCTAAGGACCGTGAGGCGGGAAAACCTCGGTAGGGGCAGGTAGTTCCCTACCAACCTTTGGGGCAGGTAGTTCCCTAAGGACCGTGAGGCGGGAAAACCTCAGTAGGGGCAGGTAGTTCCCTACCAACCTTTGGGGCAGGTAGTTCCCTAAGGACCGTGAGGTGGTGATACCTCAGTTAGGGGCAGGTAGTTCCCTAAAATCCGTGAGACGGCGAAATCTCAACAATTGAATGAATGGGTGCACCGTGGTGAGTGAATGAGATAAAACCCTACGGTCATAAAGAGGTTAGAACGGACAAGGGTGAGGTCTGTCCCCAGCACCTAGCCTGAGCCTGAATTAAGAGGACAGTAGTCCCACGTGATGGCCAGGATCAAGTAGGACGCCGGGAGCTACAGACCCCACAGTACCAAAACCTCAGGACTAAAGGGTTGGTGTGTGTCTAACGAAACGAAGTGACTAATAGAAAGCAAGAAACTAATGAAGGTGACGCTATGGGGCGAACAACGTAGCGTACAAACCTAATTCCTCAACATCGTGAATTATGCGTGAAACATAGCAGTTAGTTATGACTAAGAGGGTGGAAGAAGAATCCTCAAGGGACCTGGATTCTATAACCCGACTCCTGGAAAATAAAAAGAAACAGTGCAGAGAGCCAAAGGCTTGGTGGGGAGGAGCTAAAGATAAAGAGGCAACAGATAATGTAAGGAATTGAAACAGAAGGGAGAGATAAAGAAGGAAAAAGATCTAATTTGCAGGCGAACCAATTTGAAACCCCAGCAAAAAAACAAACAAACAGGGATTTGGAAACTAGGGAAAGCTGTTGAGTCAGATTTAAAAAGGAAGGAAAAGATAAACTTAAAGCTTTACCAACATGGAAGTTATTAGCATCTGTACCAAGACAAGTAAAACACGAGATTTGCTGAGTGAAAGGAACCTTAGACATATGCTGAAATTACAGTTTGTATAAAAATGTGTGAGTGTGGATGTTTTCCTGATTAGGAATGTTTAAGAGGATTCAATATTCCTTTGTCTGAAAATCTGTCCGTTAAGAAAAAGAACTGTCTGCTGTGTGTTGTAGCTCCACCCACTTCTCTGTGTTAAAGTAAAAGCATTTAACCCCTTTGTCTTGTCGGGGATTTTGGAAGTTTAAGAATGTGCAAATAAGATTGTGCCCTCAGAATGAAAAAAACCTATTACAATTTGAGTTAAGCTGAAGTGTAAAAACTGAGAAGAGCAACAAAAAGTTTGTTTAATGAAAGATTAAGTTTCAGTCTAAGATCTAACCTTGGAGTTATGAGGTAAATAAGATAACTCAACTCCGCAAGAATATCCGATAGTGGCAGGTCCCTCTACAATATTTAATTGACTATGGTACTGGAAGCCTTATAGAAGGCGGGACTAGAGTTAAACCTTAGAAAGGTATAGGTAGGGAAGGATGAAGTAGTCTACCTAGGATACATAATGACACAAGGGAAGAGACAAATGCCCAAAAACAGATGGGAGGGGCATTAGGACTGGCTGCGTGCTTTGATTGCTCGCAAGCTTCTAGGGATGGCAGCAGGAAGGGACCGCGCCAGAGAGGGGAGGGGGATCCGAGGATGTTTGTTGATGCATTGGTAGGGGGCCGACAGTGCAAAATGTTAATAGACACAGGAGCCACAATCTCATTGACAGGCTTACCCTTGCCCCGAACGAAACTTTCAGTTAGTATAGCAGGAATCGGTGGACGAAGAATCAGGGCTTATAAGGGCGAAACAGTCTTACTAGAAATTGGATGTATAATAATACCTACCCAGTTGTGGGTATGCGAGAACACCGAAGGAACAATCCTAGGGATAGATATACTGCGAGAAGTAGGAGCTTTAGTCGACCCTAAAGCGAATGAAGTGTACTGGCCCCCAGATTATAAGTCAAACAAACAGGCAGGCACGGGAAACAAAGTAGAAATGGCCCAGCCTGTACAGGATTTGATCAAAGGGGGGTAGCCAAAGGAAAAAGTGTAAACCTATATAGATAGTCGGAATGCCTTTGGGGTGGTGTCTGATTACATGATAGCGGGAGTAGGCAGGGATATATGACACCAGGAGAAGACCCGTAAGAGACAAGAATATAATCAAAGAATTAGTAGGAACCTCTCTCCTACCCAAAGAGTCCGTAATAATAAATTAAAGCACACAAGAGGATGGGCAGCTAAACGATCAACTGAGAGAGGGAATCTGACCAATGAAGCCCAAATGTTCATGTTGAATCAAAGTGTGAAACCACAACTGTCTTTCTGTCAGGGATGTTTTTTTGGGTTGCGTGAAGTGACGCAATAATGTTTAGCTCCACCTTCAAAAGCCTGCGAAGGAGTTAACCCTTTCCACTGACAGCTGTTTGAGTTCACGAAGCAACAACTTCAGTATTACTGAATAGAATTTAAAGATATTGGACATTATTAAATTTAAGTTTCTTAATGTTGAGCTGATATTTCCCCACAGTGATAGAAGGAAAATTAGGATTTGATAAATGGAAGTTATCTTATAAACTAATTGCAGCACCGTCTCAAACGGCCGGGAGACTGCTGGGGAGGCTGTCCTGTTACCCAAAGATAAATCTGGACAGATAGTTAGAGACATGAGGCCAAAGACCAACAGATTATACGGGATCGAGAACAGGATACACGGGACGACCAGAAGGAGGTCTTAGCAATAGATAGCAAAGTGATAGCAGAAATAATACCAGCCAAACCAGGGCTAGCACCCAGATGGTCAGGACCTTATGAAGTATTAATGAATAATGACACATGTGCTCATGTAGATGGGTCTGGAACGGGTAAAGGAAGGTGGAAACACTGGACTCAGTTAAAAATATATAAGAAAGACAATGAGTAAACCAGAGATGGTGCCCTTTTTGACAGAGTGAGGAGTATACTAGAAGATATAAAGAATGGGAAGGGGAGCTACTACATATATCAATGATAGGGCTGTGTATGATGATAATAGGCTGTGTATGATGATAATATTATATGCCATAGTTTGCATCTTCAGGTATGTCTGGGGACAGAGCCACAGAACAAGAAATGAACCAGATGTACAGCATTTTGAACTGATAAAATGGATAAGAGCAGAATAATTCTAACTGGCTGGTGACGACCAGCCCCTTTTTGTAATTACAGGAACATTGGACGTCCGGAATGAGATGGAGCGTCCTCGCCTTGATTCTAGGGATGAACATAAGTATTGCCATTATCAAGGGGGATTAGTAATAAGGAGAACACAGGATGAGGTGTATTTTAGTGTAGCACATAGAGTTACTAAGCTTGCCATTAATATGAGTACTTTTGAGATACAAAACAAACCTGGAACTCCCTGTGGGTAAAACAATTAGAGGATCCACAGAAAAAATCTATCTTACAAAGATGTAAGAAACGGGGAGTATTGGAAACGACCGGAGCAGGGTATGCGGCCGGGTTAGCAACAGTTAATAGCTTGGACATAGAAGGAGTAAACGAAGGAGTAGAAGAATTACAAGCAAAAATAGAGAAGTTACTAAAACAAGCTACTGGAAATAGCCAGCAATTGACACTGGCAGGGAAACCAAACAATAATGCAATTGTCGGGGGTGGAAGAGATAGTAGCCCCCCATGCAGAAACAATCAATACAATTATTGATAGACTTAATAATGCTTCTCGCCAAACCGATAAGGAACTAATATGTGCCACGTAGGGCTCATGGCTATTGTTGAATGCTCAGCATAACATGAGGCAAATAAATAATGAACAGATCCCTGATTGGATTACTAATAAGGATCTGGAACCTTGGATTGACACAAATAAAAGCCTATGTAAGGAATGTAAAATGGGACAAGTATACCGGGCAGGCGATTGTCTGACCCCATGGACTAAGATGATTGGCTTTGTACTGGCCATCCCACAATTCCCAGAAGGGGGACAACCCTGATACGACGTGATTAATATAGGAGAAGTACAAAGGGATAGTGGGTTAAATATCATGATGTCCCTACCAAGGTGCTTTGGGAAAGGGATGAAGATAATAAACAGAAGAATGAAACCTAAAGGGGGGTGGTAGTGGACGGGTGCCACCACAAGGGAAGGACATGGGTGTGCACACACCCCCCCACCGAGGGAGACACATCCGAGTACGGATTTACGAAAATTACCAATTGCACCCTCGAGGTTCACCTAAGGGGATACACTGGACCTGGGTAGCATCAAGGAACAATGGGACCTGTTGTGTCACCACAATTGAACAGAAATATGAATATCAAGATATGGCTTGTACCATTCCCCAACCAAACCGTTGTTTTGGTCTAAAGATACCTACACAGATAGGAAAACCTGGTCATTTGATAATATGGGACTTACTAAAAAGGGTTGAAACTTATGTCATACCAGAGCCAAAGGCAATTCCTAAGTTAGAGGAAGCTTGGCAGAAGTTACGGCAGGAAACGAAGGAAATTTTAAGTACTATCATAAAATAGAAGAAGGCTTAAAGAAACAACAGAAAGACATTAGTGCAACATTAGAGGAAACTCACCCACTTCCTCATATTTTGATAATTGGGGACCAGGATGGTCGGGGACTGTGGGCGCCTCGGTGGTACAAGGCATAATGATATTCCTCTTGATTGTTATTCTGATATATTGTGTATTTTTATTTCTCCAGTGCCTTTGTGCCAGAATGAGTAAGGCCGAAAGTGGTGCGGTGAAAGAAGTAGAGCCTGAGGAGGGGCAGGTAGCGATGTTAAGAATGGACAACTCCCCCGCCTCTCCAAGGCAAATGGTGTAAGACGCGATGGGAAGCCCTGAAATTATATGGGATTAATTGGGCATGGTAATTAAAGACCGGGCCGGCCAACCGTAAGATGGAGGTGGCAGAAGGAGGGTGGCAGAAGGAGGGTGGTGAATGAGGACTGGTGTGTGATGACAGTCTCGAATTGGCACGTCACACACCCCACGTGGGAATGAGGGACAGGCTTGAGCAGAAAAGCCTCAACCATTAGTGCAGGGTCTAAGGGGCCCCGGGAATGGTTACACCAGAAGGAGTGCATAAAGGAAAGACCACCCTAAAGGAAAGCCCACCGTAGAGGAAAGACCACCATACCACAGAGGGGGGAAGTCGGCCTCCCAATTGATAGGACATACACATGTATAACCTAGACTGGTAGAAGGCCAGGGAGTGCACGCTCTGGCAGACACCAGGCAGTGGACATGCATGTTGACCTGTTTTGGAACAATTGTCCAAAAGGTCAAAAGGAGGGACTGAAGTAAGATTTAAAAATGAGCGTAACAGGGCACGCTTAGTAGAACGCAATTGCGCAGCAAAATGTTTAAAGATGAAATGTACTAATTATTCGTATGTTTAATTGCAGAAATGACCATACCAGTTTAGAGAGATGAAACTTACAAAGAGAGACAATGACATAACCCTTTTCTGGAAAAACGAAACTTAGTAGTGGTCAAGAGAGAGAGGGTCTCGTTTCTCAGAAATCACATGACCTGATGACTCATTTCCAAGAAATCAGAGGGGCCACAGGCCCATACAGTGAAAAGTGAAACTTATGTTATTGGTTACCTTGTAGAAGTTAGGCACACCTAATTAGTGATTAATGTATAGACTTTTAAATCGATTGGACCTCTGGAGTAGGAGGTCTCGGAATATGTGTATAACTGTGTAAACCTCAAGAGATTCGGTGGAGTTGGAGCCTTGTGTTGGGACGCAAGAGCCATAGCTCCCCAGGCCTGAATAAACCGTTTTTACTTCAATTATTGGGTCTGTCTTTCTTACAACAAGCCAGTGTTGTCGACTGTGTATATCACTCAGTCCACACTTTGGGGGCTTACATCAAAGGGAAGGGGACCCTCTGCACCATGGAGCCCAAAGAGGATTATAACCTCGGGCTCATGGTCAGCAACACCCCACCAGAGTTCCAGGCATTTGTGCAGGCCCACCTGGCCACATTTGCCACTCACAAGCACGACTGCAGGAGGGTCACAGGGTTTGAGGTCAGCGTAGACGGGGACCCCATGGCCCGACCACAGAAACAGTATAACTTCCCCAGGGAAGCAGAACCGGACATGGAAGCAGCCATGTCCTCGTTAGTGCAGCAGGGAGTTCTGAGACCGAATGCTACCCACGTGAATTCTCCATTATGGCCGGTCAGAAAGCCGGACAATTCCTGGAGGGCCACGTGGACTATCGAGTGCTCAATAGTAACATCCCAGCCTGCGCACCCACAGTAGCAGCAGTTGCCGACCTCATCGGGAGTATTCCAGCATCCGCGACCACTTTCACGGTGCTGGATATTTCAAATGGCTTTTGGTCCATCCCTGTAAGGAGGGAGGATCAGTACAAGTTTGCCTTTATGTTTAAAGGGCAACAGTACACGTGGAACTGTTTGCCTCAGGGCTTCCACAACAGCCCCAGCATTTTCCATCAGTGCATGGCCAACAGTTTGAAGGATTTTAGCCAGCCCAGACAGTTGGTCCAATACGTGGATGACCTGCTCCTGTTTACTGATTCGAAAGAGGAGCATGGCCCACTATTGGCCGAACTGCTGGAGCTGTTAGGGCAGAAGGGTTTCAAGGTGAACCCCAAGAAAGCGCAGATTGGCCAGCAGGAGGTGAAATTCCTCGGTCTGACCGTGCGCGCTGGAGAAAGGGCCATAGATAAGGCTAGGAGGGAGGCAGTACAAGAACTACCGGTCCCTAACACAGTAACGGGTGTGAGGTCGTTTCTAGGGCTAACCGGGTACTGTAGAGATTTCATTGAGGACTATCCAGCCACCACAGCCTCTCTGCTCCGACTCCTACACAAGGGAGTGGAATGGCTTTGGGATGAGGGTTGCCAGGCAGCATTTGTCAGGCTCAAGAAAGACTTACAGACCGCACCAGCTCTAGGGGCCATAGATGGGGGGAAAGAGTTTTTCCTGGAGGTAGCGGCCAGCAGGGATAGCCTGAGTGCTGTGCTGCTCCAAGAGCGGCACGGCCGGCTGCGGCCGGTGGTCTACTCCTCCAGGATACTCACTGATGTGGAAAGGAGCTATTCCAACTGTGAGCGGCACCTTTTGGCCACATATTGGGCACTGAAAAGATCATTGATCTTCACAGGCACCCCTCCCATCACTCTCCTCACCCATCACACACCCACCCAGATGCTTCTGGACGGGAGGATCAAGGATGGAACAGTGAGCAGTGCCCGCATTGCCCGCTGGACCTTGCTCCTCTCACAGATGGATCTGAAGCTGAAGGGTCTCTGTGAGCCAAAGGTCGCAGCCAACCTGGTATATCCTGGAACAGCCCACCGGTGAAGGGGTTTGGGAAGTAAACATAGGTTTATGGGCCGGGATACATCCCACAGGCCGCGAGATCTATGTAGACGACTCAAGCACGGTATCTGCTGGCGAGCGACTCACGGGGTGTGGAGTTTACGACCCAGCGGCAAACATTGCCCTGGCGATTAAGCTCCCCAGCACCATGAGCGCCCAGCAGGCTGAACTGTCCGCGGTGGTTTACGTTGTTACACACCCCGAAATCTTCCCCACCCCCTACACGATTTGCTCGGCCAGCATGTTCACGTGCAATTCATGTACGGAGTACCTGGCCATCTGGTCCCGCCGCAGATACACCTCCGCTGACGGGAGACCCCTCACCGTAAAGCCCCTGCTGGAAAAGATGATGCCAGCAGTGGGGGAGGATGGGGAGGTTTTCATCCACAAGGTGAAAGCCCATTCCTCCACAGAACCCCGCGGCCAAGGCAACCAGCAGGCTGACTTGCTCGCCAAGGAGGGTGCCCGCACAGGCACTTTCTGGGAACCATTTGGGTCCGGACCCATGGCGGCGGTCAGAGGTAGGGACGGGACCCGAGGGAGTGTAGGGGTAGCATTAGCCCCGGACCTTAAGATGGTCCAAGCCCAAGACCCCGTCCTAAAAGCAGTCCTCAGTGCAGTCGCTGAGGGAAAGGGAATAGAGGGTCCGTACGGCACAGCGACTCTCTCCGTTAAAGAGGGTATGCTGTTCCGGGGGGAACAGTGGGTGGTGCCGCAGCAGCATCGGAGGGAATTCCTTCACCTGGCCCATGAGGGTCCAGGAGTGGGACACCCCGGGCCTGAGACTACCTGGCAGCGGGTGGAACAGGCAGGATGGTGGCCAGGACTCAGGGACGATGTCCGCGAGTTCTGTGCAGGCTGTCTTGTGTGCGTTGCGAATAACCCTGACCCCCACAAAAGGAAGGTACCTATGGGACATGTCGGGAGGGTAGAGGGACCATGGCAGTCGATACAGGTCGACTACATCGGGCCCCTACCCACCGCCCAGCGAGGCTATAAGTACTGCCTAGTCCTGGTGGATGTGTTTACCAAGTGGGTAGAGGCCTTTCCCTGCAGAGTAGCCACAGCTCTGGGTACTGCCAGGATCCTGGTCCGGGAAGTGTTCTCACGGTGGGGGCTACCACAGTTTGTGGAGTCCGATCAAGGGAGTCACTTCACCGGACAGGTGATGCAGAACACCCTTATGCTGTTGGGCATTGAAGGGAAATGGCACGTGGCCCACAACCCCCAGTTATCGGGGATTGTAGAACGTATGAATCGGACCCTCAAAGAAAGGTTAAGGAAGGAAACGGTGGACTCGCCCCGTAAATGGGCCGAAGTCCTACCGTTGGTTTTGATGGGGATCCGGGCCAGCCAGTCTAAAAGCACGGGGTACTCCCCGTATGAGCTAATGACTGACAGGGTTATGCGGACCCCCACCCATGTACTAGCCCCGGTGCTCACGGAGGGTCAGCTCAGAGAGGTAAACCGGGACAGGTTCGCCCAAAACCTCTTTGAGCACCTGAGGCAGGTCCATGAGCAGGCGGCTGGGAGCATGGGAAGGCAGCATCGGAGTAACCGATTGCTGCTCGAGCCGAGAAAGCACCATGAGTGGGAGGTAGGAGATCAGGTCATGGTAAGAAACTATGCCCGAGTAGGAGTTTGGAACCATTGTACATGGGGCCTTATTGTAGATAAAGCCAGCCCCATGGTATACACCGTGACGATGCCCCGGCGTACAAAATGGTTTCATATCAACCAGTGTAAGTTGTTTACACCTGAAAGGGGAAAACAGCCAGTTGGGAAAAGGTCTGAGGATAAAGATCCTCAGCCTGCAGCAGGAGCGAGTTCAGAGACTGCACAGGCAGGCGCTGTGGCTTGCTTGAAGGGTGGGGCCATCCCGCCCATTGATTGGGACACTCCCCCGCTCTTCTGGGATGCAGACGAGGGGGAGGGACCTGAGGGTGAAAACCCCGCCCCTAACCCAGGTGTAGAGAGGGAGGGACCTGAGGTCGAAAACCCCACCCCTGACCCAGCCATGGGATCTGGGGGCGGAGACTCTCAGCTCGCAGCAGCAGGCTGCGAAAAGTTACCTGCCCCCAGCCCAGGTTCGGGAGAGGTCAAGCCTGAGGGAGCAGCGGTTCGGGTTAAAGGCCCAGCGGCCAAGAAAGGCCCACCTATCAAGGCCCCCAGAAGGTCCCCACAGACGCCCCAGCCGAGAAAGCCATGGTCACCAGCCCTCCAGTTACCAAGGGCTGCCCCTTGAGCCAGGGAGAGGTCCAAGGACAGAGGCCCTCAGCCAGCAGCCATGGGCTGCGAGGGACCAACAATGAAGGATGGTATGGTCATGCCGGGGGTGGCAGTGAGCCGCAGTCCGACCAGGAATTAGCCTGGCCACCCGGAGACGGGCAGCGGATGTATATAGTTTTAGTTTAAGTTTAAGGTTATTGTTTATTGTTACGTTTAATTATTTCGCTTAAGCTTGGGTGTTTTAGTTTAAGTTAAATAAGGTGATGGGTAGTTTTAAGTACGCAATCTGCTAAGAGTGTGTATATTTGGGGTCGAGGTCGCGGGACCCGACCATGCTTCACCAAGCCAGAGAATCTCTTGGGGACCTGGCTGCATGTTTTTGTATCTTTCTGCAGAAAGACTTTCAGGATGAAGGGGGTCGTGATCCTATTCACCCTGATTGGGATGAGCGTGGGAAGATGAGGCGACATCCAGGACTCCTACATCTACGGTGCTCGGGAGTCAAGGCGCCCACAGCGACCGATGGAAGCGGTGAACTGGATGCGGAGGAGACCGCCGTCTACTTCCACGAGGGAAGGTGGCCAGGATGGCTGGGGTCCAATTCGTCTCAGTACTCCAGCCAAACCGGATTCACGTACGGGGAGACCTCCCTCCTGTGCCCCAGGGTATGGGTCGTTACCACGAGGGTCCGCGTCACCGTTGGAAAGCGAATATGTTTAACGTGTAAAGGACACATTCCACTGGATAGGTAGTGGTGGCTCAGGAAGCTGAGCAAAGACATGAGGAACCACGAAGTCGAGTGGGAACAGTTGGGGAACAACACCCACCGGACGATTACAGGGACTCATGGAGGATTAAGCGTGTGTTGGGACAAGTGGTGGGAACCGGACCAAGGAATTTATATCTGTACTAGCTGAAGTGCCCAGCGGTGCCATGGGATTTTTGAGGGCATGTTGTTGTTGGAAGAGAGAGAGAGAGAGAGCGACTGGGGGGAAGAGAGAGAGCGACTGGGGGGAAGAGAGAGTGCGACTGGGGGGAAGAGAGAGAGCGACTGGGGGGAAGAGAGTGACTGGGGGGAAGAGAGAGCGCAACTGGGGGGAAGGTGGGGGGAAGGGGGGGAAGGTGGTGGGGGGAAAGGGGGGGAAAGAGTGGATATGCTATTATTAAATAATCACACGGATGCTGTACATTAACAAATAACAGGTCTTTACTGGAGGAGGGTAGTCTCTAGACTGGGGGTACAGAGGCATGCGCAAGCTTATATACCGGTGTGTTCACTGCCGGTACAACAGTATACAGGAGCTGTAAAAGTAGTTCTGACTTAAAGGCACATACACTACAATTCCTCCCCTTTTAGATTAGTAATACCCCTAATATGCAAATAACAATTAACATTTCAACATGTACATTAAACAACAAAAGTCCATTTATAGATTCAGTCTTTGGGGCGGCTTCCTGACCCTTTCGGGATAGCGCCTTTCCAGAGGTTCTTGTTCTTGGTGCAGAGGCGATTCTGACCCCTTTTCATCGGGTAGTTCATCGGGTTCCACTGCTACTGGGTCTGAAGTAGATGCTACCGGTATGTCGGGTTCATCCCCAGGTACTCGAGACATGGGGTTGACGCGTTCCTGTGATGCTAAGATCTGATCGACGTGGCGTCTCACAATGTTCTCCCCGACATCCACTGTGTACATTAATGGCCCCTGCCTTGTAAATATCGTTCCGGGTTGCCACTTCTCTGTTCGATAGTCACGGGCCAAGACCGGTTGCCCTACATTAAAGCTCCTTGTCGGCTTCTCATTGATCTGGAATTGTCTGTCCTCAACATTTCTTTGCACATTTGGCTTGAGCAAGTCCAGACGAGGTCTCAACCTTCGGTTAAAGAACATCATGGCCGGGGTCTGGTTGGTAACTGCATGTGTCGCATTTCGGTAGGCTAATAAGAAATTGTCCATCTTATGCTGTAGTGGAATTTCATCGTCGCACATGGCCTTTATCGCCTTCTTAAAGGTTTGTACGAACCTCTCAGCCAATCCATTTGTGGCTGGATGATACGGGGCGGATGTGTAATGCCTTACCCCATTCCTTTTCATGAATTTTTGGAACTCGTCCGTCACAAACTGTGGTCCATTATCAGAGCAAATCTGCTCTGGCAAACCGTTTCTGGCAAATATGGTCCGTAGGACTGCAATCGTTTTCTCTGTAGTGGTTGAAGACATTTTTATCACCTCAGGCCACTTTGAATGAGCATCCACTGCTATTAAGAACATTGACTCCATGAATGGACCAGCGAAATCAATATGCACCCGTTGCCATGGAGAGGAGGGCCACTCCCATGGGTGTAGAGGGGCATGTGGTGGTCCATTTTGGACCTTCTGGCATCCTAAGCAGCTTAGTTAGGTCTTCGATTTGTTGATCGATTCCCGGCCACCACACATAAGCCCTAGCAAGGCTTTTCATTTTCACTCCCCCCAGATGACCTTCATGTAGCTCATTTAGCACTCTCTCCCTTAACTTGGGTGGAATCACCACTCTGGATCCACACATCACTGTCCCCTGGCATACTGACAGCTGTTCTCTTCTGGATGAGAATGCTGGCAACAGTGAGTCGCCATGTGTTGGCCATCCCCTCACCGTCAATTCATATACCCGTGACAGCGTCGGATCATTGCGGGTCTCCTTCTCTATATCCGCGTTTGTTACTGGCAATCGTTCAATTATAGACAAATAAAATATCTCGATAGGGTCCACTGCTGGTGCTTCCTCCACAGTAGGCAGTGGCAGGCGCGATAGCCCATCAGCGTTCCCATGCTGTTTCGTGCCTTTATATTCTATTTCATATTGATTCGCCCCTAGAAACAGGGACCATCTTTGTAACCGCTGTGCAGTCATCACTGGAACGCCCTTCTTAGGATTAAAGATGGAGACAAGTGGTTGGTGGTCAGTCAGCAAGGTGAACTTCTGCCCATACAGATAGTGGTTGAATTTTTTTACTCCCCATACTAGGCTGAGGGCCTCCCTGTCAATCTAGGCGTAGTTGCGCTCGGCTGAGGTTAGTGACCGAGACGCAAAGGCTACTGGCCTCTCCAACCCGTCTGGGAATTTGTGCGACAGCACCGCTCCAATACCGTAGGGTGATGCATCACATGCCAAACAAATTGGTAGTGCTGGGTGGAAATGGGCCAACACCTCTTTTGATGTGATCAATTCTTTACACTTCTGGAAAGCTCGTCTACGTTCGTCATCCCACTTCCATGGTACCCCTGTTTGCAGTAGGGTGTTCAGCGGGTGTAATACCGTAGACAAATTTGGTAAGAACTTGTGGTAGTAGTTTACCAGCCCGAGGAACGACCTCAGTTGTGACACATTTTCCGGTGCTGGAACCTTGACTACTGCCTCAATCTTGTCAGGGGACTTAAGTAACCCCTCTTCATCGATGACGTGGCCACAATACGAGATCTGTTTCTGGAAAAATTCGCACTTGTGGCGATTAGCTCATAGCCCATACTCCTTTAATCTGGTGAGCACCTTCTCCAAGTTGGCGAGGAGATCACCGTCATTTTCGCCTGTGACCAAGATGTCGTCCAAATAACACTGGGTCCCTGGAATCCCTTGCAGGACCTGATCCATCGCCCTTTGCCAGATAGCCGGAGCCGAGGCTACTCCAAACACCAGCCAGTTGTATTGATAGAGACCTTTATGAGTGTTGATCGTAAGGTAATGTTTCGAAGCTTCTTCTACCTCCACTTGCAAGTACGCCTGGGCTAGATCAATTTTGGTGAAGCGTTTACCTCCAGGTAGCGAGGCGAAAATATCCTCAATTCGTGGAAGCGGATATTGCACCGTGTGAAGGACTGGGTTCACTGTCACCTTAAAATCCCCACAGATGCGGACCTTCTTTGGTTCCCCAGGCGTATTACTCAACGACCTCTTCATTACAGGAACGATGGGTGTAGCCCACTCACTCCAGTCCACTTTGGACAGTACTCCTGAACGTTCCAACCCTTCCAGCTCTGCTTCAACAGCTGGTCTGATCGCATAAGGCACTGGTCTGGCCTTCAGAAACTTTGGGATTGCATTTTCCTCTATTTTAATCGTTGCTGTTATTCCTTTTAGTGTTCCTAGTCCCTCCTGGAACACTTCTTTTGCGTCAGTTAGCATTTTTGACAGTCGTCAAGGTGTGACGTCGTCATCCTTTTTGGCCTCAACCTTCAGTGCCTGTATGGAATGCCAATCTAATTGTATCTTCCGGATCCATTCACGTCCTAGCAGTGGTGGTCCTCCATTTGGTAATACATATATATCCATTTTAGGTATTTCCTGGCCTTTATATGTCACTTTCACCCTTATTTTTCCTTTGGGGTAGACTTTTTGCCCCGTATACGTCTTCAAGACAATCTCTGTAGCTTTCAAGGGTATGTGTGAAAATAGCCGCTTGTAGTCTCTTTGATTTATGACTGTTAGAGCTGACCCTGTGTCCAATTCCATTTCCACTTGGACTCCGTCTATCTTGAGTGTAACCCAGATAGTCTGGTGATCCTCCATTTCGGTTACCTTATGTAGTTTCAGACAACCCAGCTCCTTGCTTCCGGAGTCTGTGTCACTTTTCTGTTCGTCTGAACCACTGTCCATCACCTGGTGTACCTTTTTGTACTTCTCCTGTGGAGATTTCTTACTGTTGGTTTTCTTCCCAGACCTGCAAACTCTTGCTATGTGTCCTGCTTTCCCACACTGTCTGCACACTTGGTCCTTGAACCAACAATCTTTCTGGTCATGTGTTGTTCTGCCGCAGCGATAGCACTTCCCTGTTCCATAGGACATTTCATTGGTGCCATATTCTTGCGGTCTCCGTTGTATCTCTGCAGCGCCCCTTGCGGCTGCTTCGTGTGATACTGCCATACTGAAAGCTTTGTCCAGCGTAAGGTCCTTTTCTGATAGAAGCCGTTTCTGGGTTCCTTCACTTTGTAGCCCACACACAAACTTGTCCCTTAACGTGTCTGCTAGTCCCGCTCCAAACTGGCAGTGTTTCGATAGCTTGCGCAGTTCCGTTAGGTACTCAGCATTGCTTTCGTCTTTGTGTTGGTTCCTTTTATGGAACTTAAATCGTTCTGATACCAGCAGCGGTGTGGGGTTTAAGTGGTCCTGTAGGATTTCTACTATGTTTTCAAAATTCTTGTTTACCGGCTTCTCTGGGGTTATTAGATTTCGCAGTAACCCATAAGTTTTTGCACCCATGGAATTTAACAGAACCAGTGCTTTATTAGCATCTGGCACTTCATTCGCACTGCAGTACACCTCAATACGTTCCACATATGTCGCCCAATCTTCGACTTCATTGTCGAACGTAGAGATACTGCCACTCTTCGGCATCCTTGGGTGTGAGTTAACTATCACAAATGGTGCCTCCCGCGCTTCCCCTTCTTCTCCGCTGGCACAAAATGGCGTCTCCCGCGCTTTCCATCCTTCCCGCGCTCGCCCTTCTTCTCCGCTGCGGCTTCTAAAAATGGCGCCTCCCGCGCTCTTCCTTCTTCTCCGCGGCTCAATGGCGTCTCCCCTTTCTTCGCCCCGTGGACCCTGTTCAGCCCGTGAGCACTAGCTGTGGTCTGCGCGTTCTTCTTTTTACATTTTTCGACGCTGCTCAGTCCAGAACCCAGCTGTTTCTTACCCTCTTTCTCTCCGGTTTGTTTTATTTTTCTCGATGCCGCTCGGTGTTCAACCCCCGGCTGCGCCCTGCGCTCTTCACCCTCTGTCTTACCCCGTCGACGCTGCTCGGCTTTCTCTCCGCCGTCGGTCGGCTCCAGCCGCCGCTGCTCGGGAAGGGTCTGCGCTGGACCTGTCGTCAGTCTCTTACTGCTCGTTGTGGCTGGGGAACCAAGCCCGGCTCTCCACAGCCTCCCGTGCAAAGTTGGATCTCTGCCTGACTGCTGGGCGGTTGCTCATGGTCGACGCCCGTGTTCTTGGCCTCGACTATTTTTTTTTATTTTTTATGTTGCAGGTAGGTTCGAATCGACACTCGTCGCCACTGTTGGATCCGTGGTTCAGTGGATATGCTATTATTAAATAATCACACGGATGCTGTACATTAACAAATAACAGGTCTTTACTGGAGGAGGGTAGTCTCTAGACTGGGGGTACAGAGGCATGCACAAGCTTATATACCGGTGTGGTCACTGCCGCTTCTACAGTATACAGGAGCTGTAAAAGTAGTTCTGGCTTAAAGGCACATACACTACAGGGGGGGAAGAGGGGAGGAGGGGGGGAAAGGGCAGGGGAGGGGGGGAAAGGGGAGGGGGAGGAAGGGGAGGGGAGGGGGGGAAGGGGAGGGGAGGGGGGAAAGAGGTGGGGGGTAAGGGGAGGGGAGGGGGGGAAAGGGGAGGGGAGGGGGGAAAGGGGAGGGGAGAGGAGGGGGGAGAGGGGAGGGGAGAGGAGGGGGAAAGGGGAGGGGAGGGGGGGAAGAGGAGGGGGAGAAGGGGGGAAAGGGGAGGGGGGAAAGGGGAGGGGGAAAGGGGAGGGGAGGGGGGAAAGGGGAGGGGTGGGAAAGGGGAGGAGAGGGGGAAAGGGGAGGGTAGAGGGGAGGGGAGAGGAGGGGGGAAAGGGGAGAGGGAAGGGGAGGGGAGGGGGGAGAGGAGGGGAAAGGGGAGGGGGGCAAAGGGGAGGGGGGAAAGGGGAGGGGAGGGTGGAAAGGGGAGGGGAGGGGGGAAGGGGAGGGGGGAAAGGGGAGGGGAGGGGGGAAAGGGGAGGGGGGAAAGGGGAGGGGAGTGGGGGGAAAGGGGAGGCATCGCATCGCTCCGGTCAGCCCAAGCCCCGCCCTCCCGAGGCCGGGCCTGAGGCGGCTTGAGACGGCCGATTGCGGCTGGCCGTACCCGGTTGCCTTGGTAACCCTCCTCCCCTCTCCGCCTCCCGATCTCCGGGACCAGGCCTGGGCCTGAGCGGCTTGAGACGGCCAATTGCGGCTGGCGAGCCCGGTTGCCAGGGTAACCCTCTCCGCTCTCCCTCCCCTCCCGAGCCCCGCCCCCCCCGCTAACCTGCTCGCTTCCCGCTGGCCGCGCTCTGTGTGGAGGTGCGCGTGCGGCGTGCAGCGCGAGGAGCTTGCAGTGAGCCCAGCCAGCCTTTACCAAGATGGCTGGCCGCTGGTTCGGAATCGGGCCCAGCGGGGGGCGGGGGCGGGGGCCGGGGGGGGCTGGTGGGGGGGGTGGTGGGGGGTGAGGGGTGGGAGGAGCTTGCCACAAAACAATTGCCTAGGGTCCAGCATGGCTGGCAACAGACGCCCAGGCTTCGAGGCCTGCCTGCAAAAACGGGGAAAGGTAGGAAAATTAATGAGATTAGATAAAAGATTTAGAAAGTAATTAACTTTTTTTTTAAATATGTGTTTTACAAGCAATTATTTTTTTTAAAGACGCAGAAAGCGGGAAAAAGAAATGAAAAGTTTGGAATCAAGATGGCGGCGACTCACCTCGATTCAGAACGATAAGGCCCGCCCACACACGCACCGATTGGTCGACCGTCAGGTCACCGAAGCGTAGGATTGGTCAATCGTCCCGTCACTCGACTCTAGGAGGGCACGCCCGCACGCGCCAGGAACCCGCCCCCGTCACGCAGCGATTAGTTGACCGTCGGGTCACTCGACCGTACGATTGGTCGACCTCAACGTCACTCAATGCTAATGAGCAGATAATGAGTGGAATTTTGAAAGTTTTTTGGATACCGCGGGCACAATTTTTGTCTCACCGAAACGTAAATACGCTTACGACTGTTCTGGAATCGTAAGCTATCTTTTGATGTAACACACGTGTAGGTACGCTCTATAACTTTTGATTGTATAGCCGGACAGAGAGACAGAAAGACAGACAGAGAGACATACCGTTTTATATATATAGACTAGCTGAAGTGCCCGGCGGTGCCGAGGGTCTTTTAAGGGCATGTTGTTGTTGGAAGAGAGAGAGAGAGCGACTGGGGGAAGAGAGAGAGCGACTGGGGGGAAGAGAGAGAGCGACTGGGGGGAAGAGAGACAGCGACGGGGGGAAGAGAGAGAGTGACTGGGAGGAAGGGGGGAGGGGGAGGACGGGGAGGGGGGGAAGGGAAGGGGAGGGGGAGAGGGGGGAAGGGGAGAGGGGGGAGGGGAGGGGGAAAGGGGAGGGGAGATGCAGAGGGGGGGAGAGGGAGGGGCAGGGGAGAGGGGAGGGGGAGAGGGGGGAGAGGAGGGGAGGGGGTGGGGGAGGTGGGGGAAGGAGGGGGAGAGAAAGGGAGGGGGGAGCCAGCAGACCCTCTCCCCACTGCCGGCGATGGCTCCGCTGAGCTCCGTGCCGCCTCATGCACTGACATGCCGAGCGCAGCGCCCCGGTCAGCCCGAGCCCCGCCCTCCCGAGGCCGGGCCTGAGGCGGCTTGAGACGGCCGATTGCGGCTGGCCGGGCCCGGTTGCCTTGGTAACCCTCCTCCCCTCTCCGCCTCCCGATCTCCGGGACCGGGCCTGGGCCTGAGCGGCTTGAGGCGGCCGATTGCGGCTGGCGAGCCCGGTTGCCGGGGTAACCCTCTCCGCTCCCCCTCCCCTCCCGAGCCCCGCCCCCCCCACCGAATGAAGCGCGAGGAGCTTGCACTGAGCCCAGCTAGCCTTTACCAAGATGGCTGGCCGCTGGTTCGGAATCGGGCCCAGCGGGGGGGTGGGGGTGGGGGGTGAGGGGTGGGAGGAGCTTGCCACAAAACAATTGCCTAGGGTCCAGCATGGCTGGCAACAGACGCCCAGGCTTCGAGGCCTACCTGCAAAAACGGGGAAAGGTAGGAAAATTTATGAGGTTAGATAAAAGATTTAGAAAGTAATTAACTTTTTTTGAAAACAATATGTGTTTTAAAAGCAACTTCTTTTTTAAAGACGCAGAAAGCGGGAAAAAGAAATGAAAAGTTTGGAATCAAGATGGCGGTGACTCACCTCGGTTCAGAACGATAAGGCCCGCCCACACATGCACCGATTGGTCAATCGTCCTGTCACCGAAGCGTAGGATTGGTCAATTGTCCTGTCAATCAACTCTAGGAGGGCCTGCCCGCACGCACGATGAATCCGCCCCTGCCACGCAGCGATTGGTCGACCGTCGGGTCGCTCGACCGTACGACTGGTCAACCTTAATGTCACTCTATGCTAATGAGCAGATAATGAGATGCTAATGAGCAGAATTTTGAACGTTTTTGGAATACCACGGGCGCAATTTTTGTCTCACTGAAATGTAAATATGCTTATGACTGTTCCGGAATCGTAAGCTTTCTTTTGATGTAACGCACGTGTAGGTACGCTCTATAACTTTAGAGTGTATAGCCGGACAGACACACCGAAGGACAGACAGACAGATGTATCCTTATACTAGCAGAAGTGCCCGTCGGTGCCGAGGGTCTTTTGAGAGCATGTTGTTGTTGGAAGAGAGAGAGAGAGCGACTGGGGGAAGAGAGCGAGCGACTGGGGGGAAGAGAGAGAGCGACTGGGGGGAAGAGAGAGCGACTGGGGGAAGAGAGAGAGCGACTGGGAGGAAGGGGGAGGGGGAGGAAGGGAAGGGGAGGGGTAGAGGGGGGAGGGGGAGAGGGAAAGGGGAGGGGAGGGGCAGGGGGGAGAGGGAGGGGAGGGGTGGGGGGAGGTGGGGGAAGGAGGGGGAGAGAAAGGGAGGGGGGAGCCAGCAGACCCTCTCCCCTCTGCCGGCAATGGCTCCGCTGAGCTCCGTGCCGCCCCACGCACTGACATGCCGAGCGCAGCGCCCCGGTCAGCCCGAGCCCCGCCCTCCCGAGGCCGGGCCTGAGGCGGCTTGAGGCGGCCGATTGCGGATGGCCAGGCCCGGTTGCCTTGGTAACCCTCCTCCCCTCTCCGCCTCCCGATCTCCGGGACCGGGCCTGGGCCTGAGCGGCTTGAGACGGCCGATTACGGCTGGCGAGCCTGGTTGCCAGGGTAACCCTTTCCGCTCCGCCTCCCCTCCTGAGCCCCGCCTCCCCCACCGAATGAAGCGCGAGGAGTTTGCACTGAGCCCAGCTAGCCTTACCAAGATGGCTGGCCGCTGGTTCGGAATCGGGCCCAGCGGGGGGCGTGGGGGGTGAGGGGTGGGAGGAGCTTGCCACAAAACAATTGCCTAGGGTCCAGCATGGCTGGCAACAGACGCCCATGCTTCGAGGCCTACCTGCAAAAACGGGGAAAGGTAGGAAAATTTATGAGATTAGATAAAAGATTTGGAAAGTAATTAACTTTTTTTGAAAACAATATGTGTTTTAAAAGCAACTTTTTTTTTAAAGACGCAGAAAGCGGGAAAAAGAAATGAAAAGTTTGGAATCAAGATGGCGGCGACTCACCTCGGTTCAGAACGATAAGGCCCGCCCACACACGCACCGATTGGTCAATCGTCCTGTCACCCGAAGCTTAGGATTGGTCAATCGTCCTGTCACTCGACTCTAGGAGGGCCCACCCACACGCACGATGAATCCGCCCCCGCCACGCAGCGATTGGTCGACCATCGGGTCGCTCGACCGTACGATTGGTCGACCTTAATGTCACTCTATGCTAATGAGCGGATAATGATATGCTAATGAGCGGAATTTTGAATGTTTTTTTGGATACCGCGGGTGCAATTTTTGTCTCACTGAAACGTAAATATGCTTATGACCGTTCCGGAATCGTAAGCTTTCTTTTGATGTAATGCACGTGTAGGTACGCTCTATAACTTTAGAGTGTATAGCCGGACAGACACACCGAAGGCCAGACAGACAGACAGACGTATCCTTTTATATATATAGAGACTAGCTGAAGTGACCGACTGTGCCGAGGGTCTTTTGAGGGCATGTTGTTGTTGGAAGAGAGAGAGAGAGCGACTGGGGGGAAGAGAGAGAGCGACTGGGGGGAAGAGAGAGAGCGACTGGGAGGGAAGGGAGAGAGCGACTGGGGGGGGAAGAGAGAGAGCGACTGGGGGGGGAAGAGAGAGAGCGACTGGGGGGGAAGAGAGAGAGTGACGGGGGGGAAGAGAGAGAGCGACTTGGGGGGGAAGAGAGAGAGCGACTTGGGGGGAAGAGAGCGAGCGACTGGGGGGGAAGAGAGAGAGCGACTGGGGGGGAAGAAAGAGAGCGACTGGGGAGAAGAGAGAGAGCGACTGGGGAAGAGAGGAGAGCGACTGGGGGGGAAGAGAGAGAGCGACTGGCGGGGAAGAGAGAGAGCGACTGGGGGGGAAGAGAGAGAGCGACGGGGGGGAGAGAGAGAGACTGGGGGGGAAGAGAGACAGCGACTGGGGGAAGAGAGAGAGCGACTGGGGGGGAGAGAGAAAGCGACTGGGGGGAAGAGAGAGAGCGACTGGGGGGGAGAGAGCGACTGGGGGGGAAGAGAGAGAGCGACTGGGGGGAAGAGAGAGAGCGACTGGGGGGGAAGAGAGCGAGTGACTGGGGGGGAAGAGAGAGAGCGACTGGGGGGGAAGAGAGAGAGCGACTGGGGGGGTAGAGACAGAGAGAGCGACTGGGGGAAGAGAGAGAGAGCGACTGGGGGGGAAGAGAGAGAGCGACTGGGGGAAGAGAGAGAGGGAGCGACTGGGGGGATAGAGACAGAGAGAGCGACTGGGGGAAGAGAGAGAGAGCGACTGGGGGGGAAGAGAGAGAGCGACTGGGGGGGAAGAGAGCGAGTGACTGGGGGGGAAGAGATGAGAGCGACTGGGGGGAAGAGAGAGAGCGACTGGGGGGGTAGAGACAGAGAGAGCGACTGGGGGAAGAGAGAGAGAGCGACTGGGGGGGAAGAGAGAGAGCGACTGGGGAAGAGAGAGAGGGAGCGACTGGGGGGATAGAGAGAGCGACTGGGGGGAAGAGAGAGAGAGAGCAACTGGGGGAAGAGAGAGAGAGAGCGACTGGGGGGGAAGAGAGAGAGCGACTGGGGGAAGAGAGAGAGCGACTGGGGGGAAGAGAGTGAGCAACGGGGGGGAGTGGAGGGGGGAGGGGAGGGGGGAGAGGGGGAGGGGAAAGGGGGTGGAGTGGGGGAAGGGGGAGGAGTGGGGAGGGAGTGGGGGGGGAGGGAGGGGGTGTGGGGGGGGAAGGGGAGGAGTGGGGGAAGGGGAAGGGGGAGGGAGTGGGGGGAGGAGGGGGAGGGGGCAGTGGGTGAAGGGGGGCGATGAGGGCAGGGAGGAGGGGGACGGGGGAGGCAGGGGGGGAAGGGGATGGAGGGGGAAGGGGAGGGGAGGGTGGAGGGGAAGGGGAGGGAGGGGGGAAGGGATGGGGGGCGGGGAGGGAAGGGGAGGGGGAATGGGCGGGGGGATGGGGGAAGGGGGGGAGGGAAGGGGGATGGGGAGGGGAGGGGGGAAGGGGAGGTTGGGAAGGGGAGGGGGGAAGGGGGAGGGTGGAAGGGGGGTGGGGAGGGGGGCGGGAGGGGAGGGGGGTAAGGGAGGGGAGGGGGTGGGGAGGGTGATGGGAGGGTTGGGGGAGGGGAAGGGTGGTGGGGGTGGGGGGGGAGGGGAAGGGGTGGGGGGAAGGGGGGGTGGGGATGGGGGGAAGTGGGGGGGAGGGGGGAAGGGGGGTGGGGAGGGGGGTGGAAGGGGTGGTGGGGGGGAAGGGGGGTGGGGAGGGGGGGAAGGGGCTGTGGGGGGGAGGGGGCGTGGGGGAAGGGGGGGTTGGAGGGGAAGGTGGTGTGGGGGGGAAGGGGTGTGGGGGGGTGGAAAGGGAGGGGGGGAGATAAACTTAAAGTACAGGAAACTTTGTGGTATCCGGCACCCACCGGACCGAGCTGCTGCCTTGCCTCAAAACTGCCGTACTCTCCAGAGTTAATGTTGAGAGATACGGAGATTCTTATCTCCGTATTTGACAACAAACACTGTTGCTTAGCAACAGCTTCAAAACACTTAGTTGTGGCATGCACAGCTTGACTGTTCAAACAAAGCAAAAAAAACAAACAAAAAGAATAAAAAACAGCTGCTGATTTTTGCCGGTGGCTCCAGATTGCCGGATAGCTCACCTCCGGATAGCACAAAGTTTCCTGCACTTATAAAACATTTTTGGTAAATCTTTCTATAACATACACTTTACAACCTCACCAATCTTTTATTAAAAAAGGGGTGCTCACCTCTCAGTGTGTTGTATCACAAACAATGGCCGCCGCTTGCTTTTCAGTTGGACAGATTAGGCCCCGCCCACACAGTCGATTGTCTGTCTCGGTCACCAGGACCCGATTTGGAGCACAGAAGCCCCACCCACTCTATGTTC